>NW_022631034.1:11228140-11828140 GCF_010015895.1 Lontra canadensis
ATAATTTAGAAGGAAAATGACCTACAACATTCTTTTTTTTTTTTTAAATATTTTATTTAACAGAGAGAGAGATCACAAGTAGTCAGTGAGGCAGGCAGAGAGCGGGGGTGGGGAAGCAGGCTCTGCTAGCAGAAGCCTAACACAGGGCTGGATCCCAGGACCCGGAGACCATGACCCAGCTGAAGGCAGAGGCTTAACCCACTGAGGCACCCAGTTGCCCCAACCTACAACATTCTCAATAATTTCACCTATTTCTGTTCTTTAATCAATTTGTGCTCTGTATCACCTGTGTAGTTTCTTTCATGCTCTCTTCTGGTTTTGTAATTGCAAAATCACATATTGTTTACATACACTTGGAATTGTTATATTCTCTCTTTCTGTTTAAATATTCAGTGCTTGTTTGGCCGGACTTAGGGTGGTGTACTTTCTACTCTCTAAGATGAGTGGATTTTTATCCTGAAATCCAACTTACTTAATTTCTAGTAAAATTTGTTTTTGTTTGTTTGTTCTAAAAATATAACTATATTTATGGTTAAAAATGATCAAGAATGGAAAAGGGGACTTTCAAAATAGAACGCATGTACTGTTAGTGTTTTGATACGTTTCTCCTTGTCCCCGTGCACAGGACTTTTTTCTCGTGTTGCTGTATCTCCGGGAAGCCGTGTGTGCACACCGCCAGTGCTGTCTCTGCCATCCAGTAAGTGTTCAGTACCTCTTCTTTTTCTCCCCATGCCTCCTTTTGTTTTTTTTTTTCCTTCTTGTCAGCTCCTTTTTGCTATCAGATTAGAAGACAGACTGGGGCTCCCAGGCCACGTTTTCAGGTTGGTGAAACCTCACCTTTCTCTCTGGGCCTCGTTCTTGTCCTTTCCTCCCCTTTGTGCCTCCTCCATTCAGGCCAAACTAGGCCTCCCTTTGTCTCTCTATTTTCTCAGTGCTGCCTGTTCCTTTAGATCAGGGGCCGCAAATTGGCAGCCAGAAAGCCACCTGCAGCCACAAGCCTGGTTACAAATTGGTACATTTTATGATAAAATAAGGATTTCCAGCCTCTCCTGAAAAACTGGGTCATTTCTGCATAGCAGCAGTACCCTGGGACAAAGTAGTTGCTCCCCGCTGAGAGCACACATACCCCTTCTGACACCGTCTCCACTCTTCCCCATTCCCTTACAACCAGCCGTCACTCACTCACATTGCCTGTTGGTGACACTGCCCTACATTGTCTTACAGTTATATTGCCTGACCCTAAACTCTTTAGTATGCAGTAGCCCCGATGGAAGTGTGAGGCAGGTCTGAAGCCGTGATAGGATGGAAGTCTGGACCCGGCATTAGGAACCTGGACTTGAAATGCTGTAGATGTATTTGGATTAGCAATCCTTCTCTCAAATGATAGGATCCCGGGAATGAGAAGTTAGCATTCATTGGCACTAACTGCTCGTGTAAGTTGGAGCTAGAAGGGGCCATGTGTAACTAACTAAAACATTTTAACTGCTGGGATTTCAGAAAGCACAGGGTAGGTATTTCTGGGAAAGAAATCTTTCCTAAAACTCTTAAAATATCCTCCTCTCTCTCCACCCTAGAAGTATTCAGGAGAGTTTTGGTTTTTTTTTTAAACCTTCTAGAGATTGGCCATAAGAGGACTTAACTGCTGTTCCTCTTCTGCCTCTCTACCCTCCCTTGGTTTGGAGCCCCGATGTCTGGGTCTGTCCATTCCCAGCTGTGTCCTTCGTTGAAAGGCCATCATCTTCCACCTGCCCAGAGGGTCAGGCAGCCCAGGCTCCTCCTGAGATTACCACGTCCTTGTGCCTGGGAAACCAGCTTCTGGTTTTTCACAGTTTAACGTAAACCCATTTGATTTTATTTTCTATTCATTCATGGATGCATCCTCATCATCAGCCCTCTTTTTGGAGATGCTGACGGAAGTTTGACTTGGGCTGGCTTTGGATCAGGCAGTTTTTCTCTTATCTCTTTGTCATTCATCCACTCCCGCCAGTATGAATTGAGTTTATACCGTGTTCCAGTTGTTGTGTGAGACACTGAGGATAAAAAACAGAGTAGAGCAGCATTCTTTTAAGGGGCGTATAATATGGTGAATGTTCTTTGAAAACTATCACATACTGTCATATGAGAGCAAAGTGTTATACATTATTAATACAGAAGAATATCAAAGGTTGAAAATAAGATTCTTGGTTATCAGTGAGGAATTGTTTATTGGTAAAAGGAAAAAAATCTCATTATTTGATATAGATAGAATATTTTTGAATTAAGATAGGGTTTATGATTGGCTTTATATTTTGATTTAGCTTATTAAATTTTGTTTATTTGACAGAGAGCACAAACGGGGGAGAGAGGGTAGAGGGAGAAGCAGACCCCCCCAAAGAGTGGGGAGCCAACCCCCCTGGTGTGGGGCTCGATCCTAGGACCCTGGAATCATGACCTGAGCCAAAGGCAGATGCTTATCCAACTGAGCCACCCAGGTGCCTCATACAATATTTTTAAAGTTTAAGGTTATAATGTTCATTAACTAAATGTAATAAAGTTACGTTGTATTTAAGCGTATATTTCTGCCATAGTGAAAAATGATAAAAATTTGGGCTCACATTTTATAAAGCTCAAAACAACATTTGTTCAAAGACTGTAAAGAGGTAGGTTTTAACAATTATTTGTAGTATACAGTTAAGTGTTCTAAAATCTTTTTTAAAAGACTTTATTTATTTATATGACAGAGAGCTAGAGAGCACAAGCAAGGGGAGCAGCAGGCAGAGGAAGAAGCAGGCTCCCCCCTAAGCAGGGACCCCAATGTAGGACATGATCCCAGGACCCTGGGATTAAGTCTTGAGCCAAAGGCTGATGCCCAAATGATTGAACCACCCAGATGCCCCAAGTGTTCTAAAATCTTAAAGGAACACCTGGGTGGCTCAGTCAGTTAAGCTTCTGCCTTTAGCTCAGGTCATGATCCCAAAGTCCTGAGATTGAGCCCCATGTCAAGCCCTGCTCAGCAGGGAGTCTGCTTCTCCATCTCCCCTTCCCCCTGTTCATGCTCTCTTGGGCACTCTCTCTCTCTCTCAAATAAATAAAATCTTAAAAAATAAAATCTTCTTAAAAGTTGAGACTAAGAATTTACTTGAATTTAATGAAATGCAGATCTAAAGCTGTCCGTCTTGACGATTCTGTTCCTTGAGAAAGGAGATAACACATTATCACAATGAAACAGTTATTATAAATGAGAGCTATGATTTAAAATTCTTTTCTTGATTGCTGGATTATTTGCTATCTTGGAATATTTTAATTGCATGTCTAAAAAGGAAAATTAATTAAATTTAGAAAATACGGAAGTCAAACAGATCCAGTGAGATTCTAGAACCAAAATACTAACATGCATATTTTTAGGTCCACTGTGCTTAATATTACATTCTACTATAAGACTTACATATTGTCTCACAGCTTGAGCTGCACACCTTAATATCCAGCCTGGAAATTGTAACAGCCAAAAATTTTACTTTATTCCTGAACACATTTTATCAGGCTATGAAGTCATCTTCAAAAGCTTCTTGAAGCTTATCTCACTAATTGCTATGCCTGTTGATACCAATATTAATATTACCATTGAGCATGTTATATATATGTTTCATGTACTTAAATTAGGTAAAAATGGAGAATGATATGGTGAAGTGAGTAGTTGAGTAACAGTCAGGAAACCTGGAGTCTAGTTCCTTGTTCTGTGACTGAACAGCTTTGCAACCTGGATAAGCCACTGAATCTCTTTGCGGCTATTTTTTCATGTGGTAAATGAAAGGGTTGGACTAAGTGATCTTGTTTGTTTGTTTATTTAAGATTTATTTGAGAGAGTGTGTGCGCGTGGGCCCATGTGTGTGAGTGGGGGGAGGGGCAGAGGGCAAGAATCTTACACCCGGCTCAATCCCAAGACCCAGGAGATCACCACCTGAGCCAAAACCAAGAGTCCGATGCTTAACCGACTGAGCCATCCAAGCACCCTGGACTAAGTGATCTTTAAGGTCCTTAAATAATGAGCTCTAAAAATTCATGATTTTTAAAAAATATTTTTTTATTTGACAGAGAGCACTAGCAAGGGGAAAAAGAGAGGGAGAATCAGGCTTCCTGCAGAGCAGGGAGCCTAATGCAGGCTCAGTCCGAGGATCCTGAGATCATGACCTGAGCCAAAGGCAGATACTTAACTGACTGAGCCACCCAGGTGCCCCCAAATCCATAATTTTTAATCCATGTATAAACAGACCCCAAATGTAATTCCGAAAGGTAGTAAAACCTGTTCAAAACTCTACTCATTTTCTTCAAACATATTTTCAAATTTAATCTTAATTAATGGTAACTCTGTCTACTCATTCGCTCAAGCCAGAAACTTTGAGTTCATTCTTCACAGTATTTGTCTTCTCTTCTCTCCCTCTCCGGATCTAACTGGCCAAAGTTCTTGCAGTAGTACCTTGGCTACAAGGTAAATTCCCTGGAGTCAGGGACTTAGAGTGTTGGTTCACTGTCATCCTTCCACAGCCTGGAATAGTGCCTGGCCTATAATAGGAGCTTGATAAACCCTGGTTAAATAAGTGGGTGAATGGGCCACCATGTCCTGTCAACTCCACTTCTGAAACGTCTCTTTCATCTTTTCATTCGTAATGCCACAGTCTTAATTCAGGCTCTTGTCTCGCCAAGAGCACTGTGCTTGTCCTCTTCCCTGTAGCCTTCCCCCATTTGCCCCAATTTTTTTTGCATGGCTGTCAGAGAGCTTTTTCTTTCTAGAATACATATCTGATTCACATTCTTTTTTTTTTTTTTTAAAGATTTTATTTATTTATTTGACAGAGAGCGAGAGCAGGAACACAAGCAGGGGGAGTGGGGGAGGGAGAAGCAGGCTTCTCGCTGAGCGGGGAGCCCCATGTGGGGCTCAGTCCCAGGACCCTGGGACCATGACCTGAGCTGAAGGCAGATGCTTAACGACTGAGCTACCCAGGTGTCCCTGATCCACATTCTTGCTTTAAAAATTCCTTTTTTGGATCCTCACTGCCTAGTTTAGATCAAGTCTAAGCTTTCTTTTTTTCTTTTTTTTTAAAGATTTTATTTATTTATTTGTCAGATAGAGTGAGCACAGGCAGAGAGAGAGGCAGGCAGAGGCAGAGGGAGAAGCAGGCTCCCTGCTGAACAAGGAGCCCGACGTGGGATTCGACCCCAGGACGCTGGGATCATGACCTGTGCTGAAGGCAGCCGCTTAACCAACTGAGCCACCCAGGCGTCCCAAGTCTAAGCTTTCTTAATAAGACAGGTAGGAATCTTCCCAGTACATGCCCAACCTTTCCAGTTTCACGTGGGTTTGCTGGATAACTTAGAGCTCCCCAAATTTGTAATGGGACATCAGGCATTGGTGTTTTTGTTCATGTTGGTTCTTTTGTCTGAATGTGTGGAATCCTATTTATCTTAAATCTATTTGTCTTTCAAGGTCTAAATCAAATGTCACCATCTCTGTGTAACTTTCCTTAAGTCCAGCCCCCTCCTTCACCTCACTGTTGTCTTTTCCACAACTTTTCCATGTTTCTATAGCCCTGTATATATACTGCTATTATAGTACTTAATACTTTGTGTTATAATTATTTCTGGTCCCATCTATTTCACTGAACAAAGGTACGTGACTTCAAAGGCTTTTTCGTACATTTTGTATCCTATTGCCACACATAATGTCTGGTACAAAGTACGTTCTCCTTCTCATAAAAATACTATATTGTAAATACAAACCAAATATGTCAAAATTGAAAAAAAAATGGAGCCTTTCTGAGAAATCGTTTAACAATATGCTATAGGCTGTAGTAATGTTACAATACAGTCTCTGAAACCTATGATGTGTACTTAGTTGTCTTCATTTGACATGAATGATTAATATGTTAGAACAGAATCATTAAATCCCGTCATCATCCCGGCCTTCTTTATTATGACCAAGCTCTAGCTGATGAGCTACATGTTTAGCCTTATCTTTTGGTGTTTTCTCTCTACTCACTCTTCATAACAATTCATTTGTGCCTGTGATCTTGAACACTGAAACAGTGCAGAGGGGCTGGATTGTTGTGTTGCTGCTGCCCCCTGAAGGTGGCTAAGGGCATTGCATCTGCCTGTGACAGCGGAAGAAAAGCCACTTAATACTAGGTTAAGAAAAAGGCTGTGAGATTCCCCATATAAAATCCTTTGACATTCAGGTTGCTGAATATAGGAATTAAGTTATTAAAATAACTTCATTTAGCATTCTAAAACAGTGATGGGAGTGCTCAGTCCAACTACTTTGTGGAATGAGAACTGACGAATGTTCTTTCCTGTAATTCAGCCAATCTCAGAATGTGGTTTTAGAACACCAGGGAGTCCCCAGGAGCCTTTAGGAGCCCCTGAAGCCCTTCATTTTCCAATTACATGTCTGTATGAGGCCATATCTTTAAATACTTAGAACAACATATCTCAATAGTTTGAATGCAGAAGCAGGTATGAGAATGTATCTGTCTCTTATTAAGCCAGAATTAAAGAGATGTGCAAAAATATAAAACAATGTTACTTTTAATATATTTATTTTGAAAAAGTTATTTTTTATAAAATGTTTCTGTTGATATATAACGGGTTTGTTATTATTTTAAATGACTCTCTTGGGAAGACTTTAAAGTAACCACTCAAAAAAAATTTTGTAAGTATCTATTTGATGAAGTCATTAATAATATTAAGTTCCATATGTAAATAAAATGTGAGAATATTTTTAATGTAAGGATTTTTTTTTAAAGCTGCAGTACGTTGCAGGGAAGACCTGGGGTCTCTTTACTGAATAAAGAAGAAGAGTGGGAAGAATCTTTTAATTTACAAAACATTAAATATCTGTAGATATAATCTATACAGAAGTTCTCTCAGGCTTCTCTATATGGCACAGACATTAATCCCTGAACTCAAAAAGTTTGAGAACCACTCCTCTGAATCATAGCCTTTCTTCTACTAGAGGCATTTTTTACAAACATCAGAGAACTTATTTTTATATATGTTCACAATTTCAGAAGTTATTTAAATGAATCATTTTTAACTAAAAATGTTAGCCTCATTATATTGGTAGTTATCTTTTATCCCATATAGACTATGAGCTCCATAAAAAGTTATCTTAGGGATGCCTGGGTGGCTCAGTGGGTTAAGCCTCTGTCTTCAGCTCAGTTCATGATTCCAGGGTTCTGGGATTGAGCCCTGCATTGGGCTCTCTGCTCAGAAGGGAGCCTGCTTCCTCCTCTCCCTCTGCCTGCCTCTCTGCCTACTTGTGATCTCTGTCTGTCAAATGAGTAAATAAAATCTTTAAAAAGGTGAAAAAAGAAGATTTTATTCTGTTCATCTTTGTAGTGCCTTACACTGTGTCTAGCACATTGTAGAAAGTTGTTCAATAAGTTTCTTGAATGAATGAATAAATACTTGTTTTAACTAGTTTCATCTTTTCTCTTTTATTCTTAATTCTACCACACTCCTAAATCTAAATCTTATAAAATAACATGCAGACCATCTACCGTGTGGCCCATTATAGGGACTCCTTTGTTTCCACTCTTCTCCTTTATTCATTATAGAGACTCCAGGTCTTTCCTGCAATGTACTGTAGCTTTAAAAAAAATCCTTACCTTTTGTTTATGTATGTATCTTGATTTTAGTAATGATTTCATCAAATGGGAACTTAGTGATTCTGTTTGAGTAGTTACTTTGAAGTCTTCCCAAGAGAGAATAAAAGGCAAGAATTAAGGATTTGATTTGAAGAGTAGGAGGCTGTATTGTGGGGAACCTAGCATGTGGTGGTTGCCCTTGCAACCTTTTAAATCCTGCAGTAGGATTTAAAACCCCTAGGACGGGGGCACCTGGGTGGCTCAGTGGGTTAAGCCTCTGCCTTCCGCTCAGGTCATGATCTCAGGGTCCTGGGATTGAGCCCTGCATTGGGCTCTCTGCTCAGCAGGGAGCCTGCTTCCCTCTCTCTCTCTGCCTGCCTCTCTGCCTACTTGTGATCTCTCTCTGTCAAATAAATAAATAAAATCTTAAAAAAAAAATAAATAAATAATAAAAATAAAACTCCTAGGACATACTTATGTGTTGTGCTGCACAAGACGTACAAAGCCGTATTGTTGAAGATGATGGAGATAGTGAGTGATCGTTGAAGTTTCTTGATGGGTATTGAGGGTTTGTTATATTAGTCTAATTTTGTACATGTCTGAAATTTCCTTAATAAAAAGGTAAAGAAGATAGATTAGACTGATAGGTCTGGGATGTTTAACCATATAAAAAATTCTAAAGTTTATGCTGGGTATACCTAGAAGCCTCAGCACATTTAGAGGTCTCAGAGACCAAAGGAGAGAAAACATTCATGATTAGGGTTTACTGGGAAAAAATCGCAATTTCTACTATAATTAGTTTGGGAAAATACTTAACTGGTAAAAAAGTGGCTTAAAAATTGTCTTGGAAGGGGGCACCCGGCTGGCTCTGACGGAGGAGTATGGGACTCTTTTTTTTTTTTTTTTTTTTAAGATTTTATTTATTTATTTGACAGAGATCACAAGTAGGCAGAGAGGCAGGCAGAGAGAGAGGAGGAAGCAGGCTTCCAGCTGAGCAGAGAGCCCGATGCAGGGCTCAATCCCAGGACCCTGGGATCATGACCTGAGCTGAAGGCAGAGGCTTTAGCCCACTGAGCCACCTAGGCACCCCAGGAGCATGGGATTCTTGATCCTGAGGTCAGGAGTTTGAGCCCCACAGTGGGTGTAGAGATTACTTAAATAAATAAAAACTTAGGGAAAAAAAAAAGAATCCTCTTGGAGGTGGAAATGAGCTACTGAATGTGTATGTTAGGTGAGAGGTTGAAGGAATGAGAAGGGAAACCGTGGCTGAGGGGGTGTGCAGAAGGCTTAACAAGCCCAGGTGAGAATCTTCATTGTGATCCGTGCTGCCCCAGCAGTTCGTGTGCTCAGAGCTGGAGCGATAGGCCAGAGTTAAGGAGCACAGAGGCGTAGGGGATGTGGTGGTTGAGTACGTGAGCCTGATGAAGACAGAAAGAGGGTGACTTGTTACCGTACTAGAAATCAAAGGAATCATGGCTACAGGTTACTCTGAAAACTTTACTGAACCTCATTTTACTAATCATGTATACTTAAAACCATTATTCTGATAATATGTAACCAGTTTCTTAACTTTGAAGAAACTGCATTAAACCGGTTTCCCTCTAGACACTGAAGTAACTTTATGTACTTATCATACTTGGATTCTGGGACCTCTGGATAAGACTTGATAATTTGAAAATGTTTATTAGGATTCTGAAGAAGAGAAAACTGTTAAAATGGATACTTTGAATTTTAGTAGCTTCTCATCTTGTAAGTTTATTAATCAAAATGACAGTAATATGTGTGAATACTAAATATATGAGTATATTTGGTAACTTTAATTATATGAAATTAAAGGAGGGCTTGGGGTCTCTGCTCTAAATGGGCAAATTCCATGTTTGTAGACTAGCAGATAAAATGTTAACTAGTAGCATATAAAAAAGCATCAAAGTGGGAGGCAGTGATAAAATTAGTCTAAGATTGAATGGATATTTGGATTTTGAGAATATGCGCCCAAAAGATTAGATTGAAAATCTTCTGTAACTGTCTAATAGCAGATTTTAACACAAGTACAGTTAGTTCATTAAGGAAATAAAAGTTGGGTCAAAGGAATGGAATCTTTTACACTATTCAGTTCATTTCTACCTGTATATTAAAACTCTTTCCATGATAGCTTTTGGGGTTTATTTTTAATTATAACTTATTATTTAATGGGCATTGAGACAGGCACTGGAGAAGAGCCAATCTGCTATAATCTGGGAAAGGAGCGTAAAGTCTACCAGATGGACAGGTGAAAATCTGGGAGAATGTAAGAGAAGTGCAAACAGTAGTCTGAGAAAGGAGGTCATTATCTTGGGGATCTAACTGGAAGGGGGAGGTATGGTGCATGTTGCTTTCCAATTTTATATCAGAGATGGTTGATGTTAGAATTTTACCCATGTTGGGGTGCCTGGGTGGCTCAGTCTATTAAGCATCCAACTCTTGATTTTGGCTCAGGTCATAATCTCAGGGTCGTAAGATTGAGCCCCATATTGGGCTCTGCACTCAGTAGCAAGTCTGCTTGAGATTCTCTCTCTCTCTCTCTCTGTCTTTCCTGATCTCCCTCTGCCCATCTATATCACCCTCAAATAAATAAATAATTCATTTTTGGGTATTTATTTACTGAGGATTTTATTTATTTACTGAGGATTTTATTTATTTATTTGACAGAGACACAGTGAGAGAGGGAATACAGGCAGGGGGAGTGGGAGAGGGAGAAGCAGACCTCCCATAGAGCAGGGAGCCCAATGAAGGGCTCGATCCCAGGACCCTGGGATCATGACCCAAGCCGAAGGCAGACACCTAACGACTGAGCTACCCAGGTGCCCCATCTTTTTTTTTTCTTTTTTTTAAAGAACTCTACCTTGCCTGTAGATAGTAGAACAGACTGGACCATTAAAAATTCTGTTCCAAAAAAAAAAAAAATTCTGTTCCAAGGCTTTTGTTGAGAGTTTGGGCCAAGGGACTGTTAACAGCATATGAGACTAGCGAGAATGTCTGTCTGTTCATTGAACTGTATTTCTCAATGCTCAGCAGAGTGCCTGGCACATAGCAGATGCTTAATAAATATTTGTGTAATAAATGGTTTGTTCTATTTATATTGTATTCCTGTGTGATGAAAATCATAATGTTAGCAATAAATTATATCCCCAAAGCTTTAACTGTTTACAAAGTACTTCACCTTGAAGTTGGCAGGATTTACTTATGTAGTAAATAGTTACTATGTATGTCTTCTGTATGCCAGGCACATGCCACGGGCTATGGATACAGTAGTGCATAAACTACAGTCTGTACTCTCAGAGAGCTCACACTCTGGTAGAGAGGTAGTCAGGAAAGTGGTTCATTACCATACATTATGGTAAATGCTAGAGTCAGGGTAAGCATGAAGGTACAATGAAAACACATAGTCCAGTCTTGTGGGGTCAAGGAAGACTTGCTGGAGAAAAATGACTATGGAAAACCTAAAAGATGAGGAGGAGTTAGTGAAGAGCTTTAAGCTGAGGGAGGTAGCTGTGCAAAGGCTGGAGGGGTGCCAATTTTTCCTTGTGGATGATAGCATGAGAGGAAGGTGCGGACAGAGATGTAGCTAACAAGGCAATGAAAACTACCAAAATGTATTACATCACTGAATAAAAAGTGTAGAGTGAGAAGAAAAGGGCAAAGACTGAAACGTGGGCAGACAACACGAAGAAGTGGAGAGAGGCAGAGCAGCCCACAGAGGAGACACAAGGAATGGTCAGGACACGGAGGAACAGGGAGAGAGCGGTGTCATGTGCCAAGGGAGGAGGATTTCCCAGTGGAGTGCCTGAGAATGTCAGATGCAGTCTTGACATTCTGAAGGAGGGAACTGTCCATTTTATTGGGCAGTGTAATGAGAAAGGTATTGTTGTGCCCATTTTTTATATGAAACTGAAGTTCACAGAAGTAAACTGGCTTGTCCAAGACCAGGCATCTAATAAGGGGCCCAAACAGAATCCTTAATACAAGTTTTCTGGGTCTAACTCCAGTGCTTCCTCCACCATCACCGTGTTCCTAATGTGACTGGAAAATCAGCCGTTTACTGAGAAAGTGTCATCAGGATATAATTTTGAACATTTTGCTACACGGGTCCTTAAGCAACAAAAGCTCTAGTTGGATACTTTGGAAGACTTCAAAATATATTTATTAACCTTTTACCAAATTTAAAAATACATTGGTTTAAACATTTTTATATGAGATGAGGTTTATGAAAAATTAGGACAAGATTGAACCTGAATATGCAGTTTTAAAAACTGAAGTGTTGTTAACAGTGTTTTATATTAGTTTCAGGTGTACAACATATCTATTCAACAATTCTATTCATTATTCAGTGTTCACCATGATATGCGGGTACTCAACAATTTGCACCATATTTACTGTGTTCCCTGTGCAGTGCTTTTCATTCCTGTGACTTATTTATTTTATAACTGGAGTTTGTACTTTTTAATTCCCTTTACCTATTGGGCCCATCCCTCTACATGCCTCCCCCGCCCTGGCAACTACTGGTTTATTCTCTGCTTTTAAGAGTTTACTGGGTTTGTTTCTTTATTCATTTGGTTTTTTTTTTAGGTTCCACATATATAAGTGGAACATATATTAGCGTAATGCCCTTTAAACCCATCTGTGTTGTCATAAATTGTAAGATCTCATTCTTTTTTATGCCTGAGTAATATTCCCCTGTGCGTGCATGTGTGTGTGTGTGTGTGTGTGTGTGTGCGTGCGTGTGTGTGTGTGTATCTTCACATTTCATCCACACACTGATGGACACTTGGGTTGCTTCCATATCTTGGGTATTATAAATAATGCTGCAATAAACATTTATCTTTCTGAATTATATATGACCATTAGAATGACAAACACTGGAATCTCCATGCCATCTTTCACAGTGGCAGCACTGGTTTGCATTCCCAGCAACAGTGCATTAAGGTTAGGTCTTCTCCATATTCTCACCAACACTTATTTCTTATCTTTTTGATACTTAGTCATTTTGACAGGTGTGAGGTTATAGCTCCCTGGGGTTTTGATTTGTGTTCCGTGATGATTAGTGATGTTGAGCATCTTTTCATATGTCTGTTGACCCTTTGTACATCTTTGAAAAAATGTCTGTTTGGGTCCTCTGCCCATCTTTCAATTAGATTGTTTGGGTTTTTTTGATGTTGCATTGTATAACTTCTTTATATATTTTGAATATTAACCCCTTATTGCATATGTCATTTGCAAATATCTTCTCCCATTCAGCGAGTTGCCTTTTTGATAGTTGATGGTTTCCTTTGCTGTTTCCTTCGTTGTTTTGGTATAGTCCCAAGAGCTTATTTTTGCTAAGTTTCTCTTGCTTGAGGAGACCTACCCATAAATATTTTGCTAGGGGCGACTTCCAAGAGATCAATGCTTTTGTTTTCTTCCATGCATTTTATGGTTTCAGGTCTCAGATTTAGGTCTTTAATCCATTTTGAGTTTATTTTTGTGTGTGGTGTAAGAAAGAGAAGTTTCGTTCTTTTGCATGTAGCTGTCCAGTTTTCTCATCACCATTTATTTTCCCTCTTGTATGATCCTACTTCCTTTGTTGTAAATTAATTGACCATGTAGGAGTGGATTTATTTCTGTGGTCTCTATCCTGCTCTGTTCTGTTGATCTACGTGTGTCTTTTTGTGCCAGTACCATACTACTTAGATTTCTACAGCTTGGTAATATGTTTTGAAATCTGGGATTGTGATACTTCCAGTTTTGTTCTTCTTTCTCAAGATTGCTTTAGCTATTTGAGGTCTTTTGTGATTCCAGATAAATTTTAGAATTATTTATCCTAGTTCTATGAAAAATGCTATTAGTATCTTGATACAGATTACATTGAATCTGTAGACTGCTTTGTGTATGATTTGGATGTTTTAATGATATTAATTCTTCCAATCCATGGGCATTATATCTCTCCATTTGTTTGTGTTGTCCTCAATTTCTTTCATCAAAGTCTTAGAGTTTTCAGCATACACAAAAATTAACTTCCTGGGTTAAATTTATTCCCAGGTATTTTATTCTTTTTAGTGCATTTGTAAATGAGATTGTTTTCTTAAAAATTTCTCTTTCTGCTACTTTCTTATTAGTGTATAGAAATGCAACAGATTGCTGTATATTAATGATCTGGAATTTTTGTATCCTCATACACTTTGTATCACAAAAAGTTGTGATCATTTACATATTAGGCAGTTATTATGTAGTCCAAGTTGGTCCCTAGTTGGCTGATATATGAGAGGGAGGCAGCTTGGGCAGAGCTGAGGTCACTATGCCCTTCTGGGAGGAAGGGCCAGAGTATTTAGGACATTGTGGAGTGAGGATGGAGAGGGTGGTAGCAGACAGAAAGGAGAGGATTTAAAGGAAATGGAAAACTTTCAGCTTAATGATCCATTCCTTGACTAAATATCAGTACTGTTGCACCTCCTTCCACAGGAACTTCCTTGAGGAATTTATAGTTCAGTGTTGAGATTCACTAACATGTGTGACACTCACATAATTTTTGAACATTTCAGTCTATGTCATGACTTTGTTGGAATCACATATACTGTAAAAATCCCTCATAAAATCAAAATCCTCACTGTCATACAATTAAAAGTGAATTTGGTAACTATAGGAGTATACTTTTAAGTAGTATTCTGCTAGATAAATTCAGAGGCAATTTAGAATGATAAGAGGTCATTCCTGAAGAGAATGACATTTATTTGAATATTGTTACTTGATTTTTCACTGTCATTAATTACAACAATAAGAGTGCTAACTTGCGTGTTGCTGACTTGGGTACTTTTAAAATCAGAGAAAATAGTACCTGACTTTATCACATGTGAATGAATTCACTAAATGTCTTCTAAACCACAACCAGCTGAGTTAACTGCTTTTCATTCAGTACTTGAGAATCATTTAATAACCTAACTATGGGATCTCCTCAACTCCACATAATTCTAAGAGAATAACTGCTAGCCCATATCAACTTAAAATGAAATAAATGTGCTTAAATAAAAATTGTGCTCTCATGGGGCAAAATACCAGCACCATGTTCTACTGCCAGTTGCCAACTCAAGACTACAAATTCATTAAATGTAGAGAATACTATCAATCATGTCTTCTGAGCTTCCAGTATATTTCTACTGCTCAGAATTATGGTTCTCAAATAATTTGACTATACTAGTAGGTTAAACCTTCTAAGCTGGCTGGTATTCCCCTCCCTTCACCAGACACACCAGTTGTACTGTTTTCTTTTTCTTTCTTTCTTTCTTCCTTTCTTTCTTTCTTTCTTTCTTTTTTTCTTTTTTTTTTTTTTGCATCTGTATAATAGAGTGGGTAAGACTGTAGAGTCTGGGGGTGCCTGGGTGGCTCAGTGGGTTAAGCCTCTGCCTTTGGCTCAGGTCATGATCTCAGGGTCCTCGGATCGAGCCCCGCATCTGGCTCTCTGCTCAGCAGGGAGCCTGCCTCTCTCTCTGTCTGCCTGCCTCTCTGCCTACTTGTGATCTCTTGTCAAATAAATAAAATATTTAATTAAAAAAAAAGGACTGCAGACTCTGTAGTCAGACAGCCTGTTGTATCCTGTGTCCACCACTTGTTACTTGTGTGGTCCTGAGCAAGTTACTTAACTTTCTAAGACTCAATGTCCCACGTGTAACAGTTTACAGGCTTCAAACCTATGATAAACTCAAAGATATTATTCCTGTCTTGATATTTTAAGAATTTTTAAATTACTGAGCTTGGAAATTTTGAAAGTCTTTACCTGAAAGGATTATTGAGGGGAGTGGATGAAATAATGCTTGTTAAACACTTGGCACATTTCCTGGCACACAGTAAAGTCTCCATAAAATGTTAGCTTGGATTATTAATACCATTTTATTCATATGTGATCAAAGGATTTATTAGTGAGATAGTCAGTTTCGATAAGAGAATACAATCATGGACTGTGAACAGAATTCTTTCTTGTAAAGTTACTGATCCAAACATAGTCAAATTCATACCTTTAACTTTAGCTCAGAAAGATAATTGGGTTAGCAATTGGAATATAATGCTCTTTCTACCAGGCAGAGTCAGACCTTTTAAAAAATTATAAAGGAATCCTGGGGTGCCTGGGTGGCACCATCGGTTGAGCCTCTGAGTCTTGATTTCGGCTCAGGTGGTGATCTCAGGGTTGTGAGATCAAGCCCCGTATTGGGCTCTGCGCTTAGTTTGGAGTCTCCTTCCCCCTCTCCCTCTAAATAAAATCTTTGAAGATAATAAAAAAATGTAAAGGAACCCTATAGATATTTGCCTTCTTGTTTTTGAAAATTTTTTCTCTAACATGAAACTATTTGAGAGATAGGAACCCTACTGGTTTGTAATCTACACCTTAAAAGACAAGTCTGGGGATGTCTGGGTGGCTCAGTCAGTTGAGCATCTGCCTCTTGCTCAGGTCATGATCCTGGTGTCCTGGGATCAAGGCCCGCATTGGGCTCCCTGCTCAGTGGGGAGTCTGCTTCTCCCTCTCCCTCTGCTGCTCTCTCTCTGTCAAATAAATAAATCTTTTTTAAAAAGACAGGTCTGTAAAACAAAAAGCCAGTAAACTTACTTTGCTACAAGTTTTTTATCATCAAAATGCAGAACAGAGCAAACTCTGCAAAGGATCACTTATATTTTATTTTAAAAAGTTAAATTTAGGGGCGCCTGGGTGGCTCAGTTGGTTAAGCGATTGCCTTCGGCTCAGGTCATGATCCTGGAGTCCCAGGATAGAGTCACGCATTGGGCTCCCTGCTCGGCAGGGAGTCTGCTTCTCCAACTGACCTCTCTCATGCTTTCTCTCATTCTCTCTCTCTCTCTCTCTCAAATAAATAAATAAAGTCTTTAAAAAAAAAAGTTAAAGTTAGTACTATTCAAATTTTCACAGACTTTCAGAGCTCAGAATACTGAAGTGATATTTAAAGACTTTTGACTGGTTTTATTCATACTGATTTTAAAAATTAAGCTTATTTTATTCTGAATCTATAAATAAATCAAGATATAATTTGAAGATTAAAAAAAATTAAATGAAGGTAGCTGATTCATTTATTCTCCAGGACTATTCTTGATGGGCTAATTTTTCACCATCAGCAAACCACATAATTTTCTTTTCATTTCACCGCACACACAGACAAAAAATGTTCCTTAAATTTCCCTCTGGCCAGTTCATCCAGCTAAATTTATCAATCCCTATAATCCTATGTGAGATTGCTCAAAATTTCCTCTTGTCCTTTGGTATTACTCTTTTAGATTATGCAAATAATATATTAATATGTGCTCACTGGCAGGGAAATGTAGGTTTTTACTGAAGACGGTAAAAAAGGTAGTGAGGGAGACCATAAGTAATGAAATTGATCAAAACTATGGGTACTTACTAATGTTAGGTATTGTTCTAGAATTTTTCACATATGTTATCTACTCCTAACTGGGAAGCACAGAATCGAAATTTGGATTTAGGTGTGATTATCAAATTGTGATCAAAGTGTGAGGTGTTAAAGGCTCACCTGTATTATTTATGGAGGCAATGAAAATAGTGAAGTAATATATTTGAACAAATTTGAAAGAACCATTCACAAATCTTGACAATCTATCATAATTTAGGAGCTCTAAAAGAAGAATGAGCCAGAAATCATTCTAAGGTTTGAGAAGCGAGGAGAATGAGGGGCAAGTTTTATTAGTTATACAAGAAGAAATCTCTAATAGTTGACTCTAGATATGATAGAGTGACTCAGGTAAGAGCTCAGGACTAGAGCTATTTGTTATTTTTATCTCAGGCACACAGATTACTCACAAACCTTGGTAATGACACACAGTCACATGTGGCCTGCTTTATTAGAAAGTATTATTAATAATGTAATAACCACCCACAGGCTCACTGAACAGTAAAAGTTAAGACTTTGTTGATAATTTTATGGAATTGTGTCCCATCCACTTCCATCATATTGTCTTCTTCCAGAGAGAAAACTTTAGCCCCAGATGGCTTCACTGGAATGTTCTTGGAAATATTTAAGGAAAAAGTGATATCAATTGTACATGAGGAAAGTTTTACAGAAAATTAAAGAAGAAATACTTCCCAACTCAGTCTATGAGAGCAGTATTACTTTGTTAACAAAAGCAGATGTTACAAAAAAAGAAAACTACAGACCAGTATCTCCCATAAACATCGATACAAAACTTAACAAAATTTCATCAAATTGAATTTATCAGTCTGTTAAAAAGATAATGCGTCATGACCAAATAAAGTTTATCCTAGGAATGTAAAGTAGATTTAACGTTTGAAAAATAAATTAATCTATAATAAAAATAAAAACGATCTGATTATCTCAATAGATACAGGAAAAGCATTAGATTAAATCCAACATCCATTCCTGAAATACTCTTGCACAATAGGAATAGAAAGGAACTTAATCTCATACAGGGCATCTAATAAAAATCTGTAGCTAAGATCATAGTTAATGGTGAAAGACTAATCATGTTTCTCCCAAGATCAGGAACAAGGCAAAGATGTCTGCTCCTCTCACTTCTATTTGACTTTGCATCGACTGTCCTATACCCAGTATAGTCAGGCCAAAAAAAGAAATAAGAGACATCCAGATGGGAAGGGAAAAAGTAGAAATGCATTCATAGATGATATAATCGTCTATGTAGAAAATCTAGTGGAATCTCCAAAAAAACTCTGGTGGAACCAGTAAGTTAGTTCAGCCAGGCAGCAGGACATAAGATCAGAATATAAAAATACATTTCTAGGGGCACCTGGGTGGCTCAGTCAGTTGAGCATCTGCCTTCAGCTCAGGTTATGATCCCGAGGTCCTGGGATCGAGTCCAGCGTCGGGCTCCCTGCTCAGAGCGGGGTGTCTACTTCTACCTCTTCCTCTGCTTCTTTGCCCAGCCCCCAACTCATGCTTGCTCACTCTCTCTCTCTCAAATAAATAAATCTTTAAAAAATTATATTTCTATTACTAGCAACAAATAATCATCGATTGAAATCTAAAAAAATAACACCATTTATAATAGCATCAAAAAATATGGAATTATTTACGGATAATCTCACAGAATATGTGGAAGACCTGCATACTGGAAACTACAAAACATTTCTGAGAAAAAAAATTATAGAATATGTAAATAAATGGAGAGTTGTGTAGATAAATAGAGTTAAAAATGGAGAATTCATGGCTTAGAAGACTCAAGATGTCATTACAGATTCAGTGCTGTCCCAATCAGAATCTCAGCAGGTATTTTTACAGAAATTGATTTCCTGATTCTAAAATTTATATGTGAATTCAAAGGACTCAAAAACAAGTTTAAAAAAGAACAAAGTCAGAATTACACTAACTTTTTCAAGACTCATTATAATGTTCACTAATCAGACACTGGGGTGGCTCACTCGGTTAAGCATACCAGTCTTGATTTTGACTCAGGTCATGATCTCGGGGTCCTGGGATCGAGCCCTGCATCGGGCTCCTTGCTCAGTGGGAAGCCTCCGTCTCCCTATCACACTCCCCATGCTTGTGTTCCCTCTCTCGCCGTGTGTGTCTCTCTCTGTCAAATAAATAAAATCTTTAAAAACAAAGAAGCTAAACATACATCTACCATAAGGCCTAGCCATTATACTTTACTTGAGGAATAAAAAAGCGTATGTTCACACAAAGACTTGTATGTGAATATTCATAGCAGTTTTATGTATAATAGTAACTGTAAACAACCTAAATATCTATCAACAGATTGTGGTATTTTCATACAATGGAATAATATTCAGTACTAAAAAGGAATGAACCTTTGATATATATAACAACATGGATGAATCTCAGAAATAATTATGCTGGGTAAAGAAGCCTGACAAAAGAGTACATACTATCTGATTCCATTTATAGAAAATTTCATCTACGGTGACCAAAAGCATACCTGCCGGGGGATGGGGGTGGGAAAATCAGGAAAAGGAGGGAGTTAAGGGGTCTGAGAAAAATTTTGTAGGTAAATATATATTCTCTTATGGTGATGTTGTCACAGGTACGTACATATGTCAGCTTATCAAATTGTGCACTTTTTAAAAGTAGTTTATTGTATGTCAGTTAGTACAGCCTTTAACATTTTTTAAGCCAATGGATAAAATTCTAAAAATTATTCAATTCAGAAGTATGCAGGGAAACAGTAATAGAAGAAGGAAAAAAAAGGCAAGCAAGAAGCAAATAGTAAAATGGTAGACTAAAGCCCACTGATAGAAATAATAACATTAAATGTTAATGGACTAAATGCTACAATTAAAAGATATTATCAGAATTGATTTTTCGGGGCACCTGGGTGGCTTAATGGGTTAAAGCCTCTGCCTTTGGCTCAGGTCATGATCCCAGGGTCCTGGGATCGAGCTCCGCATTGGGCTCTCTGCTCAGCAGAGAGCCTGCTTCCCCCCACTCTCTCTCTCTGCCTGCCTCTCTGACTAGTGATCTCTGTCTGTCAAATAAATAAATAAAAATCTTTAGAAAAAAAAATTGATTTTTCAAAAAACCAAGGTCCAATGATATGGACCAATACGAAGTAAATGGCTAGAAAATTATATACATCATTCAGGCTAAACTTAAAGTTGCTGCAGCTATTTTAATATCCAATAAGTTCAAGACAATGAGATCAAAAGGAAATTTCATATTGATGAAGGAGTCAATTCAAAAAGAAGATACAATAATGCATATCCACTTAAAAGAGCTTGAAATTACATGAAAAGAAATTGATGGAATTAAAGGAAGAAATAGCCAATTTCACATAGTTGAAGACTGTTATAAAAGCTAGGCCACAAAAAAAAAAAAATCAGTAAAGACACAGAAGATCTAAATAACACAATCAACTACCTTGACCTAGTTGATATTTATAGAATAATATACTCAGTAACTTCAGAATACAAATTCTTGGCAAGTACACTTGATATATTCAGTAAGCTATTCTGAAGTTACAAGGATCTTTTTTTTTTTTAAGATTTATTTTTTTATTTGAGGGGGAGGGGGGGACAGAGAGGGAGCAACTCAGGCAGACTCCATGTTGAGCATGGAGTCTGTCACAAGACTTGATCTCATGACCCTGAGATCATGACGTGAGCTGAAATGAAGAGTTGGACACTTTACCAGCTGAGCCACCCAGATGCTCCTATAAGGATCTCTTAATACCTAATGTGCCTTGTCCCTTCTATACCCTGAATCTTGGGAATGGAAGCTGAAGGTTATCCCAGTTTATTACTTGCCTGGATTGTGTCACTGTTTTTCGAGGAGCAATTAACATGCTGTTTCTATTTACAAATATACATAGCATATTAAGAATTAAGTCATTAAAAATTGTTACTCAATACTAATATATTTTTTCAGGTGCAAAAACATATAGAACTCCAAAAACACCCTGAGACCGCATTCAGCAAACATGAATGATATTTCCCAAAAGGCTGAGGTAAGTCTCCAAAGAGGAAACATAGGATTGACTACAGAGCTGCGGAAACATAGAGCTGCTTGGTGGGAAGGTCATAGTTCATAATGGTACAGTGTCAGGACAGAAAATGTAAAAGCTAAAGTTCATAGGCTGGTCCTGGGCCCAGTGTTTTCATTTGGGTCCAAGTCTTGGCAGCATAATTATTAAATTTGTGGATGACTGTGAAGTAGATGTGATGGCTAGCACCTTGAATAGAATTTTAATACTTTGATAAGTCTTAGAAGTTATTTTTTTAGTATTAAAAAACCAGACTTGTTGTTTATCTTTGGGAGAAACCAATAATTCACTCTCAAGTGAGGCTCCTTCTCAGCTACTTTTTCCAGCAGCTGCAGTAAAACTTCTCTTCACTTTTTTTCTGGTTCTTGGCTGTACTTACTGGGAGTTGTAGTAAGAAGAGTTCATTTGCTGACACTCCAACATTATGAATTTAAAAAAAAACCTTACATGGTCAATGACAGCATAAGACAATAATAAAATAAGGGCTGGGTATGCCACACATTAATAAGTAATTTTCCATTATCACTAGGAGAAAAGGGTTTGGTGTTCTGAGGCACTGGTTTTATTTACTGAAACTTTTTAGCAATCAGCTTAATTTTCAAAATGATTAAAACAAGCGGCTTTCCTGGTTTTAGAGTGGAGGGAAATATTTTCTCCAGTCTTTTACTAGATTCCTTCTTTCCTGGGAAGCTCTTTTGCCACCTTAGAGTTCAGCCTGCTTGGAATGATACAACGTTTTCACACATTTTTAATGTTGGTTTACAGATATTTTAGATGGGCTATATAGCAGCAGTACCAACCTCAAAATCACTGCTTATATGTAAAGACCCTGGTACACCTCAGCCACACATGGAAATAAAGGACTGCCTTCAGTTTGATTCATATTTTTTAGGGAAACAAGCAAGAGTATTGACATATGAATTAGACTTTAAATCTGAAAGCCTAAACTTTTGCTTTGTTTTTACCTTCACCTAATTTATTGAAATTAGTCCTGGTATCTTTTAAGGGAGAGATGTCAAATCTGAATCTTTAATTATGGTGTAGGAAAATAGAGTATATTGTTTTAAATTACAACCCAGTGTTCAATTTTTATATTTCACTAGCCTTCAGCTTCAGGGGAATACACCTACAAAATGGTACTTCTTTATATTAATAAAGGTTTTACTCATATTTTCTTAATTTCATGTTTCATACTTAGACTTTAGCAAGTAATCAGATTATGATTGTACAAATGTTTCAAACTTGTTTCTATTTTGTTCTAGTAAGTATTTCTTATGTTGCTTGTTCTGATCTATCTTTACCTGATTTCTTCCTGTTTTTTTTTTTTTTAACCTTTTTCTCTTTATTTTCTTCTAATGAAGATTCTGCTTTCTTCATCTAAACCTGTCCCAAAAACCTATGTGCCAAAACTTGGCAAGGGTGATGTAAAGGATAAGTTTGAAGCCATGCAGAGAGCCAGGGAAGAAAGAAATCAAAGGAGATCTAGAGATGAAAAACAAAGAAGAAAAGAACAATATATTAGAGAGAGAGAATGGAACAGGAGAAAGCAGGAGGTTATTTTATTTTATTTTATTCTTGTGCAAAATTAATTTTCATCTTTTTAATTTAGACTTTATTATTCACATTAACCATATTTTATATTAACTATAATTAAAATAATTTTCTGTATGTTAATTTTGAACTCTGAATATAATATAATTTAGTCTAAATTTTGGACATGTACATATTAATTTATGTAACCATTTAGATTAAAGAAATCCTTGCATCTGATGATGAGGAAGAGGCATCTTCGAAAGTAGAAAAGGCTTATGTCCCAAAGCTAACAGGTAAGAAACTTGAAAGGTAAATTGTAAATGAAATTGCAAAAAGGGAAATGTAGCAAAATATCGAACATGTTTCATATGTTCTTAGGAACTGTTAAAGGTAGATTTGCTGAAATGGAGAAACAAAGACAAGAGGAACAGAGAAAGAGGACAGAGGAGGAACGAAGACGCAGAATTGAGCAGGATATGTTAGAGAAGAGGAAGATACAACGTGAATTAGCAAAAAGGGCTGAGCAGGTATTCACTAAATATTGAATTGGTATGTGCTTCAGAAACTAATTGTACAGAGTAAAACTAATCCATACATTGACTAATTAAAATATTTTAATATAACATGAGCTTATTAAGTAACAGCTAACTTGAAAACAAGATCTTAAGAACAAATATTTATTATCAAATGCCAAGAAGGATAAGGGCAGAATGTACTTATTTTAAGGTTGAATGCTGAGATAACTTTTATTGTGTATCATCTTGTCATTCAGTCCATATTCCTTACATGGTCCACATTTCTTGTTTTTCCTGACATGTTAGAGGGTTTCACAAAGATGTAAGGCAGTTTCACATAAACTATCCACAGTATGTTGGTCTTTCAACAGTAATCAATAAATACTTGTTGGTTATTACACATGAAGGCATAATTAGGATATCTTCCTACTCAAGAATTTGAGACAAATCATGTTTTATTTAACAATGGTATTATTAGATAGCTTTTTTTTTTTTTTAAAGATTTTATTTATTTATTTCACAGAGAGCGAGACAGCAAGAGAGGGAATATAAGCAGGGGGAGTGGAGAGGGAGAAGCAGGCTTCCCATGGAGCAGGGAGCCTGATGCAGGGCCCGATCCCAGGACCCTGGGATTATGACCTGAGCTGAAGGCAGACACCCAATGACTGAGCCACTGTTAGGCTATTAACCAACTTATTAATTTTTTTTGCTTTTGGAGGTTTTTTTTGTTTTTGTTTTTGTTTTTTTTTTTTTTTAAAGATTTTATTTATTCATCACAGAGAGAGCACACAAGCAGGGGGAGCTGCTGGGCAGAAGGAGAAGTAGGCCTCCAGGCTGAGCAAGGAGCCCAATACAGGAGTTGATCCCAGGAGCCTGGGATCATGACCTGAACAGAAGGCAGACACTTAACTGAGCTACCCAGGCGTTCCAGCTTTTTTTGTTTTTTAAGTTGGGGATGGTGGTAGAAAAGGGCAGAAATGTGTGACAGCTATTTCCTTCAGATAGCCATTATTGATGCCCATAGCCACAGGGAACAAATTAGAGGGGAGAAAAAAAATTACTACTATGATCTTATGTAGTTTTTTTAATGAATTTTGATTCCCATGTTTTTTAGCTTAAAGCATGAGAACTAAGAGGTTGGTAAGTATTTTTAAAATACTCAAGAATCTGAGGGCACGTGGGTGGCTCAGTTGGTTAAGCATCTACCTCCGGCCAGGTCATGATACCGGTTCCTGGGATCAAGCTCCCCATCCGGGTCCCTGCTCTGTGGGAAGTCCTCTCTTTCCTCTCCCTCTGCCTGCTGCTCCCCCTGCTTATGCTCTCTCTCTCTGTCAAATAAATAAAATCTTTTAATAAAAGAAAAGTCAAGAATCTGATCTAATTTTCAGAAAATCTATTCTCTCAAAATGATTAATGATCATAATGACATATAAACTTGAAGTCTAATAGTCTTAATTTTATTTTATTAAGTAAAGAATTGATCAATTCACAAAATTTCATTCATGCATTGATACTTGTTTTATATTATAAATTGTCTGTAGTCACAGACTTGAAAAGATGACAGTGATACTGTTTATGCACTTAACCTAGTTTGTAAGATCAAAAGAGACAATCAGTGTATTGAGCTTAATGAGATGGTACTTATTGCCTAGAGTTGTTGATAAGATTATATGAGGGCCACTGTTAAATATCTGACTCTTGGTTTCAGCTCAGGTCATGATCTCAGGGTCCTAAGATTGAGCCCCACATCAGGCTCCTCACTCAGCAGGGAGTCTGCTTCCCCTCTTTCTTTCTCTCTGTCCTCACACTGCTCATGCACACCTGCTTGCTCTCTGTCTCTCTCAAATAAATAAATAAATCTTAAAAAAAAAGATTATAATGAGTTAATGCAAAGCACTTAGAACAGTGCATGGTAGACAGTAAGTAGGCTATAAATAACATTTCACCTAAATAATAGTACATATAGATAAAATATCATGAAACCATTTTAGCTTTTCCTCCATCTCTCATCATTAATAAATTAACATAGTCTTCACAGTATAAAACCATTTTTATCGCAAAACTATACTTGCTTTTTTTGTGTACCTGACTCTTTTTTGCTTACTCTTCAAGTGCCTTAAGTCTATTTGCTATGTTCCTAAAAATTTCCTATCTTTCTAAAAAGAAAAATGACAAAGAAGGCAAAGTGTATGCCACACTTACATGTCAAAGAAATTTACCCAGACTTTGCAAAAAAAATACTTTCTGTGCCATGAATAGCCACTTGTATAGTGGCATATAATGACATATACCAAGGACGCCTGGGTGGCTCAGTCAGTTAAGCGTCTGCCTTGGGCTCAGGTCATGATCCCAAGGTCCTGGGATTGAGTCCCACATCAGGCTCTCTGCTCAACAGAGAGCCTACTTCTCCCTCTGCCTGCAGCTCCCCTTGCTTGTGCTCTCTCTGACAAATTTTTTAAAATGACATATGCCAGATGAATTATAGAAAAGAGAATTACCTGTATTATTGTTTTATACCTCTTTATCTAAAGAAAGGATGGCATGTACTTTATTTTTTATTTTAATTGATTTTTAAAGATTTTATTTATTCATTTGAGAGAGAGAGAGAGAGACAAAGAGAGCACAAGCAGGGGGAGAGGCAGAGGGAGAGGGAGAAGCAGACTCCCTGCTGAGCTGGAAGCTTCCCCGTGGGCCTTGATCCCAGGACCTGGAGATCATGACTGGAGCCAAAGACAGATGCTTAACCATCTGAGCCCCCCAGGCATCCCAGGATGGGCATGTACTTTATCTCTCCCATTTCCAGTCACAAAGATGAGAATTAATTTTACAATGAAATTTCACCTGGAAGTGCAAATATAATAAGTATTATAGATTTTATATTATAAATATAAAATACATTAGCATATATAATTACATTATATATGACGTAAATTATATATATAACGTAATATATAAAACGTAAATTATAAAATAAGGTAATAAAATTTATAATTAAAATATAAGGTATTTCACAACAAATAGTGGGTATGTACAGGTGGTTAATCTACTTATTTTAAGTTTTATATACTTTTTCAAAAAGCACTAACTAGACTCATGAGACTTTAAGACCCACTACGACCCCAAGAACTGAATATATAGGCAGTGGTTTCTCAAAGAAAAACTATGTCTGTGTTGAAGAAGTGAGTTTGAATATGATGAAGACATGGGATACTAAGAGAGAGAGGGAGACAGAGTATTGTGGGAAAAAAAAAAGCTACTTCTTTAGTAACTCCAGAAACTACCTGGCAGGGTGCCTTAGAGTCCTGGTTAATGAAAATTTTGGCTTATTACATTATTTGAGAACAAAATAAACTATTAATAGTAATTTTATCTTAAATATGGAAAGTCCAATTAAAAATTTTTTTCTGCTCACGTCTAATAAAATTGAATCTATCTTTGAATTTAAGAAGTATGACATAGGCAATCAAGAAAAATCTCAATGTTGGGGCACCTGGGTGGCTCAGTTGGTGGAGCATATGACTTGATCTTGGGGTCATCAGTTTGAGCCCCACATTGGGGATGGAGTTTACTAAGAAAAAAAGAGTTTTCACATTAATTTGAAAAATCCACTTGTACAAGTCCATATCCAAGAATGCTTGAGAAGGGATTCCTGAGTTAGGAAGATAACTACGAGATTCTAGGATCTTTTTTTTTTTTTAAATTTTATTTTTTATAAACATATATTTTTATCCCCAGGGTTTCAGGTCTGTGAATCGCCAGGTTTACACACTTCACAGCACTCACCATAGCAAATACCCTCCCCAATGTCCATAACCCCACCCCCCCTCTCCCAACCCCCCTCCCCCATCAACCCTCAGTTTGTTTTGTTAGATTAAGAGTCACTTATGGTTTGTCTCCCTCCAATCCCATCTTGTTTCATTTACTCTTCTCCTACCCCCTTAACCCCCCATGTTGCATCTCCTCTCCCTCACATCAGGGAGATCATATGATAGTTGTCTTTCTCCGATTGACTTATTTCGCTAAGCATGATACCCTCTAGTTCCATCCAAGTCGTCGCAAATGGCAAGATTTCATTTCTTTTGATGGCTGCATAGTATTCCATTGTGTATATATACCACATCTTCTTTATCCATTCGTCTGTTGATGGACATCTAGGTTCTTTCCATAGTTTGGCTATTGTAGACATTGCTGCTATAAACATTCGGGTGCACGTGTCCCTTCGGATCACTACATTTGTATCTTTAGGGTAAATACCCAGCAGTGCAATTGCTGGGTCATAGGGTAGTTCTATTTTGAGGAACCTCCATGCTGTTTTCCAGAGTGGTTGCACCAGCTTGCATTCCCACCAACAGTGTAGGAGGGTTCCCCTTTCTCCACATCCTCACCAACATCTGTCATTTCCTGACTTGTTAATTTTAGCCATTCTGACTGGTGTGAGGTGATATCTCATTGTGGTTTTGATTTGTATTTTCCTGATGCCGAGTGATATGGAGCACTTTCTCATGTGTCTGTTGGCCATCTGGATGTCTTCTTTGCAGAAATGTCTGTTCATGTCTTCTGCCCATTTCTTGATTGGATTATTTGTTCTTTGGGTGTTGAGTTTGCTAAGTTCTTTATAGATTTTGGACACTAGCCCTTTATCTGTCATTTGCAAATATCTTCTCCCATTCTGTCAGTTGTCTTTTGGTTTTGTTCACTGTTTCCTTTGCTGTGCAAAAGCTTTTGATCTTGATAAAATCCCAATAGTTCATTTTTGCCCTTGCTTCCCTTGCCTTTGGTGATGTTCCTAGGAAGATGTTGTTGTGGCTGAGGTCGAAGAGGTTGCTGCCTGTGTTCTCCTCAAGGATTTTGATGGATTCCTTTCTCACATTGAGGTCCTTCATCCATTTTGAGTCTATTTTCATGTGTGGTGTAAGGAAATGATCCAACTTCATTTTTCTGCATGTGGCTGTCCAATTTTCCCACACCATTTATTGAAGAGGCTGTCTTTTTTCCATTGGATATTCTTTCCTGCTTTGTTGAAGATTAGTTGACCATAGAGTTGAGGGTCTATTTCTGGGCTCTCTATTCTGTTCCATTGATCTATATGTCTGCTTTTGTGCCAGTACCATGCTGTCTTGATGATGACAGCTTTGTAATAGAGCTTGAAGTCCGGAATTGTGATGCCACCAACTTTGGCTTTCTTTTTCAATATTCCTTTGGCTATTCGAGGTCTTTTCTGGTTCCATATAAATTTTAGGATTATTTGTTCCATTTCTTTGAAAAAAATGAATGGTACTTTGATAGGAGTTGCATTAAATGTGTAGATTGCTTTAGGTAGCATAGACATTTTCACAATATTTATTCTTCCAATCCAGGAGCATGGAACATTTTTCCATTTCTTTGTTTCTTCCTCAATTTCTTTCATGAGTACTTTATAGTTTTCTGTGTATAGATTCTTAGTCTCTTTGGTTAGGTTTATTCCTAGGTATCTTATAGTTTTGGGTGCAATTGTAAATGGGATTGACTCCTTAATTTCTCTTTCTTCTGTCTTGTTGTTGGTGTAGAGAAATGCAACTGATTTCTGTGCATTGATTTTATATCCTGACACTTTACTGAATTCCTGTACAAGTTATAGCAGTTTTGGAATGGAGTCTTTTGGGTTTTCCACATAAAGTATCATATCATCTGCAAAGAGTGATAGTTTGACTTCTTCTTTGCCGATTTGGATGCCTTTAATTTCCTTTTGTTGTCTGATTGCTGAGGCTAGGACTTCTAGTACTATGTTGAATAGCAGTGGTGATAACGGACATCCCTGCCGTGTTCCTGACCTTAGTGGAAAAGCTTTCAGTTTTTCTCCATTGAGAATGATATTTGCGGTGGGTTTTTCATAGATGGCTTTGATAATATTGAGGTAAGTGCCCTCTATCCCTACACTTTGAAGAGTTTTGATCAGGAAGGGATGCTGTACTTTGTCAAATGCTTTTTCAGCATCTATTGAGAGTATCATATGGTTCTTGTTCTTTCTTTTATTAATGTGTTGTATCATATCGATTGACTTGCGGATGTTGAACCAACCTTGCAGCCCTGGAATAAATCCCACTTGGTCGTGGTGAATAATCCTTTTAATGTACTGTTGAATCCTATTGGCTAGTATTTTGGTGAGAATTTTTGCATCTGTGTTCATCAAGGATATTGGTCTGTAGTTCTCTTTTTTGATGGGATCCTTGTCTGGTTTTGGGATCGAGGTGATGCTGGCCTCATAAAATGAGTTTGGAAGTTTTCCTTCCATTTCTATTTTTTGGAACAGTTTCAGGAGAATAGGAATTAGTTCTTCTTTAAATTTTTGGTAGAATTCCCCCGAGAAGCTGTCTGGCCCTGGGCTTTTGTTTGTTTGGAGATTTTTGATGACTGTTTCAATCTCCTTACTGGTTATGGGTCTGTTCAGGCTTTCTATTTCTTCCTGGTTCAGTTGTGGTAGTTTATATGTCTCTAGGAATGCATCCATTTCTTCAAGATTGTCAAATGTGTTGGCGTAGAGTTGCTCATAGTTTGTTCTTATAATTGTCTGTATTTCTTTGGTGTTAGTTGTGATCTCTCCTCTTTCATTCATGATTTTATTTATTTGGGTCCTTTCTCTTTTCTTTTTGTTAAGTCTGGTCAGGGGTTTATCAATCTTATTAATTCTTTCAAAGAACCAGCTCCTAGTTTTGTTGATTTGTTCTATTATTTTTTTTTTGTTTCTATTTCATTGATTTCTGCTCTGATCTTTATGATTTCTCTTCTCCTGCTAGGTTTAGGGTTTCTTTCTTGTTCTTTCTCCCAGTTCCTTTAGGTGTAGGGTTAGGTTGTGTACCTGAGACCTTTCTTGTTTCTTGAGAAAGGCTTGTACCGCTATATATTTTCCTCTCAGGACTGCCTTTGTTGTGTCCCACAGATTTTGAACCATTGGGTTTTCATTATCATTTGTTTCCATGAATTTTTTCAATTCTTCTTTAATTTCCTGGTTGACCCATTCATTCTTTAGAAGGATGCTGTTTAGTCTCCATGTATTTGGGTTCTTTCCAAATTTCCTCTTGTGATTGAGTTCTAGCTTCAGAGAATTGTGGTCTGAAAATATGCAGGGAATGATCCCAATCTTTTGATACCGGTTGAGACCTGATTTAGGACGGAGGATGTGATCTATTCTGGAGAATGTTCCATGGGCACTAGAGAAGAATGTGTATTCTGTTGCTTTGGGATGAAATGTTCTGAATAGATCTGTGATGTCCATCTGGTCCAGTGTGTCATTTAAGGCCTTTATTTCCTTGTTGATCTTTTGCTTGGATGACCTGTCCATTTCAGTGAGGGGAGTGTTAAAGTCCCCTACTATTATTGTATTATTGTTGATGTGTTTCTTTGATTTTGTTATTAATTGGTTTATATAGTTGGCTGCTCCCACATTAGGGGCATAGATATTTACAATTGTTAGATCTTCTTGTTGGACAGATCCTTTGAGTATGATATAGTGTCCTTCCTCATCTCTTATTATAGTCTTTGGCTTAAAATCGAATTGATCTGATATAAGGATTGCCACTCCTGCTTTCTTCTGATGTCCATTAGCATGTTAAACTGTTTTCCACCCCCTCACTTTAAATCTGGAGGTGTCTTCGGGTTTAAAATGAGTTTCTTGTAGGCAACATATAGATGGGTTTTGTTTTTTTATCCATTCTGATACCCTGTGTCTTTTGATTGGGGCATTTAGCCCATTAACATTCAGGGTAACTATTGAGAGATATGCATTTAGTGCCATTGTATTGCCTGTAAGGTGACTGTTATTGTATATTGTCTCTGTTCCTTTCTGATCTACTACTTTTAAGGTCTCTCTTTGCTTTCAATATTTCCTGTAGAGCTGGTTTGGTGTTTGCAAATTCTTTCAGTTTTTGTTTGTCCTGGAAGCTTTTAATCTCTCCTTCTATTTTCAATGATAGCCTAGCTGGATATAGTATTCTTGGCTGCATGTTTTTCTCGTTTAGTGCTCTGAATATATCATGCCAGCTCTTTCTGGCCTGCCAGGTCTCTGTGGATAAGTCTGCTGCCAACCTAATATTTTTACCATTGTATGTTACAGACTTCTTTTCCCGGGCTGCTTTCAGGATTTTCTCTTTGTCACTAAGACTTGTAAATTAGACTATTAGGTGACGGGGTGTGGACCTATTCTTACTGATTTTGAGGGGGGTTCTCTGAACCTCCTGGATTTTGATGCTTGTTCCCTTTGCCATATTGGGGAAATTCTCTCCAATAATTCTCTCCAATATACCTTCTGCTCCCCTCTCTCTTTCTTCTTCTTTGAGATTCTAGGATCTTATGATGAATTAAAAATGGGTATATTTCATATACTAAATGTTAGAATCAAGACCTATAAAATTTGGGGGAGAATCTTTATTTAGTATAATCTGGTTATCTTTGAGGATACTCCAATGGGCAAGGTTAACATCTATCAACTTATAAAATGAGAATTTATTGGTAGAGGACTGGGATGTTGGAAACAGAGGGGTCAAAAGGAAGTTGCTCTGGGAAGGAGTATAAGGAGTTTCCTTTTCATAATCAAAAGAAATAGTTGAGGGGCACCTGGGTGGCTCAGTGGGTTCCCAAAGCCTCTGTCTTCGGCTCAGGTCATGATCTCAGGGTCCTGGGATCCAGGCCCGTGTAGGGCTTTCTGCTTAGCAAGGAGCCTGCTTCCTCCCACTCCTGCCTCTTTCTGCCTGTCTCTCTGCCTGCTTGTGGTCTCTCTCTATGTCAAATAAATAAATAAAATCTTAAAAAAAAAAAAAGAAATAGTTACAAAGCATCTCTTTGGTGGTAGCTTCTGAGAGCCAACAATATAACAGAACTGAATGTCTCAGTTCTCTGTGCATATACTGACACCATGGCCACTCAGACAAATTCACCTTTTCCTTTGTTTATTGAAACCCAATGGAAATAAAATTCTGTCTTTGTTAAAGTTTTAACAGCGGCTTAAAATGAGCAATGAAGCCAGCATACAACAATAAAATAAAAGCCACCCCAGGTATAATTTATTATCTTACCATAAGCTAATAAAAATCAGATTATGTTTTAGCAGCAAGTAAAAGAAATTTGGAGTTAATACATTTAGAATTTATCTTTCCTATACTCTCAATGTTTGGCTTCTCACCATTTCTCCTAGAACTTTTTATTGAGAGACAAATGTAATTTGTCAAGGAATTGTTAGCATTCTTTGGAAGGTAAATACTTTTTTTTTCTTAAGTTTATTTATTTATTTAAAGTAATCTCTAGAGGCACCTGGGCATCTGCCTTTGGCTCAGGTCATGATCCTGGGGTCCTGGGATCAACCCATGCATCAGGCTCCCCGCTTGGTGGGAAGCCTGCTTCTCCCTCTCCCACTCCCCCTGCTTGTGTTCCCTCTCTCTCTCTTTCTCTCTATCAAATAAATAAAATCTTAAAAAAAAAAAAATCTCTACATCCAGTGTGGGGCTTGAACCTGTGACACTGAGGATCAGGTGTCACATGCTCTTCCAACAGAACCAGGCCACTGAAGAGAAATAATTTTGTAATTATTTTATTATAGCTTAACATTTTTCTTAGTAGAACACAGCACTCACTAAAACTTTCACCATTTACATAGCAATATATGTAATAAATAATTGTGCAAAAAATTATTCTAAACACAACATAATAAAATTAATGTGTAAAATCTGATTTATTTTTAATAAATTATTCAGAATTTATTTTTCAAGAAATTTGGGATTTTAATAAAATGTATTAATTCTTCCATGACAGAGAATATAGAAAAGGAAAGTGAAATGATGAAGAACAGGGACTTAGCCAGTCTAGTTCCTCCTATGAGCCAAGGTACAACAGAATTCCCTTAGACTGGTTAAGGAATGAACTACTTCCAGACTCTTCCACTGATGTTAAAAATCATGTCAAAACATAATATGAATGTTTACTTTCTAACTTCTCTCATTTTCCCACTGCTTATGTTTCTTTTTCCTGAGATCTCAAACACTGCATTATTTAAACCATCTATCTTCTCTCTTGTTTCTGTTTGTTACATACATTAGCCTGCCCCTTAAGCTACCCTAATGGTGTTTCTTATGAGTAATGTCCAAGTTGAGACCCCTTCTATTGAATGAGGGCCTTTCCCTCCTGGATGTGGTTAAAATAGAGAGTAAATGATTATATCTACCCAAGTTCTTGTCCCTACTAAACTTGCCATGTGAAAGCTAGTGCACTGCCCTGTATTACTGTGTCAGTTATATTTTTTCCATGTATTGATATTGCAAAATATAGTCATGATTATTTGATTACTAATGATAGGTTTTACTTTGGCTGGGGCAGAGACAGAGAATGGAGAAATGTTTCTGTATCTTAGTTTAATTGCTAATTTATAATTGCTACTTGTAAGCTTACAGCAGGTCATAAGAGTTTGGTCCATTCAAATTCCAGAATTACAAAGGTAGGCTTTATTTTCATTTTTTTCTTAATATATTCCCTAGATACTGATTTTTATGTCAAAATACAAAAATTAATGTAAGGTTTAATCTCCACTTAAAAGGACATAATAGGCTAATTTGGAGAAACATAAAAATATTCAAAAATTATAAATTTGAAAATTTACCATAAATCACAGCTAAATTACTTTTCAAGTGTATATTTAAAAGCAGAAAGCAGAAATTCAATGTAATGTAATGATATGAAATTCTCATTCAATAGATTGAGGACATAAACAATACGGGAACTGAATCAGCACCAGAGGTAAATGGACATTTCCTTTAATGAAACATCACCTAAAATTATCTGATTCACAAATAATCTTTTAATAAAAAAATTAAAAGCATTTTTATTTTTATTATAATTAGAGCAACAACAAAAAGGACAAAAGTATTTTGCAAAGCAAGATCATACTTTTGCACTTTCAAACAATATTAGTGTCTTAAAAGTATGAAAAAAAAAGTATGTTTTTGCTTTCATGGTTAGAGACACAAGCCTCAATTTGAGATACTCTGTCAAGACTACATATTTCTTGAACTGTTACTAATAGTTGAGATTGTTGAAAGCTAAAATTTTTTAAAAGCAGGGTTTTTTTCATTTGTCTTCTTTCCTCAGAGTTCTTCATAAGTTTGTTTTGATTATCACATACTAGTAGAAAGTACAGTGACTAGTACCATGAAGGAATGTTCAACAACCACAGATATTTTAGTTAATCCCTTTTTATCTAACAGAGAAAGTTGAACATCAGTCAATTTGATGGTGTGCCTAAAACTACAGCCACATAAATTGGAAGGAATTTTATTTTAGGGGCATGTGTTACATATTATAACTTTATTTTTTAAAAAGCTCAGAGGTAACAATAGATTATGTAATAGAACTAATTAAAATGAATTTTAAAAACAAATTTAAGAATATTTTACTAGGACCAAATGCTAATGAGTATTGTCTATAAGTGCTTTATAAATAACTTAGAAATACTGTTTGTTTTTCCTCACTAAATAATACTTTTGTTAAGTATTTAAAACTTACATGGAGAGACTTTTGTGTGTGTTTAAACTGTATCTATCCACCATCAAATTGATTGAGAGTACACTCACATGGATATCACCTTTTGTGGAACTAGTGCACGGACAGCTAAATTCAGATGATGTCATGCGGTTTTATCCAAACAGCTGTATTAACACCACCTTCTAGGAAAAAAGATGCTCCTTGAACGTTATCAGCAATGGATTTCAGTTAAATTAACTCAATGTACAGTGAATTCAGAGAACTATTGAATAGAAATCGGTAAAAAATATATATATAAATTTTTGTTCTTCATAACATTGATGGCAATGTAATGAAATACACCAATAATGGAGGTAAAGTCCCATGAAGCCGAAACTTTGGTTAGCAAGAAATTTGCTAATTATCTATTTTATAAATTAGGAAGGAGATGATTCACTACTTATAACAGTGGTACCTGTCAAATCACATAAAACTTCTGGAAAGATAAAGAATTTTGAGGATCTAGAGAAAGAACGAGAAGAAAAAGAAAGGATCAAGTATGAAGAAGATAAAAGAAAAAGATACGAAGAACAACGGCGATCTCTCAAGGAAGCAAAGTGTCTTTCGTTGGTCATGGTAATTTTTATTTTTTTGTTTTTTTAGGAACAAATCAAATCAGTTAAGTTACCAGCATTTCTTTTTGTGATTAATAGATGTGTTTTCACAATGTTTCTTAGGATGAGGAACTAGAAAGTGAGACAAAAAGAGAATCACTCTCTCCTGGAAAATTGAAACTAACTTTTGAAGAACTGGAAAGACAAAGACAAGAAAACCGAAGGAGGCAGGCTGAAGAGGAAGCAAGACAACGTTTAGAAGAAGAGAAACGTGCTTTTGAAGAAGCAAGGCGGCAAATGGTAAAACAAATATATATAAAAAACGTATTTTTAAAATATATATAACATATATATTTTTAAGATTTTATTTTTAAGTTTTATTATATTACCTTTATATTCAACGTGGGGCTTGAACCCACAAACCTGAGATCGAGGGGCGCCTGGGTGGTTCAGTGGGTTAAAGCCTCTGCCTTCGGCTCAGGTCATGATCCCAGGGTCCTGAGATCGAGCCCCGCATCAGGTTCTCTCTCAGCAGGGAGCCTGCTTCCTCCTCTCTCTCTGCCTGCCTCTCTGCCTACTTGTGATCTCTGTCTGTCAAATAAGTAAATACAATCTTTAAAAAAAAAATTAAAAAAAATATTTAAAAAACTGCTTGCAAAAACAAAACAAAACAAAACAAAACCTGAGATCAAGAGTTGCACGCTCCTCCAACTGAGCCAGCAGGTGCCCCTATAACATATATATTTATATATAATGACATTATATATAATGATATATAAGCTATAAATTATATTTTTATACATGTTACATAAATGTTACATATAAAACATTTACTATTAGGGAAGGAAGCTGGCTTTAGATAAAATTCATTCCTATAAATTCAAGGAGATTTTCTACATAAAAAGTTCTGATTTTGAAACTGTACATTTTTCCTATATAAAATGCATCTGTATTATTTTCTAGTTTCCCTTAATGGGACATTTTACCAAATATGCTTTAAATTTTTTCTTTTAAAGATTTTATTTGACAGAGATAGTGAGAGAGGGAACACAAACTGGGGGAGTGGGTGAGGGAGAAGCAGGCTTCCCACAGAGCAGGGAGCCCAATGCAGGCCTTGATCCCAGGACCCTGGGATCATGACCTGAGCCAAAGGCAGAAGCTTAACAACTGAGCCAACCACGTGCCCCTATGCTTTTTAAATTTTTATTTTTATATTATAAATCATCATAAATATGCAAAATAGTCAATGAGCCTGGTTTCTCTTTATCTTTAGTTCAGCCTTCAGTGTATTTAATGACAGGGTATAGCACATGCATACTTTCAAGTCTAGTTGTAAATGTACACTTAGTTTTGGTCCAGTTTTGAACATAACGAAATGTTTCCTATGGAATACGCAGTTTATCATATAAGGTATATCGATATGTGTGTGTGTGTGTGTGTGCGCGCGCGCGCGTGTGTGTGTAAGTATAGAGTGTAGTGGTTAAGAGCATAGCTTCTGGATTCATGTATCTGGATTCACACTGCCTGTATTCACATATCTACTGTTTATTAAGTGTGTAACAGAGACAAGGTATTCAACCCCCCATGTCTTACTTTCCTTATATGTAAAATGGTGAAAATAATTGTGTACTTCTTAAATTGTTAAGTGAGTTAATACAGAATGCAGTTAAAGTAATGTCTAGCATCTAATAAGTGCTATAAAATGTTAACAGTTATTATATTAATGACTATATCAATAAAAAATAAAATTGAAATAAGAAAATACTGATTCTAAATCTCATAAAAATTTTAAAAATTTTAATGGAATCTCTATAATTTTTTAGAAGTTTAGAATTTCTTCATCAACTTTCATTAATGTTCTAAGGACTATCTACAAAAGTTAAATTCTATAGACATTTGTTTGAAAATGTTATTTCAAATTACCCAAATTACTTTTGGGTAATTATAATGTATAATACACGTACACTTAGCTATCAGTGGTGGTCAATTTTGTCAAGAGAAAATAGAAATATAATTAAATCATAAACTTCAATGAATAATATTTAACTATAATTTTAACTATAAAATGATAAAATTTGAATTTTATAAAAAATAGTACTAGGCAATCTTTTATCTGATTAGAATAAAGAAAAGTACCATAGTTCATAGTAAAATACCCATGAAAATTACAAAATGAGAACTTTATTTTACTACAGAAGAGACTCTCTATAGGTATACTTGAAGCATAGTTAAGTATACACACACATATTTTATGTTTTGTTCTGAGAGAGGTTTTTTTTTTTTTTTAAGAATTTTTACTTATTTATTTGACAGAGAGAGCACAAGAAGAGAGAACAGCAGAGGGAGAGGGAGAAGCAGGCAGCCTGATGCGGGGCTTGATCCCAGGACCCTGGGACCATGACCTGAGCCGAAGGCGGCTGCCTAACTGAGTGCATCACCCAGTTGCCACAGTTCTGAGAGAGTTTTAATAGAACTCTTAAATAATCCCTTACATTTTTTCAAGCACTCCATATCTCTATTTAAAAATTTGACTTTCTGGGGCGCCTGGGTGGCTCAGTGGGTTAAAGCCTCTGCCTTTGGCTCAGGTCATGATCCCAGGGTCCTGGGATTGAGACCCTCATCAGGTTCTCTGCTCAGCAGGGAGCCTGCTTCCTCCTCTCTCTCTGCCTGCCTCTCTGTCAACTTGTGATCTCTATCTGTCAAATAAATAAATAAAATCTTTAAAAGGAAAAAAAAATTGACTTTCTTGGGAACTGTTATTTAACTTGAGTACATCTTTATTTGGAATTTCTCCAAATTTGAATACTTTATCAGATAAGAAATTATAAAGGAAGGGAATTTTGATCAAATATATTAAAGGCAAGAAAATACTTTTGTGTGAGGTGGCCGACACTGCGCCTTTTCATTGATAATTCATTCCTGCCTTTGATGAATTGCAGTTCTTAGTAATGAGTTGTTTCTTCATTAGGTGAATGAAGAGGAGGAAAACCAAGACACAGAAAAAATTTTAAAAGATTACCGCCCTGGTAAACTCAAACTCAGTTTTGAAGAAATAGAAAGACAGAGGAGAGAAGATGAAAAAAGGAAAGCAGAAGAAGAAGCCAGGAGGAGAATAGAGGAAGAAAAGAAGGCATTTGCTGAAGCAAGAAGAAGCATGGTAAGATAGAATGTAACTGGAGAATGCCATTACGATTCAGCTTTTTAAAGAGTATATTAAGATGGGGTGCCTGGCTGGCTCAATCAGTAGAGTATGCAACTCGTGGGGTTGTGAGTTTGAGCCCCATGTTGGGTATAGAGATTACTTTAAAATTTTTAAAATTTGGGTGCTTGGGTGGCACAGTTAGTTAATTGTCCATCTCTTGGTTTCAGCTCAGGTTGTGATCTTGGGGTCTTGAAATCGAGCCCCGTGTCAGGTTCCATGCTCAGCACAGAGTGCTTGAGACTCCCTCTGCTCCTTCCTCCTGTACACACACACACACACACACACACACTCTCTCTCTCTCTCTCTGTCTCTCTCTCTCTCTTAAATAAACAAACCTTAAGGGGCGCCTGGGCAGCTCAGTGGGTTAAAGCCTCTGCCTTCAGCTCAGGTCATGATCCCGAGGTCCTGGGATCAAGCCCTGCATTGTGCTCTCTACTTGGTGGGGAGCCTGCTTCTCCCCACCCTCCCCTGCTTCTCTGCCTACTTGTGATCTCTGTCTGTCAAATAAATAAATAAAATATTTTAAAAAAATAAACCTTAAAATTTTTTTAATTTAAAAAGATTAAAAAATAGCGAATGTTAAGAAAAAGAATTAAACTTTGGAGAATATTATTCCTGGAATCTGTCCAAAGTAGAGATAGCAAATAAGCTTTAAAGTCTCCTATGGCATTAACACCAGTCAGTTAAAAATGTTTGCTTCAGTGTAATGTTGAGAAGTTTCTCGACATTAAGTTAAGTTGCTGTGACTGGCTTAGAGGATTGAGTATTATCTTCCTTCTCTGGGAAGGCATGTTTTCCAGAAGTATCTAAGCGGGGAGTTTCCTACTCTACCTTTCCTTCCATTCTCTCTATTCTTCTTTCCCTTCCCACGTTTCTTCCTTCCCTTGATCCCTCCCTCCTTCCTTCCTTTCCTTCTTTCATTTCACCTTCTATCCCATCCAGTACATATGAAATGACCAAAGGCATTTAATCACAATTATTTAATTCTCTGAAATGCTCACCCATCAACTTCTGGGTGATTGCTACCAAACTTAATTCTGTCACAAAGTTACACACCGTATGCCACTTTAATGTTTGCAAAATGTAGTTATCTCACAACTATTTTCAAGCAAGTTGACTTGTAAAGGCTGTATCTCCTTCTTGAAACATTTTTAAGTAGACTCTACACCCAACATGGGGCTTGAACTCACAACCCAAAGATCAAGCATGGCAGGCTCTACCAATGGAAACATTTCTTTTGGTTTCAGTGATATCATGACCTGGTTTTCTTCCTTTGTCTGGGGGAGCTTCAGGCACATATATCCACGTGTTTATTTAGCTTCATCACCCATCCTAGATGCTCAAATCAGAAAGTTGGGAGCCTTAAAGATTCCACCTTCTCATTCATGCCTCACATCCAGTCACTCACTAAGTCTCTCATTCATTCTACCTTCTAAATCACTCTAAAAATCAATCAGTTTTCCCCCTCATTTCCACTGTTGTTATCCCTTGCTTGGGTTACCTATCTCCTCCCACGTGTTACCTCTCGCCTCAAACCAACTCCTGTTTAACTTGCTTTCTTGTCTATTATCCACTCTTCTTTGTAAAGACGAGTTCTCTTTCTCACTCTCTCCTTCTCTTTCTTTCAAGTAAATGTGTTATTGGGTCTCCTGGGTGGCTCAGTTGTTAAGCGGCTACCTTTGGCTCAGGTCATGATCCCAGAGTCCTGGGATCAAGCCTCACATCAGGCTCCCTGCTCAACAGGAAGCCTGCTTCACCCTCTCCCCCTACTTGTGTTCCCTCTCTCACGGTCTCTCTATCAAATAAATAATTCAAATCTTAAAAAAAAAAAAAGTAAATGTATTTTGCTTAAAAATTTTCCACTTCCGGGGCGTGTGGGTGGCGCAGTGGGTTAAAGCCTCTGCCTTCAGCTCAGGTCATGGTCTCAGGGTCCTGGGATGGAGCCCCGCATCGGGCTCTCTGTTCAGTGGGGAGGCTGCTTCCTCCTCTCTCTGTCTCTGCCTGCCTCTCTGCCTATTTGTGATCTCTGTATGTCAAAAATAAATAAATAAATAAATAAAATAAAAAAAAAATTCCACTTCCCTTAAGCAAAAATCTAAAAATTTTAAATCTAAAAAAATTTTTAAACAAATTTCTTGGGGCACCTGGGTGGCTTGCGGGGTTAAGCCTCTGCCTTTGGCTCAGGTCATAGTCTCAGTGTCCTGGGATCGAGCCCTGCATCCGGCACCCTGCTCAGTGGGGAGCCTGCTTCCCCTTCTCTGCCTGCCTGTGATCTCTCTCTCTGTCAAATAAATAAACAAAATCTTAAAACAAAACAAAACAAAACAAAAAAACCAAAACAAATTTCTTTATAATATTGCCCAAGTGTTTTTTTCCCGACTCATGTCTTGATTCTTCCTTAATCTGCCATCTTTATTCCGGACATATGAAATTTTTCCCAATTTCTTCAAAATACTGTGCTCTCATCCAGCTGTAGACTTCATAAATGCCGAATGAAACATGTCCCTTTTTGCTTTCCCTATGCTCTGCTGTCTTCTCTTCGTATTTTGTTTCTTCTGGGAATCCTTTCCTGAGAACACAAGTTCCAAAGACTTTCTTGTATGCATTCTTATAGCATTTAGTACTCCCCTGGCAGAGGACTCATGCTTTATTATTATTGCTTATAGCTGTTGTGCACACCCCTGAGGCTGAGATTGTTCATCAGGCATGTGGCACAAAGCGTTCTAGCATAACGAATTTCCTATAAATGTTTGTGGAGTATATTAAAACTATCTTTTAAAAAAATAATTAACTTATTTACTTGCTCAGTAAATGCTACCCTGACACGGCACTTGAACTGACCACCTCAAGATCAAGAGTTGTGTCTCTACTAACTGAGCCAGCCAGGGGTCCCTTAAAACTATCTTGTGTGTGTTACCAGGTAATCCTTGACTCACAGATGATTTCTGCACAGAAACTCCACAAACATTGTGACGGTACTTAATTTTTGGAGAATAAGCAAGTTCAGAAGAGATAGACAAGACGTAGCTGTGAAGATCAGGAGATCAAGTCCCAGGGGCAGATTTTTAGGCTGAAACTGCCATGATTCATTAGTAGAAAAAGTGCAGGGAAGGAAAACTACATTAAACCGAAACTCTAGTTTCCTAGAGATATTTCTGTATCAGGAAAGAGAAACGTTTCTCTTCATTTATGTTGTTTTCTTATCCAGGGCCATATTTTAATTTTGTATTACAGCTCAGTTAGCTCATATATTAATAAAAAATTTTGGCAATCACATAAACATTGTTTCTGAGTCAAACTTATTCTTCAGTAAAACCTGTCATATATAAAACTTGGAACAAATAAATAATTACTCTCTCCCTTTTATTACCCTGTGTCTTCTTTAGCCACAGGGTCACAATTCAGGCCAGAGATTTATTTTCTACTTTCAGGGGATAGAAAAACAGAATTAGGCAATTGCTTTTCATGGTAAAATGTATTCCAGTCAGCAATTTAAAAACCGAAGTTTCTATTTGCAATTTAGGGATTGCCTTTAATACAGGGAATGATAATGTAATAATAAAACTGCCATTGCGGGAGGCCTGGGTGGCGGAGTTGGTTAAGCTACTGCCTTCGGTTTGGGTCATGATCCCAGGGTCCTGGGATCAAGTCCCACATGGGCTCCCTACTCAGCGGGGAGCCTGCTTCTCCCTCTGCCTCTGCCCCTCCTCCCTGCTCATGCTCTCTCTCTTTCTCTCTCTGACAAATAAATAAAATCTTTAAAAAAAACCCTCCTATTGGGAATTTATCTTTGGGTATCAGGCACACTATCAATGTTTGATTCTCATGACAACTATATGAAAAAAGTCATCACAGATAGGGAAACTCACACAGGCTGGATAACTTGCCCAAGGTCACAACTTAGACATGTAATTTGTGAAATTACAAAAAGATAATCTAAATCATTATTTATCATTTTATTAGACTTTTGAATGTTTGAATCCCATCTTTGCCACTTAATATTTGTGTTGACTTTGGAAAAGTTACTTTTCAGTGCCTCAGTTTCTTGTCTATAAAACGGAGGATATTAGTAATATCTACTTCATGGGATTATAGGATTAAATAAGTCAATACATGTAAAGTGCTTAGTATTTTACATGGCAGCTCTAAGTAAGTATTAACTATTATTATTTAATTAACTAGACAGTAAATAAATTAGTATAAAAATTACAGCATTAAGAGTGATTTTTACTTGATTATGAAAGAATCATGATGGGCTATCTAATTCATTCAGACAAAACCATGATTTAATGGAAATGCTCTATTTTAATTAGGAGAATGGAAATAAATTATAATTCAATTAAAAGTGTTCTCAGGTGCTCGCTTCGGCAGCACATATACTAAAAAAAAAAGTGTTCTCAGTATCAGAAAATCTTAATATCTAATTCAAATTACTCGTAGTACAAATTCAGAGGATTTCTTTGTGTTCACTGGAAAGGAAAAGAGATGGTCACCATTTCCTCTGTAACCACAAAATACTGTAGTGTTTATATTTTCTAGTAATTACTCCCTTGTTTATTGTTTTATACTTTTGAAGAGATATAGGTCTCCAAAGTTTTAGTTCAGTGTGAAGCCTTTCTACTCAAGTGATTACAGTTTCTAAAAAGAGAAAAAAAAATTCCTCTTTAGTTTGTGTAATTTTGGCAAAAGTAATGAAAGAATTATTTTAAATAGGTATTAGATGATGACTTCCCAGAGATGTACAAAACCATTTCTCAAGAATCTCTTACACCGGGAAAACTGGAAATTAATTTTGAAGAATTATTAAAACAAAAAATGGAAGAAGAAAAGCGACGAACAGAGGAGGAAAGGAAGCATAAGCTAGAGATGGAAAAACAGGAATTTGAACAACTGAGACAAGAAATGGGAGAGGTGAGATTCTATATTCTCCAAATATTTATTAATATAAGTATTTTACAAGTAGTATCTTACAATAACTTTTTAAGTATTATTATTCACATAAAGGACACTCAGCATACTGGGATGCCTGGGTGGCTCAGTGGGTTAAGCCTCTGCCTTTGGCTCAGGTCATGATTTCAGGGTCCTGGGATCGAGTTCCGCATCAGGCTCTCTGGTCAGCGGGGAGCCTGCTTCCCCCGACCACCCGTCTCTATCTACTCTCTGCCTATTTGTGATCTCTCTCTCTCTGTCAAATAAATAAATAAAATCTTAAAAAAAAAAAAAAGACACAGCATATTAGGCACTTGGTACAAGTTTTGGCATAGTTATGAGCACTTTCTAGCTTGCTATAACTCTGCTTCTTCTTTACTAGGTTAAAACATATATAACTGCATGTGACTTAGATATTACTATAGTATCTTAAATAAATATTTCTTCCTATATACTTCATAATTACATGGTTACATTAAGATGGAGAATTTTTCCTAAAGAGCTTAATATGCCCATTTATATTTATTCTCTTTGAAATAAAACTGATTAGTCAAATAAAATTACAAGAGAACCATGGATACGAATAGAAACGTCAGTTCGCAAGTCTTTGAATGATTTTATTTTTCTAAATTAGAAGATAGAACTCTCATAAATATCTTAATATGATTTCTCTAGTATTGAAGTGAAATACATAAATATATATATAGACTGTACAGACTATATATATATAAATATATATATATAGGCTATACAGCATCAGCTTCATGGGTATACAACTTGTGCCCTCCCAGGACCTTGTGCTTAGACAGGCCGTGCATAAGGTTTAATGTTCTAGGGTTGCCATCTTGATTTTTAATGTAAAAATTTAAAGTAAAATTTAAAAATTAAAATTTAATTAAAACTGCAGTCCCCTTATCTTTGAATTTGTGTGTTGTTAGTGAAAGCTGATTGGACAATGGAGCATGTGCTAGACTTTGAGCCATGGCGCTCTCAAACCTCCTGCTGTCCCTTGCCTCTCTGTGGTGCATTCTCAACCTTTTTCCACCTCCTGATGCTGCTAGGCCCCATCTAAACACTTCCTTCCCACAGCGGACACCCTCCATCTGGATGGCCACTTGTGTAGGCAGAAGAAAGGAAATAGAAAAAGGGGCCAGCATTCCACTGTCACCCTCGGCATCTCTGATTTGTGGGGGGTCTCTTGGCAGCAACATGAACAGGGTCAGGGATCAGCAGACAGCCCAGTGACGGGGTGAAACGAGCAGTGGTTGTCCCAGACTCAAACTGGCAGTGGCGCAGCATATTTGACAGGCAATTTGGTGGGGACCTCTCACTAACTCCTGATCTAGGAACTGAATGGGATCCTATGCAGAGGTTGCGATCTCTTAGAATGTGCCTCTTACATAATGGGTTGGGGCAGTGGGCCTGTGGGGATATTTACTTCCTTGCCCCAGACACCAAGAGACTATAAATACTATAGATAGGTAATAATAAAATATCATGAATATGCTGTAGGAAAGTATTCCAAGGTCTAGCCTTAAAATTCTTAAAAGAACATAATAGCATTTATTTTATAAAGGATGGTGAAAATGAATTGTCTAAAAAAACTTCTAAATTAGATTTATATTTGTTCAATCATTAATTTTCACCAGAATGATTTGGGAACCAGTGACAGGAGGTACATAACAAATTTGTTAGGTTTCTGGTATTATAGGAATTGTATGTTTTCACCCACATAGACTAAAAAAGTGAAGGTAGTATAAAGGAATGTTTTATTTTTCCCCTTTGGTTGAACCAAGAAATTAAGCCTCATGTCATATCATCCACTGTGACCCCACCTCTGCACCTTCTTTCCCCTTCCCTGCTACCCTCTCCCCACATCTAGAATTCTAGGCCTTCTCCAGGAAAAGTATACCAGGAATAACAGCAGTTTTTTTTTTTTTTACCACTTTATATAGTGAGATTTGGGTTTAATGTTAAGAAGAATACAAAGAACTAGTAATAAATTATGAAAAGCCAAAGGAGTTTCCAAAGGAAACCAGAATAAAAAGTATTTAAGATCAAATGGTTTAAAGAACTGGAGCCCGATTTTGGTGGACTCCTTTTCTGTCTTAGCAGAATATAAAACTGAGAATAGAAGTGATAGGCATTGAATATAGGGATTTTCCCAGACAGTAGTGTAGAAAGGCTTCATTCAGTTAACTTGAGTATTAAGAATGATATTTAACTTAATAGACTATCATCAAAACAAAAATAGGAGGAATTTTAGGATACTCTGGCTCTATATAGAGATAAAAAAAAATCATGTCCAGGGGTTAAGTGACAAGGCAAAAGGCCACATGGTATCAAAGTCATAACTAGAACTTGTATCTGACTCTTAGCCCACTGTTCTTACAATTATAGTTCTTCTTCCTCTAAACATGGATTTTCCTACGGTTCCTAGTAAAAGCTAATCTTGATATGCATGTTTTAGTTTTAGGAGGTTATCATGAAATATTAAATGAAGTTTTGAGCCATTATTCCATAATCAAGTATTTTAAAAAGATGTTATCTAAAGTCTTAAATTTGTAACATTACTTTTAATCAGTAAATTTAGGCATTGTATTTAGGGAACAGGTTGTTTTTTATTTTTGGCTTCAAATAAGAAATGAACAAATTTTGGAAGGTTTTTTGTACAAACGAATTTTCTGGTATTTAGTATATAAAAATTTATTTTTGGGGGGGGCGTCTGGGTGGCTCAGTGGGCTAAAGCCTCTGCCTTCAGCTCAGGTCATGATCCCAGGGTCCTGGGATCGAGCCCTGCATCAGGCTCTCTGCTCAGCAGGGAGTCTGCTTCCCTCTCTCTCTGTCTGCCTCTCTGCCTACTTGTGATTTCTCTCTCTCTGTCAAATAAATAAAATCTTTTAAAAAAATTTTTATTTTTTTTGAAGGAAGAGGAAGAACATGAAACCTTTGAATTGAGTAGAGAATATGAAGAATTAATCAAACTGAAAAGAAGTGGCTCTATTCAAGCCAAAAATCTAAAAAGCAAGTTTGAAAAGATTGGACAACTGTCTGAAAAAGAAATACAGAAAAAGATAGAAGAAGAACGAGCAAGAAGGAGAGCCATTGACCTTGAAATTAAAGAGCGAGAAGCAGAAAACTTTCATGAGGTATACTATATTTAAGAGTTACGGTATAGTAATTATGATGAGCTTAAAAGAAATGTAACATTGACTTTGAAGTAAGTTTTGGTACTTAAAATTAACCATAGTTATATATAATAATCTGAGAACTAAATAGCAAAAGCACATTAAGATCTCAAGAGGCTTTGAAAGATTGCCTTGGTTTAGCATTGTTTCAAAATGGGTTTTATCAGAATTAAATAGCCTATAGTGAACATCAAGTAGTTCACTCTGGAAAATGTTTAAAAATATTTATGGCACAGGATACCTGCGTGGCTCAGTTAAGTGTCTGCCTTCAGCTCAGGTCATGATCCCAGGGTGCTGGCATTGAGTCCTGAGATGGGCTACTTGCTCAGTGGTGAGCCTCTTCTTTCTCCCTCTCCCTGTCACTCCCCTTGCTTGTACTGACAAGTAAATAAATAAAATCTTTAAAAAATATATTTATGGCACAAGTTTTAGTTTGACTCCTTAGACCAGTATACATATAGGTTAAAATAAACTCCAGAGATTATTCATACTTACTTTTTTATTTAAGGATAAGGCCAATAAAGCTTAATGACCTGCTCAAAGTCATGCCAACAATTCAGTGGCAGAACCTAAATTAGAATTCAGAGGACATGAATTTGAAGTACCTCCAAATGTTAAAAAGGCAATTACTAGATGACCCATAATGTTCCTTCCAGCCCTAGGTCTAGTTCCAGGATTATGAATATTGCTTTAAATAGGATCTGGAGAATTTTTTCTGCCAGAATTGCCATTTTATAATATTTAACAGCATTTTAAAAAAAATTTTATTTATGTATTTGACAGACAGAGATCACAAGCAGGCAGAGAGGCAGGCAGAGAGAGAGAGGAGGAAGCAGGCTCCCTGTCGAGCAGAGAGCCCAATGAGGGGCTCGATCCCAGGACCCTGAGATCATGACCTGAGCCGAAGGCATCGGCTTAACCCACTGAGCCACCCAGGCGCCCCTACTTAACAGCATTTAACTTATGTTTTTCTAGCAATGAATTTTCATCAAATAATTCAACTAGTAAAGCAGGTGTGGGAAGTTGGGCAGTCCTTCAGAGGAGTCTGTGAGTTAGAATCAAGAAATTATGTGCAAATTCTTGGATCTGTAAGCAGTTCATTATTATTGAAGCAAACAGACTGTAAAGAACAGCAAAGGATAATGATGAAGATGATGCAAGCACAAACAAGATGGCCACGCAAGGTCTTAGATGCCATGTTAAGGAATTTTGCTTTATTATTCATAGAAGAGATTTTTTTTTTTAAGATTTTATTTATTCATTTGACAGAGATCACAAGTAGGCAGAGGCAGGCAGAGGAGGAAGCAGGCTCCCTGCTGAGCAGAGAGCCCAATGCAGGGCTCGATTCCAGGACCCTGGGATCATGACCTGAGCCGAAAGCAGAGGCTTCAACCCACTGAGCCACACAGGTGCCCCCATTGAAGAGGTTTTTAAAATATGAAGTGATATTGTCAAATAGGCATCTTTATACATAGATCATACTTAAGCTAAAGATGGTTTTAGATTAATGCATTAAAAAATTATTTTAATGCCTACTACGTTCCAGGGACTGTTTTGGACACTGGGACTACTACATTGGTAAATAAACCTACAATCTTTGCTCATGTTGTGTTTAGAATCTAACAGGGAGGATAGGAAACAAAATAGTAAGTAAAAAGTACGTAAAAGCTATGGAAATTAACAATGTAGGGTACTATTTTGTATAGGATGGTCAGAGAAGGCTTGATGAGGATTTGAAAAAGGGATTGAATGGAGAAAATAGTTTAGAATGTAGGATATGAAACTAAGACGACTTGGGGATGGTGATGGAGATGAGAGGAAGAGGAATTAAAATGGGTATACACAAACATAGATAATATGGGAATAAAGTTTGGAAGGAAATCACAAGTTGTTTTAGACAAAAGGAGATGCTATGGAACATCAGATATTCATCAATTAAGTTGATATGCATTTTAGAAAGATTTATTTATTTTTGAGAGGCATGGGGGAAGGGCAGAGGGAGAGGGAGGGAAACTTCAGCAGACTCCATGCTAAGCCGAATCCAAAGCAGCTCAGGGTCATGACCCTGAGATCATGACCTGAAATGAAACTGAGTTGGTCACTTAACTGACTGCACTACGCAAGTGCCCTGAAGCTGATATGGATTTGAACTCTGTGTGACATACACTAAACCTGGAGGACTTGGGGCCTGGGCTGGTAGGAAATAATTTTGTCATTGCCAAAAGCAAATGCTATTGCTAACAGCTTCTATGTTGGGCCTTGTGTTGTTCTGGGTACATGAAAGTGAATATAATGTGCCTTCAAAAAGTTCAGCCTAATGAGATATAGGAAAATAATTATAATTTTAGCTTTAAGTGTTAAAATAGGAGTTATACATTTAATGTTATGGGATCAAATAAGATGGAATCAGTAATTGTATGAGAGGTTTAACAGTGCTGAGATTACATTTAAGCTGTAAGTGAGAAGGCTGAATAAAACTTAGAAGCATTCTAATTAGAGGGATGAGTGCCCCTTTATAACCTTTACATGAAGATTGTAAAAACTTATCTGGGGAATGGAAATTTTGCTCAAAGGCACGATTCATAGCATAATGGATGGTAAAGTTGGAAAAGTAGTAGCTAGCTAATACTGGGTGTTTTTAATCTTGCAGGAATTATGATCTGGGAACAATGTTAACAATTAGTTTCTGGACAGAGTAATGAAGGGCTTGTAGTTTTAAAGAATCCTGGGTTCATGGAGAATGAACTAAAAGACAGGGATAAGGCATGAAGTTAGCATGCAGGGAGAAAAATGGACCCAATTTTTAACCAAACTGGGTAACAGACTGCTTATGGGTAGGTAGTTGCTGAGAAGCCCAACATTACCTCAAGATTACCAGGGAAACTAGATGATACTACAAAGAATTCAGAAGATCTAGAGGTCTATGAATAGTTTTGGATAAAGTTTGAACTATATTTGGATAAGGTAAAGGCATTCTGGAGCATAGGTACTGAGTTCAGGTGAGAGCCTGGAGCTATAGATTCTAACTATTATGGATAGTATTAAAATCTATCAAAATAGCTGGGTACACCTGGATGGCTCAGTTGGTTGAGCATCGGACTCTTGGTTTAGGCTCAGGTCATGATTTCAGGGTTTTGAGGTCTGCACTCAGCTGGGAGTCTGCTTAAGATTCTCTCTCTACCCCTCCCCCCACTCCCTAAAATCAATCTTTAAAAAAATAAATAGGTAGACAAAGCCATCTTCAAGGAGTTAATAGTTGGAAGGTGAATGATAAAACTGGAGAACACCAACATTTAATGGTTGGATGACCTCAAGATCAGTCCATTTTTTGAGAGAAATATATCACAGAAGGTAAAGAAAAGTTCAGTCACCATGCACTTGCTCCCGTTTTTGTGTTAAAGGTAGTGAAACCTCACCAACAGTCATACCTACAGAATATTTAGGTACAATTAAAAATAAGGTAGGTGACTTATTGTTTTATTGCTATTACTGGCATAAAAAGGACGAGTTTAGGACATGGTTAACCTGTAACCCGTGACTGTGAAGGATGCTGATATTCTTCATCTCTCTAGATTAAGGGTCATTGAGATATCCTTAAAGCATTGTTTGGGCATTGAGTGTAATCAAGTTCTAGAGGACTCCCTTCTCCCTATCTGGTATTATCTGGTTTCCTCTTTTAAAAATGTCAATTTCAATGTCTTCTGCTTCTATTCCAGACATCTTTCAAGGTCTGCCTCATCCATGTAACCTCCCCTAATTGAATAATTCTATCCCAGATCCTTGTAGCCCTTAATCTGTGTAACTCATTTGGTATTTAAATCACTTAATTGCCTTATGGTGTTTGATTTTCTAGTTTTCTAATAAGGCATACTCCAAAACTATCTCTTATGCTCGCTTTTATCTCAAGTTCACTGCCCAACTGTGCTTCCTTTGATATTCTTATGGTAGGTGTCAATACTCTAAGAATATACCTAGAGAACAAAGATCATTCCATTTAACATGACTCTCCATAGATTCATTTCCTGGAAACATTTTTAACCTGGCTGTTCAAGGATTCAAGAAAGAGCAACACTTAGGAAATGAAAGACTGTTCATAAACTTTCTCTCAGTTCATGAGGCACTCACTGAATTTATTTTCTAAAGGCAGGTCTGAAGTAGCTAAGTAAGTTAACAGTTATGAATCTGCACAAAATTTTTATCCTTAAATCCAGAAAGCAAGATAACTGGAGGGACTCAGAACGGCAATTATCATACCTGCCAAAATATTATCTTGAAGATCTGATAAACAAAGGATAAAATTAACTATTATATGAACAGAAGTCCTTTTTAAGACTCAGAAAAGCCCATTGAGATAAACCTGCAGTAAGCAAACCAGTATTTAACATATCTTTTAGCCTTTTTCTTAATAAAAAACCATTGTAACATCATTCATTTGCATTCAACTGTAGTCTGGCATTAGTTTATCAACAGGCGTTAGGTTTATCATTTCAAACTGAAATATTTGTGTTAATGGCACAAGTAGAATTTACCCATTAGGTTGTATCTGATGTTCTAGGATTTTCCAACATTAAATAAAAATCTGATTCAAGAAAACAAAAACTATCCAACTCCTCCTTTGTTATTCGTTGAACTGAGGTACAATACTTCAAACTGATGCAAAACATCCATACACCAAGATTTTTCTTATAATAGGCAATTATTTTAGAGCTTGTTTCACAATGTCCTTCAGTTGGATGTGGTATCTTGAAGCACTCTTTAGTACTGTGAAATATAAATGGTGAGATTTCCGACAGATCCATAAAAGTCTAAGTAGATTAGAAACTATAGCTAAAGTACTTTAGAAACCCTGAATTAACTGTACTAATAACCCTAGGCTACTAACACCTCCCTCAAAAGCCACTAGTGACCTCTTTATCACCAAATTGCTTTATAGATTCAACACTGTTTTAATAGTTGAATCTTAGATTAATCCCTTATTTCCATGGTTTCTAGCTCTTACTCTAACCACCTACTTCAACTCAGTGATTTCCCCAACTTCCAGTCACTGCCTCTTTCAGTTATCTTCCCATTTATTCTACCTGCAAAAACTCTTGTCTGCCATTTGACCATCAATAAATTTTGTTGGATGAAATTCATCTCAAGAACAGTTATTAGCTAAGAACGGTGAGGAAGGAAATCATGAAGTAGAAAATAGCAGAAACTGCATTTTCTGTATTACATAGGAGTGTGAAGAGTGATGGACAATCTTGTGACAAGGGAGTATTTTAATAGTTAAAAAGTAGAACATCCCCAACCTTTTCTGTTAGAAACACTGGGACTCCAGTGATACTGTATCATCTTTACACTGGGAGGAAAGGGTTGTCAGGAGACGTATTCAAATAAAACTTCATCTTTTCCAAATTAGGGGATAGTGAAAATCTTTACATCCAACCATAGCACAAATATGTAAACCAAACATGGCTAATTATTTTGTTCCTATAAATGACAACTTAATTAACTATTAATGTTTAGCTCTTGGTTTCTAGAAAACAAGCAATTCTTATTCTTGGCCCCCTTTCATAAAGGAAGAAGATGTTGATGTCAAGCCTGCAAAAAAAAGTGAGGCCCCATTTACTCATAAAGTGAATATGAAAGCTAGATTTGAACAAATGGCTAAGGCAAGAGAAGAAGAAGAACAAAGAAGAATTGAAGAGCAAAAGTTATTACGGATGCAGTTTGAACAAAAGGAAATTGATGCAGCACTACAAAAGGTACAAGGCTTAGATAATCTTTATTTTTCAAATATGCTCTTAGAATTTTGTGGGATTAAAAATAATTTAATAGCTTTCAAGTCAGTGGAATGTTTTGTAAAGTACACATTGTAGTAGGCAGAGTTTCATGGTCTTTGGGAAGCAAAAACCCATTTACACATGAAATTCTATTACTAAAACATTACTGAACTGCTACTTTAAATGCCAACTTGAATGCACTTATTTTAATATAGAAAAGAGAAGACGAAGAGGAAGAAGATGGTGGTAGCATCATGAATGGTTCCACTATTGAGGATGAGGAGCAAACGAGATCAGGAGCTCCGTGGTTCAAGAAGCCTCTAAAAAACACCTCGGTTGTAGACAGTGAGCCAGTTAGATTTACTGTTAAAGTAACAGGAGAACCCAAACCAGAAATTACATGGTGGTTTGAAGGAGAAATACTACAGGATGGAGAAGACTACCAATATATTGAAAGAGGAGAAACTTATTGCCTTTATTTACCAGAAACGTTCCCAGAAGATGAAGGAGAATATATGTGTAAAGCAGTCAACAACAAAGGCTCTGCAGCTAGTACCTGTATTCTTACAATTGAAAGTAAGAATTAATCACTTAATCTAGAATTTTTATTCTATTTAATTATTTTTATCCTTTAAAAAAAAAAAATCACTTTTCTTCTTCTCTTTTTTAGCGGACGACTACTAGCTCCCCTTCCCTCTCCCTGGAACTTTCTCTCTCCCCCTCCTCCCCCTTTCTTACTACATCATGTTTTCTGTGGCGGGGCCAAAATGGAAACCAGAAGTGCCACTATGTTGACTTTTTATTCCTTTTCATAATAGTCTTCAAAACACAAGCTCATCTAAAGAATACCTTCTTCCTTTCCAAATGATCACCAGATTCATCACCTTATTAAATGCAGAAGTTAATTTGTATCTAATGGGGCAAAGTGGAAATTTTACTCAATTATTCTAAGTTTACAGTAGTAATATTTAAAAAATTATATTATTTTGCATGAAAGAATGTCTTTTATGAGCTATTTATACCTAAAGTTAGTCCGAAATAGCAGAGACTTAATGAATTTGGAACCTATCAATTTGAGTTTTCCTTAATACATCATTCTCTTGTTGTAGTTTCAAAGTCTTTCTGAAGCAGATAAGGGGAAGGGGTACCATTCCTTTCAAGGGTAAGGGGGAGCATGGAGAACAAAACTAAGACTTTCAAGAAACAACTGTCAGAGAAAATTTAATGGAAACCACTGCCTATATAGAGTTCTGAGTGTTGAGAACAAATATTAACATGTACTTTTCAAATGTGTGTAATATATATTCAAGCTTACAAAGCAAATTTATGTTGTGACCTTGCCTGACAAATTATATTTTAGTGAGAAAACTTTGTATCAGTAGTTTATGCAGGAGAAAACACTTTTAACATATGGACAGTTTCAAGATCTAAGAGGAAAAAAAAATGGCACAGTCTTCAATTTTAAAATCTGTTCTTTGAGTTTGTAAATAATTAACTACCATGTTCTATTACCAAGTTGTTTTATATTTTAGTTTTCTGGAAGACAATTTTATTTTACAATGTAAACTCAATAAAGTAACTTCTGTATTAAAAAACAGTCTTTCAATATTTTAGAAAAGAAACAAAGTACTCCTTTATAATATTGATCAATGTACATTTATTTTTTTATTGAGGAAACCATAATCAATACAAAATTACAGCAATCATGTGCCCTTTTACATACAATGTCATTAAAACAAACTCTAAACCACAGTTTGTAAAGTATTCAATTTACCTCAAGTCCAAGCTGCATCTCCCTAAGACACTGTTCCCATCACAGTAGCCATTTTAAGCCAATCTTCTTTTTACACACGGGTAGTTTCTGTAGAGAACACTTTTCTCAGGACGAAAATGCATCGAGCATGCATAAGAAAAAATATATATATATATGCGCAAATACATTTAAGAGTTTCTATAGGGCTATCATTGAAGAAAATAAAACCTTGGGATTTGCTTCTTAAAAGCACCAGTTTAAAAAATCCCTCAGAAATTTATACTGTGGCAAGAAAACTCAAGTGACTAAACAAAAAATAAGGTTATTTTCAGAGTCAAAATTATCTTTAGGTATTGTTAAAATACATTTTAAAATGAGGCAGAATTTTCAGAAAACAAAAAGACATCCTCATTGATCATTTCTACATCCTTATTCTAGACAACAGATGTTTCCAGGTAGAGCTGGTTCTCCTGGCAGAGTATTCAAACAAATGTTATCACTTCTGCATATATTCCTATTTCCCTCTTAAGGTACTCTGCTACTCCTACCCAAACCCACCCTTATGAATTAACTACCAAGGTGCTTGGCTAAGGAAATATTTTATAATGTTTATAAACAACTAGTATTAAATCTCTAGTTTTAGTATTAAAACCATTTTCATTAATTAAGTAAAAGTATACTTTTCATTTCTAAAAGAAACATGAAACCATAAGAATTCTACGTTTCACCACACTAAAATATCTTTTAAAAAACGAAACACATTGTCAAGTTTTTTTTAAGTGCTAAATAAAATAAATCAGTTAAATTTCAATCTAAACATTGTTTCTACCACTCCTAACATCCATTGCATTCAAGTCAACTGGCTCACCTTTTCTGCTTTCCATTTATTTCATGGTTAAGATTAGCGCCATTTTAAAAAAATGCAGTATCAGTGAAGGCTTATGGTAATGAATTAAAAAAAACTCTCGAGATAGAAACAATGCCCCAAAATCTATTAGCATTCATCTATATTTTATAAAAATGCATACTACGACTAACCAAAACTTGACAGGCTCTTTAGTTTCAAAGAGCTCCTTTATATTACCATTCTTAACATACCTATCATCTATTAAAACAATACATACACACACATAAATGTGGTGCAGTAACTACACAACTTACAAAATTTAACAGTTCATGGAACATTTAAGATCAAGCGAATAGCACTTTAAAATGAAAAGTGATCAAAAGCAGGTACATTACACCCTATACCATATTATGTATGGGAATACATTTCATATTTTTCAATTATGATTTGCCAATTTTACCTTCTACATTGAGCCCTTCTATGGTCCATGCTCATCGGCTCACCAATGGCATACACTCAAAGGATTCCTCTTTATGGGTAACTATCTCAGGACCTGATTTTATGAGCTATGATTTGGTGCTTGCAGCATCTTCAGCACTGTGTGTGAAAATGAAGGCAGTATTTTTGAATATTTTTCTTTGTTGCAGAGATAAGCAGGAGTTTTTAAAAAGGATCAGCACATTTTAGAAATTGAATAAACAAAACTGATATGATGCTGCTTTAATACATTCATCTTAACTCAAAATATGTACCAGTTAAAATCATTTATAAGAACACAAACATTTTAAACTGGCAAAAATTAAAATAAATGCAGCGTCAGTTATTAAAATATTATAAATCAGAAAAATACTGGTTGCTATACAGATTATGAAAGGTTATTTGCTATACAGTTAACATTTCACTGATGCACATGCCTTAACAAAAACATACTGCCAATATTCCTTATAAATTTTTCTTTTTCAGTGTATATAAAAATTATGAAAACTGAATTGTCTAAAAAAAAAAAAGTCATATAATAAAACTCTGACCCATAATGTCCTTACTGAATTATTATACTTCAAGAATAAGACAAAAAGAAAGACTCCATAGCTTTGGAGGGCAAAGAAAATGTCCTGTCAATCAGAAAAAGACTGTGAAGGCTGTTGAAGTTTCTAATCAAGTGATATCCTAAATCTAGAAAACTATGTAATTGCTCTTTCTTAATTTTAACAATCCTTCTATAGTTGGGAAAAGATTACAAAAAGTTTGGATGTAGTTCAATTACAGCAGCAATCTACTCATCATTTTTCTTTTTTTCATTAAAAACAAAAAAACAAACACAAAAAAAACCCCCAAAAACCATTACCCAGAAATGTAAACAGTTGTTTGAACAACTTACAGACTTTCCACTGAAATGGTAGCATAAATAACAAAATACATTTTGGGGAAGCAGTAGCAGATTGCTTTTGAATTACACAAGCACAAAAACCTCACAGGGACAACATTAATGTACTGAAATATTTATTTATATATGTCCTTAGGTTGTGCTTACCTGTTGCTTTTTGCAGCAGAACCTAAGGTGGAAGGTCTGGGAAGGCACTGTGAAGTATAAATAATTGCACTGTTTGCAATTAATAAAGATTTTAAACCTTAAATGAATCAAAATCAACAGCCTCCAATTTGTGAGTTATGAAACTGAATCCAACTGAGCTATTTCTTCAGTTTAATTAATAAATGCACCACTTTCCTAAAAGGTCATCTATAAAACAGTATCATGCAAAATACTGAAATTGTTCATGTCAATAACCCTACTCTTAAAGATAACACATAACTAACTCCTTAACTATTAAACTTGAAACTAGAACTACATATCCATATCTAAATAAGGGCAAGGGAAGTCACTCCAGATTCTATGAAACAATCAAAAACATTTCAAAATATCTATAATGAACTGAACTGCTATCTTCTACCCTATAAGTAATCTCAACATTTATGTCCTTGTACATCTCCCTTAATATTCAGAACTGGTGCTCCCCACCAATGAAAGAATTAATATATATTTATGAAATGGTGTTAAACTGCTACATTGCTTAATATTTGCAAACTGAAAACCACTTCTCTGTCTGATACATTCAAGTCTTTCATATTAATATAGAAGATATGCATACTGTACACTGAAAAACAATATTTTTAGGAGCACCAATGAGTAATACTATTCAATTTTAATGATCAGTTTTCTTTAGCTATAGCTAAAGCATATAAAAAATACTTACCCATTAAGCTCACTTAAAAAAAAATACAGACCTATGTATTATTCTATGTTAAATTAAGAAGCAGTTATGGTTTTCCAAGATATCAGCACTGTATTCCAACATAATATTCACACAAAGTATGGCATTTACATTATGTGGAACATTGACAAAAAGATACTGTTGCAGTTCATCAATTTGTCATTCTGATGTACTTACAGTGCAATGCTCCTTGAAGGAACACAATCAAGGATGATACACAGCACAGTCCTCCTCACCCCTACAGAGCTAGTTCTATACTGGCTGGATCAAACCTGCACTTCAACAGACAATGGCAAGACAGACTGTATTTGCATGTAGTCTAATATATTAATATGCAAAGAGCCAACAAATATGCAAAGAGTAAACAATGGATTTCAACAAAATATCAGAACTTCAGCATGAGTGTTATAGAGTAATAAAGTGATTTCAAGTACATAAAAAATCAAGTTGATTCAATGATTGGACTTGTGCATTTACAAAACAAAGCTTATCTATACTGCAAAAAGAAAAAAAAAAAAAAGGAAAAAGCTTGAACATTTCCATACCCCAATAATGTTTCAATGGCAGATGCACTGTAGCTATACTTTTTGCATACTATTCACTTTTCTACCCTAAATTTAAAAAGAAACACACTAATATTGTATACATTGAAAGTTTCTTTACATGAAAAAACTTCTTATTCAACTACTCATACTCACTATCCGAAAACTGTTTAAAATTAGTTATGCTGAAACAGTCTTGGAAATCAAGTAATTATTAAATTAAGAACAGAAAGGTTAACTGTTATAGCAGCAGTACAGATCTGAAACAGTGGTCATGTATAAAAGGAAATTTCACTGTTAATTCAATGGAAGTATGCCAAAAGATCATTGTACACACATGCAGGTTTTAATCAAACAGAAGGGAAAAAAAATGAAGATATCAGGATTACTTGTGCTGAAACAGCCAAATACAATAAATGGAAAAGATCCTCCAATCTACTACTATACTGCAAGGGGGAAAAAACATGCCAGTGTTTAAAAACTCAATTAATATTTCATGGGGAAAGCTTATATATTTGTGTATATGTATCTTAATTTATCACTGCTAAGAAATTATGAATCCTTTAAATACCCACATATCCAACTTACCGACACAGGAGGTTTCATATCATTTATTGTAAAGCACAAAACAGGCATTTTAAAAGTGAAAGTATACATTGAAAAAGTACATTTATATCACAAAGCATTGACCACATAATAGTTGCAAATACATTTGCTGGAATGTGTACATCTACACTAAATACTAAAAACAAACCAATTTTCATTTCTACACAGAAATATTAACCTCCTATCAGTAGTGATAGATTATTTTGTACATTTTCAAAAAAAAAAAAAAAAACAAAAAAAAACACTATTTTAAACCAAAAACAAATTAAGATCTTCATCAAGTCGTCTGCATCCATATATTTAACAAAGGTTTTTTTCCCCCACACAATGAAGCAAATACTGTATTGTCCACTTCTTATTATTGGCCCTGTGCAGAAGAGATACATAAGAAATACACAAAAAGTTAAAGAAAATCCTTTAAATGGAGCTAACTCAGGAGTGAATCCTTTAAGAAAGAAAAACTGGTTAATATAAATGGTGGTGGCTTCTTGCATGATTTGCAAATCCCTGGGGGAAAAAAATTTATTTTTAAAATCAAAGGCATTGTAGAAATATTCAGCACTCAGATGCCAGAAAGCATTTATAAAAAACAAACAAAAACCCAAACAATACACCAAGGTACTTCATTTAGTTATGCTATGCCAGATAAAAATTAAAAAGGCAAACATAATCCCAGACAAAACAGTAAACATGCAGAAAACATGATTGGATCAGAAATCAATACATTAGCAAGTTTAGTATACCTGAGGTGCTGGAGGATGCTGTGGCATTCCCTGGGGACTTGTCTGGGCATAGTAGGCTGCTTGTTGTCTATAGTACTCAGCCCAGGCTGCACTATAATCTGGCTGACCACCTGGTGGAGCACCAGTAGGAGCAGGAACTGCTTGACCTTTGAGAAAACAGAACAACTTTGTTGCTGTAACCACAATTAAAAGCCCAAAAGAATCTCATTTCTAATAAAAACAATACCTTGCTTCTTGTAATATTCCTCCCAAGCTTTTGAATAATCTTGTGTCTGCCCTTGTTGACCTAAAAAAAACCCCCTAAATTTTAATACAAAATTATATCCACTGTAAGTACAGGTTATAAAGACAAGCACAGAGGGTCAGAATTGCTCCTGTTTTATTTTATATATTCATTAGTGTCCTATTTTATTTTAAATAGTCATTAGAAAACGATTCTTGCAATTCAAAAAAAATCAGAATGCTGTTTCTTTTTGCCTTATATTAATCATTAACTTTTAGTTCTAGAGTATGACTATCAATAAAAAACAAAATCGAAACCATCCACATAGTTTTAACTAGGAAAAGAGAAGATTTAAGTATCTTAAATCAATGCAAAATTTGAAAATTAATGTTCTAAAATGAGTTTGGAAAGTACTTCAAGTAAGCAATCTATGGTACCCTGGTACACTGATGCTGGGCACAGGGATGGGAAAGACCTTTATTTTTTTGTCTTATTCATTTGGATGTTACACTATAGGTTTTAAATAAAATGTAAATCCTTGATGGAGAAAAAGAACATTTTTGAGAACAAAAAAACCCCACCTGAAAGCTATTAAATATTTTATTTTTTTAAGATCTTGTCGAGATTTTTGTTTCCTGATTAGTAACCTATAACCTGTATGTACAAAGACTAATCTTCAAGATACCTTTTAATAAGATGTTAAGAGTTGCAATCCAATGTATTCAAATCACAACAAAATTATATTAAAAGTAACCTGACAATTACTGAAGAGGCTCAAAGCAACAGTGACCAATGAAACGTAAAACCCACAGCTTTCATGAGCAGCTTTTTCTAGGCAGTGTAACTTCTGAATTTAGAGACTAAAAAGACTTAACAACCTAAATATATTCACAAAACTAAAATTGGCTCCGGATTAAAAAAAACTTAACGAAACACACACACAGCAACAAAAGACACTTTCCTAACAATCAAGGAAATTTAAATATGGTGTGTACATTGATAATATTACTGAAATAATCTAAGTCTGCAACTTAACTTTGTAAAGGCTTAGGCACAATATTTAATACGTACGCACACACAGACACAATGTACATACGGTAAGCTTTTAAGAAGTGTTGAATTTGAGTGGAAAATATAAATATGGGTGTTTGCTGTATTAATTTACAGTTTTCTGAAGGTATAAAATTTTTGAAATAAAAAGGTGGTGAGAAAGAACACGTGTTTTCTTATTTAGCTCCTTTGAGAATTTTATTTAGCTTGTAATTACTTGACCTGATGAATTATGGCTAGACAAAAAATACTGAAGCACAGACACAGAGAAAGCTGTTTTTATGTTTTGCTGGATATTGCCAACAAGGTTAACTTTATATAGTTGCAAAAATTAGTGTCTATCAGCATCACAAAACTGGCTGAATAGAAGCAATTAAGTGAACAGAATTTTAACATTTATGAGTAACTTTAAAAACCCAAGAAAAACTTCCGTTCTATAAATAACAGCAGAGAAATCCCATGTAATACAAACAAAATTCTTATTTTTGCTTTTCCTAATGCTCTTCAAAGAGGAATTGAGTTTAACATACTGATCCTATGAGGAGACACTAAATTAAAGCAAATCTGAAACAGGTTTCAATGACAACTGCCAAATACCCCAGATTATCAACAGTAATAAAACTACACAATGTCTCTTACAAACTATACACCTGAAAACCTGCTGATTTAAGGCCAAACTTGGTTAAGACAACAACAATTCTTACTTTGGGTTTACAAAAAGGAACTGATCACTGTCAAGATACTCATTTTATTAGAGGCAAAATAATATAAGATGGTAGAAACAGGGAGACACATTAAGAAAATTCATCAAACTCAAATGTTTCCTACCCCTCCCCTCAAGTATTTCTGCAGAAAGTGAAAGGTAAACATGTTAGACTCTAAGGAAAATAAACACTTGGTAAGTTGTAACCACCTCACACTCCAATCTTGAAGGTGTCCAAAGCAAAACTCAACTCATGCCTCCAATCTGAGGGACAAATGTGATTCATCTTGCCCTGCAGAAAGTAACCGAAGAACTCTTCCTATCTACTTCAGACTTGGCTATCTCCTATCCTTTTGTGCCTCTGTGCCCCTTTTACGAATGTCCTTAGCTTGCTCCCTTTATCCTTAGGTTCAAAAACTGTTTTGAGGCCAGATAGTTTTAGTTTATGCTTTAGAACACTACTTAATATTTACATATAAGTTTACAATATGTAAGAGGTTTTACTTTCATTTTTTTTTTAAAGATTTTTTATTTGACAGAGAGAGAGATCACAAGTAGGCAGAGAGGCAGGTGAGGGGTAGGGGGAGGCTCCCTGCTGAGCAGAGAGCCCAGATGTGGGGCTTGATCCCAGGACCCTGATATCATGACCTGAGCCGAAGGCAGAGGATTAGCCCAATGAGCCACCCAGGCGCCCTGGTTTTACTTTCATTTTACTCAAGAAATGAGACTTGGCCTAGAGTTCATATATAACATTCTATTATTACAGCCCAACACTCTAAATTATCTAAACACCTGCATCTTTCCCACAACCACTTTTTCCCTACCACTCACCCTCCACCACCCACCCCCCTGGGCCTTTACCCATTAAGGTACCACACACCAAAGGTGACAGTCTACCATACCAGTGTTTAACACTGTAAGGGCTTTCCTCAACTCTCAGCTTTTCCAAAAATGCCTTCACTATCCCTCTTCCAAAGGGTAACTGCCAGTCTCTACTTTGAAATCCTGTTTCATCTCTTTAGGGTGTTTACTTATTACAAAAGTTTCCTTCATTCTAGCTTCAAAAATACCTACCCTTCCATGTTGGCTGCCATTCCTTATTAAAATTTAAAAGTTCCTTCATTAACTCTCTATAATCTCATCTTTATGACTTTCTCTCCTAAATTCTGATGGTGTTAATCCTAGGAAATTCAGGGGCACCTGGGTAGCTCAGAGGGTTGGGCCTCCGACTTCAGCTCAGGTCATGATCTCAGGTTCCTAGGATCAAGCCCCACATTGGGCTCTCTGCTTAGCAAGGAGCCTGCTTCCCCCTCTCTCTCTCTCTGCCTGCCTCTCTGCCTACTTGTGATCTCTCTCTGTCAAATAAATAAGATCTTCAAAAAAAAATCCTAGGAAATTCAGATTTAAAAACTTAACTCCTGTTTCAAGAGGCTTATTTACTTATAAGCAAACAATGACAAATTTATAGTATTAGTATTTCGTGTTAAGAGAAGCAGCTGAGGGGGTGCCTGGGTGGCTCAATGGGTTAAAGCCTCTGTCTTCGGCTCAGGTCATGATCCCCAGAGTCCTGGGATGGAGCCCCATCGGGCTCTCTGCTCGGCAGGGAGCCTGCTTCCCCCTTTCTCTCTGCCTGCCTCTCTGCCTACTTGTGATCTCTGTCTGTGAAATAAATAAATAGAATCTTTAAAAAAAAAGAGAGAGAGAAGCAGCTGAAGGGCACCTGGGTGGCTCAGTGGGTTAAGCCTCTGCCTTTGGCTCAGGTCATGATCCCAGGGTCCTGGGATCAAGCCCCTCATCGGGCTCTCTGCTCAGAGGGGAGCCTGCTTCCCCCACCCCCTGGCCTACTTGTGATCTCTGTCAAGAAAACAAAATCTTAAAAAAAAAAAAAAAATAATAATAATAATAAAAGAGAAGCAGCTGAAATTTGCCTTCAAAAGCTGGGACAATCTGTCCAGTTTGGTAAAGAGGACACTGGATTGGGAACTGGAATGTCCAAAGTCCTAGAAAATCCCAGCTCTGCCACTGGAAGAGTTCAACTTGGCCTCTCCAAACAAGGGAGTTGGATTTGGAGATAAAGATTTTTATCTCCCTAATATTTTATTACTTTCTTCCCTTTCATTTAAAATTTTGAGGGCATCTGGCTGGCTCAGTCACTTAAACACCTGACTCTTGATTTTGGCTCAGGTCATGATCTGAGGGTGGTGGGGTCAAGCCCCGCATTGGGCTTCACGCTTGGAATGGAGTCTGCTTCTCTCCCCCTGTGTCCCTCTCCTTGCTCACAAGCTCTCTCTCTGAAATAAACATAAAAATCTTAATAAAAAAGTAAAATAAAACAATTTTGAAAACTGTCTCAGTAAAGCATATGACTTGATCTCAGGGTTGTGTGTTACAGTTCCACGTTGGTATACAGATTACTTTAAATACATACACAGAAACATACATACATAAGATCAATCTTAAAAACTAATTTAAGGTCACTTATGTGTGGTTGTTCTAAAAGTATCCTACCTAAAGACCAGTAATGCACCTAGGAGAAATGAGGGTAAAGCAACCAGTCATTTAACAAAAGAACTTTTAAAGGAAAAAATGGACTTTGTAGCTATCATTAAAGACCTGGCAATTTAACATTATTTTAAGATTTATAAGTGAGAGGATCCTTTGCTCCATAAATTAACAGCTGATCACTGTCATGCTACAGAAAAACACACAACTGGGGAAAGGGGGAAAAAAAAAAGGTAGGGGATAAGGAGGTTCTTAAGCCAAATACAGTATTATTTAATTATTTCTGTAACTTTTTTTTCTCCACAAAGGATTCAACAGAGTCCAGGACACTATGTATAAAATTAAAACTTTACAGTCAGCAGAGTAAAGATAGAAAATGAAAAAAGAATGGCAAGGTGAGAAGTCTACCCTTAAAAATCTGAATGGTATTAAGACCTCACAGATTACATTCAACACACACCCCTCACTTTGGGCAAGTATAAAAAAGTTAAACAGTAATTAATGGCTATGCTGCAAATGAATGATAAAATACACAAAAACACAAGTTGTACCAATTCCCCAATAATCCTCTAGTCCACAAACAGGCCTATTTTTACTCATTTTTAATATTAACATAGGGAACATCTCTGGCATATTAACCACTGTGAAAATTCAAGTCAGATCCAATGATCTTTAACTGCAGCAATTGCAAATGTTCAAATCTTTAAAATGGTGACACTATTTCATAAAAGTTAGGGTGACCCTAAGTTCTGACAGAATAGCATCCTCAGTTATTCTCGAACTATCCGTATCTGAACAATAAATTATATTATCACCCTAAATAGAATATACTGTTTGGGAGGAAAACAATTTTTCTTTCTTTAAACAGATTATCAAGCTCTGTAGAACATTCTTATCACCAGGTAAATGTATCCTACACAAAAAGATTAATATAACTACCCTTCTGGAATTTCTTCTTTCTGTGGAGGATGACAAAACATCCATGGGCAAAGAAAACATTGAAATTTACATTGAGAATCTCAAATAGACTGTATCTTATGAGAAAATTCTACCATCTTTAGATCTGTTCTATACCAGTGAAAGATGGATAAGTCTGTTTAGCTTTCTTTTATGACAAGTGGCTGTGGTATACATGTGTTAATTTTAGATGAATAACACCACAGGCTTCTAAAAGCAAAAACTATTTGTTCAGAAATACATCTGACCCTTGAACAACTCAGGGATTATGGGTACCCACCCCTGTACAGTTGAAAACCCAAATGTAACTTTGACTTCCCCCAAACCGAACTAATAGCCTTCTGTTGACCAGAGGTCTTACAGATAGCACAATTAACACATATTTTGCACGTTTAAGTATTACATACTGTATTCTACAAAAGACTAAGCCAAAAAACAAAACAGAACAAAAACCCTGAGAAAATCATAAAGAAAATTCATTTACAGTACTGTGAAAAAAAATCTGCTTATAAGTAGTCCCATTAAGTTCAAACTTACATTGTTATTCAAGAGTTAACAGTAATAATTCCCAGGTTCCAAGTGGCCCCAGGAAAAAGCAAATTTGGGAGATAGACTTGGGATTTATGCCCTCTTGGGAGTTCAAAATCTGCTGCTACCACTCAGTAGATATACAAATGATGTGTTAGTGGAAATATAGTTCTTTTCATTCATAACAGTTCGTAGTAATATACTTGGCAAAGTACTTGATTAACAATTGTATCCTCCATGAGAATATAACCAGAAGGGCAGGGGCTCCTAGCTATTATGCCCATAATCACATTCTCAGCTCTATCGTTACGTCTGGCATGTAGTATATGCTCTACAATTACTGAATGGAAATGGCTTTTCTGGGTGACTTTTTCCTTTCTCATATATGCAAATATTATTTAAGTAATTAACGTAGTATGTCACTGTCAGTTTTAGTTTGCAGCAGAAAATACCACATACAACCCTTTTTTTGCTTGGTACTCCAGAATTTAACCTATGCCAGTTAGGCTTCTAATACATGTAACTATCTTTGACAAAAGCCAAGTAATATCCAGTGTTATGTGTGCCAATGGAGCAATTTTTAGTTTCAATTATTAAGTGGTTGACAAATGCATTTAGAAATAAAAAGACTTTTGTTATGTGACCACAAACTTAAGAATTATCTGTAACAATCCCAATACACCTAAAAGTTCAGTGATTTTAGAATGCATTCAACTATTCTCCACTTCAAGATTTTAAAAGTTAAATATAAAAAAAGTCTCAGTAATAAAAAAAAATTCAAACATCATTTTATCGGAATCTTCATCCTTCTATGTGGTATTTACTAAATGCTTCAATTTCAATTTAATTAAATGTATAAAAAAGAAATGTAGAACATACCCATTTTCTTGTAATACTCTTCCCAAGCCTTGGTATAATCAACCTGTCCAGCTGGAGCTGGATTCTGCTGATCTCCTTGTTTAAGAAAAACAAAAACAAATAAGATTAAGGGTTTCCAAAGACATTCTTGGCCCTATTCTTCTGTTCCTTGAGTGGAGAAATTGGGAGCAGCCTGCCATAGTGACTGAGGGCGCTGTGTGGTAGTGGGATTCTTGCTCCTGCCAAAGACACAGGAAGCAGGAGGTATAGAGACAGTCAACAGAAAAAATCTGTCTATATACAATGGAATAGTTACACTGAGCATTTAATTCATTGGTTAAATAAGGAAACCACTGAATATACAAGGTCTTTCACAATTTATAAGCATGGAAAGGGAAAAAGCTACAAAGAACCCTGAAGTGTTATAATGGAATTACAGGGGATACAACAGTCTTAGAAATATATACATGTATAAATATTTATGTTGTTTCATGACTGTGTATACAGCTATACATACAGGTAAATTTCCGAGCTCTTTATGCTGAAAGGATTTAGAAGCAATGACACCTTGGTAGCAATGAACACACTGAGTTTGGTTTCTTGGATGATGGTATTTATTAAACGGAATCAGGGCTCCTTGGAAAAATGGCTGATTCTAGAAGCTTGAGCCCCGGAAGCACAAAATAATGTTATTGTGCAAGAAAGTAAGGATGTGCTTAAAAGAATGACAGACATGTCAAAAGAATACAGGAGCCATCTTGAAGGTACTCCTGATTGGCCAAAGCTAGGGCAATCTGATAATCAAATAGTATAGACAGTTTAAAACATGACATGTTGAATAAAACAGGAGGCCATACTGGTATAAATAGAAAAAATACTTCTTCTCTACAGTACAATACCAACTAAGATATATAAATATAAAATGAATGATGTAAAAAAAATTATCATCATAGTTGTAGCTGAATCAGGAATGTTATCATAAAAGCTGCTGTTAGGAATAGAATACTCCTATAATCTCAGTATAAATTCTCCAACAATTTTTACTTTCAAAGAGAAAAATGCAATTTTATGGTATAGAAACCTGGTGAACACCAACATGATGAAGTGACTATGGTTACCATCTCCAGGAATGAAGCGGGTCAACATTATGTGACCCCATGCTATAATGCCTAAGAGCACAGGATTATTTCTGAGGTACTGCCAACTCCCAAATAGGACCTCAAGAGCATGACGTTATTATTGTGAGAAAAAGTTGAAGGAACCTATGTTGATCTGATTGTCATTACATAAAACAAAATGTATGTCCTTTTTTGCCGGATGGGATCCTGGATCAGAAAAGAGAAACTGAGGGGACAACTGGTGAAATCTGAGTAAGGGTTCTGCATTGGGACAGTAATGATGTATCAATGCTGAAAGACTGTTTAAGAGCGCTGTATGATGGTAATGTATTTTTGGAGTAACGCAGAAAGGGTACTTAAGGTTACTGGGACATGATTTGTACAGCCTGATCTTAAAATGGTCCTGAAAAACTACTGGTAATGGATATGGACATGTATGACAGGATAATGGGACAAATGGGCAGTGGGGATAAAATATTAACAACTAGGTTACCTGGGTGTTCTGTAATGTATCTTACAACTTAAACTTTTATGAAAGTTTGCAATTATTTCAAACTTATTTTCAAAAACGGAAAGTCTGCTCACTGAAGCTATAATTAAATATTGTAAAATTTTAGGTTTTATACATTGATGTACTTCATATATAATTCCAAACACAAGTTTCTACTTCTACATACAAAATAAATTCTTTAATTACCATAGTTACCTTGTCCATTGGTTTGGGTTGTAGTTGGTGCACCAGCAGGAGCTGCAGGTGGTGGCTGTGCTTGCTGTTGATAATAGTGAGCATAATAGGCAGCCCAAGCTGCTGAATTTGGATCCGTTCCTGCCTTAGCTAGAATAAACACAAGTTCAACGTTTGCATCTTAAGTCTGTAATCTCTCTCTCACACACATACATACTCTTTGGTAGACCACAAATTAAATGGCTATCAAAAAATAAATAGTAAATGGGAAGTTTTCAATTCTATTAATTAACATTCATTAGCTTTAATTACAGAAAGTGAGGTACAGACATTAAATGATGTTCCTAGAAAATTAGCTGAGTGGCAGAATTAGGATATGAATAAACATCTTTTGTCTCCAAATTTGATGCTTTGCCTCAAACCATCCTGCTGCCTTAGTTTTTTCCTAAACTGGTTTTGCCTCAAGCATAGCAGTTCTACATGGCAAATGACTAAAACAAAGGATTTCTAGGAACTAATGTGTACAAGAAACAATTATCTGAGAACTATGAATTCTGTCCTATCTTGTTTTGGATGTAGAGCCAACATAAAAATCTTAAAAAATAAACAGATTAGCTGTATTTCATCTCATATTTTATAATAATTATCTTAAAACATACACTTGATATTATTGCCCTACTTGAAATTCTTCATTAATCCCACAGAATCTTCAGGGTTGTCAAAGCTTTTAAGTGCAACATTATCACCACTCAGTATCTTTAATGATCTAACCCCTTGGGTTGTCCTTCCCATTCTAGCCCTATCTTTCCCCATTTGTCAATATTTTTCCAACACAATAAACTGCTTGTACTTTTCAGAGGTTGCCATGTTCATTATCTGGTCTTTGACCATGTTATGCTTCCTCATTTCATCCTTCATAAAAATCAAACTCATGCAGTAACAGTTTGAGATCTCTCAGTCAGAAACAGAAATCTCTTCTTGATTCTGTCCTTTATACGAAGAATATCGTATGACACTACAGATACATCTTAAAGTTTATATCATCAAGGAAAATGTAATTTCCTTAGCCAAAGTCTGTATCTATATGAAATCTGTGTAGCCTTTATCCCAAATGGGCATCAAGTCTCAGCTGTTTAATAAAGTTTGAGAAAAAAGGAGCAAGGATTTCTAGAGTGATACAATGACTAAGGTAATACAATTTTAAGGCATAATCCACCCTCCAAACCTTCCTCAAGTAATAAATGCACTGCTTTTCTAAGCTGCACGTTTATATCTTAATTATGTCATTACCTATATACTAATACAAGTATTTCATTTGACACCATCTCTGGCCAGAGAAACTAAGACAAAATAGACTTCAGAAAATGATACTTGAACTCCTGAATGTGTAGAGGGTGTAACAGAACCAGTCCAACAGTTAGACATAACTAATACATACACAGAGATTTTATTAATTATTCATTCAACAAGATTATCCTTCATTTATCATTTAAAGGTAAGAAAAAAGATACAGAGGGATTAAAAAACTTGCTTACTATCACACAATTATTAAAGGTGTAGCATTAGGACTTATCTGGGTCCGTCTCACTCTGAAATCTAAGTTCTTGACTTCTACATAAATTCTTAATAGCCCATTTTTTTAAAATAAAGATTTTAGTTATTTATTTGACAGATCACAAGTAGGCAGAGAGGCAGACGGGGGGTGGGGGGGGGGGAAGCAGGCTCCCGGCTGAACAGAGAGCCCGATGTGTGACTCGATGCCAGGACTCTGAGATCATGTCCTGAGCCGAAGGCAGAGGCTTAACCCACTGAGCCACCCAGGCGCCCCAATAGCCCATTTTTTTTTTTTTTAAAGATTTTATTTATTTATTTGACAGACAGAGATCACAAGTAGGCAGAGAAGCAGGCAGAGAGAGATAGGAGGAAGCAGACTCTCCTCTGAGCAGAGAGCCCGATGCGGGGCTCGATCCCAGGACCCTGGGATCATGACCTGAGCCGAAGGCAGAGGCTTTAACCCACTGAGCCACCCAGGCGCCCCAGCCCATTTTTTTTTAATAGAAAAAGATTTAGTTCAGAAAATACGAACTTTGTCATGGCCACATTTAAATACCAGAATGTTAATAAGTTCACCAGAAGTTTTATCTAAATAAATTATTTTGGTTTTTACATAATGCAAAATCTAATATAAGCAATATCTAACCCTAGCTACCATCTTTTAGCTAAATGGGTTACTTCATTTTCCAAAGGCAATGCTGTAAGCCATATTCATCAACCAATTCTTAATGTGGTGACTTCATCACTACTACTCCCAGTGTGAAATCAAGACTGTGATAGAGACTACTTCTAATTCCCAACATTCTCTCAATCATGTTACTGATCCAAACAGTGCTCATAAGGTGCAATCCTACAAATCCAAGTTTCTCAATATAAATTCACCACTTAACTCACTCAAACTCTTGAATCTCTTAAATTATGTGATTTTTCTGTCTAATCACAGCATCCCAGTTGGCTTACAAGAGGGAATGGAAAGTCTTTTCATTCTTAAAAGATGTTTATACTATTATACACTAAATTATATTTAACTCTCAGTCCATCATAGCATTGCTAACATTTAGAGTGCACTTTTCTGCTACAGAACATAAACTAATCTTTGCATACCCACATCCTAGCACACTGAAGTTGTTTCTTGAATGAGTGTAGTTGTAGTTATTTGCTTATTGTCATGCTGTGCAATCATATTCCAAAGAGCATACTTCCTATGAAATTAAAGTATGTTATGATATAGGGCCACATTTAAATAACAAGAATGTTTAATCAAACTCACTAAAACAATTGCATTTAAATAAATTATTTAGGTTCTTTTAAAAAATAAATACACTAGTGTGGAAAGGAATCCATAATTCGGTACCTTCCTTGAAACTACTCCAGTGAAAGAGGCCTAAAAGTTAGGTAGTAGGTGAGAAAGAAGGATCATAAATAAGTGTTAACTGATTTTGATGAATGCCCCTTTGACCATCATGAAAAGAAAACTAGAAGATGGCAGATGCAGGAACAAAATAGAATGTATATATAAAATCCAGATCTGAACAGAGAAAACATATAACTTAATGTATTTTTGAGTTCTAACATGCAGACATTAAACACAGCCCTGTTTTTTTTACTAATATGTGAGGTTACCATATCAGGAATATGAAAACGGCTTTTATATTTGAGAACTTCAAAGTTTAATACTCAAGTATTAAATGCTCCATTAGACACTCAGATAATTCTATAAATAAACGTACACTATTCTTTCATGGATAATGTCACAATTAACACATTACACATTTTGATGGCACAAGTATTTAAAACTAAGACATTGTATTTCTTCCTGTAGCTTCTGGCTTTTAACACTCTGCTCTTATCACTTTGAAAGGGCAGAAAGCCAAATTCAAGTAGAAAAAAGTTCACTGAAAACAAACCATATACACACCATTCTTATACACCCTGGTAAAACCAGAAACTTAAACTCCCGCTGAAAGAGTCAGTGCAGAAAATGCACACAATGTAGAACTGACATTAGAAAATCTAGGAGGATAACAGGAATGATAATATAGATTACACATGAATAATAAATGTCTTTTACCTGGATCAGGAGGGGCCTGTTGCTGCCAGTGTGGATATGCATTTCCCCACCCCTGGGGAGCATAAGGAGCTGGAGGACCACTGAAAAGAAAGAAAGAAATATAAAAATGCAATTTACCAAAAGCTACAATCTTTGGGCGGGTGGGGACCCCAGAACCAAACTCAGTACTTACTGAGGAGCAGGACCGGGTGGTCCTGGATTATAAGGTGCAGGGTTGTATGGTCCCATTGGAGTTCCAGGCCCTGGAGGCCCAGGAGGTCCATGGGGGCCTGGGACACCATGGGGCCCATGGGGTACAGGTGGCCCTAAAGGATTTACTGGACCCTATAAAAAAGCAAAAAGATGTACAAAAAAAAAAAATCAGAAAAATGGTAATGGCTGAACAAGTCAAAGGCTAAATTAACCTTCCACTTCTACCCTTTTATACAGCCACAAGCAACATATTTTAGATTTTCCTTCATCTCCTCATTCATGTTGCTTAAACTCTTTACCACACTGAGACATGTAAATTCATTACAATCAACAGCATCAGCAAAGAACTGAAATGTCTCCTTTACCTTCCATTCTATTCCTTTCAGACTATTCCCTTCTGTTATTTTGCTTTCCTTTTTATAGTTCTTTTACCACTCCTTTATCATTTTAGTCATGGAAATATGTTGTCTCTAGCTTTTTTCTGTATCTGTTCTACATCTACTTTAAAAAAAAAAACATTTTATTTATCTATTTGACAGAGAGAGAGATCAAAAGTAGGCAGAACAGCAGGCAGAGAGAGGGGGAAGCAGGTTCCCCGCTGAGCAGAGAGCCCGATGTGGGGCTTGATCCCAGGACCCTGAGATCATGACCTGAGCCAAAGGCAAAGGCTTTAACCCACTGAGCTACCCAGGCGTCCCTGGATCTTCATATTTATATCATACTACATAGTTAATAATGCTTAGTTGATTTTCCTGTTCATAATCCAACTTGTAAAGACCACTAGCCTAGATTTAACTACCCTAAACATAGCTTTCGTGCAGTTAATACGGATAACAACATTTTGGAGCAAACTGCTTAAATCACATTTGGTTGTCTGTTTTCTCACTACAAAACAATGAAGCTAAACTTCGTGACTTTTAAAATCCTTTTTATTATTTTATCCTTTTAAGTCTCTACCTCTTGTCATTATCACTCACTTCCATTATCCATAAACAATCCTTTCCAAAAAGTAAAAATGGATTATTGAAAAAGTATCAGTTATTTTTACAGGGCTATGTGCCAGATACTCATCCCTACAATCCTGTAAAGCAGCTACTATTATTCTCCTTTATAGATGAACAAACGGGAGGCAAACAGAGTATAAATAGCTTACTCCAAGGTCCCAAAGTTAGTAAATGAGTCGGAGTATTCTGAATCCTAACAACATGACTTCAGAGTCTCATGCTCTTAACCACCATACTAAACTGCTTCTCAGTAACAATCTATCTTTTTGACCATCAAGCTATTAGAAACCTTGATCTATGCATGTTAGGAATCATAAAACCCTAAACCAAGACGTGTTCATTTTTCTAGCATCAATCTCTGCCACTACTAAGTTCGGAATTATTTTCTTCACGTTTTTAAACACTTACTGTCCATACCACAGAACTTACAATATCTGTATGTATTTTTAGAATACATTCTTTCTATTTTTAAGTAATCTCTACACCCAACGTGCGGCTTGAACTCACAACCTTAGATCAACAGCTGCATGCTCTACTGACTGAACCAGCCAGGAACCCCTACAAGACATTCTTTAAGCATCTTTTATACACCTATTTGTCTTTCTCTGTAGACAGAAACAGGGTGAAACTTCTATTGTATTCCATCCACAGTGTGGCAAATATCAAGGAGAATTTTCCTAAGAAATTCTAATTGTTATTAATAACTTAAGATGCTCCCTTATGCTCTATAGTAAAAGAATGCAAGAAAACACTAGTTCCTCATTTATAAGCAAACACATTTAAGACTCTCTGCATTTTTTGTACTACCACCAGGAAACTGTTCTACCACCAGGAAAAAATTTGCAAATTTGGCCATGTGTCTGAATCACCTGGAACACCCTTTTAAAATTAGATGCTGGGCCCTGTTCCAGACATTCTGAATCAGAGCTGTGTGGTATGTGTAGAGGTGGAAAGCATTCAAGTAGTATATATTTTAAAACTTCCTAAAAGTCACTGCCAGTCTAAGAGTTGGATTTGTAAATTTCTACTCTAAAGTGGGGGATGCATTTAATTCATATCTGCCTCACGAGGGCCGAGTAAAATAAACCCTTATTAAATACTGAATTCCCATTAACTATGCCCTTCAAGTATACTCGATAACCCTCCAACCCTAACATCATATCTGCAAGTAACATTATCCGTTTTCTACTTATCCACACCCAAATACAAGTTTCTAAACCCTTATAAATGTATATTTAATTGGGTTATTTTTCACTGCTTGAGAGTCTTCTCTATGTTACATGTACCCATTATATGATGAAACATAGTCTTAGACTAGAAATTGGCATTTTTCTATATAGCAGTTACAGAAACATGTGAATTAATGTCTTATTTAACTAAGAGGATCTATGTATAAGCTGAAGTTAGTTATCTATTTATGTATTTGGTTTTTTTGAACTCTTTTTTTTTAAAAGATTTTATTTATTCATTAGAGACTGAGCACACAAGCAGGGTCGGGGATAGGGAGGAGCAGGCTCCCCGCTGAGCAGGGAGCCCAATGTGGGGCTCAAACCCAGGACACCCCAGGATCACGACCCCAGCCAAAGGCAGATGCCCAACCAACTGAATCAGGCGTCCCTATTTATTTTTTAAGTAAGCTCTCTGCCCAATGTGGGGGCTTGAATTCACTACCTAGATATCAAGAGTCACATGCTCTACCAACTGAGCCAGGCATGCACCCCTAGAAATTGAAGTTTAAAGCACACTCACACCAATCTTTTCTTCTATAAGTTGCCGCGCATAGTCTATTTGCTGTGGAGTGCCACGAATTGTAAATAATTTCATATTAGGATCTGCATTAGGTGGAGGATTTCTCTGAAGTTCTATTCTTGCACCAGACTGTTGGCTTATGCTTTTTATGGTTTCACCTCCTAAAATCAAAACACAGTAATTTCTCTAAAGATCCAAAGGATACAAAAGTAACTACCTAAATGAAAATCGTCACAATTAAGAGAGCCATAAAAGTTTTGAGCAGTATTCCATTTGCCAATATTCTTTTAGATTTTCCATTTTTCTACACTTGTAAATCAAGTTCTATAAGGCATTTCATGCTTCTCCTAAAACACATTCAAGTTTTTAAGACCTAAATTAGTATGTCTATACCCAACCATAAAATGAATTATAACAGAAAAACTAACTTATCAAAATATCTGGCTCAAATAAATTGCTTTTACAAGTAACATAAACCAACACACTTACTAAAAAATCCTAAATTTTAAGAAGATGTGAGTTAGGAAAAAGCAAATGACACAAAATTCCAAACCACTTTTTCGGTCTAAAGTTTCTTACATTAATAATTAAAACTGTTGGTCCCTTCTCTAGTAGCCAATGTGATTCCTATCACATTTTTATTTTATATATAAGGCCCTTCCTTTATGTTTTCGTTACAAATCAACGTAAGATACAGCCAAGGAAAAATCACTGCTACTGGTGTACATTAGAAATAGCATCCAGAAAAATCAAGTCATGTGTTAAATTTTTCCTATATATCAAAACATTAAGAGTTTAAAATATATTGCCTTTTCCTATTATTAATCCAGTTTTCCCAGTTGGTACAATGAAATTAAATTCCTGTAGTCCACCAGGTGGTCCCATGTTCCAGTTGCCTTGACCTCTACCTCTTCCACGACCACCAGGTCCAGGTCCACCAGGATTACCAGCCTAGAGAAGGAAAGAAACGAAGTCAACATAGAAGCGTACTCTTCTTTCCATGATAGTCATTCCATGTCTATCTTCCTCAACCTTCATTTTCCTAAACCAGAAGTTTAAAGAGGCTGGGAGATGATATGACTGCCAAACAGTCAACAAGTAATACCCACTATTTTTATACTGTGATAAGCAAGACAATCCATTTACATAGCTACCTTCCTGCTCTAAGAGGTCTACCTCAAAGCAACTTAAACTTCTTAGTTATTAACAAAGTATCAGCTGACAAATTCTTATACAAAACTAAATGGGAGGGGGAACCCTTTCAGACTTGAAAAAAATATTTTTTAAATGAAAACAAAACAATAAAAATATTAACATCTGTCAAACCTGAACACTTCGAAGAAGGTCTGTAATAATTTCTGCAGCATGCTGACATCGGTCTGGAGGTCCTGTTATTTGTGCTATTCTATCAGGTGTTGTTCCATCATCTTCAAAACAAACAAAATGGTTTGAGTTAGCAACAATGCATGTCAAAAAAGTAACTGCTAATAACATATAGATAACGAAATATGTACTCACCTGGCTTAAACTGAATTCGAACACCAGCATCATTTTGTATTTTTTTAATCATCTCTCCATTTCTTCCTATTACAATGCCAACAGCAAATCTTGGAATGGGGACCTTATACAAAGAAAACTAAGTATTAAGGAAAGCTATTCCCTGAAAATTAATCTATCTCAAATCATAAAAGTATATACAGCACTATGGTTGCATCAAATAGGGTAACAAGATTTATATTCTGTACTCTAAGGTGTAAGTTACGGGGAGAGAGGGCAGGAATCCAATGTTAAAGAAGGCTATGTAACACAGAACAAGAAAAACACATGTATTTATGAATTAGTATACAACCATCTCTAAATGTGTATTTTTACTTACATCTATCCCTTCATTTCCTCCTATTCTTGACCCATACTCATTTCGAACTTCTCTGAAACCACCTTGATCACGGATTAACTCTAATACCATTTCCTTGGCTTGCTGAAGTACAAACAAAACACAAAACAAAACACCCAACTTACAAGGCATGTCTCAAAACACAGTAATTATATTCTTATGTGTTTTGCCCATTCTGTTCCCAAATCCTTCTATGTAAAATATAAACAAGTTTACCTGTACTTTGTATGGGTCTCCTGTAATCCTAAGAGGTTTGTCAGCACCAGTGTTCTGAGGTCCATCTTGAATCATAACCATTTTAACTCCAGCCCGCTCCTATTAATCACAGAAATCATATGTATTAACAAAAGGGAAGTGGAAACGAACTGGCTTCAAAACAGATGAAAACTAATCACTTTACAGAATAATACCTGAAGTTGTTTAATAGTTTCTCCCCCCTTTCCAATAACTAATCCTGCCTTGCTAGCTGGAATCATGATTTCTTGAACTGCATTTCCTGGTCCATCACCATGGTGGAAGCCAGGGGCTGGTCTTCCTTTTTCAACAATCTGGTCCAATAATCGTTTTGCTGATCTGTTAACAAATTAGGAGTCAAACAGTAAGTTATGGCATACTCAAAAACTTATCCAAATACAGAAACACAATATGATTACATACTTCCCCCATCCCAATTCAGATTTAGGTGGCTTAAAGCTAATTTAATAATTTTAATTAAGAGAACATACCATCAGGGACAAAGAATGATAACACAATAAATTTTCTAGGTATACAATTTGCAGTATTTTTGAGAACAGTCCTAAATTTCCAAGAAGTAGCACTCTACTTTTTTTTCCACTTTACTTTGAAAGTCATGGAAGAATTAAGCTACTCTGCCAATAACTGAATGATGTATTTCCAATTTTAAAACACCACTTTGGTCACTCACACATTAAAATTTATTTATCCATTCAAAAATACTTAAGAAATGTTAACTATATACCAAGTACAATACTAGGTAATAGAATTACAACACTGAATGAAATGCACAGGGTCCCTTCTGGTACAGCTTACCTTGATTAAATAACTAAAAAACAGCATGTTTGGTTAAGTGATACAAACAAAATTAAAACAGAATAAGGGGGACAGAATGTGTACATAAAGATATGCTATTTCATGCAAAGCAGACATAAAAGACTTTACTGATAAGATATCTGAACTAAAATGTAGAGGAAGAGAGGGAGAAACTATGAAAATATCAGAGGGCAAAATGTTCCAGAGAGAAGAAACAGGAATTTGCAAAGGTCTCAGATGAGAAGCATGCTTGGTGTGCTGAAAGAACAGAAGCTAAATGGGGCTTAAACACAGTGAGTTGGGAGAAGAGGTAAAAAATGAAGTGAGAAAGGTGGCAGGTAAATCAAGCCATGATAAAGACATGGTGAAGCATTAGAGGATCTGAGCAAAGTAATGACATAAACTGATTCACATTTTTTTTTAAGATTTTATTTATTTATTTGACACAGAGAGAGACAGCGAGAGAGGGAACACAGCAGAGGGAGTGGGAGAGGGAGAAGCAGGCTTCCCGTGGAGCAGGGAGCCCGATGTGGGACCTGATCCCAGGACTCTGGGACCATGACCTGAGCCGAAGGCAGACGCCCAACGACTGAGCCACCCAGACACCCCCTGATTCACATTTTAAAAAGATCATATGGCTATACTATTCTAAGAAAAGACTACTTCTGAACAAGGCTAAAATAAAAAGAATGGAAACATGCTGAAATGTTGAAATATAGACAAATGGTCACAGACAAGGTAATAGTACAGAAGATGGCAAGAAGAGGCTGGATTCCAAATAAATTTTGAAGAAAAATGACCAAAGCATTGCTTATGGATAAATGAAAGACAAGAAAAAGATAAAGGTAATTTTAACAAATTTTAAAATTTATTTTGGAGTGCTCATGTTCAGGGGTGGGGTAGGGGAAGTGGTAGAGGAAGAGGGAAAGTTTCAGGCAGACTCTGCTGAGTGCAGAGCCCAACCTCACAAGACCTGAGCTGAAACCAAGAGTCCGGTGCTTAAAGGACTGTGCCAACCAGGTACCCAAAGAAAAAGATAAAAGAGTATTAAAACAGTGCTACCATATACTGAGATGAGTAGAGGACAAAGCAGACTAGATAACGGGGTGGAAAAAAATTATGAACAATCCAAAGTCTGAAATGTCTAGTAGATATTCAAGTGGAAATACTAAGTGAGCAGCTTGATAGGACTCTGTAAGTTAGAAAAAGAGAGCAAGGCTGAAAATAACAATTTAGGAGTATATAAAATTTATGATATATAAAGCTATGTATATATTAAAGTTTGTGAAAGAATAAATGAAGTAATCTGAGGAGTACACGTAGACAGACTGTAGGAGAACTGAATTTTCTGGCACTTTCATACTTGAAAGGCCAGGAAGATAAAGCTGGATGACCAAGAATGACTGAGAAAGCAGCTAGGGAGGGAATATCTCTAGGAAAGTGGTTCCCTGTGTCAAACAATGTTGATGGGTGGAAAGATGCAGAGGCCATATGAGATCTTGAAAAGAGCAACTTCAATGGAACCATGGGAATAAAAGTCTGATTCATAAAAGTTCAAGACAAAATGAAAACAGATGCAAACGACATGGTGAAGAGAGCTACTCCCTTTAAGGAATTTTATTATGTAAGGAGGCAGAGAAGCAGAAAATGTGAGGTTTGAGGACAGTTTTTGTTAAGATGGAGGGATTTTTCAGCATCTTTATATATTGTTAGAAATTAGCTAGAAAATGGGAAAACTAATAGTGCAGGATAAAATCAATTAAATTTAGGGGCAATGTCCTTCAGTAGGAAAGAGGGGCTGGCCTCAGGCATATGATTTCATACTTACTGGACAGATTCAGGTGTTCCAGTTAGCATACAAGACCTTTCTGGAAGGCCACCACTGTCTATAATTAAATAAAAAAACACAAAAATATTTTAGGCCAAAAAAAGATAACAATATCACTTTCGATAGTTACTTAAAAAAATACGCTAATTTTCAAGTCACTTTGAAAATAGCAAGAGAATAACATTACCAGGAGCGATAGTTACTTAAAAAAAAAACACTAATTTTCCAGTCACTTTGAAAATAGCAAGTGAATAACATTACCAGGAGCTATCTGTATTTTGCATCCAGATTCTTGTTGTATGCGTGAAATCTGTTCACCACCTCTGCCAATTACTAGTAAAGAAAAAAAAAAAATTATTTGCTAAGACTGTAAAGTATGTTTTGATTGTTTTCAAAGCTTTAAAAATTAGAGTACTTACTAAATCCAACCATTCCATCTGGAACTTTGTATTCTTCTGTCATTACAGACCTGCTAACAAAAAACAAAAACTAACATTTTCCTTCAAAGAAAGAGAACTGATTACATTCAAAAGGTAATCCAATAAAAATGGAAGTCTAGGGGGCAACTGGGTGGCTCAGTGGGTTAAAGCCTCTGCCTTTGGCTCAGGTCATGGTCCCAGGGGTCCTGGGATTGAGCCCCGCATCGGGCTCTCTGCTTGCCAGGGAGCCTGCTTCCCCACCCCCTGCCTGCTTGTGATCTCGGTCTGTCAAATGAATAAATAAAATCTTCAAAAAAAAAAAAAAAAAAAAGGAAGTCTAATGGCTTAAACTAGGTTTTCAGGCACATATTCATAGTCAAAAAGCAGCTTGAGTAGTTCAAGTCAGAATCTTAATGGGACACACACCAACTGAGGAGGGTATGGTAGATAAACAGCCTGAAAGCATTAAATGCAAAGGAGCTGGGGTGGAGGTTCAGGGAATGTTTTCTTAACAATTATTTTCATTTGCTTTAGTTCTTCAAATATGTGGCTAATTCGACCTTCCTTCCAAATTACAAATGTATCTCACTCAAAAGGAAAAATGATTATTCTGTTCTCAACTAAAATGGACAGAAATGAATAAACAAAAAAGAATATACAGGCACATATTCACTATATACTAATTTGTGTTTTTACAGACATTTCAACTAAAACTTGCAAAGTACTCTTCGAAAAGCCTTTCACTATACCTTTGTTGCTGATGCATCGGTGGTAACTGTGTTCCAAAAGCTACCAAAAAATCAAATAAAATGAAAACTTTAAGTTCACACATATTTAACAATACAATTACATCAAGCCATACTAAAATCTTTCCCATACACACAGAAAACACCACCTTTGAGAGTAAACTTTTAGGCAGAATACTTAAATCAACATTGACAGTGGGCAAGAAAGTCAGTGAAACAGCAGGTATCATTAGCAATGACATAGAAAGAAACCGTTCTTTCTCAAGGGGCACAAGCTTAGGTTAAAAAATGGTGCTATAAAATTGAATATGAAAATAATTCAGCCATCAAATCGTATGAATATATGTCTAGCCATAATTCAAGTACGAGATTATGAAGACAAGAAGTATTATTTACAAAGACATTCATTCTAAAGTATTCTGGCCATCAACTAACTCTGAAGACACCCAACAAAAACTAGGAATAAAACTCTGATATTAAAATTCAGTTACTTTAGCTTTTAACCCAATTTAAAATACTTACAGTCATTTTGAGGAGCAACTTTCTTAGCATCTGGTTGATCTGCAAAATTAAGAGCCTTTTAACTTTTTGCCAGTAAGTACAAATACAAGACTTAGCTAACCCGTGCCCAAGCAAGAATATCAATGTAAACACTTATTGAAACAGCTGTAGGTAATTGTTGATCATTTGAACCAAAAGTGACAAAACTTATCCCAAACTCTTAGTAATCAAAAGAAACATTACATTTCTTTCATTCTCTTCATGTTTAAAAGATGCACAGACATTTAAAAAAATTCTTTTTGATTTTATCAAATCACTGACCTTAATGTATGTTAAGCACTTTAGAATGATACAAGACAAAGTATTTAGGTCCATTACTAGCAAAATATCACATGCTAAAGGCTAATGATGCTTCCCACTGTAGGAACTGAAGACTGGAAGAAAAACAGAACCTATCAAAATGTGAAAATTTGACATATCAAAGTTGAGTGTATCTGACAGTGACCACAAGGCTATGCAAAATAATAAAAAAATCACATTACAAGGCAATCTCAATCTAAACTATTCTACTGTTCCTAACCAAACATTTCACAGCATACACTTCAGCAGAAAAACTCAAAGCAACTACATGACTACCTTCATCTACATCCTTTACACAGATGAATACAATGCATACCTTAGAATAGACAACCTACATCTGAAAGTACTACATTTTCCTCCCCCCTTCAAACTTAAATGATTAAACATCAGAATGTTGTGCAGCAAAAATTCAGACACATAATCCAAGAATTATTTGTGTCCATTTAAGAATCCACTGGTTTATTTCACGGTTACATACTAAACACAGGTAATAAATAAAAATTCCTGCCTTTAAAAGGAGAGGGCATTCCCTCCCAGTGTGTTGTACTGCTCGGACTTGTCCAAGAGCCATCTACACATAAAATAAAAAGAATACATTACATACAACATCTGAAGCATCATTAGCTCATTTTTTTGTATATTAAAACCTCACTATAAATGTGAAAGACACTTAAATAAAAGGAAACCAAGTACACCTGGTCAAAAGCTACAAATACATTCTACAGGCTCATTCAGAATCCTCCTTAAAAAAAAATTAAGTAAATAAAAGGGCAAAAAGAAAATGTATCAAAATTCATACATCAAATCTAAAACAAAAAATACTTGCAGACTTCTAAGTTCAGAAGCTTCAACAATTACGTTTTTTTAAAAAATGCAAAGCACTGTAAATCTGTTTTAAGCCACATTTTGAGTTAAACCTGAAACACAAAACAAGGTACTAAAACAAAAAAAGTAACATAAAAAAAGGTATAACCTGCAACACACTACAGTAGCAAGCTATAGCAACATCAACCTTTAAAGTGAAATCTGAAATAGCAAAACAATAAAAACATAGCATATAAAGATTAATTCACATATGATGAGAAAAACCAGTGAAATGTCTTCTAAACATTTTATATTTTTGTTCTTTTCAGTATATTAACAAGATGTCTGTGCAAACTGTCAATCTGGCACAATCCTAAAAGAGAAATTGTTGTTTTCTACTAAGACAAAACTGGCTGATTGACTCAAAATTTTACCTACCTTGTCTAAGGTCTTTCCCCCCCTTTTCTCTTGAGGCCAACATAAACCTTACAATTTTAAGAACATTATAAAAGCAATGTTTCAGTAAAAAAAAATTGAAAAATATTGAAAATCACCTTCAACTAACCTGTGTGTGAAACAATTAAAATACTTATGACTATAACTTACCTCCATCTTCCAAAGGTCTTTTTTGTCCCCCATAACCATAGTCATTTGAATTCAGTGATGTACCAGCATCACCTCCAATTTTTGCTGCAATCTTAAAAAACAAAAGCACACCATCATTAAGGATAACATCATAACTACTATACACTACTTAGTGCTATATTTTCTCATACATATATATACCAAATACCTAATACATAAAAAATATGAAAGAAAAACAAAAATTACAGGGCCATGTATCACTATCATTAATACCATTAATAACTTTAAGGAGTTAAAAAATTATCATCTGGAATTAAGCTTCTTATAAATTTCTGTAAGAACAAATAAAGAAGTAATCAATCGGGAATCTTCAGAATCAACTGACCACGTAAATAGCTTTGGGGAAAATGTGGTTCTAATTCTATCTTCTCCATGGCTCTTTCCCATGACACTTCAAAAATGTGCTGTAGGGGGGCGCCTGGGTGGCTCAGTGGGTTAAGCCTCTGCTTTCAGCTCAGGTCATGATCTCAGGGTCCTGGGATCGAGCCCCGCATCGGGCTCTCTGCTTGGCAGGGAGCCTGCTTCCCTCCCTCTCTCTGCCTGCCTCTCTGCCTACTTGTGATCTTTCTCTCTCTGTCAAATAAATAAATAAAATCTTAAAAAAAAAAAAAAAAAAAAATGTGCTGTAGGCACAGAGAATGTGAACACCTTATGGGATTCCAAGGCTGTGTTGTCTAATAAGGTAGATGCTAGCCACACATGGTTATTTATTGAGTATTTCTGGCTAGCCCGAATTAAATATTAAGTACACAAATGGATACTGAAAACTTAAATCAAAGAGTGGAAAGCATCTCAGTTTTTTTTTTTTTTTAATTGTACACATGTAACATTTCGGGTATGTTGCATTAAATAAAATATGTGACTTGCATTATATTTCTATCAGACAAACCTATTCTATGGAAAAATGGGGGTGGGGGAAGCCTGGGAAGCTGTATCTCTAAGAAAAGTCTCAGCTACAGAAAAATAAATTGTTTCATTCCTAAAAACTTTTTTAGAGTGGGGCAAGTAACTGCTTACACTTACCTAAACATCATATTAAAAAAACAGCAGCCTCAAGTCACAAGACAGGACACAATCAGTAAAAGAAAATGTGTATTTTTTCATATATTTCAATATATTCAGTATATTAAGTTCAATATACTAAATATATTGAACAAATTCAATATGTTCAATATATTTCATGTATTTCTTTAAGAGTATTTACTTCATTTTTTATGAAATGAGATATGGAACTAATATTGCTGAGTGCCAGCAATAGGCAAAACTCCATATTATATGTTTTATACTAATTTTGTTACCGAATCATCACAACGACCCTAAGAGATGAGAATACTTAGTGAGATAGTGATCCACTAAAATCTCAAGAGGGAACTTAACTCAGGTTACATGGTAAGTCAATGGTGGAGACGGTCCAATTTCTATATAGCTCCATGCTAATTACTAGAAGGGGGTAAGCATCAAATGTGAGTGATACGCTCATTAGGGCCTCATTACATTATTCTGCTAATTCTGAGTATGTCTGAAATTTTCCATGATAAAAAATTACTGAGGAAATTCAAACATCTGGTGCCTAGAATTTCCCCCAAAGAATCCTGATGTGAACTGCTTCATGCTTCATTAGAAATAGAAAACTGGAAAGGATTAAGTATATTCAAAGACTTGAGTCTTAAAATCCACTTATGTATCACTTAAAATTGAATATATATTCAATTCCCAACTGTACTTCCTAGGGTTTCTAGATTTCCCTTTTCTTCAAAGCACACCAGGATTAAATATTAAAAATGCTTGATTTAAAAAAGGTTTTTTTTGGGGGGGGGGCACCTGGCTGTCTCAGTCAGAAGAATCTGTGACTCCTGAACTCAGGGTCCACATTGGGTGTAGAGATTACTTTAAAAAAAAAAAAAAAAAAAAAGGCTTTGGTCAATCTAACCTTCCTTAATCATCCTTTCACTTACTCAAAAGCCTGTTCCATGTCTTTGGGCAGCTATAAAATCTTACTTCTTTTCTGAAAGGTTTCTTCATCAAACCTGAAAACAACTGCTTTTCCACCAAGTTTTAAAAGGCTTAATTAACATTTGAATTGTTCCTTATTACTTAAATACACCGCCTGGTACTGATTTCAGAAGAACTATTTCAGGCCAGACAAGACAATAACTGCTGATGATCTTAAGCAGTGAGTACCTTCTGCAGTTAGCTTTTGTAAATGCTGCGTGAGTTTGCAGAACACCACTCCTTGAACGCCAAGGAACTTCTGCACAGAGAAAGGATACTTATTTATACCTCCCTATTATTCATTATTCATTGAATAGTTCTAAAACTATCCAAATGAAAATGAAAGGTTGATACTTAGTTCACTCAAGAGAATTAGTAACACCATCTTAAACATTCAGAAACAGTACAAAGACATTAGAAGAGAACTCTCAGTAAGAATACTAACAACCATTTTTAACACTGTCCCCTCCTACAACAGAGGAATTTATCATAATTAAGCTTTGCTATCCTGTTACCAAATGTAGGAACAAACCAACCCCCCCAAAAGCCTACTCAAGCCTAGTTTTCAATAGAAATTAACGTTAACTGAAAAACAATTCTATTTTATAAAATTTTCATTGCATTCAAACAACAATTGCAGCTTGCATCACTTTTACAATCAAGGAAGAGAGTCCAAGAATAACAGTACTTAAAGACTAATAGTTGTTTAGAAGCTAAAGAATCAAGGCTTATACTCTTGCTTTAATGCGTGTTCTACCAACGATGGAGTCCCACTCTGATTCACTTCTATCTTCCTAATGTCAAGGAGAAAAAAGGTAGAGAGATACATTTTGATCTTTCAACATTTCAGAGACAAACCTGCCTTAGTGTGATCACCAAACTCCTAACCAAAGAATCCCAACCCACCCTTTGGAGTCACAGCTTGAAATACACAAATAGAGATCTCTCCAGTGTACCGGCTGGAAACCCTAAACTAGAGAAGCAAGCTGGTGCCCCGTGCTGAATTTAGCTCAGAGAGTATTTAAAAATCTGGAAATTACACATTAAAAAATAAGCCATTGGAATTCTCTGGAAAAATGATTGAGCAATTTGGTCTAAATTAACAGATGGCAAAATGAGCTAGGCAGTAACCACTTGTCCTGCATTAACAAAGAACCGTCCAGTTAAAAAAAGCCAAGAGCATCCCCGTTAGTACACAGTTCTGAGGGCAAGAAGCTGTTCTTACACCTCTTCCTTCCAATAACACAGCATAATACGCTGGACAAAAAAAAAGAAACTTAGGGCGCCTGGGTGGCTCAGTGGGTTAAAGCCTCTGCCTTCGGCTCAGGTCATGATCTCAGGGTCCTGGGATCAAGCCCCACATCGGGCTCTCTGCTCTGCAGGAAGCCTGCTTCCTCCTCTCTCTCTCTGCCTGCCTCTCTGCCTACTTGTGATCTCTGTCAAATAAATAAATAAAATCTTTAAAAAAAAAAAAAAAGAAACTTAACGTTAGATGAAGATTTTGGAAATATAATCCAGCATGCTTTTAATATAGATAAGGAAAAAGTAGTTCAGATATTAACCTAACTTGTTTCTTCAGTCCAAGTACTCCTCCCTGTATTCCATTTATATATCAGACAAGCAGCTACAACTGACCTATAGAGGCATCTTCAAATGTAATCAGAAGGGGAAATTCAAATCAAAAGCTAAATTTAGGAATCTCAGGCTTAAGATCAATTCTGTAAAGAAACAATCAAAGTATTACAGCAAAACATCTATAAAGAATCATATCATTATAACAAGAGCATTGAGGCAGCCGACCTATTGGCATAAAAAGAGAGTACAGGAAATCCACAGTTTGAGGGCAATTTCTATATTTAAAAAAGCCATCTAACATAATCAGGAAATTACAGCTTAGCCAAATAATTAAGTCCAATTTTTAATTAAAGCATGGCAACCCGAGGCCTTTCAGAAGTTGTATTCATCTGTACTCACCTCAATTTCCACCCTCCTCCCCAACCAACATTATCCTCCAGTGACTTCATTCCTGGGTTCCTGTCATTCCAAAACCCTCATACCTTTGCACATGCTGCTTCTTTTTTCCACTGATCAAACTTTCACTCATTCTTTAATGCCTTGCTTAAAATATCAGTCCTTTGGCAGTTAGGCACCCCACTCTTTGGTGTTGTGTACAGTGCCTGACTCACAGCAGGAACTCTATAAATGTTTACAAAACAAGTGGATAAATTAACGGTGCCCATTTTTGTCTACTCCTCTCTGAATGCATTTATCAGATACTACTATTCATTTGCATTTGGTTCCTTGATTGTATCATCACTTCCTAGAAGGCAGAAATACAATTCACACAGTAAAAAAATCTCTAGTATCTAAGTTCAGTGTGTAGCACAAATTAATTCAATACACTGGTCAAATAAAGTAATGCAGGTGAGTCCTTCAACCAATCTAATAATAACCCTCTAACAGTTTATGTCATTATATAAATGTTTCAGTCGCTATTACAAAAACGTTCAGATGAAAGAAAATTCATGTGAAATATTACACAATTAGTATTAATGGTGACTTTGGCTATTTCTGATCATACACAACTACAGGTAAGTTGTTATATGTTCACATTGTAAAAATAAGAGCCACTTGTTACATTATTACAGAGTTCACGCAGTTTGACTCAAATGATGCTTTGATGCAACTGGAGAGTGAAAAAGGTTAACAAAGTTAACTAACGCAAACAAAACATACCACAAAATTAGTTTCTGATTCCCGTTCGCTTAACGCTATAACCTAAAAATGTCGTAACTAGAATAAAATTATTTTGCTTACATACAACTCCATACCAACATCACACACTCTAAGTTATAGTTATGTTAAGGGACCATCTAATAAAGTTCCAATTAAGAAGCCTTTAAATTTCCTGGAGTAATTTTTTTTTTTTTCCCCGTTTGGGAAAGAACTGCCTTCAGGGCAAATGTACGCACCTACGTAATACAAAGAGGTCTGGTCAGTTTACGACTCTGAACAGAGAGGCAGATTCAAACTGAAACTCGGATATAATGGGCTTGAAGCCATTTTGAGAAATAAGAGGAACGGGCTGGTAGAACACACTGACACATAAATCCTGCCCTGAGGAAGGATTCTAACACGGGATACTAGTGCTCTCTTCCTTGAAGACGTGAAAGTGAATGATACAGGAAGATTAATTTTGAGACAGCCCGAACGAGCTGGAAGCTGTAAAGACTGCTGTACTGACATATCCCTCCCTTATCACGGTTCCTGAGGACAGACCCTAGTCCTCTCCCAAACTCATTACCAGAACCTTCCATACCATTGTGTAAAAACTACGCGCGCTTTATCCCACGGAAAAATGTTCAAACTGAAAAAAAGGAAATGCCACGCTAACTCCTCAGTGAAAGAAGCGCGACTGCCGCAGAAGCGAAAGACCTAAAGCCATCTATGCGTAACATGCGTTGGGGTTCTAAATGGCTTAGACGCCAAGATACACAAAACCGAGCTCCGGCCTCCGAACTGTATCACCAACATGGGGAACCATAAATCTCCTCACATTTCAGGGCCCGGAAGGGCACTTCTTTCCTCTTCCTCATGCGCGAAGAAGTAGCGGCCTACTCAGCCAGCGGCCAATTACCATGAGCGTTCGGGATCCCGCCGCGAGGTCCAGACTTACCTGCCGTGCTCTCTGCAGCGCATCTTTGAAAGCATCGTTAACTCCCCCACCACCGCCGCCGCCGCCTCCACCACCAGCTGAACCAGAAGAAGGTGGAGGCACTGTTGAGTAGTCTGCCATGCCTACGCTACAGTGGCCGCTGCCGCTTCTTCGCAGACACCTTCCCTCAGCCAACTGCTAAGAAAGAAAGAAAATGGCGGCCGTCGAGCCTGTATCACATTCTTGTGCGACCATCGTGCCGTAAAGGGGCGGAGACTGAAAGGAGAAAATCTCGCGATGTTTTGAGGCAACGAACTGGTGTGGGGGTGGGGCTAAAAAAACAAGGAGAGGCAGAAGGATGTCGCGAGACTTGTGTTTAAGATCTCGCGAGAGTGGAGTTTATTTTGGCGCCACCTCTGTGCGCATTCTCTTGTTGAGACTGTGTTGCTTCTACTTCCGGGGTGGTGGGTGCGACCGGCGCGGCGACCCCGGTTGGCTTGCATTTTTGAAGACCTCAAGAAAGAGTAGTTGGTTTTTATTGGTTGCAGACTCGGGGAGGGACTGTGGGTGAATGTCGCGCCTAGGGTAATTTTCTGTATCCAAGGGAAAGAGGGTAACGTCGACAGGCGTAAGGACGACGCTACAGTATCTCGAGAGCGCCGCAACCAGGAGTGTGCCTGGGAGAAGGGCGCCCGGGATGCCACGCGGAGATGTTTCTGAAAACGTCCTCCGGGCCCGGCGGGATCTCGTCCTGATTTTCAGGGTAGTAAAGTGTCCCTGTATTTTAATTATAGATTGGCAGATGTGTTTTATTACAAGTGGGGATGAATTCAGGCTTGAGGCCTCTTAGTTCCCTAGCTGATTTCGGTATTTTTGTGTAGTGTGGATGAGGCTGTGAAATTATGACTGCCCTTTTCCTTTTAAAAACCGTGATTGTTCCTAAAATTCCGCTGTAACTACACTTAGTAACCTAGTATGTGTCCAGGGCCAGTTTTATTGAGGTCATCTTACAGTTCACAAAAACATCATTTCTTGACCAAAATTGACTTTGTGGCTTCCGGAAGTTCCTGTAGTTTCTTTAAGAACCCAAATGTAACGTGATGTTCTGAATTGTCATCCCAGGGCTGGATAACTTAAGTGTGTGTATTTTATGTCATCTTTTTCAGTTATCAAGTAATTTCAGACTTTCCCAAGCATTTGGTGGCACATAATTTACTCCAGTACTAGTAGTGGCTTCAGACTCATTTGGATGCTTTACGAATCTTATTTAGGAGTCGATCAAAGTGATAATTTTTTTTCTCCAAAATTCCCTTGTTTTTAGATAACAAAGACCGAGGTAAAATGAACTTTACCAATTTTGGCATTTTATGTTTTGTGAGCTAGGTCTAAAAAAGTACTTTTCCCATTGCTAGTCAGAAGAGTAATTGGAAGAAATGTGTGTTGTGATCTTCCTGATAATTACAGTTAATGTGTCCTCTTGTTCAAGGGCCCAAGTAAGATAACTAGACATACATGCATGTAGCTGCAAGTGGGAGGACATTTTCCTCCAATGAAGCTTTTCCTACTGTCTTAACCGTTTATAGCTCTGATTATCTTCTTCAGTGTTCGTACCTATCCCTTTAGGTTTGGAGGGGTGAGGATTTGTATTTGGAAAAGCAGCAAATGTATTGGACTACAGATTTAAGTATAACTGGGGGAAAAAAAACTAAAAGCATTTTGGGTGGTGTTACTAAACAATTTTTTCAGTTATGTCTTGAGAAAGTGTGTCTAACAAGTGACATTAATTAACTGATTTTTTTCATATTTTATGTATTAGGCATATACCAATCAGTCCTTCTGATCGACATAATGTTAACCATAGAGTGATATGATTTACCTGCAAACAAACTTTATTTCAGACAATTTTAGTTGTCTCTAAATGTGCAAAGTAAAGCCTTTCATCTGTATTTTATTTGTAGACTCGCCTGGAACCAGGGTGGGGAGTTGGAATCAGTTTAGATTAGGATTCCTTTTTTTTTTAAACTTGTTTTTTTTTAAAGATCTTATTTATTTACTTGACTGAGAGAGAGAGAGAGAGATCACAATAGGCAGAGAGGCAGGCAGAGAGAGTAGGGGAAGCAGGCTCCCTGCTGAGCAGAGAGCCCAATGTGGGGCTTGATCCAAGGACCCTGAGATCATGACCTGAGCGGAAGGCAGAGGCTTAAACCACTGAGCCACCCAGGTGCCCCTAGATTAGGATTTCTTAACTTCAACACTTGTTGACAGTGTTTAACCAGATAATTATGTTTGGAAATACCACTGTATACTGAAATATGTTTAGCACCATTCTTAGCCTCTACCCATGGATGCTAGTAACATAACACCCCCCACCCACACACACACACCACCACACACACTCAGTTGTGGCAGTCAAAAACATCTCCAGACATTGCTGATGTCCCCTGGTAGGCAAAATCATCCTACTTTGAGAACCATTGGTCAGCCTTAATTCCTGCCCCTGCCTCATTGGGAAAACCTATTTACCATACTTCTGTGGTACATCCCAAATTCTATTAATTTCCATTTCCACTACTCCCAAGTTACCATCACTTAGTCCTGGACTGTAATAGTATTCTACTTGGTTTTTCTGCTTCCACCCTTAAATGTCTATAATTTGCTTTTTTAAATTATGAAATTATAAAAATATGTAAGATACGTGTAAGTTCTCAAAAGTAACAAGGATCCATTACCAATACTTTTGAAGTTCAAGCCTCTACCCGATTATATTACAATTGTTTCTTCATATAGCAGCTTGAATGATTTCTTTCTTTAAAACAAATCAGATCATCTCACCTTTCTCTTCCTATTACACTTTTTAAAAGATTTATTTTGGAGAGAGTCTGTATCGTGGGGGTGGGCATAAGGGCAGAGGGAGGAGGAGAGAAGACTCCCCACTGAGTAGGGAGCCTGATAGGGCTCCATCTCATAACCCTGAGATCATGACCTGAGCTGAAGCAAAGTTGAACACTTAACCAATTGAACCGCTGAGGCGCCCCAAGTACTTTAAAATCCTATCTCCTGGAGTGGTGTAAGGGCTCCATATGAGCAGGCCACTGTCTCTAAACACTCCTCACTTTCATTCTTCTTCACTGACCTTGCTGTCCAAGATACTTCCTGCTTTTGGGATGTTATGTTTGCTTTTTCTTCTGCCTGGCCTGGATGCTTTTATAGACTTTCACGTGGATGGTTTGTCCTCATCATTCGAGGCTTAGTTCAGATATCACCTCCTTAGGCCATCTCTGACCTCTAGCTGTGCCATTCTGCAGTCACTATCCCATTACCATTTTATAGCATTTATCTGAAATTATGTTCTGTGTGTTTACTTGTTTATTGTTTCTTTTCCTTTAGAATGTAAACTGGAGAACAAGGACTGTCTGTTTACCATTGACCAGTCCCTAATGCACAGTCAACATTCTAGACGTTTGTTGAAAGTGCATACTGAAAAAAATCTGCCTCTGCATTTTAGTTGTGTGTGGCCTTGGGAAAGTAACTTAGTCTCTATGTCTCAGATTTCTATTGATGATCGTAACTTCCTTTACTGTCCTCAAATGAGATAATCTCTGAGTTCTTCAGAAAACAGAAAGTGCTATGCAAATGGAAACTAGTAATAAACTTGTAATTTGGCTTCTGGCATTTTATAATCAAGAAAAGATAATCCGTGTACATTTTTTGGATTGCAGTTATGTTCAAATCTTAGTTTTGGTAAAACCCAGGAACCTGCAAGAGCAGCTGAATTGTGGGAAAACTAACCAGAGAATTTTGATTAGGCTATGTGAGTTCTCAATCTCAATCTCAGAGCCATTTGTACTTTTCTGGTTACTTTTAAAATTGATGAGATCAGGCTTTTCTTGACTAAATTTATTCCCTTTTACAATGTAAATTTCTTAAAAGTGGATGTATCATAGCTAATAATCTAAAATTGGCTTATTATGCTTTGATATTGGCTAAATATTTGGCTGAATCATATTTTATAGTCAGACTCTTACCACAGAAATTGGTATTTCATATTTTATCCTTAGGATGAAGCAAAAGTTGGTGTTTTGAACTTCCAGAAGTACAGTAGGGAGCATTTAGATATACCAGATAACAGAGTGAGAAGATAAGCAAATGCAATTAAAGTTGAGCTATTAAATGCAGTGGCAAGTTTCTTATTTTACCTTCTGACTTACTGGTTACCAAATGACTACATGATTTTTTTCTTAGCATAGTTTTCACTTTTGGATTTGTTAAATCTGTGAAATATTAACAGATTCTTATTTTTAGCTTTTGGAGAAAAGTCCATTATGGCTCCCCCCCCCCCCATCCATTATGGCTTTTTAACAGGCATTTTTTTTTTTTTAAGATTTATTTATTTTAGAGAGGGAGAGAGTATGAACAGACTTGCTGCTGAGCACAGAGCCTAACAAGGGACTCCCATCTCACAACCCTGAGCTCATGACCTAAGCTGAAACCAAGAGTGGGATGCATAACTGATTGTGCCATCCATGTGCCCCTTAACAGGCATCTTAGAGTGACAGAATTGTACAGGCTTCCTGCCTCAACTTTCTGTGGATCACCTACTTCCTAACAGCTCTTAGCCAGAAGGATCTGAAAACTACATGCTATATACTATGTGTGATTTAAACCAGGCCAGTATTTCCTCAGTACATAGTTACAACAGATTCAGGTTAGATGTGAGGAGGGAAGTGGCCACTTCAAATTAAAGTAAATAGTTCAGGATGTCATTAGGGTGTTTGATCTTTAGGTTGGTTTTTGGTTTAATGACTTTTATATCCCTTTTGACTGAGTTTTTAGAATTCTATTTCAGACTGAGGTGTGAATGGAAGCAAGATATATTAGCATTTTATTTTTTTTAAGATTTTATTTATTTTTGCGAGAAAAATATATTTATTTTAAGAGAGAGCATGTGAGCACATGAGTTGGAGGGAGGGACAGAGGGAGAAGCGGACTCTCCGCCTAGCAGGGAGCCTGATTTAGGACTTGATCCTAGGACCCTGGGATCATGGTCTGAGCTGAAGGCAGACACTTAACCAACTGAGCCACCCAGGCACCCATATATTAGCATTTTAGAGAACAGAGTTGTTAATACAAATTAACTTTGGAACATTTTGGAAAACAACAGTTTGACCAGTGTCTGAAACTGGAGGTAGCCCCAGATAGTGGAAAGGACGCTGGGCTAGGTCCAAGAGGATCTGTGTTGAAGTATGACCCATGTGCCCTTTGGTAAGTCACACAACTTCCTTTTACCAGTGTACCAAAAAGAGAGGGCAATTTAATCTGTTTCTGAAAAGTAGCCAACAGTAAAGGATAATAAAAGGTCTTATGGTTTTACACTGTGACTTCTGTTTTCTCTTTCAGAAGTTAATAATACTATCATCTCATGCTCAGTTATTAGAGATTTCTTCTCTAATTTGGGTACCAAATTTGATAGTGTGTCCTGATTGAAGGGCTGTAACTAGACTGAAGAATACTAGGATATTGTTTAAGATCATTGATTTGCCCTAAATCTAGACTTCTATTATCCTCGTCATTCTCACTTACTCATAACTGCAGAGCTCCCTTTTTATCAGGTACACTTCCCACCTCTTCCATTTTACTATTGCCTGGTAATTTCCATTTTAACAGAAAGCCTGTCGAGAACTCTAGAAATTCGGGGATTCTTAGTTGTTGTCATGTCCAATTGTTGTCATGACAATAGTAGCACAGTATCGCTTATTGTTTATTTGGAATTCCCACTAGATTGTAAGGTCGATGACAGTAAAGGTTATGTCTTTTTCTGTGTCTTTACTGCATAGCACACTCATAGCAAGAGCTAATAATGGCTAGTGCGATATACTGGGTACTGTTCTAAGTTCTTTGTCTGTATTTAATTCATTTATGCTTACAGTGGCTCTATGAGGTGCTTGTTAAAATCTCTTTTGCTGGGGTACAGGTAAGTTAACTAACTTGCCCAAGTTCACATATTAGTAAGTGTTAGTGATCTGAACCCAGGCGACCTGGGTTGAAAGAATGGAAGAATCTATAAAAAATCAAGTAATGAAATGGATCTCTGTAGTTTCCTGTGGTGTGGTTCACAACTTAGTATTTCTTACTCGGATTTTAAAAATACATGCATTTGTTTTTATTGAGATGTATGCCAAAGTTGTTCATGAGAACCAGGTCTTAATGTAAGGTAATAAAAATATTACATACAAAATTAAAGAACCCATGTGTTATATAAAAGGATAAAGGCTTGTTTTTCTGTGTTAATTGTATTGGATGAATCAGTAATATGCTTTACTAAAATTTATGTATATATAGTGCTTAGAGTGTATGTGTATAAATACATATATATTTGGTATGATTAATATTATTTTTCAGATACATTGTTTAGGGGGTTTATGTGTTTGTAATCCACATCACAAACTAGATTGTAAGCCTCTTCAAGAAAAGAATAGGATTGCTTAATTTTAATTTTTCCTCTGTATTACCACAGAGTGTCTATGATAGTGTTTGTACTATTTGCATATTGGATTCCTCTATAAAATAGCCCACCTCCAAAAAAAAGCATTTCAAGAGTTTTAAAATCAGACTTTTGGGGCTCCTGGGTGGCTAAGTTGTTAAGCATCTGCCTTCAGCTCAGGTCACGATCCCAGGGATCTGGAATCAAGTCCCACATCGGGCTTCCTGCTCTGTGGGAAGCCTGCTTCTCCCACTCGCACTCCCCCTGTTTGTGCTCCCTCTCTCTCTGTGTCTCTGTCTGTCAAATAAATAAATAAAATCTTAAAAAAAAAATAAAATCAGACTCTTCAGAAAATTAAAAGTAGAATTCTGTATAATTTAATTTTTTAGAACAATTAATGCTTGAGACAAAGGCTCTTCCTGAAAATGAGATAAATTTTCTTTGCCTTTCAGTGAAGGCAGAAAGCATATATGGGGGAAAAGAGGGGCTTGCTAAGGTTCCTTCCCAACTTCACATGGTTCTTCAAATTTAATGAAAGAAGGACCATCCTTACTGTATTGTACACAGTGCCTCTTTGAATATATAAATAGTGTTTAGCTAGTTGCACACATCTGTTGGCAGCCTGTGTGTAAGCAGGATCTGTCTTTTGACCAAGATCATGGGAGATAAAGCACAGCATCATAAAATATATAGGAAATTGAATCAACATTTAATGAAAAAAATTCAGAGCTACCTGCCCTTACCATAATGCTCCCTAACTGTAGGGATAATGCTAGGTTAAAAATTTGGTACTCCTGACAATATCTGTCTCAAAAATTTGGCTTTACCACCCAGTTCCTGAATGCTTTTAGTTAATTATAGCATACATCCAAATAACTTAGAATAAAGCTGGTATATAATGCTGCAGAATATAATATATAACAAAACTACAGAATGTATGTAATATATATGGTTTCATAATTTTTTTGACCTGTGAAAGTATTTAAAAATTTTAATTCCACTGTAGTTAACAAACAGTGTTACATAAGTTTTGTTAGTTTACTTTGAATTAGTCCTGTACTTATTCCTTAGATGTATTTCCAGATCTGTGTCTGCAGCTATCTCCAAGACTCATTTTGTGTGTTGCTTCAAAACCAAAATGTCTAAAATAAATTGATACATTTACTGTTCTTATTCTCCCTTTATTTTGTGATCAAAACATGTTTATTTTTTCTCTCCTTAATTGAATCATATATTTATACATCAGTTCCTTTCACTTCTGTTACATTTATCTTAATCATTAAAACTTTAGCCAAATAAAGATCAAAATTAAAAATCACCTTTTTTCATGAACTTTAACCTGAGTAACCAATTCCGTTGATCTTTTACTTAATTCAGTATATTGATTACAGGGAGCTTTTTTTAAATGTTAAAGATGAGCCCTGACCCCCACTCCCAGAATCTTGATTTCATTGGTCTGTATCTGTATGTGTAACAGCTTCCTAAATTGATCCTTAAAGTATAGTCCACACTTGAGAACCACTAAAATAAAATTGCTCCATTAGACTTTTGCTAATTTTTGATGCCTTATAGTTTGTTCTCTAGTTATTATGGGCATATAGTCTAGAGAATTCAAGGTCTAGAAGCATTTTCTGTTTTTGAGCCCTATCAAGTTTTTGTTGATCTAGGCTAGGACAGTGTTCCTTAAACAAGAGTATGTTTGAGAAAAACCCTGCATTATCTAGGGTGTTTTTTAAAAATGTGGATACTTGGGCCCCACCTGGGCCTAATGTAACTTGTTTTAGGAAATTTACATCTCTTACTTAAAAAAAAAAAATAGGCATCGTAATTGATTCTTATGTTTATCAGTCTGAAAACTGCCCTCTTATGCAAAAAGTTTAATAATTACAGAATTTAGCTTAATTATATTTTGTTTCCCCAGTTAGACTAGTACATATTCTGAACGCAGATATCTTGTTCTCTCCCCTTTTCTCTCGTATAAAAGAGGGCTGGTTGAGGACTGGATCTTACTCTTTGGTTTGCCCATATATCTTGGTACTTTTATGCTGGTAGTCTTTTTTTTTTTTTAAGATCTCATTTATTTGACAGAGAGCGGGAGGAGAGCAAGAACAAGCAGGGGGAGGAGCAAAGGAAGAGGGAGAAGCAGGTTCCCCATTGAGCAGGGCGCCTGACATGGGGTTCAATCCCAGGACCCTCGGATCACGACCTGAGCCAAAGGCAGACGCTGAACTGACTGAGCCACCGAGATGCCCCTATGTTGGTAGAATCTTAGTATCAAATTGAATTGTTTGTTATCCTAGTTACCACTTCCCTGCAAAGCTAGAGTTCCAATTGCTAAATACGTGGTTATAAATACTGGTGGCTTTTGAGGCTATCTAGCATGGAAAAGAAGATTCACTCAACTTCTTAGGATGGCAGACTTGGAAAGACCTTAAAGATCATCTAATCTGTTTCTCTCATTTTATAGTGGAGGAAAATGTGACCTGGATTGCTTGAGAGCCATGCACAAAGTGACAAGATTAATTGCTGTGTCAACACTAGACTCCTAATCCAGTGCTCTTTATTTCATCAAAGAACTCTGAAGCAGCAGTGATTCGGTTACATTTCAGTTGGAGGTTTTCTGCTTCTTAGGTACAAGGGGAAGACGAATCTTTGCAGAACCAAAAACATCTTGATTTTTATAATCAGGACATCTACCTTTACAACATTTATATTTTGAAATAGATTATTGAAAGAGGATTTTTGCCAGTGAAAGAAATCCTTAACTGAAGGTGGGCGGGTATGAGATGTAAAGCCCACTTGGCATATGGTTTTGTTGTTGTTTTTTAGTGGAACTTTGCTTCTCTGTCCTGACATTTTCATGTCTCTATTTATAGCGGTGATCTCTTTGGAATTTGCCTTCTGATTCTGTTTGTTCTTTTATGTTGCTTCCTATTAAGTGATATTCTCACTTCACTTTTGTTAAAATATATTTGAAAGGACTTGAAAAGAAGTAATTAAAATGTTTAAAAGCAGCACCTGAAATTGTTATTTTTCTTTGATTTACATAATCATTTTTTATAACAGGTCATCTAATTGTAGTACCTAGTGATACAAATACTAATTTTTCAAGATAGAATGGTTGTTTTTTAAATTGAAGGTCATATGAAGCCTACAATAAATTTCTTTGGTCCAGGACAGATAATGCTTTTAGATTCTTAACAACCTTGCTCTTTAAGGATGTACTTTGATATAAGTGAAGACTGAGAGATTTTTACTTAGATCCTTTTTTTTTAAATAAAGATTTTATTTATTTATTTGACAGAGATCACAAATAGGCAGAGAGGTGAAAGGGGGGAGAAGGCTCCCTGCTGAGCAGAGAGCCCAACAAGGGGCTCGGGGCTCGATCCCTGGACCCTGGGATCATGACCTGAGCCAAAGGCAGAGGCTTTAACCCACTGAGCCACCCAGGTGCCCCTTACTTAGATCCTTTAAAATGCTAAACTCCTTAAGTGTGGGAACCATTTTATTTACCTTTGTGATTAACATAATACCTCTCATCCAGTAGGTGCTTATTTATTCGGTTCAGTAAAAATGCTGGACATTGTTCTAAGTGCTGGAGATACAGTAGCGAACAAAATAGACACATACGCCTACCCTCATGGAGCTTATTCTAGGAAGTTAATGTTGAATAAAACCATGAATCACTGCAAAAGACTCCATCTTTGTTTTCAGATAGTTCTTTGGATCAGTCTAACAAAGAATATCTAATATTTGAGCCCCATGTTGGGTGTAGAGATACTTTAAAATCTTTAAAAAAATAACCTATAGTGTATTAAGCAAGTGTTGAAGAGTTGGAATGGAAGAAATTTAATGATCAGATCAATCATTAAATGTTTACTTCTGAGTGTGCATATGTAAAATACTCACATAATTGCCAGTTACTGTCATCCTGATTCTCATTCACTTGTGTGCTGTGTGCAACCCTGTGTAAGGACCCCAGTTGCTAGCCAAGCCACAACCAGGGAACTTCATCTCAAATCAGATACTACTGAGTGCCTTTGACTATGCTGGCCAGAAACTCCATATTCACCAAAGTTCTAGTTGTTTACTTGTTTGTCTGTTCTTTACACCAAAGTGTGACCTCCACAGAGCGCCTTGTGTGTTTTAGTTATCACTGAATCCCAAGTACACAAAATAGCAAGCTACATAGTGAGTGTGAGTAAATATTAACCAATCAGTCCCTGAGTACTCAAAATACAATTAATTCCCTTTCATTGGTACAAGCTACATCCAATGTACAAGCTACTAGATGTAGCTTGTACCAATGTACAAGCTACTAGATGTAGCTTGTACCAATGTACAAGCTAGTAGCTACATCTACTCAAAAACTAAAATCTTCAATTCTAATATTAAGAGCTCTTTTCACTTTATCTTGTTTACTAATATACTCCGTAATTCTGATACTTCCCTTTTCAATCTCTATTACTTCCCGGCCTTGGTTTGCCAATCACTTTGAGAATTCCCAACTCCTGTTCCCCATGTCTTTGAGTAGTGTCCACTCTTTACTTATTTTTTTTAAAGATTTATTTATTTATTTGACAGACAGGAATCACAAGGAGGCAGAGAGGCAGGCAGAGAGAGAGGAGGAAGCAGGCTCCCTGCTGAGCAGAGAGCCCAATGCAGGGCTCGATCCCAGAACCCTGGGATCATGACCCAAGCCGAAGGCAGAGGCTTTAACCCACTGAGCCACCCAGGCGCCCTAGTGTCCACTCTTTAAATCCACAGCTCCTAATCACTTAAAATACACACTGGAGCTAGATGAGCTTCAATTCACCGTTGTTACCTAAGTGCTAGGTTATTTAACCTTGCCAACTTTAAACTTCAATTTAGAGTTTCAATTTGTTCATGTGTTTAAATGTTTATATTTTTTTAGTATATGTGCTGCCGAAGCGAGCACAAATGTTTATATTTTTAAATTAAACTCTATGGCCGATGTGGGGCTCAAACTCATGATCCCAAGATCAAGAGTCACATGCGTTATTGACTGAGACAGCCAGGCACCCCCTGAGTTTCAGTTTGTTTTTTGATACCTAAGCATTGCTATGAAAATGAAAAATGAGATTACTGTAACCAGATGCTATTTCCCATAAGTAATGAAAACCCGTATTAAATAATAACCAAAAAATCTAGGCACAGAGTGACCCTACGGCTGGTTGAGTTATAGCTCAGCAATACATGAGATACCCATGTTTTTTTCATCTTTGCCCTCTGCCATCCTCAGCATAATGTGCCTGATGATTGCATAAGGGTTGCCATGGTTCCCAGTGTTATGCAGTCATAACTGTAAAGTGGAATAAGAGAGTTTCTTGTCTTCAAAAGCAAGGAAACCTTTATACTACTCCCTTCCCCTGGACACCAATCGGACTAACCTTGTGCTGACCAAAGCTGACTCACAGGCTTACTCTAGCAAGTACCATACTTGGTTTTGAATAATTAAGATTCATTTCCTGGGGATAAGGGAGAGGACCCCACCTTTCTAGAAATAGTTACTACTAATGCACTTGTGAATCTTAGAACTCTATCCTTGGAACTTCTTTTCCCCGTCTGCATTCACTCTAGTATAATCTCTAACCTCGAGGGTTTTTTTGTTTTTGTTTTTTTAAAGATTTTATTTATTTATTTGACAGAGAGAGATCACAAGTAGGCAGAGAGGCAGGCAGAGAGAGAGGGGGAAGCAGGCTCCCTGCCGAGCAGAGAGCCCAATGCAGGGCTCTATCCCAGAACCCTGAGATCATGACCTGAGCCAAAGGCAGAGGCTTAACCCACTGAGCCACCCAGGCACCCTCTAACCTCAAGGTTTTAAGATCACCTCTACTCCCAAATTTTTTCTTCTGTCTGGACTGCTTCTAAGAATACTAGACTCATATATCCAACTGCTTATTAGATACTACCATTCGTAAGTTTAATAAGCATCTTAAACTTAAAATGTCCAATATTGAACTCCCCAATTCCCTACCCCTAAGCTCTTCTATCTTCCTATATTAGTCAATAGTCAAGAACTTTGTTCTTTGCGTTTGCTGAAGCTGAAAAATCTTGTGTTATTGATTTCCCTCATATCCCACATTTGATTCATAAGGAAGTCCTATTGACTCTACCTTTAAAATAACATCTCCACTGCTACATCATTGTCCAAACCACCTGAATTATTTGGTCTTCCATCATTACCCACCATACTTTCCCACTCCTTTTTTAACATAAAAAGCCAAACAATCCTGTCATTCTGCATAAAACTCTCCAATAGCTTCTCATCTTCCCTTGATAAAAATCAAAAGTCTTTAGCAGCCTACAGGACTCTACACCATCTAGCCTCTTATTATTTCTCTGACTGTCCCTACCCCATCATTCTGACACAGCTGCACCCTGAAGATGCCTGGCATTCTCTCACCTCCAGACTTTTATACTTTCATACTTTATTTTTCCCTCTACCTGGTATCAACCCACACATATATACATAGCTTTTTCCCTTTTCCTCTTTCAGGTCATAGTACAAATGTCATTTTCTCTCTGAAGCCATTTCTGCCCAACCCATCTAAAATTTTAATTCTTTTCTTTTCCTTAGCTCCTACCACCATCTAACATTGCATAGAGTAGTTTTTTAAAAAATATTTTTAATTACTAAATCTTTATAGGCATGACTGGGTGGCTCAGTCAGTTAAGTGGCTGACCTTGGTTTCAGTGCAGGTCGTGATCTCGGTCCTGGGATTGAGCCCTGTGTGGAACTCCATGCTCTGCAGAGTCTGCTAGAGATTCTCTTCCTTTCCCTCTCACTCTCCTTCTGCCCCTTCCCCTGCTTGCACACACTTGCTTTCTCTCTCTCTCTCTCTCTCTCTCTCTCTCAAATAAAAAGATATTTTAAAAAAATCTTTTTAGGAATGCCTGGGTGGCTCAGAGTTAAGCATCTGCCTTTGGCTAGGGTGGTGATCTCAGCGTCCTGGGATAGAGTCCTGCACTGGGCTCCTTGCTCAGCAGGGAGCCTCCTTCTCCCTCTGCCTGTCACTGCAGTTCTCCCTGCTTGTGAGCTCTCTCTCTGACAAACAAATAAAATCTTAAATAAATAAATAAATAAATAAATAAGGAACAAAAAATTCTTTAAAAAAAAAATGTTCTGTCTTCCTCATTAGAACATAAAGTACACAAGGCAGGAATTTTTGTTCATCTGTATCCCCAGTACCTAGAAAGGTAGCTTGGCATATGGAAGGTCATTAAATTGTTTATAAAGAAATGAATGTCTATTCATCAGATTTCTTGGTTTTAGCTGTGTGAAATTTAGTAATCTTACTTGTTTCTGATCAATTTCTGATCAATTCCTATTTCTCATAACTGCTATGCGAGACCATCACCATTCTTACTAAATGCCCTACTTTAAGTCTCAGCTCTTTAGTAGTGGATGTCCTTTCTAAAATTTTTTTTTAAAGAACACTGATAGCATCTATGAAATTCTTTTTCTTCCTAGTCTATCCTCTTGCCTTCAAATTTATAAATTGGTCCTTACCTATTTTCTGTTAATCTCAGAGCCCACTTCTCCTTTTGTTCAAATTTTATCTACTTGTACTCTTGTACCAAACGCTCCTATCTTTTCTGAACTTTACCTAGCAATCATTTCTTAAGTACTTTTATATCTCATTTTCTCTGCATTGTTTTCTTCTTCTGTTGACCATCTTAAAACCTCCTTTATTCCCTCCCTTATATACAGTTCTCTTCTTACCTTCAGATGACTTTCTTGAAATGTTTGAATTTACTATTCCATTTTCATATCCCTCTTGTTCAATTCACTGGATTCTGGCTTTTGCTTTTCATTGCCTATAATTACATCTACTTCATAGGATTGTGAGAGATTAGATGAGGTTCTACGTGTTGAGTTGTGCTTACACATGGTTAATGGTTTTTTTGAGTGCTTACCATGATTATAACTCTTGAAACCAAAATCATTCTTGTGGGTACCCTTCTATTACCTTTCTTGACTTTCCTGTATCCCTCATGAAATGCTGCTCCTTCTGATTTTGGGACACCAATGGTATCAAAATGCTTTCACCTTCAAGTAACAGAATCTCTCTAGCTGTAAGTCCAATGGTGGTTCCAGGATTGATTCAGAGATGCAATAACACTACTGAGAACCCAGGCTCTTGCTCTCTTTACCCTCTACCATTCTCACTGTGTCACAGATATTTATCTTGTTGTAAGATAACAAGCATTATGTTTTTATTATCCAAAAGTAGAAAAGCAGTGCTGGGGTTTCTCCTGGGTGGGTATTCCTTTATAGGGAGGACAGTCTGCCTTAAGTTCCCCAGAGCATTTCCCATACATCTCCTTGGCCACGCCTATACTAATCACTGGCAAAAGGAAATGTGATTGCTATGATTGATTTAAGCCAACCATGAGTCATTCCCCAGGGCCTGGGGAAGCTCTCACCTTCCTTGAGTTCATTATTTTGGAAGAAATTCGGTATCTGCTAAGCCAGAAAGAAGATAAGGATGGCTATTTGGTTCATAATCAATAGTGTCTGTCATCCCATTCTTACTTGGTTTCTGATTGTTCATTCTCAGTGTTTTTCATTGTCTTGATTGATATGTCCCGTAAATGCTGGGCAACTAAAGTTCTGCCTTTGATTCTTTCAAAAATTATTCCTTTTTTCCACTTTAAAATACCACCTGTGTTATAATATTTTCTTTTTTTTTTTTTTAAGATTTTATTTATTTATTTGACAGAGACAGGGCAAGAGATGGGACAAAAGCAGGGGGAGTGGGAGAGGGAGAAGCATGCTTCCTGCCAAGCAGGGAGCCCAATGCAGGGCTTGATCCCAGGACTCTGGGATCATGACCTGAGCCGAAGGCAGATGCTTAATGAATGAGCCACCCAGGCACCCCTGTGTTATAATATTTTCTAAAGCTTTATTTCAGCTAAGACTTTTTTCCGAAGCCCCAATTCAGAATATCCAACTCTCTCCTGGACATCTTCAACCACATTCAATTCAATTAAATATTGTTTTGCTAGGTTTTGGAGAGTCAAATAAACCTTTTTCCTATGTGATCTTACATTATAGTTGGGGAGTTAGCCAGAGAAATGAGTTGTTATAACATAGATAGTAATTAAGAATGCAGTCTTAGCAAGCGATAAAATTTACCAAGTATATAAGTAACATAGATGAATGGGTTATTTGAGGGGAGGTAGGCATGTTCTGGTGGATTTCCTTTCCCCCTTCAAATGTACTCTTCCTATATTCTATATTCTATATTCTATACTGTCATTAGTAGCCCTGTCACAAGTAGCAAGTAGTACACATTCTACCTTTTTACTACTTATATTTACTCATTTGTCTTTTTACATCCCACTCATACTTTAGGTCCCTGTAATTTCTCACTTCATTGAATTGTACTTAGTAAAAGTTAATTGAATAGCAATGTACTATAGGGCTTTGTACTAGGGGAAAAAAAGGTAGAAAAAAACCCCAAAACTGAAACTCTCAGGGCTGTTAGAACCCCGTGGGTGAGGCACAAACACAGAGATGATTATGTAATTGTGATGGAGTAGAGATATGGGGGGGATATGGAAACTCAAAGTCAAGGGAACCTAATCCAAGCTGGCCCTCAGATTTGCCCAACCAGAGGCTGAGTCTCAGAGTGGTAGTAAGCTCCGGGCAGAGAGGGAAGAGTGGAATACACCCACACGATTTCCTTTGTACATACCAAAGAAATACCACTTCAGAGACATTACTTTGGAGGCTGTACTTAATATCGCTCTTGCTCAAGAAGAGTTTTTTAACTGACCATCATTAATTTAGAGAATTACCGGTAGTGTATATCGTACAGTTGATCTTTCAGGATTCACCAATTCTGTACTTTCATATTTGCCCTCACTAAAATTAATTTGTCTCCCTGAAAACAGTACTTGGGATGCTTTCCCAGTCATTTGCAGACATATACAGAGGCAAAGCAGCAAAAAAATATGAATCTATGTTCCCAGCTGAGATCCAACAAGGCGGTGCTTTGACTTCTTATTTTAACTCTCATAATAAGCCTTTGTGATCTATTAGTGCATTTTTGTATCTTTTGCATTTGTATGCATTTTGTTGGTGACGTCACTGTTTAAAGAAATGTTTCAACACTGGGCTGAATTGCTGTCTGGTGTTCCTAGACACAAGAAGGCTGTGATGTGCCTTATGGAGAGAATCCATGTGTTAGATAAGCTTCCCTCAGGCATGAGTTACAGTGCTATTGGCCATGAGTTCAATGTTAAATTGAATGAGGTGTCTTGAAACAGAAACACATAAAACAAGATTATGTATTGATGAGTTGACTTAACCCTGCCATTTCCCTTAGGGGCAATGGTTCAATATTTGCTAATTCAGCATCCATGACAACTTTATAGAACATAACTATGGCAAATAAAGAGAGTTGACTATTTTGTGGGTAAATCTGATTTTGGGAAATAACCCAAAAGAAGTCGTTTATGGCCAGGAGGGATGGGTTAGATGAGGATGGTTAAACTGGACAATATAGAGGTTTGATTACTAAAGTCTTTGTCAACCTTTTAAAACATATTCTGCCCTTGTGATGAACAAATAGCTTACTCACCACCCTAAATATTCTAATATATTCCCCTTAGCAGACATGCCTAGGTTGAGAATTAGTGTACAAGTTTTATCTTACCACCAGCCGGGCTGATGTTTTATAGTGAAAACTGTGTTTAATAGCAAAAACTACAGTTTTTTAAAAGTTTACTAGATACAATAAAATTTTATTATGGTGCCTGCTTAGACTTCAGTCTCCCTCTAGTCAAGAATAATTTATATAAAGCAAGGGTTGGCAAACATTTTTTGGTCAAAGGCCAGACAGTATATTTTTAGGTTTTGTGGGCCAAGGTCTCTGAGGCAACCCCCCAGCTCTGCCACTGTATTGCGAAAGTGGCAACAGATACTAGGTCCTATTGTATATATTTGTATTGTATACTCCTGATACTGTTTTATCCTTCATGGCATGTAATACATAGTATGCAATAACTGTTGAGGCAAACTTCCTGATTTAGCTTAGATAACCAAAAGGCTATATTTTAAAATATTTAAAAGTCAAATGTTAAAAACCATCCATTTAAAATTATTCTTTGGGCACCTGGGGGGCTCAGTCAGTTAAGCCACCAGCTCTTGATTTCAGCTCAGGTCATGATCTCAGGGTTCTGGGATTGAGCCCCAAGCTGGGTGTGGGGCTCTCCATCAGAGGTGAGTCTGCTTGGGTTTCTCTCACTCTACCCCTCTTCCCACTCTCTCCCCCCGTCTCACTTTCTCTCCCCCCCGCCGCAAATAAATAAATCTTTAACAAAATAATAACATTAAATTATTCTCTTTTTAAAAAGATTTTATTTATTTATTTGACAGAGAGAGAGAGTCAGAGCACAAGCAGAGGGAATGGCAGAGGGAGAGGGAGAAGCAGGCTCTCCACAGAGCAGAGAGCCTGAAGCAGGACTAAATCCCAGGACCCCAGGATCATGAGCTGAACCGAAGGCAGACTCTTAACCAACTGAGCCATCCAGGTGCCCACATTAAATTATTCTTTTTTTTTTTCAAGATTTTATTTATTTATTTGACAGAGATCACAAGTAGGCAGAGAGGCAGGCAGAGAGAGAGGGGGAAGCCGACTCCCTGCAGAGCACAGAGCCTGATGTGGGACTTGATCCCAGGACTTTGGGATCATGACCTGAGCTGAAGGCAGAGGCTTTAACCCACTGAGCCACCCAGGCGCCCCCACATTAAATTATTCTTGAATCCTATTTTTTTCTCTTATCTTTAAATGTCCTTCTTTAAGCAATTATAGTAGTTTGGGCGTGTTGTATTTGGAATTAGGCAGTCAACTGCCTACATTTATAGTAGTTGGTGAATACTATAGAACATGTTGGCTTATTTAATACATTTCCTCATACTTAATGTTTGGTAGGTTGTAATAAAGTCTTTGAATCGTAGTTAAATCACAGTAGCAGTGGTTTAATTATTATGACTTTATTAATGCAATGTATTATAAAGATAATTGATAGCTTGGGTTAGGTCCTGATTTAAATGAAAAGAAATCAATTTAGAGTTATAAACATTTGGAGAGCTAAACAAACTTGCTAGATAATCAGTTTATTGCAGTTTTGACTAAGATTCTAATAGTTCAGTGAAATAGCAGCCTGTGTTCTGCTTTCCTGCCTCTCCTCTGTGCTAGACATTTTTTCCCCTTGTATCGCTTGTCTTATTCTGAAGAGCTGTTGGCTTCACTGTGGCTACAGACTACTCCCCTTTCTCTAGCCACCCAAGTAGGTTTTCCAGTGGATTCTGATGCCTTCTCTGACTACTTGTGAGAGGAGAAACTTTAGAAAAGAATAAAGAATAAAATGAGGGGCGCCTGGGTGGCTCAGTAGGTTAAAGCCTCTGCTTTCGGCTCAGGTCATGATCCCAGGGTCCTGGGATCCAGCCCCACATCGGGCTTTCTGCTCAGCAAGGAGCCTGCTTCCTCCTCTCTCTCTGCCTGCCTCTCTGCCTACTTGTGATCTCTGTCTGTCAAATAAATAAATAAAAATCTTAAAAAAAAAGAGAATAAAATGAAAAATCACAAAGGTTCCTCATTTTTGCTTCTACTTACAACACTGTGAAACTTTGTATACTAAGTGAACTGTGTATACATGGAGCCATTCCCACTGCTTTAAATGTAAAGTATCATTTCAAAATGATACAGTATCTTTTTTTTTTTTTTTTTTTTTGAGAGAGAGAGAGAAAGCATGTGAGAGAGGGAGAGGGAGAACAGGAGCAGTGGGAGGGGCAGAAGGAGAAGCAGGTTCCCCGCTGAGCAGGGAGCCTGACAGGGGGCTCGATCCCAGGACCTGAGAGGAAGGTAGACTCTTAAACACTGAGCCACCCAGGCGCACCACAAAGGTTTTTTCCTTAAAGATAAAAAATAGAATACTATTTTTCAATGTTACTGAGGTAAAATTGACAAAATTTTAAGATATTTAAGTGCACACTGTGATAATTTGATATATGTATGCATTGTGAGAGGATTTCTCCCCTCTAGTTAATTCACATCCATCACCTCACATATTTACCTTTGTTAAGACAGTAAATGCTTCACAAATTTGCATGTCATCCTTGCACAGGGGCCTTGCTAGTCTTTCAGTGTTATTCCAATTATAGTGTATGTGTTGCTGAAATGAGCACTGGGATACTATTTTATAAGTAAAAATGGAGTTTTCTTTAGAGTGCATCTGTTAACATTTTATTTCCCGTAAATGTACATGTGGGAAATGTGTATGTCTGATACTTAAGTTCTGAAAAATTGGATCATAGGGCTGGTGATTTGTAGAAACCTCTATATCTACACTGTGTAATACAGTGACCACAAGCCACATGAAAGCTAAGGACCTGAAATGTGGCTACCTGAATTGAGATGTTGTATAAGTGTAAAATTCATACTGGATTCTGAAGACCTAGCATCAAAAAAAGAGTGTAGAAGATTATTATTATTGATAGGATTTAGAAAGACGGTCACAGAGAGGGTTTTCAGTTTGGACAGAGAATGCAAAGCACAATGGAAAAGAGCATAAAATGTATATGATACAACAAAAAGACTGGTCAGATTACAGCATTGGACTTAGGAAGGCACACATTAGGAAACTCACAAAAAAAGTTATGGTCAGATTGTTGAGGGTTTTGAATGTTATTTTTGTTTTTAAGTTACTTAACATTATTATCTTTATAATGGTTACATGTTGTGATGGTAATATCGTGGGTTTATTGGGTTAAATAAAATACATTATTAAGATTAATTTTAATTTTCTTTTTATTTTTACTAAAATGTGGATTCTAGAAATGTTTATAATGATATATGTGGTTCACTTTATATTTCTGTTGGACAGCATTGCTCTAGGTTATATGATCTTTCAACATAGTCAAAGTGTTATAATCAAATGTCAGTTTACAAGACCCGTTTAAAATAACCTAGAATTCAGGGCGCCTGGGTGGCTCAGTGGGTTGAGGCCTCTGCCCTTGGCTGGGGTCATGATTCCAGGGTTATGCGATCGATCGATCGATCGATCGAGCTCTCTGCTCAGCGGGGAGCCTGCTTCCTCCACTCTCTCTGCCTGCCTCTCTCCCTACTTGTGATCTTTGTCTGTCAAGTAAATAAATAAAATCTTTAAAAATAAATAAATAAATAAATAAATAAATAAATAAATAAAATAACCTAGAATTCTATAGTTTTTTTTTGGCTCTCTGATTCAGTATTAAAAAGTAATGTAGAGAACACTTTATTTTAACTAATTCCAAAATGCTAGGAAAGTATGAGATTAGTTCACTGTATATTCACTAGTCTTCTAGTAAGTTTTTCAACAACTTCTTGTAAAAAAGTGTACAAAGAAAGGCAAGTTGTTACTGGGCTATTTTATTAGGATACTTTTTTTTGTTTGTTTGTTTTAACAAGGAATGCCTTGTGGGAAGGAAATCTATTTTTTTTTTTTTTTTTTAAGTAGGCTCCACACACAACATGGAACTTGAATTCATGACCCTGAAATCAAGAGTTGCATGCTCTACTGACTTAGCCAAACAGGTGCCCCAGGATACATTTTAATATCATCACAAAATAGAATCAGTTCTACACTCTTAAAAAAGGAATTTATTTTTTAGGTTTTTGCTTATTAAGTCATCTCTACATCCAACGTGAAGATTGAACTCAATGACCCTGCGATCAAGAGTCACACGCTCTTCCAACTGAGCCAGCCAGGTGCCCCAGGGAATTTTATTTATTTGTTTGTTTGCTTAGTAAGCTCCATTCCCAGAGTAGAGCCCAATTCAGGGCTTGAACCCCTGACCCTGACTGAGATCAAGACCTGAGCTGATTTCAAGAGATGGATGCTTAATTGACTGAGCCACTCAGGTGCTCCAGAAATTATTTTTTAAAAAACAAGATATTTCTGATTCTTGGTGTCTTCAGATAACTCTAGTAATTTTTACAAACTTTTTAAAAAAAGATTTTATTTATTTATTTGACATAGAGAGAGAGATCACAAGTAGGCGCAGAGGCAGGCAGAGACAGAGGGGGAAGCATGATCCCTGCCGAGCAGAAAGCCTGACTCGGGGCTCGATCCCAGGACCCTGAGACCATGACATGAGCCAAAGGCAGAGGCTTTAACCCACTGAGCCACCCAGGCACCCCAATTTTTATAAACTTCTTAAAGCAATTACATGTTATCTTATTTTTTTGAAGACAAGTACTTTTACATTTTATTTATTTTAATATTTTATTTATTTATTTATTTATTTATTTATTTATTTATGGAGAGAGGGGAGGGGAGGGGTAGAGGGAGAGATGGAATTTTAAGCAGGCTCCACATCCAGTGGGGAACCCAACGTGGGGATCAATCTCATGACCTTGAGATCACGACCTGAGCCCAAGTCAAAAGTGAGCCACCCAGATGCCCCGTTTGTTTATTTTAAAAGTTTATTTTTAAGTAATCTCTATACCCAACGTGGGGCTCAAACTCAAAACCCCAACATCAAGAGTTGCATGCTCCACAACTGAGCCAGCCAGGTGCCCCTGTACTTTTAAACTTTGTTGTAAATTTTTCTTTTGTAAAGGCCATTAAATCAATAAAATTAAATGTGTATCTTTTATTATAGTGCTTTCTGCAGGAAAAGTGTTATAAAATCAAGCAATGACACAGTATTAAAACTTGAAAATTTTGGGAGTTACCAAAATAACTATAGTAATAAAGTGCTGGGAAATTCCAATGGTACAGACAATAGTCCATGGAGAATTATGACTAATAAAAAGTCTTGTCAAATACCTGGGACATCTGGGTGGCTCATTCAGTTAAGTGTCATGATCTCAGGGTCCTGGGATCGAGTTCTGCATTGGGCTCCCTGCTCAGTGGGGAGTCTGCTTCTTCCTCTGCCTGCCACTCTCCCTGCTTGTGCTTTCTGTCTCTCTGACAAATAAATAAAATCTAGAAGGAAGAGAGGGAGGGAGGAAGGGAGGGAGGGAGGGCAGGCAAATACCTTTAAAAAGGAAGTTTGTTTTTGGGGCGCCTGGCTGGCTTACTCAGTATAGCATGCCACTCTTGATCTTGGGGTTGTGAGTTCGAGCCCCATGTTGGGCATAGAGTTTACTTAAAAAAATAAATGAAGTTTTTTTCAAAGACCTAATGAATTAGCCCTTTTTGGGAGCAGTCATTGTTAAAACAATGGTATTCAAAACTCCCAAAAATCTGACCATAACTTTTTTTGTGAGTTTCCTAATGTGAGCCTTCCTAAATCCTATCCTGTAATCTGACCAGTCTTTTTGCAGTATCACATACATTTTATGCTCTTTTTCATTGGGCTTTGTGTTCTGGGTCCAAACTGAAAACCCTCCCCGTACTCCTCTTTCTAAATCCTATCAATCTTTTAAGACCCTGCTTATATTTAACATTTTTCTTTTATAAAACTTCCCCATAGTAGCCCAAGATGAGCATATAATTAACATTTGTATATATTTTATTTCTGTGAAACCCTTTCACATATTTTCTCATTTTTTATGTCAGTAAACGAGATAGGTATTGTTATCTATTTCATAGAATAAAGGCACTGAGTCTCAGAGAAATAGTCATTTTTCCATTTTTCCAGAAGTTCATATAGATACTAAATAGTGAAGCTAGGAATATTAAGACCAATTCCTCTCATTCCAAGTTTCCTGATCTTTTCTCTATAGCTTAATATAGTCCCTTAAATCCTGTAACAGTTACATAACACACTTATTTAAAGCTATTAATTGTTTACCCTATTTGTACCAAACTGTTTAACTTGACTGTTAGCTATAGGTTTGAAGGAATATATACAGATTGTCCATGGGGAGGGGGAATAAATGGAAAAGGTGAAGAGAGCTGAATATGTTTCTTGATAATAGAATCAAAGAGGTCATGAAGAGCTCTTTACCAGTCTGCTTGCTTTTCTGAAAGCATTATACTTTTTAAAAACTGTGATACCTAGCCTTGCTCCTTTTCCTCTACCTACATGAGTGTGAAATTTTTAGTATAATTCTTAAAGCAGAGCTAAACAGTGAGGTCTTCCCTGACTATCCTGGAAAAAGTGGCCCCTCTCCATCAATCTGTGCCTTAGAAATGTTTAAAATTTTTCTTCAAACTACTAAACTACTAAAATTCAAACTACTAAAATTCTATCATTTCTTTATTAACTCTTTTCTTGGTTGTCTTCTCCCACTAGAATGTGAGTTGAATGAAAGGAAGGATGTTGTGTATCTCGTTTATAGTACATAGTAAGCACAGAGTAAATATTTGCTGAATGAAACACTTTATTCATGGAGAATGTTCACTATGATAATATCCACTTTTAAAACAAGTTTTATAGTACTCATCAAATTCTATACAATATGTACTCAAATGTTATTGACTGTTTAATTCCAAATACGAGTCCAAATTACTGTAATTGCCCAAAGAAGGACATTTTATAGTTAAGAAAAAAGTGGGATATTTAGAACATTTAAATAGGGTTAATGTCTTAAAGACTTACCTTAAGTTTACTTATTCTGTCTTATAACCCAGATGGAATAAGAAATAAATCTCTAATATTTTTCTATTTTTTTTCCTCCTAAAGATAAATTTGCATTTGAAATGATGACAAAATTTTTACATATTGTAACTTATGGTCAAAGTCTAAGGTCTTTCTACAAGAATGAAAATTAGGGGTGCCTGGGTGGCTCAATTGGTTAAATGTCTGCCTTCAGCTCAGGTCATGATCCCAGGATCCTGGGATCAAGCCCCACATCGGGCTCCCTGCTTGGTTAGGAGCCTGCTTCTTCTCCCTCTGTCTGCCACTCCCCCTGCTTGTGCTCTCTCTCTGTGTGTCAAATAAATAAAATTCTTAAAAAAAAAAATATGAAAATTTAGCATCTGAGTTCCAAACTTAAAACAGAAACTGCAGCAACAGGAACTAAGGCTAGAAAGATCTGACTCTAAAATCAAAGATACCGGGACACCTGGGTGGCTCAGTTGGTTGGACGACTGCCTTCGGCTCAGGTCATGATCCCGGAGTCCCGGGATCGAGTCCCGCATCGGGCTCCCAGCTCCATGGGGAGTCCGCTTCTCCCTCTGACCTTCTCCTCGCTCATGCTCTCTCTCACTGCCTCTCTCTCAAATAAATAAATAAAATCTAAAAAAAAAAAAAAAATAAAAAAAAAAATAAAATCAAAGATACCTATTTTAAGGGGCATCTCCCAGGCTCAGTCAGTAGAGCATATGACTCGATCTCCAGGTCGTGAGTTCAAGCTCCTCATTGAGTATAGTGATTACTTAAAAAACAAAACAAAACATAAAACCATATTTTAAAAATACAAACATTGGGGGCACATAGGTGGCTCCGTGGGTTAAAGCCTCTGCCTTCGGCTCAGGTCATGATCCCAGGGTCCTGGGATCGAGCCCCGAATCGGGCTCTCTGCTCAGTGGGGAGCCTGCTTCCCTCTCTCTCTGTCTGCCTCTTTGCCTACTTGTGATCCCTGTCTGTCAAATAAATAAATAAAATCTTAAAAAAATAATAAAAATAAACATTGTACCTTTTTTCCATGTATTTTCAAAATTTTAAGTGGACTCTATTCTTTTAGAGCAGTTTTAGGTTCACAGCAAAATTTAGTGGAAGATACAGAGGTTTCCCATAAACCTCCACACATGCACAATCTACCCCACCTCATTATCAATGTCTCTCACTAAATGGAACATTTATGTACAACTAATGAACTTATACTTATATACTTATATACTATATATATATTTATATATACCCAGAGTATATAATTTACATTAGGGTTCACTTCCGGTGTTGTACATTCTATGAGTTTGGACATGTACCCACATTTCAGTATCCTACAGAGTAGTTTCACTGCTCTTAAAAAAAAAAAAAAAATTCCTCCATACTCTATTTATCCTTCCCTTCCCACTAAACCCTGACAACGACTGATGTTTTTTTTACTGTCACAAAGTTTAAAAAAAAAAAAAAGGATAGTTTTACCTTTTCCAGAATGTCATATAGTACATAACCTTTTCAGATTGGTTTCTTTCACTTAGTAATATACATTTTATACATTTATAATATACATTTATACATTATAATATACATTTATACATTTATACATAATATACATTGAGTTCCACCAATGTCTTCCCATGGCTTGCTAGCTCATTTCTTTTTAGTACTGAATAGTACTCCATTGTCTGAATGACTGTAGTTTAATCACATTCACCTATAGAGGACATCTTGGTTGCTTCCAAGCTTCCAAGTTTGGGCAATTATGAATGAGGCTGCTGTACACATCAATGTGCAGGGTTTTATGTAGACCTGTGTTTTCAGTTCTTTGAGTAAATACCAAGGAACATGACTGTGGGATTGTATGCTAAGTGTATGTTTACTTTTCTAAGACACCACCAAATTATCTTCCATTTTGCACACCCACCAACAATGAATGGTTGCTCTACATTCCTGTTGCTCTACATCTTTGCAAGCAAGTGGTGTTGCCAGTGTTCTGGATTTTGGCCGTTCTAATAGCCGTGTCGTGGTATCTTTGTTTTTATTTGGATTTCACTGATGACATTTGATATGGAACATCTTTTCATATGCTTATTTGCCATCTGTGTATCTTCTTTGGTGAGGTTTCTGTTAGGTTCCCTGGCCCATTTTTTAATTGGGTTGTTTGTTTTCTTGTTGAGTTTTAAGAGTTCTTTATATATTTTGTTTTGGTTTGGTTTTCAGTTTCTAAAATTTAAGTTCAATTAATTAACATATAATGTATTATTAGTTTCAGAGGTACAGGCCTATGATTCATCTGTATAATACCCAATGCTCATTACATCACATGCCATCCTTAATGTCCCTCACCTAATTACTCCATCCCCACACCCCTCTCTCCTCCTGCAACCCTCAGTTTGTTTCCTACGATTAAGAGTCTCTTATGGTTTGTCTCCCTCTCTGATTTCACCTTGTTTCATTTTTCCCTCCCTTCCCCTATGGTCCTCTGTCTTGTTTCTCAAATTTCTCATATCAGTGAGATCATATGGTAATTGTCTTTCTCTGATTTATTTTGCTTAGCATAATACCCTCCTAGTTCTATCCATGTCTTTGCAAATGGCAAGATTTCATTTTTAATGGCTGCATAATATTCCAGTGTGTGTGTGTGTGTGTGTGTGTGTGTGTGTGTGTGCCTGTACACACCACATCATCTTTATTCATTCATCTGTTGATGGACATCTAGGGTCTTTCCATAGTTTGGCTATTGCAGACATTGCTGCTATAAACATTGGAGGTGCACATGCCCCTTGGATCACCACATTTGTATCTTTGGGGTAAATACCCAGTAGTGCAATTGTTGGGTCATAGGGTAGCTCTATTTTCAGCTTTTTGAGGAGCCTCCATACTGTTTTCCAGAGTGGCTGCACCAGCTTGCATTCCCACCAACAGTGTAGGAGGATTCTCCTTTCTCTGCATCCTCGCCAACATCTGTCATTTCCTGACTTGTTAATTTTAGCCATTCTGACTGGTGTGAGGTGGTATCTCATTCTGGTTTTGGTTTGTATTTCCCTGATGCCAAGTGATGTTGAGCATTTTTTCATGTGTCTGTTGGCCATTTGTATGTCTTTTTTGGAGATATATCTGCTCATGTCTTCTGCCCATTTCTTGATTGGATTATATGTCCTTTGGGTGTTAAGTTTAATAAGTTCTTTATAGATTTTGGATACTAGCCTTTTATCTGATAAGACATTTGCAAATATCTTCTCCCATTTTGTCACAAGGTAAACAAGGTTCTTTATATATTTTAGGTAGTAGTCCTTTATCAGATATGTCTTTTTTTTTTCTCCCAAGATTTTACTTAAATTCAGGTTGGTTAACATATATTGCAGTATCGGTTTTAGGAGTAGAATTTAGTGATTCATCATTTACATGTAAAACCCAGTGATCATCTCAACAAGTGATCTCCTTAATGCCCATCACCCATTTAGCCCATCCCCCTACCCACCTCCCTCCAGCAACACTCAGTTTGTTCTCTATAGTTGAGTCTCCTGTTTGCCTCCCTTTCTGTTTTTATCTTATTTCATTTTTCCTTCCCTTCCCCTATGTTAATCTGTTTTGTTTCCTAAATTCCTATATGAGTGAAATAATATGGTATTTGCCTTTCTCTGATTGACTTATTTCACTTAGCATCATACCCTCCAGTTCATCCACATCTTTGCAAATTCAGATGTCTTTTGAAATATTTTCGCCCAATCTGTGGCTTGTTTTCTCATTTTCTTGACAATGTCCTTCTCAGCAGAAAATTATAATTTTAATTCAGTCCAGCTTATCAATACTCTCTTTCATGAACTGTTCATTTGGTATTATATAAAGATCATTGTCAAACCCAAGGTCACCTAGATTTTTTCATGTGTTCTAGGAGTTTTATAGTTTTGCATTTCACACTCAGGTCTGTGATCCATTTTGAGTTAATTCTTGTGAAAGGTTTAAGATCTGTGTCTAGATTGATTGCTTTGCAAACGGATATCCAGTTGTTCCAGCACTATTTGTTGAAAAGACTGTTTTTTCTCCATAGTATTGCCTTTGCTCTTTTGTCAAAGATCAGTTGACTATATTTATATGTGTCTATTACTGGGTTCTCTATTCTGTTCTACTGGACTATTTGCCTGTTCTTTCACCAATACCACAGGGTCTTAATTACTGTGTTTGAAATAGTGTATTTGAGATTTGCATTTGAAATACAATGAATGCTACCTATGTGAAAGTTTAATGATTTTAAATATTAACAGAGGATGAGTAAGTAGCAAATATTAACTGGGGTATTTGGAAAGAGCCATTTATTCTTAGTTTGACAGCTGTTGTGTGTGGATGTATATGCTTGTAAATAAGGACATTTTATTATACCTATGGTATGGTAATTTTTTTTCTAGAAAAAAGTTCTAGTTCATATGATGAGATGAGATCATATTCATCACAATAGTAGCTAACACTTTCATGGTCCTCATTATTTGCCAGTCACATTTAAGTGTTTCACACATTTATCTCATTTAATCCTCACAACAGCCCCTTGAAGTAGTTATTATTGCTAATCCCACTTGACAGATGAGGAAACTGAGGAACAGAAAAGTTAAGTCCAAGGCCACACAGCTAGTAAGTGGTGTTGTCAGGACTCTAACCAAGCAGTCTGACTCCAAAATCTGTTTTTAACCACTATACTACCAATATTCCCTGGTGTTGCCCTAGCAAATTTTATAACAATTATTCAGCTATCTAAAGCACTTGTGAGAACAAGGTGTAAAGGAGCCTCAGTTTGTAAGAAGTACTGGGGAATTGAAGTCACAATTTATTATAATCACTGGATGAGACATTTCTGGACTAAATGTACCCATTTAAAAATTAAACATTGACAAAAAGTTTCCAACGGGGGCATTGGTAAAATATTAGAAGTCATCTGTCTTTAAGTATTTCAGTGATGATCTGAATTTCAGTAGTGATTTCTTCTGAGACTCTGGAAGGCATGCTGTCTTTCTTCAGACTAATGAATTATAAACTGAGAAATGATTTGTGAATTGAAGAAAAAAAAACTTTTTTATGGTATATTAATAAAACCAAAGTAGAAGGTGAAGATGGCATCAACTGAATGACTGTTTATGTACTTTTAAGATTCTTTGTGTGTGGTAAAGTGCTATTTTTAGCTGTCATCATCTAAACATATGTAATATTTTAAACTGTGATTACACCATCAAAAAGAACTCATACTTCTTATAAAAATAATTTATCTATAATTACTATGAAAGCATAATATCACAAATAAGGAAACTTTGTTAAAGTTTTTGAAAAAAAATATGTCATTAGAATTTTTACTTAATTCTGGCCCATGTGTCCCTAAGATAGAGTGACACACTTCCTCCACATACATTATTGGGCACAAAAATTCTTAAACTGTGTTTTAAAAAACAACTTTGATTAAAAAAAAATAATAAACACACGTAAGTTTTCTGAATTTGGTTGAAAAAATTAGAATATCTTAAAATACATTGTAACTTACCTTCAGTTAGAGATGAATCAACCCTACCCCAGCATGAGACTTAAACTTGTGAACTATAAACATTAAGGAGAAAATCTCTTTGTGATTTTATTTATTTATTTATTTACATACTTACTTATTTACTTATTTACTTACTTATTTTTAAAGTAAGCTCTATACCCAATATGAGGCTTGAACTCATGACCCCATGATCAAGAGTCACAGGTCATGCCAATTGAGCCAACCACACATCTATATACTTATAAAATCATATAAGCAGGATTTATGTGATTTTAAGACAATAATTCAAATAGATTATCATGTAGGTTTTTTTGGCTTAGCTTTTACTTTTACATTTATTTATTTATTTATTTATTTACTGAAGAGTCCATCTCTCTGAGAGGGAGGGAGTGCAGGAACAGGGAGAAGAGTGAGAAACAGACTCCCCTCTGAGCAGGGAGCTGGATGTGGGGGATGGATCCTGGACTTCAGGATCATGACCTGATCCAAAGGCAGCCATTTAACCAACTGAGCCATCCAGGTGCCCCTACTTTCACTTTTAAAAATATTAAATGAGCCTTGTTCAGATCTCAGCTCCATTTTCTCTGAAAACTGCCACTGCTTTTCCCTTTACATACTCTATTTTTGCCATGATAATTATTTATAGGGGTAACAATTGGTCACACACCCCCATTAAAAAACAAAACAAATCAAAACAAAAAAGACATGGGATTTCTGGGTGGCTTACATGGTTAAGTGTCTGCCTTCAGTTCAGGTCACCATACCTGGGTCCTAGGATTGAGTCCCAAGTTGGGCTCTCTGCTTGGAAGGGAGCCTGCTTCTCCTTCTCCCTCTGCTCTTCCCCCTGCTTGTGCTTTCTCACTCTGTCAAATAAATACAGAAAATCTTTAAAAACAACAACAACAAACAAAAAAACCCTACACTTATAGATGAAAAAACTTAGATGAAAAAAATTTAATGTAAAATGACTGTGTAATGGATTTTTAACCCCTAAGTGGTAAGGAGATAGCTCAATCTGAAAAAGTAAATGTAACAGCAAAATTTCTCTAAAGTACTATGTAATTTAATAATTATATCAATCCACTACCCTATTGCATCTAATTGCACTGAGTATATTGGTATATTTAACAGTTTTTTCCCTTTGGATTATTTTCTAGGGATTAATTTCAAGGTATGGTATTTATAGAGATTTTAAAATCATTTTTAATAATTGTTCCCAGGGTCTCCTGGGTGGCTCAGTCAGTTGTGTCTGACCTTTTTTTTTTTTCTTTTCCCCCCCAAGGAAATACTTTAATTAAAAGGGGATAAAGTGGCGACATCTGGGTGGCTCAGTTGGTCAAGCATCTGCCTGTGGCTCTGGCCACAATCCTGGGGTTCTGGGATTGAGCCCTGCATAGGGCTCAAGTGTCTGACTCTTGATCTCAGCTCAGGCTTTTTTGTTTGTTTGTTTGTTTGTTTTTAAAGATTTTATTTATTTATTTGACAGATAGAGATAACAAGTAGGCAGAGAGGCAGGCGGGGGGGCAGGGGAAGCAGGCTCCCCGCTGAACAGAGAGCCTGATGTGGGGCTAGATCCCAGGACCCTGGGACTATGACCCAAGCCGAAGGCAGAGGCCTTAGCCCACTGAACCACCCAGGCGTCCCCTCAGCTCAGGTTTTAATCACAGGGTTGTGAGTTGTTCCCAGATGGTTCTTAAATTATTTTTATTATTTATTTATTGTTAATGGATAAATGGGTGTTTAATTGTTACCCATCTTGAACTGTCAATTTACATCATACAGACTTTTTTCTTTATCTTTATCTTTTTTCTTTATCTCACTATATTAGTTTCCTTGGGCTGTTAAACAAATTGTCACAAAGCAGGCATCTTAAAATAACAGAAATTTAGGGATGCCTGGGTGGCTCAGTTGGCTAAGCCACTGCTTTCAGCTCAGGTCATGATCCTAGGGTTCTGGGATCCAGTCCTGCATGGGGCTCCTTGCTCAGCGGGGAGCCTGCTTCTCCCTCTGCCTACTCTGTCTGCCGCTACCCCTGCTTGTACTCTGTCTCTCTCTCTCTCTCTCTCTCTGACAAATAAATAAATAAATAAATAAATAAAATCTTTAAAAACAACAACAACAGAAATTTATTCTCACACTTCCGGCAGCTAAACCAAGATGTGGGTGGGGCCATGCTCCTTTCAAAGGCTCTGAGAGAAAATCCTAGGACAGTAGTATAGATCTACACATTTCAGGAATAACTTTTCTGCTTATTTGAGTGTTTGTCATTTTTAAAAGAAAAATGTCGTGGATTTTATTTTATTTTTATTATTGTATTTTTTTTAAGATTTTATTTATTTATTAGTTAGAGAGAGAGAGAGAGAGAGCATGAGCACAGGCAGACAGAGTGGTAGGCAGAGGCAGAGGGAGAAGCAGGCTCCCCGCTGAGCAAGGAGCCCGATGTGGGACTCGATCCCGGGACGCTGGGATCATGACCTGAGCCAAAGGCAGCCGCTTAACCAACTGAGCCACGCAGGCATCCCTATTATTGTATTTTTAAGTAAGCTCCATACCCAGCGTGGAGCCCAATGCAGGACCTCAACTCCCGACCCCGACTGAGATTAAGATCTGAGCTGAGATCAAGAGTTGGATGCCTTAACCCACCGAGCCACCCAGGCACCCAGAGAATTTTAGCTCTTAAAAAAAAAAAAAAAAAGGTTGGGGTGCCCGGGTGGCTCAGTTGGTTGAGCGGCTGCCTTCAGCTCGGGTTGTGATTCCAGGGTCCTGGGATCAAGCCCCACATCAGGCTCCCTGCTCAGCAGAGAGCCTGCTTCTCTCTCTCTCCCCCTCTCCCTCACGCTCTGCTTACTTGTGCTCTCTCTCTAACTTTCTGTCAAATAAACAAATAAAATATTTTATTTAAAAAAAAAAAAAAAGGATGTTTTTCCTCGGTAACCTGAATATACTGTTTCCTTTTTCCCTGGGCCTACCTTGTTTCCTGGGATCCATGTTGTTTTTTTCTGCTCACTTGACATTGAAGTAGTGGAGGGGTAGTCGGGCTCCCCTAGCTTTGGGTATGAGTTGGCCTTGATCCCTGCAACCTCCTCCTGATGCTGCCATATTTATTTTCTTTATTGAAGTACAGTTGACACACAATATTGCATTAATTTCAGGTGTACAACATAATGATTCAGCAACTCTGTATGTTATGCTCACCACAAGTTAATATACAATGCTATTATGTTACCACTGACTATATTCCCTATGTGGTACCTTTCATCCTTGTGACTTACTCATTCCATACATATAATATCTTCTTTATCCATTCATCTATGAATGGACACTTAGGTTGCTTCCCTATCTCGGCTACTGCAAATAATGCTGTAATGAATATGTGGGTGCATATATCTTTTTGAATTACTGTTCTTCTTTCCTTTGAATAAATACCCAGCAGTGGAATTACTGGATTGTGTGGTATTTCTAATTTTAAATACCTGATGAAGCTCTGTACTATTTTGTGCAATGGCTAACCAATATACATTCTTATCAACAGTGCACAAGGGTTCTCTTTTCTCCACATCTTCAGCAACATTTGTTATTTCTTGTCTTCTTGATATTAGCCATTCTGAGTGGTGTGAGGTGGTATCTCATTGCAGTTTTGATTTGCATTTCCCTGATGATCAGTGATGCTGGACATCTTATCCTGTGGTCTGTTGGCATTGTTCCCAAATGTTTGAAAGAATTATTTACACTACTCGTTTCATCGAAATCTAGCTAGACTGTTTTATATTATTTAAAATTATAAATGCTTCCTTATTGACTTGAAATTTCAAAGTTGAGGTGACTTCGTGCTTTCCCATTTTAGCATTATGATTCTTTTTTGTGTGTATATTTGAAGAAATATGAAAATCCCTTATCACCCTTCTCTATGTGTGGAAAGTCAGATTTGTTTCCATTTGTTAATATGTAATGCATTTTTCAGAAATGTGAAAGATCTAGTCTTTGGGTTTTAAAATCCTTTAATATGTCAAGTCCTGATAATATTTCTAACCATCTGAAAATGATTGAATCAGATAAGAATCTGTTTTTCTTTCCTCTCATTATCACCCACCAGAACAACTCAGAGTTTTCACATATAGTAATAGTCAGTGTTCCTTTGGTAGTGATTATTTAAATGAGCAATTAATTCTAGAAAAGGTGATTTTTATTATATTTTTACTCTAGATGCTGATCATTGCACTGGACTTCAACTTGCATTTTTTTTTAAAGAAGGAGTTTTAGGGTGACTTTGGATATTAGCATTTTTCCCCAGGCTTTTTTGAATTTGAATGGTTAACCTTTTGACATGGAGTATTCCTTGGTGGGACTAAAAAATTTGAATAGCTAGCTGACCAACCTCTGTAACCTATAAATAGGCTAGACAGATGCTATACATTTCTAATACCAAAGTATTTTTAAAGGAGAGAGTTTTGAAAAATAGGAAATCCTAGCTATCAAATGTACAAAGATGAATGTTCTGAAAGAATTGCTGAATCATGAATGTAAAGCTGCTTGGCATATAAAGTAGGTGTTCCCATATCTTTAAAGTTTAACATGTGATCATTAACTTTTCATCATCTCTAAACATACCTAATCCTAGCTATCAAATGTACAAAGATGAATGTTCTTTTTTTTTTTTTTAAAGATTATATTTATTTATTTGACAGAGATCACAGGTAGGCAGAACATGGCCGGTGGGGGAGGGGGGGAGAAGCTCCCTGCTGAGCAGAGAGCCCTATGCGGGGCTTGATTCCAGGACCCTGGGATCATGACCTGAGCTGAAGGCAGAGCCTTTAATTCACTGAGCCACCCAGGCACCCCAAAGATGAACGTTCTGAAAGAATTGCTGAGTCATGAATGTAAAGTTGCTTGGCATATAAAGTAGGTTCCCATATCTTTAAACATGTGATCATTAACTTTTCATCATACTCTAAACACATATGTTCATTTCCTTTTCCTTTACATGTTCTGTTTTTCTTTTAAATTTTACAGATTTAAGCTATTTATAGGGCTTTGTGCAATTCTTTTCACATTTTCTTATGAATCTATCTTTCCATTATATTAGAAATGGGAACATTTTTGAAAAGATGACAAAACAATATAGGAGAGAAAAGATGAGTAATATACATTGAAAATATTTCTCATAAGCATCCAAAAAAGAAATATATATACATATATAAAAGCAGACATCAAAAGAGTATGTAAATGAGAGGATATAAACTTTGTTAACAAAAAAAAAAAATACAAAACTACAACAAATAAACATAAGTATCAGAAAAAAAAGGAAATATACTAACATTTAGCAGGGATTACCTAGAGTGGTATGATAGGTTTTTATTTTGTATTTTTTTCTTCTTTTTTCCTTCTGTGTTTTCCAAAACCTTCAGCAATGAGTATTGCTATTTATAATTAGGGAAATGTGTTTTCAAAAGAAAAAAATACTTCTCATATCACTGCCCCGTAAATAGCATATCCAGTTTTTAAGATGATCCAGTCAAGGTCTTATAAGAAACATGAGTATTTACTGTCTGTAACCTGATACTTGTCTTCTATCTTTCCTGCAGCACAAAAATTCTTTAAATAGTGACCCTAGGAATGGGTGGAGGTGGGGAGGGGCTGAGAAGCGGGCTCTCATTCTGTTTTTGCTGAAGTAACTAAAATCAGATATGAAGCTTTCACAAATATTTAGTTTGCCAGAACTATTAACTCTTGTATACTACAAAAAACTAGTTAAAATAGTATTTAAGTCCCTTACTGCTTTTGATGTTTATGATATGTGGCCTTTACAATGTGAAATTAGTAAATTGACTTCCTGGCATTTCTGATTGCTAGACCCAGGAATTCTAAAAATGACACAAATTATCTGAAAATTTTAATTTAAACAAACCATATTTTGGTATTGTATACCTTTCATTTGGATAACTTGAAATAAAAATTAAAATACCTAAAATAAGTTCAGGGGTACCTTTATTTGTATAATACCTTTAATTTATTTTAACATAGGATGCCTAATGGCTATAATTATCTTTGTTTTTTTTTCACCTACAGTAGAGTGAATAAATATGTAGTTATGACCTGCTATGCTGAAATAATTGGTTTTTGAATCCACTTAGCTTCTTAAAAGGGAAATAAAACTGGGAGAACCAGAAGGAAAAGGAATAGTTAATCCTGGAGGAGGAGAAAACCTAGCTCAGTACTTTGACTAGAGGCAGCTGGGGAAGTGACGTCCTGTAGCATTTGCTGTTCTAGAAAGTACAGAGACACGTAGTGAAAATGGGAGGATCTAGAAGGAGGCCGTCTCCTGTGTAGTGTATATTTATCTGTAAGTGAGCCTTTGGGGAAGGAATTAAATACAGAGACGCGGTTTGCTTGCTGCCTTAAGACAGCGAAGCTGAATTGCTGATTTGCTTTAACTTTTAAAATACCCAGCTTGGTTTATTTTTCTTAGAATCATACTGCTAAGACTGGGGACGCTGTTTTCTTTCACAAAGGGAAATCTAAGTTCATTTCAAGGCATTCGAAATGGGGAAAGACTATTATTGCATTTTGGGAATTGAAAAAGGAGCTTCAGATGAAGATATTAAAAAGGCTTACCGAAAACAAGCCCTCAAATTTCATCCGGACAAGAACAAATCTCCTCAAGCAGAGGAAAAATTTAAAGAGGTCGCAGAAGCTTATGAAGTATTGAGTGATCCTAAAAAGAGAGAAATATATGATCAGTTTGGGGAGGAAGGTAAGTATTCCTTGTATGTCTTTTGGTCTCTCTGGCTCTGTCTCACTCTCTCTCTTTTTTCCCCTCTCTTTCAGCCTACTGGTTATCTTTAAATTCTCAGACATCAAAAGTAGAAAGAAAAATAATGGATAACAATAAGATTTCATCTTTGAGCATCTGAATGAATATTATTACATAGCTGTGAATGAAATATACTTGTTTGCCTTTTTTAAATTTTGGCATTTTTAAATACATATTTATTCTGCCACTAGATTTATAATGTTAACATTGTGTATTTGAAAAGAAGCCTTACATTCCCATACTCATTAATGAATTGTGTCAAAAGTCTTATGCAACCTGTTTTGTATTCTAATGAATGTTCTGCCATAACCAGTATAAGCCCTTAAAATGTTAAGATGGCAGTACAAATTCTGGGTAGTTTATATTTTATTCACAAAAACAAAAGAAGTTTTTTTCTTTCTGATAGTAATTTAATTTAGATTGAACAAGAGAGAATAGTCTCTCTGAGAAGCAGAAGGCCCAGGCATTTAGCTCTAGTTGTTTTTGGCATTCCGCCTGGAGAGGAAAGAATTTTCCTGATGTCATAAAATACCAGAACAAGTTTTTAGCTTAATTGTAAACAGTAATTGTGTGCCAAGAAAATGAGATCTCAGAAATACAATTTTTGACCTAAAATGGCCACCTAGTTAGAATAATTATTAATTTACTTTTAGGTAACATTTCTTTGGAAATTTTACTATCTAGGTATAGAGGAAAGCATGACAACTTCCCTTTCCTCTCCCTGCCATACTTTTGTTTCTTTCATTGTGAGATCAGAAACTAGTTGAATACAGTAAATGAGGGTTATTAAGATTATCCTTTTATCATTCTGTATTTTAAATTAAGTTTGTCCATCATTTCCATATAAATGTAGCTATAAGGTAAGACTATTTTAAATTGCTAATTAACAGCAACAACAAAAACACTTTAATTCCTACAGATTCTGAGATTTTCAACATTTTGAATCAGGACTAAGTTACTTCATTAATTTTTTCTCCCAAAATATTCTTTTAAATCATTGTATCATTCTTTGCCGCCTTTATCACATTTAACATAAAGTTTTCTTAATCAGAAATATATCCTAATTTACAGTGAAGCAGTAACTACTCATTTTGAGTTAAAAAACTAAATTTATATAAGCAGATTGATTGTGTAAAGGGTTTTTTTTTTTTTTTTCCCCTCTTCCTTTTTTATTTGTTTTGTTTTTCTTTTTGATCTGAGTAGCCAAAAATTGCAATTTCTGTTCTTGGTTTTGGTGTGATGAGGACCTGCAGTGTCAGGTTCTTCCAAAGTCAATATTGAAAAAGGCAAGTAATGGCCAGTTCAATTCTGCTTGTTCCTTATGGCTGTACTAATCAAAATACTATGATTCGGTTCATTTCGAAAGCTAAGCAGGATTCTGAGGTACTACAAACAATATGCTCTTTCTAAAAAGTTATTTGTAATTTTGTAAGGGAATCCACAACCATTCCCCCTGAAAAAGCAGATATCCACTGCTTAAACCACATCTCATTGATAGCTCAAGTTTGTTTATAACTAAGCCGTAGAATTCAGTATTTTCTAAGGATATTTATCTTCAGAATTTTCAAGTCATCAGATGATACATTTTTCTTAACATTACCTCTTAATAGTTTTTTCCTTGAGTGCTGTTTCTCTAGTTTGATGCTTACTGATCATTATCAGTGGATGAATTTTTTTAAAAATGAAAGCAATGTCATTTGTGTACCCTGAATTTTTTTTTTTGGTTCTTGATTCAGATAACTGATACAAGCAATAGAGGTAATAGGGAACAAAAAGTGCTTTAAAGCACTGAAACCTGAAATTCAGAAATATTCTCTAGTTATGAGTGACTTCAGAATATAGTTAAATGAAAATTATTTGGTTAATTTTTAAAAATTATTCTTCCTTTACAGAAAAGCATTATGTTTATTTGCTCTTTATTCAGAATAGTTCATTTATACTTTGGGAAAATCCCTTTTAGGTATACTGTTTTAATGTGGAAAAATATTTTTTTTGTCTTTGCCTTTCATTGGTCAGTTTGTGCCTGCAGGCCTGGTCCCATCACCCAATGTGTTCTCCAGTAGTAACGGAACATGGAATTTAAGGACTGTGGAGCTATTAGTAACTTATGTAATATACTCCTTAACACCCCCCCGCCCCATTATTACACTGTCTTTCAAGGCGTGGGACAGTGGGTACAGAAACCATGAACTGTGACGTGTATGAGCTGAACAAGCTAAACTTACATAGTTAGAAAGTAAGAGAGGGGCCCCTGGGTGGCTCAGTTCGTTAAGCGACTGCCTTCAGCTCAGGTCATGATCCTAAGAGTCCCGGGATCGAGTCCCACATTGGGTTCCCTGCTCAGCAGGGAGTCTGCTTCTCCCCCTGACCTTCCACTTCTCATGCTTTCTCTCTCTCGCTGAAATAAATAAAATCTTCAAAAAAAAAAAAAATAGAAAACCAGTGATCCAGTTTATTCATGTTTTGAAAATCTGTAATATCCACAATTTTAAAGGTTGGGTTTAAAAAATTTTGGATAAAAATAGAGATGTTTTAAATTTACCATATGACCCAGCAGTTCCACTCATAGGCATCTATAAAAGAGAATTGAAAACATAGATCCCCAAAAAGACATGTACATGAATGCTCAGAGCAGCATTATTTGTAATGGCCCCAAACTGGGAACAATTTTAAAGTACTATCATTAAGTGAATGGATAAACAGAAAGTGGCATATACGTACATGTACCCACACCCACACACATGCACACACACGTACACCCTAGAATACTACTTAGCAATTGAAAGCATTGATTTCATAAAACATGCTACAACATGGATGAACTTAAAAACTATGCCAGATAACAGAAGTCAGATTGTCAAAGGCTACATATTCTATGATTCCATTTATATGAAATGCATGGAAAAGGCACAGTCATAGAGAAAGAAAGCAGATCAGTGAGTTGCTTAGTGCTAGAAGTGGGAGCAGAGGTTAGCTACAGATAAAAATTAAGAAAGCTTGTTGGGTTGAAAGAAATGATCTATAACTGGGCTGTGATGATGGCTGCAGAACTCTACAACTTCACTAAAATCACTGAATTATATATTTGCAATGGGTTAATTTTACAATATATAAGAAATAAAGCTATTTTTAAAAAGGGAGAAATGTTCTCCATACTTGAACCATTTGAAAACAAAAAAATAACTACATAAATTTAAAATTGGATTTTGAACCTGTCTCTCCCAGAAAGTTTCAGGTTTAGTTCTGAATTGTTCAGTGGATATGAACAGAAGTTTGCATTAAAAGACTGAAAAAAAAATTTTAGTAACACATCCTTACAGTATCCTAGTTCTCTAACATTTCTTTTTCTTTATGCCCTTTTTTTTTTTTTTTGGTTTATAGTTTACTCAATAACTTTCATTAAATACTGAAAGGTAGTATTTAATGATCAAACTTGTGTTCAGTCTATTAATCTATACCAGCTTGCTTCTTTAGTTCTTTAGTTTACATAGTTAACCAACTATGTATTTTCAAAAATAAGTTGGATTTTTGTGAGTCAAAGCTGCTTAAAGGATCTCATTATGCTAGTAACTCTGTACGTCTTGCTATAAATCTATAGATTTTTACATATCAGATCTCCTTAAAGTAAGAGTTATTAAAATCCTAATTTTTTTTTCTTTTAAGTCCTAATTCTTCTCCAGTGCTGCTGCTTTTGACACACTTTCAACTAACTAGTGGAAATCATGGTTATAGATTGTATACCGAACATATATTTGTTTTTGGATTGCAAATTGGTTGGTTGGTTTTAAATAATAGCAGTCTTTCTATAGCATAGGCAAATGTTGATTCTAGAGCATATTCCTTGACACGCAAAGTGATGATGGTGTCTAGAAAACATTTTGGAGAGCAGAGGGAATCCAATTGAATATTAAAAACTTTCCACAAGCAGTCAAAACATATGTAATAAAGAGTAGACTGTATGGTTGATAACATGCTTGGTACAATTCAAGTGCTAGGCAAGGCAGTCCTTGCATAACAATTCATGTTATATTGTTGTGACTTTTGGTAGGATTTTTTGCAGTCATTATATAGTAGTCTTGTCCTTTATTAAGCTATGTACTTGACTGTTTAGTGTCAAGGAAAACGTCGAAGTTTCATTGGAGCCTTCCCGTCAGCTTTGATAAATGTCACTTCAGACTGTGAATCTTCTCAGGGACTCTGTAATCCTGATTGAGTTACCAATTTTGGCAGAGGAGGGAAGAGGTTTTAGGGAAAACCCAAACCCATAATAAAAAAAAACTTAAAATGTTATTCCTTCTTTTCATGAATTTATCATGAGTCCAAAACATTTAGATATTGACTTGTAGAGAGTGAGATTGGGCAAGCTAATTTACTCAATTTATGTTATTAACTCTCTGTTAAACTATTATACTCCATTATATTTGTGGGATGAAAAATAAAATGATTAAAGTAATTTAAGCATTGGTTTAATCACATTGATCATGACCTTGAGTTATATACTTAAGCTATCATTTGTAAAATTCTGTCTCTAGCTTTTTTTTTTTTTAACATTTGGAGTTATAACTGAACTGCTAAAATTTATAAAAAGAAATTTGTATGAGCTGCATGTTTAAAGTCCTTGTTCTGCTTTTGCTGGTCATTCTGTTTCTATAAGGGATATCCTAACTGCTCTTTGGATATATCATTTAATACATATTTTGACAGTTTACAGATTATTAGACTTTTCTTGGTCTTTCCAGATTTCTGTTCATGGATGAAGGTAAAAATGTAAACATCAGCTGAGACTGTTGGATGACACAGAATATATGTATACCTTTTAATAGAAGAAGACAAATAGAATAAAACATACAAAACTAAGTCTCTTTGAAAGCATGTTGAGTATAATTTTATTATTAAGTCTCAACTGTGTATGTGTGGTTATACTTTATATTTATATTGCTATATATTATACTATATATTGCTTTTGCTTTTGCTTTTGCCTCTTTTCTATCCTGATACTCAAGACACCTTTTAAAGTTTAAATAGACTTTAAGAACCAGTTCATTCTCTATTCAATAAATACAAGCACCTATCATTTTCACCCTGTATATGTGAGCAATGCAAAAATGAATTAAAATGTATTTCCTGCCCTCAAATTACTATTTGAACATATTAGAATCACTTAGTTTAATCTCTAGGACTTATCACAGTTTTAAGATTTTTAGATTTTCTTCCTGCTTGTTTCCTTTGTCAGGAACTCCTATAACAGTCATTCAGAATCTTTGCTACTACTGTAATGATATAAATTCTTGTCAGTATTGATCCCTTAAAGGATCACTATACTAATGTTTTATGGGTTTTAATAGAAACTTGCTTTGGTATGTAACAGAAAATGCTAATTCCAAATATGTGATTGCTTGTGAGCTACATATTACTTAGCCGAACCTTAAAGAATAGGGTCGAACGTCACTGTCTTGGTGTCTGAAGTGAGTTGTCCACAATAGGCAGAAATTACCAGTCCAAAGGACTAACATGTCAAAAGAGTTTACAGTGCTTGATTTTAATCTTCTTTTTACATACTGTTGAAATTAATGCCATCACATGGTAAGCCTATATAAACAATTTTGTTAGCTAGAATAGGGATAATAATTTTGGAGTCTAAAAAAACATTTTTCATACAGTGTCCTATTATTAGAATTTTTTCCCTTTCTGCCACAGAAAGAGTTCATTTTAATTAACTCTTCAGTAAAAGTACTGAAATAAAGCTAGTTAGTATGAAGATGGTATTTTATATTGTTGATTATGCTCACTGATTGTAATGGCACTTAATGATTTAGGTCATGCATTTTGCATTGATTACCAAAAACCTATTTCAATTGACATCTTTTGAAAACTTACATTTCTATGCTTTAGATTATCCAACCAGTAGTTTATGAGATAAGAAGTTTCCGGTTTTATTTTATTTACCAGTGGAACAAAGATTCAGGAATAAATTGTCACTAAACATGGGGATTTGGAGGAAGAATTTGAAAGCTAAAAGTTGACCTTAGGATGGAATGGTCAAAAGTTACGTAGCTGTTCTGCATTTAGTCATAATGGCATTTCTGGCCAATTTATTAATAGATTGTAACCTAAGTTGGCCAAAGTTTGTTAGTAATACAGTTTTTACAAATTTCACTTTCAAGAGTTGCAAGCTTTTTCCTAATCATGTTTATTTGTTCGTTTAGGATTGAAAGGAGGAGCAGGAGGCACTGATGGACAGGGAGGTACCTTCCGGTACACTTTCCATGGAGATCCTCATGCCACATTTGCAGCATTTTTTGGAGGTTCCAACCCCTTTGAAATTTTCTTTGGAAGACGGATGGCTGGTGGTAGAGAGTCTGATGAAATGGAAGTAGATGGAGATCCTTTCAGTGCTTTTGGATTCAGCATGAACGGATATCCAAGAGACAGAAATTCTGTGGGGCCCTCCCGCATCAAACAAGATCCTCCGGTTATTCATGAACTTAGAGTATCACTTGAAGAAATATATACTGGTTGTACCAAACGGATGAAGATTTCTCGAAAAAGGTTAAATCCTGATGGAAGGAGTTATAGATCTGAGGACAAAATTCTCACCATCGAGATTAAAAAAGGGTGGAAAGAAGGCACCAAAATTACTTTTCCAAGGGAAGGAGATGAAACACCAACTAGTATCCCAGCAGACATTGTTTTTATCATTAAAGATAAGGATCACCCAAAATTTAAAAGGGATGGATCAAATATAATTTACACTGCTAAAATTAGTTTACGAGAGGTAAGTTAGTAGGACTTGGGATTCTGAAACCAAACAGAATTATGCCTCCATTCTTAGGGAATGTATCTAAATAATAACTAATATTTATTAAATGTTTAGTACACATTATTTTTTAAGTTCTCATAAGAACCCTCCAGAGGTGGGGCACCTGGGTGGCTCAGTCATTGGGTGTCTGCCTTCAGCTCAGGTCATGATCCCAGAACCCTGGGATTGAGCCCCGCAACGGGCTCCCCGCTCAGCGGGAAGCCTGCTTCTCCATCTCCCATTCCCCCTGCTTGTATTTCCTCTCTCTCTATCAAATAAATAAATAAAATCTTAAAAAAAAAAAAAAAGAATGCTTCAGAGGTAGTACTACTATTATACCTCTTTTATGGATAAGATTACATTTTCTAAGTTTAGTTACCTATACTAACAATTTAAATGCCAACTTGAAGTGCTAACCAGATTATGTACTAGGAAGCCTAATACTGGCTTTACACTACTCAAATTTTATAGGTATGGTTTATGAGCTGTGCATTGTAATTGAAGTCGATGTATAAGATTTTTTCTAAAATTGTTAATTTGGAGTAATAATTATATAACCAAAAAGATACTAATTTAAAATAATTTATAAGCATACTGCTTTAATATGAGTCCTTATTTGTTCTATTTTTAGACATCATTTTTCAAATTGGATTATAATCCTGCAAAAATGGCCATGTCAGTTATCTGCTTAAAATGCTTAAATGATCCCACATACTGTCTACCATAAAGTCCAGACATTTAAGCTTAAAATGAAAGGTCATTTTCAATCTGATTTCTACCCATAAATGTTTATGCATTTCCCTAAGTTTGCTCTATTATTATCTTATATACATTTATGTCATCGTCTGAGTTCTAACCTTTGGAGCACTGTTGTTCCTTACTCTGCCTTGAAACCTGCTACGGGTTTAATGTTTAGCTCAAGTATTCTGTACTCTCAGAAGCTAAGGGGGGTAAGCTGGGTGCTCTCTGTCTCACAAAAGACTTCTGCACCTCTGTGCTAATGTTACTGTATTATTATTCCTGGTTTGCTCCTGAGTTCCTTGAGCATTCCCTGGGGTGGGATCTGTGTTCATGGTCCCTAAGCTCAGTATCTAGAAGGAATATGTGGCATATAGTAGCACTCAGTAAACATTTGTTGACTAAACTAATAAAATGTATTTCTTATCCTAACATTTTTCCTTCCAAAGAAGTAGGTAGTTGCTCTTATTCTAATTCCTCTCACTCCTAAATTTCTCCCTCTTTTCTTGTCCAGATCCATCCCGGCATCTTGAATGTTGTAACGGCAACCTCCATTTCATTTCAAGACAATGTGGAAGACCTCCTTTACTTCTTTCCTTTCCTTCCCTTTCCCTTCGCCTTTCCTTCTTTTGTAGTGTGTCTGATCATGCATGACCTGAAGGGATTTTTTTAATAGGGGAAAAAGTCTTAAAATTATTGATATGCTTTTGGAGGTTAAGATTTTACCTTATGGTTTCATCCTTTATACCGAGTTTTGTTGTTGAGTTTTTGAAGTTCTGAAGTTTGTTAATTTTATTTGGTCTATTTTAGGCATTGTGTGGCTGCTCAGTTAATGTGCCAACAATGGATGGAAGAACCATACCTATGTCAATAAATGATATTGTGAAGCCTGGAATGAGGAGAAGAATTATTGGATATGGGCTGCCATTTCCAAAAAATCCTGACCAGCGTGGTGACCTTCTAATAGAATTTGACGTGTCCTTTCCAGATACTATATCCTCATCATCCAAAGAAGTACTTAGGAAACATCTTCCTGCCTCATAGAATGAAAAACTTTGTTACCCATATTTTGATAAGGCACTGAAAATATAAAAGGACTGGCAGTTTACTGATGTAGATGTGAATTCTGTATAAAGATGTGTAAATTATCTTGAGGATTCATTAAATTGCATGAATAGAGACGGGTCAAATAAATAGGCAAAAGGGATTTTTACAGTTAGAGATGAAGACACAACCGTTCACTGTATTTTATTTCATTTCTCCCAAATCAGAAATTTTTAGTATTTTGCTTACATGTAAAATTGTTTTTGTGGAGTTAGTGGATATATTTCTAATAAAGTGCTAGACTATCCAAGTACTTTATTTCTTTTATTTTTACATTGTCAGTATGATAGTTTCTCATTTTTAATGGAAATTTAAGTTCTTAACTCACCTACACATGTGATATATATTTCTAGAAAATAAAAACCCAAGTAATTTGGAAATATGGTTAACTAGATTTAAATCTCCAACTGAAATGTTGCTATAGGGCTGGGACCCATAAAAGAATATCCTAATGCGTATATTTTACCATTTTGGTTTTTAAAGTATGCTGTAGCATTTTTCTTAATAACATGGTTGTAATGTTCTTAAGGCACACCTTTTCATCATAAAGAGTAAATTAATGGCAATTTATCTCCTGTGGAAATCCCAATTGCCTGAATTACTGATATTTTAGAAATAGGCTGTTTTTAAAATGCCATATGTAATTTTATGCAAGTTGACTATATATCTTGGACTTAATAAATTATAGGCACATTTTATTGTCCACTAGTTTAAAATAACTTGTTTAATAATAAATGTGTTTTTAGAGGAAATATGTTACTTGGAATTAATTTTCCAATTACACAATCTTCTATAACTTACTCATCATATGCTATATGTATCTTATGCAATTTCCCTAAAAAGAATAAACTACCACTATGGTGTTAAACCAAAATATGGGGAAAAGAAACACTAACTGCTGCTTATGAATGACATTGCTACTACTTGTTATGCATATAAATATTTTACTTTTTCATATGTATAGATTGCATTTCTTGGGTGTTTTAATTTTTTAAATATATTTACGTTTAAAAATTATTTTGCTTTCTTTCTTTTTTTTTTTTTTTGACCACAGTAAGAATGATGTCTTGAAACAAAGTTTTTGGTTCAAAAGTAGCTTTTAAGATGACTGATCTATGTACAAGGTACACTGGATCCTATCACCTTTCAGTAGAGTACGAGGATTCTTTTAGAGATATAGTAAATGGGCTCTAATCACTACATACTTTATAGCCTTACTGCATTGTAACTGACATGCCATAAAGCTTAGCTTTTTAAAAGTATATCGTTCAGTGGTTAGTATATTCACAGAGTTGTGTAACCACTAAATCAGAACATTTTCATTACCTGAAAAAGAAACTCCATATCCATTAGCACTCACTTCCTATTCTTCAGTGTCCGGGGATTACAAATCCACTTTCTCTCTCTACAGATTAGTCTATTCTGGGCATCTAGTACAAATGGGATCAAAGAATATGTGGTTTTCTTCCCTCAGCCTCTCTCACTTAACATCATGTTTTCAAGTACATCCATGTTGTATCATGTATCAGTATTTTGTTCTTTTTTACGGCCAAATAATGTTCTGTTCTATGGAGATAACCATGTTTTACTTTTACATTTATTAGCTGATGGACATTTAGGTTATTTCCTCTTTTTGGCTGTTGTGAATAATGTTGCTATGAACTTTTTTTTTTTAATAAGATATGATTTTTTCTCTTTCTTTTTCTTAAAGATTTTTATTTATTTGACAGAGGTCACAAGTAGGCAGAGAAGCAGGCAGAGAGACAGGAGGAAGCAGGCTCCCCACTTAGCAGGGAACCTGACTCGGGGCTCGATCCCAGGACCCTGAGATCATGACCTGAGCCTAAGGCAGAGGCTTTAAACCACTGAGCCACCCAAGCACCCCACTATGAACATTTTTGCACAAGTTTTTGTGTACATAACTTTTCTATTTTCTTGGGTATATACATCTAAGAATAGAATTGCTGAGACTAAGCATATGCTTTAGTTGTAAATGGAACCTGGCTGGCTCAGTTGGTAAAGCATGAGACTCTTGATCTTGGGGTTGTGAGTTTGAGCCCCATGCTGGGTGTAATGGTTACTAAAAAATTAAAAAAAGAAATTGTTAAAAATGCCAGAGAATTCAGCTAATCATACTTACTAATCCACCTAATTCATAAATAATCCCTTTATTATTTTGTTCTCTGAACAACAGTTTAAACTCTTAGGAGGGGCGCCTGGGTGGCTCAATTGGTTAAGCATCTGCCTTTGGCTAGGGTCATGAATTCAGGGTGCTGGGATGGAGCCCCACATTGGGCTCTCTGCTTGGTGGGGAGCCTGCTTCTCCCTCTCCCTCTGCTGCTCCCTCTGCTTGTACTCTGTCTCTCTGTCAAATAAATAAATACAATCTTTAAAAAATAAAACTCCTTAGGGAAGTATGTCACAAATATTTTCTCACAGGTCTAAAGAGCTGAAAAGCATCAGTCAAGAGTGGTGGATGTGGTTTCCATACTAAACTCACTGTCATTTATTGCAATTTTTTTGATTAAGCATTTTCTCCCAAGTTAAATAAAGGATTTATAGACTAGGTAGATAGATAATCTTTGGATTAAAAAGTATTTTTTTTCAAGGTTTTATTTATTTGACAGACAGATCACAAGTAGGCAGAGAGGCAGGCAGAGAGAGAGAGAGGGGGAAGCAGGCTCGCCGCGGAGCAGAGAGCCCGATGCGGGGCTCGATCCCAGGACCCTGAGATCATGACCCGAGCTGAAGGCAGAGGCTTTAACCCACTGAGCCTCCCAGGTGCCCCTAAAAAGTATTTTTTGAAGTACAGAATTATTCTTTTAGTATAAAACAATTAATTTTCATTGCTATATAGAAACAGTATGCCAGTATCTTTCTTGCCTTAAAGAATACTGATAATGCCTTAGCATGTAGTTGGTTCCCAATTTTTATATGTTGAGTGCTGAATTAATGTAAAAATAGAGTTTGAAGTTTTCTTATTTATGTAAATTGTGAAAGTACTTTTGGTTTTATTTATTTATTTAGTACTTTTTATTATTTTTTTTAAGATTTTTTGTTTATTTATTTGACAGAGATCACAAGTGGGCAGAGAGGCAGGCAGAGAGAGAGAGAAGGAGGCAGGCTCCCTGCTGAGCAGAGAGCCCGATGCGGGACTCGATTCCAGGACCCTGAGATCATGACCTGAGCCAAAGGCAGAAGCTTTAACCACTGAGCCACCCAGGCGCCCTATTTAGTACTTTTGATTTTAAAAAAATGGTCTCTTTCAACGTCGAACTCGGATACCCGAAATAGTTTGGCAGTGTTGGAGATGGTAGTAAGCTCGTTGATAGAGATGTTTATCTTTCTTACCAGAAAAACCAGATTGCTTATGTTTTATAATTAGGATGTCTTTTTTTTTTTTTTTTAGATTTTATTTATTTATTTATTTGACAGAGAGATCACAAGTAGATGGAGAGGCAGGCAGAGAGAGGGAGAGAGAGAGAGAAGCAGGCTTCTTGCTGAGCAGAGAGCCCGATGCGGGACTCGATCCCAGGACCCTGGGATCATGATCTGAGCCGAAGGCAGCAGCTTAACCCACTGAGCCACCCAGGCGCCCTATAATTAGGATGTCTTTAGGCAAGGTGTGAACTGTTGTGTTGTCACTGACCTAACAATCTCAACTGTGTTATATGAAGCCACTTCACACATTTAGTTCATTTACTTCACTGCCTCTGAACGCATCTGAGTTTGTGACCTTTTATCTTTTAGCTCATTACTCCTGCCTATTATTATCCTTTCTTGGGGGCAAGGAATTGAAAATACTTTTGTTTATTTTTAAGAAAAAAAATAACTAGTTATGATGGAAAAAATGAAATTAATATATGTGATTAGACTTGGTAAATGGCTTAGAAGTAATTATTCTTGTATTCCAAGGACTATTAACCTCACAGTGTTAAGCTTAAACATTACCCAGAATCTAATACAATAGTTATGCAACAGTGTGTAGTGTAGTGTACTTACCTATATACTTGGCTTTTATACATATATATTCCCACTTTATGGAGAATTATAGAAAGAAATGTGGTTTGTTACTTTTACATTATAGCTTCATCAATATTTATTTGATTAGACAAGTTCTATAGATTGAGTATTTCAAGCTTTTTATCATTTTTTTCTGTGATTTTTTAAATTCATAAAATTCATAAAAGTTTTGGAGCTGGGAGAATTTTAGAGATCACATTTTCTAGATGAGGAAGTAAACCCGGAGATGCTAAGTGACTTGCCTATAGCTAAAACGCAAGCTTGTAAGGGAATTCTGACCTTGTTTCTTATTTTCTGTAACAGTTCCTATTAACATGTTATGATGTCCCCTGTTGTTAAATTTCCAAGATTTAACAGATTCTGTTAAAGTACATTTACCTACTTCTTCGTGTGATCTGTATAATTCAGCACATTTGAAATATTTTGAGTCACTTGTGAACATGTAGAATATGAATCTATAATTTGATGGTGTTAACTAGAAAACTTGAAAGATTAGTTATGAAAACTGCTATTTTTTTAAGAAGGGAATTAAGAGCTCAGAATTGAAATGTATTCATCATTAACTTAAAAAAATGTATGCCAAAAAAATGTATGCCAATGTTATTCTCAGAATACTTCAAGGCCACATCTGATCTTTTAGATAAATAATATAAATTAAATTAATACTTTTCCAAGTAAAAAAGTTACTATCCAAAATATGTGATATTCTATCATTGTAAAGAGAGATAGAGGAAAGAGGTATTGAGAGGAGGAAGAGGAGGGGAGGAAGAAAAAAACCACTGCAGCTTTTACTGAGAAAAATTTTTAATGAGTACAATGCTTATGGAAGCTCTATAATCATTTGGAAATACAGTAATCTCTCCCAAACTAAAAATTAATAGGTACATCTCTGTAGCCTTTAGAAATTTGGCTCGTGTGAATGCAGTTCTTGAGCCATTCTTATAGAGAAAATTGTTTTCAATTTTTTTTCTTATTTTAAGTAAAATCTATGCCACACATGGGACTCTAACTCATGACCCCAAGATCAAGAGTCGTGTGTTCTATTGATGAAGCCAGCCAAGCTCCTGTCTTATAAAGATAATTTTAGAAAGAGGAAACTGGAGGTTGGATAAAGGAAAGGAGAGGAAAGTAAATGGCAGAGGAAAGTAAGTTTTGGATACAGTCTTAAACATGAGAAATAAAACTGGAGGCAAAGAACTCCATTCCTGTTTCTGTTAAAGGGATGGCACTGAGATGAATATGAAATGAATATGAATATGAAAAATCTGGACAGGAAGTAGTATTAAGTTACATGTTATGTATTAGAGAAAAGCTTGAGAGATATTTACATTAAAAATTGTTTTTAAAGATTCTTATTTATTTGTTTGGCAGAGATCACAAGTAGGCAGAGAGGCAGGCGGGGGTGGAGGGGTGGGAAAGCAGGCTCCCCACTGAGCAGAGAGCCCAATGCGGGCTCAATCCCAGGACCCTGGGATCATGACCTGAGCCAAAGGCAGAGGCTGAACCCACTGAGCCACCCAGGTGCCTCCATTTTTTAAAAATTTTTAAAAACTTTTATTTATTTATTTAATAGAAAGAGAGAACACACTCAGGGGGAGTGGCAGGCAAGGAGAGGGAGAAGCAGGCTCCTGCAGAGCAAGGAGCCCAACGCAGAACTCCATCCCAGGGACCCTGAGATCATGACCTGAGCCAAAGGCAGACATTTAACTGACTGAGCCACCCAGGCACCCCTACATTTTAAAATTTTTTATTAAGTTAAAAGTTAGACAATATTAAGAGTTTTTTTTTTTTTTTTAAGATTATTTATTTGAGAGAGAGAGAAGACAAGAAGTGGGAAAGGGGCAGTGGGAGAGGAAGAAGCAGACCCCCGGCTGAACACAGAGCTCAATTCTGGGCTCCATCCCAGGACTGAGATCATGACCTGAGCCGAAGGCAGACACTTAACTTACTGAGCCTCCCAGGCACCTGTAGAATTTACACAATATTTTAAATCAACTATATATTTTGCATCTCTAGGACTGGTATGGAGGGGTTGAAGAAATGGGATCAACTGAGAATCATAAGATCTGAAAAGTATTAAACATTTACAATGAGGTTAGGTTTCTTGTCTTCTTAATTGTCTTCTTAATGTGCCTTGTAGGTCTAACAGAGCAAAAACAAATTTGAAGTGGAGTGGGAGATCCTGAAAGGTTTCTAGTGAGTGAGGAATGATAAACCATATATTTATTACTCATTAAATAATAGGCTATTATTATCTGTTTTTATTTATTTAATTCATTTTCAAAAAGATTTTGTTTGAGAGAGAGAGAGAATAATTGGGGGCGGGGGCAGAGAGAATGGAAGAGGGAGAAGCAGATTTCCCACTGAGCATAGAACCCAATTCCGGGCTTGATCCCAGGACCCCAAGATCATGACTTGAGCTGAAGTCAGATGCTCAACCCACTGAGCTACCCAGGTGCCCCTCTTCTTATTTAATACAATCTTAATTTTAGTGAACCTAAAAACTAACTTCTTAGGGTTGCACCTAAAACTATTTTTTTCCTATAACAACTTCAATTCCTCAGCTAATCCTTTGTCTTCCACAGTGTTTTCAGAAATAATCCTTTCAGATGGGGAAATTATATTGTACTGTAGTTTTTATAAATTACACTCCCTTATTAAGGCAATCATGAAAATGGGCACAGCCGACTTCAGAGGATTAATTACACAATAGTAATAGTTTTAGGGGCAACTGGGTGGCTCAGTCATTAAGTGTCTGACTTTTAATCCCAGCTCAGGTCTTGATCTCAAGATCATGAGTTTGAGCCCTGGGTTGGGGCTACTTAAAAAAAAAAAAAAGAATGGTTATACATTTTATCCTCCTTTCCCAGAGTATTTGATGTATAAATTTTGGAGGAGATTATTAAAAGTTAAAATGGAACCCTGAGCTGATAATGGGGTTTTAGTATTATTTAAAAATTAATTGCTGAATTATATAGGTTATTCTCATGAAGTTTAAAGAGAGTATATACATGATGACCAAGTGAGATTTATCCTAGGTGTTCAAGGCTGGTTCAGTATTTATAAATTCTCTAATACATCCTTGTCTCACTGCCTTTGTACTGTTGTTGGCAAATAATAGTATGTTATAGCACAAGAACACATTACATACACCTTGTTTTATATAATTGCTTTTTAAATCAGTTAAGAAGAAGAAATATGCATTTATACTGTCTTTTATAATTACATAATTACCTTTGCCAGTGCTCTTCATTTCTTCCTGTGGATTTGAATTTATTGACCTGGGCTCCTTGCTTTCAGCCTGAAGAATTTTTGACAATATTTATTGTAAGGTGGGTCTGCTATCAACAAATTCATTTGGGTTTTGTTTATCTAGGAATAAATTTATTTTGCCTTCATTTTTAAAAGATAGACTTGCTAGATACAAGATTCTTGGTTGACGGATTTTATTCTTTGAGCACTCTGAATATGTTATTCTGCTGTCTCTGGCCTCATTATTTCTGGTTATAGGTCAGTCAATCTTATTGGGGTTCCTTTGTAAATAATGAGTCATTTATCTCTTGCTACTTTTGAGATTATCTTCTTTCTTTGGCTTTTAGCATTTTTATTCTGATGTTGTAGATCTCTGTGCTTATCCTATATTGAGTTTGTTGATATTTAGATTAATGTTTTTCATTAAATTTAGGAAGTTTCCAGCCATTATTTCTTAAAATTTTTTTTTTTGCTCTTTTCTTTCCCTCTTTTCTTTCTGGTACTCCAGTTTTGCATGTAATTGGTATGCTTAATGGTGTTCCACCATTCTCTGAGCCTTGTCCATTTTTCTTTATTCTTTTTTCTCTCTCAATTCTTTGGATTGCATAATCTCATCAGTCTATCTTCAAGTTTGCTAATTCTTTTTTCTGGCAGTTCAAATCTACTGTTGAACCCTTCTAGTAAATTTATCATTTCATTTCCTGTCCTTTCAGCTGTAGAATTTCCATTTGGTTCTTTTCTATAATTTCTCCTTATTGATATTCTTCATTTGATTAGACATTCTCATCATATCTTCCTTACTTAGTTAATCATGGTTTTCTTTTTTTTTTTTTTGTTCTTAAACATATTTACAATGTCTTCTTCTAAGTTTTGTCTGTTTAATCCAATATCTGGTTTCTTCAGAGGCAGTTTCTTTTGCCTTCTTTTTTTCCTGATGTATCGGTCATATTTTCCATGTCTTTGCATGTCTTGTGATTTTTGTTGTTGTTGTTGTTGGCTATTAGGTATTTTAGATAATATAGCAACACTGGGTATTAGTTCCCACCCCCCTCTAGGACTTGTTATTTACTTGTCCGGTGACTGGCTGAGTTAGTTTAATCAAGTCTATGTCCCCCATAAAGTGAAGCTTCTGATGTTACTCTTCAGAGGATGCAGGTTTGGGTGTGCCCACAGTCACCCTGGGATAACAGTGTTTTTGGCAAGGTTCTCTCACTTGACCACACCCAGCCGTTAAACTACACTAATTGTTGACTGATATTCTGTTGTTTTCAACAATGCCTTTGGATCATAAATTGCTCAGCACACTGATTAAATCAAAGTAGGACTCCTTTGAAGGGATACTTCTGAAATTTTGTTTCAGATGTGTTCTGACCCCTTGGAAGGCTCCTCCCATTTGTCTCTTTCCTCTTTTCTCTCTGGCAAACCTGTGGTGGGGGGCTGGGAAGGGGTAAGAACAATGATGGTTTTTGGGGGTGGGTGACGCCCCTGCTTTAGAAGCTGAATACTGGGATAGAGATCAGTTTGGGAGTAGCCCCACGACTTTTAAGCTTATTTCTCCCAGCATGGAAACCCTGCACCTTGAGCCAGTTTAAAGGAATATTTTCAGCAGAGCTGTCCGCAAGGTAGATCCTCTGTCCCACAAAGTGGGGAATGGTGGTGGAGGAAGGGAGTCCCCCAACTCTCCTTCACATTCACCACAAGTTAGCCTAGCAACAGGTAGTTGGGGCAGGATGAGAAATGATGAGGTCCTGCCCTTCCCAGGAAGATAATTCTTTGAGTGGATTATAATCCTTCAGATTGGAGAAATAGGGGTATTCCTGGCTATGGCAGTCTCTAGTGGAGTTTCCATCCCATTGAGCTAGAAAGGAGAAGGATAGAGTGGATCTTGGCCAAACACCACAGATCCTCACTATTCCTATCAGATTTTAATAATAGATTTTATCAAATGTTTCTTCATTTGTTGTATGCCTTTAGAACCATTTCCAAGAACTTAAATAGGTGTTTAAATTTTTTTTTCATCAGTTTCACTGGGGACTAAGTCTGCATAATTTCTCATGCTATCTCACAGTTGAGCCTTACACAGTTTAAACATTGACAGATTAAAAAAAAAAAAAATGTTTCCTGGGACACCTGGGTGGCGCAGTCAGTTAAGCCGCTGCCTTCGGCTCAGGCCATGATCCCAGGGTCCTGGGATCGAGTGCCGCATCGGGCTCCTTGCTCCGCAGGGAGCCTGCTTCTTTCTCCGCCTCCACCTGCCACTCTGCCTGTTTGTGCGTGCTCTCTCTCTCTCCCTCTGACAAATAAATAAATAAAATCTTTTAAAAAATTGTTTCTTGAAAGGGTGATAGGTATGTTGCTTCTAATATTTTTAGTTTCTCATATTTGTGCAATTATCAAAATGCCTAAAACTATTAATGTGTTTTAATAAATGACTTTGAAGAAAGAGGATCAATGTACCTTCATTCTTTTTTTATAAGTAACGTTTTTGCTTACTTATGAAGTATAAAGTACATAATAATATAGTACTAGAGCGTGGCCTATTTAAAATATGATTTGCTTATGAAAGAAGGCAAAGTGAGGTTGGAAAGAATATTACTAGGCATCAGGTTATACCAATAACTAACATTTGTGAACTTGGACAGGTTGTTCAACCTCACTGCCTTAGCTTTTTCTTATTGATAAAATTAAAAGTTTAATATGATGATCTCGAGAGGTACTTTGCTGGCTCAGTTGGTAGAACATGTCATTCTTGATCCTTAGGGTCATGAGTTCAAGCCCTACGTTGGGCATGGATCCTGCTTAAAATTAAAAAAAAAAAAGTAAAATAATTAGATGCTCTCTAAGTCTTAGGTAACTCAAAAATATTATATTCCTAACAAGGAATATTAAAGAATGATGACTTTTTTTTTTTTTTAAAGATTTTATTTATTTGACAGCACAAGTAGGCAGAAAGGCAGAGAGAGAGGAGGAAGCAGGCTCCCTGCTGAGCAGAGAGCCCAATGTGGGGCTCAATCCCAGGGCCCTGGGATCATGACCCAAGCCAAAGGCAAAGGCTTTAACCCACTGAGCTACCCAGGTGCCCAAGAATGATGACTTCTAAGTTTTACTTTAAAATTGCTTATTTATGGAGGGTACTTGACATAATGAGCACTGGGTGTTACAGGAACCTGATGAAACACTAAATTCTACCCCTAAAACTAATAAAAAATTGCTCATTTATTTATCTTACAGGGAGTCAAATTTTCAAAATAAGGATTTTTTTTCTTTAAATTTTTTACACTATGAGGTATCTATAGAAAAGAGACCGGAAGAAAACAAACCAAAACATTTAAAAGTGATGATCTCAAGATGGTAAGATTAAGGGTAACTATTGCTTTCATCTTCATTTTCAAATTTAAAACATTTTCTCCAAGGAGCACAGGCTGTCTTTATAGCCACAAAGTTGTTTTACAATGACCCCTGTTTAAAGTATTGTATTAATTGTAATTTTGATGACTGTTGTTAGATGACAATGACACTAGACGAGGTCTATCTTCCTGTAGATGAAATTGCCTTAAGTGATTATACCATAAATTTAATTCACTAGATTCTAGTTTTTTTTTGCTTTTTCTTTTTAACTCATGCATGGGCCAGAAGTTTATCTGTATCGTTGACAACTTTAGAAGGTCCTGCATGTTTCCTAAGAGAATAAAGTACTGGTACTAATCTTAGTACTAGTACTAGTAATAGTGTTAAGGTGGAAAAGAATGATGTATGCCTTTTATAGTTATAACAAGTCACAGTATATGATAAAGGGAATTTAATCTATGCTATTGTTTCATCATGTTTTGAAATTTAAAATTTATAGGTTTAATATGGTTTTAAAAATTGACACAGGGAACAAAATTAGAAAATTAATTTGCCCATCTCTCGATTATTCTTAACTTAACCTTATTTTTTCCCTAATGTTGTTACTAGGAATAATAATTATAGAAGTTTAGAAACTTTAAAATATCTATTAATAAGCTTGTTAGAATTCATTTTCAAATATATCTACATTATAAGTTTAAAAAGCTAATAAACCACAAAAATTTCATAAACAAGTAAAACTGTTCTAACTCGAAGGAAATAAAAATTCTCAAATATTAGGCTATTTTCTAGTACTATGTAATATATAGTATTGTTTTGTTTTTTACTCTGCCAGCAAGAATACATTGCTTACATTTGTGCATGAATGTTTATGTACATTAGTTTGAACTATATGAAGTTATATTCAATGTTTTTGAACTATAAAAAGGGCAATATGAAATTAGCTAAATTTTGACTTATGAAAATAATTTCATATACATATACAGAGTTTCGTAAAACATCACCTATCCTTCTTAGATGGAATGATCCAGATATTTTCTATTTTACTCTAGCTCATCAAATTTTTTTCTAATTGTATCCCAGTACATTTATTTCACGGTTTACATTTGTGAACTAACTCTCCAGTTTGAAAAACACTTGTAGATATTCTGATAAGGATACATATATAGTGACTGCCAAAATTTAAACTTAATTGCCAGATTGTTTAAATTCACTTATTTCATTTTTATGAAATTCATTTTTTAAAAAATTTTATATTTATAAGGTAGACTCCCCATCCAATGTGGGGCTCAAATTCATAAACCTGAGATCAAGAGTCACATGTTCTCTGGACTGAGCCAGCCAGGCATCCTTTTTTTTTTTTTTTTTTTCCCACACAGAGAGGGAGATCACAAGCAGACAGAGAGAGGTAGCCAGAGAGAGAGGGGGGGAAGCAGGCTCCCTGCTGAGCTGAGAGCCTGACATGGGGCTCCATCCCAGGACCCTGAGATCATGACCTGAGCTGAAGGCAGAGGCTTAACCCACTGAGCCACCCAGGCATCCTATTTTTATTAAATCCACTTTTAAACTACTAACTGGAACGTTTTCACTCATTATTTGTTTGTTGAAACAGTAGTAAATATTGTTTTTTCTTGGTCATGAAACAAATTCTAATAAAAAACAACTATGTCCATTAATTTATAGATGGAGTTCATTCCTTTCCCTCCCCCAGAACTTAAGATAATTATATATATAGCAATGTAAATTTCTATTAAACTTACCGTACTGAAGACCCATATCAGCTATGACAATATTCAGACTTCCTTTGAATTTTGGTTATACATTAACAATACACTTTATTAGTTGGTAACATTAAAAAAATGTCTACAAACCAATGACCTTATTATAAAAATCTTACATATAGAGAGATAGGTATTTTTAGAAAACAGAAATGTCTTAATTTTCTCATTCAATGTATTTAGAATACTGGTTCAGAACAGATTTGAGTGAGCTTGTTTCTGATGTGTTGCTTTAATCTGATAGAAGGGAAGATAAATGCACACTTTTTACTTAAGCTTTTTTTAAAATTTGCTTTAAACTTTAAAAGTGAATTTAAAATTGGCTTTTAAAAACTTCCATTCTCTTTGCCAGAATCACTACCTTTTCAGGACTATGTATGAGAAAATTAAATACCATTAAGAGTGTCTGATTGAATTCTATTTTCACATTTCTTTTTATGGTACTCTTCAGGGACCACAAATATAACGTAGGGAAATGTTTCCCAAGTTGTTGTATTCAATGGTTTTCATTTACAAGCATTAAATGTAATCTTGATGTTTGAGGAGGTTGTACATAGGTTTTACTTGTAGGCTGTTGGACTTCATAGACCTTTGGGTAAGTGTCCTCTTTATTATTGCTATTTAAGTTCAGGGTGTGCTTCTGGGATATAAATAAATGGGGCACATACATATATCTCTAAAACAGCAGCTAAGAAATTGCCTAATAACTGTTAAGAAACTGTTTTTAAGAAATTTAGACAAATAATTTGCATTAAGTGGGGTGTGTGTGTGTATAATTTCCAAAGTCATGAAAATGTATTTTCAGCAAAACTAAAATCTTCTTTTTTCCAGAATAAAACAATCAAGAGTACTTACTAGTTGACTAAGTATATCTGGAAGATATTACCTTGTTAGGTAAATTATACATATGCATTAGCTAGGGTTCTCCAGAGAAACAGAACCAATGTGATAGATAGATAGATAGATAGACTGATTTATTAAACTGAAGAATCAGGAAAGCCAGTGATATAATTCAGCCCAAGACAAAAGGCCTGAGAATGACAGGGTTGCTGGTATATGATCTGGAGTCTGAAGGCTCTAGAACCAAGAGTTCTGATGTCCCCCCCACCCAGGGCAGGAGAGAAAGCAATTTTTCTTTCCTTTGCCTTTTGTTCCTTTCTTGCCCTCAACAAATTGGATAGTGCCCACCCACACTGCGTGAGGGCAGATATCTTTATTTACCTGACTGAATCAAATGTTAATCTCTTCCAGAAACTCCTTCAAGGACACACCCAGAAAAAATGTTTTACTAGTTATGTTGACAACCCTTAGGCTGGTCAAGCCGCTGACAAAACTAACTATCCCACGAAGTGAGCACTTAAATTATATGTTATTATTGTGTGGAAGAATGCTTCTTGTTTCCCACTCAGAACACACAAGGAAATCATAATTGTTTCATTTATTAAATATATTACCTCATTTAAAGAAATAACCTATGCGGCTCAATAGTAAATATTAGCTATTATTAGTCATAGCATCTTTTCATTTGAAAGTGGACTTAGAATCCTCATTTCAGGCCTTAGTGCCAGGATTTATTCATTCAATATTAAACATTTAAGAACAAACTATATGTCAGGGATTAAATTTATAGGGATTTGAAGGTTTCTACTTCCTGGCCAGGACAAGAAGAAAGCAAGAGCTCTCAATCAACCTTAGAGAAAATATAGAGCTAGCTGGAAATAGGAGGAACTGTAGGGAGATTTAGGCTGTGCTGAACGAATTCCTTTGTCAGGGTTAATAGATGGGCAGGCTGTGAGACAATGGTGAGAGGATTCATCTGAGGAGAGCTTCTCAAGTCTGCTCTTGCCTTTTCCCAGCCCTACGCTGCAATAGACATTATCTGCGGCTTTACACCCAAAACTGGAGGCAACAGCCCTGGCTGCAGAGGCTGATAACTGCAGAGTGTTACCAGGGCAATGCAAAGCCTTGGTGTCAAGAGGCGTTGATGAAAACAAATGTAGACAGTCCTGGGATGGCCATTGCTCTTTCTGCTTCTCTTCAAAGCCCTTGGGCTGGTGAACTCTTTCTCCCAATGTGCTTCTTACTAAGGGTTTAAAGGTAAAATTCTAACAAAGTTTTTGCCTAATAGGCAGCACACCAGAACGATCAACAGTATTTAGGCAGTGCCTGGGGTCCTGTGCCCTTGGGTTCCTCCCAAGTCCATAACTCATTTAACTAGGGCCCTGGTTGGAGGCCCTTTGCCAATTTATATTATCAACTAGAGTAACTCGGGGAATGTGGCCAAAGAGATACCAATTTTCTTTCCATTCAAAGTGGACAATCAAGCAAACTGTCCACAGTTCTTCACAATGGGGGGATTTCCTTTCACCAAGTCTTTCAGGGCCATCCTGAGTAGGTTGTAATGCAGTAGCTTTCCATTTCTGGCTGGTGCCAGCACATGGTGCAGATCCAGGCCTGCGTGTTTTCCTCCTTTATAACTAGTCCTTACTTGGTCCCAATTTTGCCATGTCATTTATACGTAATGGAGTGTATCATTCTATTAATTCCCTTAATAATGGAGTACATGTTTCAACTTTATGACTTGGTTGACCAGGGAACACTTGTTGCATGAGGAGTAGCTCAGGTTGCATAATCACTTGGTGTCCCACAATCAGGTGATGAGTCTCTACCAGCATCAGTCAGTAAGCCAGGAGCTGCTTTTCAAAGAGAGAGTGGCTGTTGGCAAAAAAGGGCATGCCTGTACTCCAAATCCAAGGGGTTTGCCTATGATTCTCCTATTGGGATTTATCAGAGGCCCCATCAATTTATATCTGCTACAATATTCTATACACTTTTGAGCTGAATTTTGAAAAGGGGACTATCAGGCTGCCATGTTAAGAAAGAGATTTTTAATTTTTTTTATTAACATATAATGTATTATTTACCCCAGGGGTACAGGTCTGTGAATCATCAGGCTTATACATTTCACAGCACTCACCATAGCACATCCCCTCCCCAATGTCCATAACCCAGCCACCCTATCCCTACCCACCCTCCCCTCAGCAAACTTCAGTTTGTTTCCTGAGATTAAGAGTCCCTTATGGTTTGTCTCCCTCCTGATCCCATCTTGTTTCAATTCTTCCCTCCCTACCCCCCAAGACCCCCAACCCTGTCTCTCAAATTCCTCATATCAGAGAGCATATGATAATTGTCTTTCTCTGATTGACTTATTTCACTCAGCATAATACCCTCTAGTTCAAGAAGACTGTTTTGAATTAAATACTAAATACAATGTATCACAAAGATAGTTTGATTACATTCTTATATAGTTTATTTATTTAGTTTTAAAGGTTTTATTTATTTACTTGAGCGAGAGAGCAAGCATGACCAGGGGAGCTGCAGGCAGAGGGAGAAGCAGGTTCCCTGCTGAATGAGGAGCCCCTTGCAGGGCTCTATCCCAGGACCCTGGGATTGTGACCTGGGCCTAAGGCAGGCACTGAATGACTGAGCCACCCAGGCACCTTTCTGATATAATTTATAACCTGAAATACTCATTTGCTAAGTAAATGTAGTTCAGGATTTGATTTAATGAACAGATAAAAATGTGATCATCAAATGTGAATTTTCTATTACACTTTAAAATGATTGAATTGGAAGTGTTTTTAATTTCTCCTCTAACTTATATTTACAATTTAAAGCAACTTTTCTTAATTCAAACTATTTGGAATTAAATGTTCTGATTATTTCAAATGAAGTATACCATGTTCAGACAGCCTATTTTCAAAGTCTGAGTGAAATGAAATATGCTATATGAAAACTGTTATCAAACAGAACACATATGTGATTCAGAAGATACCACAGGATCTTACAGTATGTCATTCATTTTTCACTACGAATATCTATTATAATAACTAATATTTCTTAATTATTTACTATGTGCTGAGTACCATGCCCTTTCATCTACAGATGTTATTTCATGTAACACTCTTATTTACCATAAGAAATAAATATCATTAAGCATGAAAAATTAGCCAAGAGGAGATGAAAAGATTTGCCTCAAATCATTGTTAACTACTATCATATAATAGTGTGATGACTTCAATCAGTTTTTTTTTTTTAAAGATTTTATTTATTTGTTTGACCGAGAGAGATCACAAGTAGACAGAGAGGCAGGCAGAGAGAGAGACAGAGAGGGAAGCAGGCTCCTCGCTGAGCAGAGAGCCCGATGTGGGACTCGATCCCAGGACCCTGAGATCACGACCTGAGCCGAAGGCAGTGGCTTAACCTACTGACCCACCCAGGTGCCCATCAATCAGTTTTCTTAATGTAAAACTCATGCACTTAATTGGTATCCTGAACAGCTTCTCTGATTTATAACAGCTGTGGAAAGTATAGGCCATCATACCATCTCTGCAGAACATTCCCTTATGGCTGATTTTGTGCTTTTTAAAAACATATAAACTCTCACCATTTTTATTTGTTTCATTTTTGAAAGGAAAGTGGAAAGCAAGATGCCCACTTAAAAATTCCATTCATATTGTCAGGTTATATGTATGCCGTGCTAATCAACATTCTCAGCATTCTGCTTGGCAGATACGAACTTCAGCCCTGTATCTATTAAAAATTATAGCAAAACCTGAATTATGTTATCTTAAATGACAGAGGTTATAATGGTTAGTTTACAGATCAAATTCTTTTTTTATTTTTTATTTTTTTATTTTATTTTTTTAAAAGATTTTATTTATTTGACAGACAGAGATCACAAGTAGGCAGAGAGGCAGGCAGAGAGAGAGAGAGAGAGAAGAGGAAGCAGGCTCCTGCTGAGCAGAGAGCCCGATGCGGGGCTCGATTCCAGGACCTGGGATCATGACCCGAGCCGAAGGCAGAGGCTTTAACCCACTGAGCCACCCAGGCACCTCCAGATCAAATTCTTAATTTAAAAAACTTTCTGGGTAAATTCAGTGTTCTTTTTTTTTTTAAAGATTTTATTTATTTATGAGAGAGAGAGAGAGAGAGAGAGCGAGCACAGGGAGACAGAATGGCAGGCAGAGGCAGAGGGAGAAGCAGGCTCCCTGCAGAGCAAGGAGCCTGATGTGGGACTCGATCCCAGGACGCTGGGATCATGACCTGAGCCGAAGGCAGCTGCTTAACCAACTGAGCCACCCAGGCGTCCCTAAATTCAGTGTTCTAATTTTAATGAACAAATGTGGCAAAATATTTGGATAATATTTACTAGTACAATTCTTCCAATAAGACCAAGGAACAAAATGAAAACTGCTTGGCCATGTTTGAGAAACTATCACTTCCATGTATAAGTTTAAAAATGGAACAGTTGGATACATTTATCTCGTCACCAGCAATTGACTTTCAGGTGCTGACAATCTTGCACATTTTTCTGCCAGCGAATGGATTGTAGTAATCATATTTTTGATATGTAATACGATTATTCCAGAATTTCTACTCTTTAGGTGAGATATTTTTCCTTAGAGAAATTATATCTTTTTGTCTTTACTATCTCTTGACCTTAAAACTACTGTTATAATTATTTTCAAACAATTATTTAGATTATTGCTTTTACTGAAAGTATGTCTTACTCTATCTACTCTTTTGGGTTCTGTATGAAGGAAATTATTTGCCCAACTCTGGAAGAGTCATCAGAGGCTTGTATGTCAACTACTTACTCCCACTAGTTGCAGTTTTGTACACAGATCTTAAATGAGTAAAATATATGGCTTTTGTATGTGGCTGCTAACTTCCATGCAGCTCTTCCATATGTATGTTACTACAGAATTTGTTAAATTAGATTACTGTTCACATCTGTTCTTGCTTTTTCACTGTTTTATTTACTATAACCTTGGTGATGCAGCATAATTTGGACTCCATGCCCGAGGGCTTCTTCCAGGTATCCCTGGATGAGATAATGTATGTAAAATACTGAGCTACCAAGTGCAGAAACAGTCTCACTTGTGTAAGGATACCTTACTGAAAAATAGTAGAAGCTGATAAACAGAGACCTCTAAAGAATTATGTTTGCTCATGTATAGGAAATATAACCCTACTGAAAGAACTTGTAATCTATTACCCATCTAGAATGGCCTTATTCTTCCCTACACTCCTTCCTTTTGCCCAGCTCCTCCTAGATGTAATGTCTACTGTCATCTACTCGTATATTATGCTCTGCAGATTACCTGTATGACAATTACCTGGGGGTGGATATGAGAGAAGGTGGATTGCTGGAGCCCATCCCAGATGAATGAGAATATCTTAGGATGGGGCCTGGACATCTGCATTTTAGATAACTCTCTCCTCCACTCGTAATTCATATGCACACTAAGTACCCACTGTAGTTAGTCTTACTGATATCCCAGAAGCCCCTTTGGCGGTGTTAACTCCTTCCTCTGATTCCCCGAGGCATTTATCTTTCATAAAGTCATAGACCACTGCTTTCCTTCTCCTCGTCTTTCAGTGATCCTGAGAGAAGTGAAATATACACCTATCTGAACTCTAAGTCTTATCCTGTGGGTCTCAGGATATGGTGTTTACTTAAGGTTTGTTTTTTAAAGATTTTTATTTATTTATTTGACAGACAGAGATCACAAGTAGGGAGAGAGGCAGGCAGAGCAAGAGGGGGAAGCAGGCTCCCTGCTGAGCAGGGAGCCCGATTTGGGGCTCGATCCCAGGACCCTGAGATCATGACCCGAGATGAAGGCAGAGGCTTAACCCACTGAGCCACCCAGGTGCCCCTACTTAAGGTTTTAGTTCACATTAACTTATTTAGCTAGGTTGTGAGTTTCAAGTTAATACATGAGAAACAACAAATAATCACTAGAGAAAATATGACCAACTTAGCTTCACAAAAAAAAAAAAATTGAGCATTAAGCCAGACACATAGTAGGTGCTCAGTGAACACTTATGTATTATTGATTACTTACTTTATTCTTCCCACTATATCACTTTACTTTTTTTCTCTTCCCACTTTCTAGTTCTCTATTTTCAATTATTCCTAACAAAATTTACATGAATTTCCACTAACTAGGAGTTATTTCCTTGCCCATTTGTCATCTTAAGTTGTTCATTGTTGCCATGCAACTATAAAACATGCTATCTTTAGTTCCAGGGAAAACTGCATATGGCTTAACAAATCCTGTGTTTATTTTCTCTTAAGTATTTGGTTACTGGATACATATATAATATAGAAATGGGGGAGGGAAAGCTGTTGGGGGAGAGGTGGACAGTGTATGTTTCTTCAGGGTACCTTATCTTACATGTTGTAATTAGAGGCTTTATTTTATGCTGAGCAAAACAGATTAGTAAATTTATCTTATGATTCATTTGATGACTACATGTTTTCTTATAAACAAGTTAATATTATTGTTTTTGGCAGACATTTAAGGTTATATTAATCTTAGAATTTTTATGACTCATTCATATTTGATTTTATAGCTGATACTTTTAAGCTGTTAGAAGTGCCAAATGCTAGAGTGTAAATACTGTAGATCAATAACCTGGGTTGAACTGTAGCCTTGAAGGGAAATGCAGACTTTTTTTTTTTAAGATTTTTTTGTTTATTTACTTGACAGAGAGCAAGAGAGCAGAAGCAGGGGGAGGAGCAGAGGGAGAGGGACAAAAAGGTTCTGCACTGAGCAGGGAGCCTGATCCAGGGCTCAATCCCAGGACCCTGGGATCGTGACCTGAGCCAAAGGGAGAGGCTTAACTGACTGAGCCACACATGTGCCCCATAAAATGCAGACTTTATACTTTTGAATAATTGAAGTTAATTCATTTATTTTAGATAGTAAGAACAGTCAATTTATTTTATCAGTCATATTTACTGATTTCTGTTACATACTTCACAATATGTGAGAATCTGGAGAGGATGCTAAAGAGGAATATGAAACATTGTTTCTACCATCAAGGAACTCTGTGGTAGGTAGACAATTTACCATATGTGAAAAAAGTCAGCATATATGCAAATACAAAACTCTCCTGTAAAAAACTATTTCTAGAACATTAGATTGTACTTTAGGAATTCAGGAAAGTGAGGGATTAGGTGGACTGGTGTGCCAGTCTCTCTAGATCAACTTTCATCTTTTTCAGTTTTTCCAAGTGGCATCTGCAGCCTGGGCCATATAGATAGAGACTTTCTTCCCTCTGACATCTGGTTTAGTGTTAACTCTGAATAGGTAATCTGAGGGAAGGAGGAGAATGAGGTCAGGGTAGGTACATTTGTGGGCCCATGGCAAGAGTCAAAATGGAGGCTCAGATACCATATTAACCATCAAAAACTAATTGCTTAAAAAACAAGTAGTTAAATAATATATGTTCTCTCCTTCTATTTTTCTTTTTAAAAGACATTTATTTTAGAAAGAGAGAGAGAGCATGATCAGAAAGGGCAGGGAGAGTGAGGGAGAAAGTCAAGCAGACTCCGTGTGGAGCATAGAGCCTTACGTGGGTCTCAATTTCATGACCCTGAGATCAGGTCCTGGACTTAAACCAAAAGATGGACCTTCAACTGACTGCACCAGCCAGGCATCCCTCCATCCTATTTTAACCAATATATTTTCATAATCTGAAACGTAAAGTATAAATATAGAGTTCCTCGGTTCATCAGAGTTCCAAACCAGAAAGTAGGAACATGGGGAAAACCAGGTCTGTACCTAGAGTCTACCTATTATACTCTTACCCAGTTTTACCTCCTCCCACTGACTTTCCTTGGCAAAGAGTTGCTCCTTGACTACACTACCCTCAGGCACAGGGTTAAGCCCACAAGCATTGCTGTACACTAGGAAAGCCTATATAGTTTCTGGAAGGAGACTTGGGGCCACTTTGGCAGGGAAATCCAGGGACAGCATGAATTCTGGGTGGCCACAGTCCCTTGACTCTGTGGACTCCATACCTTGTAGGGTTTTGTGCCTCTGAAGGAGGGCTGAAGCAGGGGTTCCTTTTGGTCAGGTCTAAGAATATTGGGCCAGACTTTTCATTTCTTCCGTTGTTTTTCTTCTAGATTCCCTCTGCTAGAGGATTCCTTCAAACAAATGTCACAGGTCCTCTCAAGGTGTTTTTGTCTACAGAACTTTCTAATTCCTCACCACTTTGGACTTTGGGATAGAAACGGCCCTGGGATATAATACTATGTGTTACAAGTATATCTTGACCACCACCTGCCCAGTCCCTTTGTCAAACCATCACCAAATAGTCTTAATTTGAGGGTACCATCTGTTTTCTTCTGGGATGGTGGCTAATACAGCTGGTTCCTTGAGTGAGATTGTACATGAAGATGAAGTTAATGTAGGCCTCAAGCTAAAGAAAGATAGGATTTAGAAATTAAAGGGAATTGAAAGGCTTTGGAATCCTACTTTCCCACCCCATGCCAGTACTTTTGCTCTGTTTGATATTTTGACACAGCTTAGAAGCATTCTTTGAAGTTTTTCTTAATTTCACACTTTCTTGTTTTCCCTCACACTGCTTGGATATTGAGAATTATACCTGCCATATACCCTAGGGTGACTCACTTCTCTTCCTACTTTTCTTTAATCAAACTTCAGTGAGTTTTTTATTCCTACAATATTTTGTGAAGTTATTTGGCTTTCACTTGATGGGAATGCATCACTTACACATTAGGTTTTCTCTGCTCTTTTCTCAGCACATGACAAAGTAATATTATTTGGTGTTATAGCAATCATAAACACGCAAAATCAAGTTCTGAGATCCTGTAGCAGTATTCCATTTTTAAGGAGATGAATGAGAATATGTTTATATTACTTTTTAAAGCCCATATGAACTGGAATATGTTTACACTAATTTTAAGTCATAGAACATAAAACAAAAATATTGAAATTACCCTAAAGAATAGATCCCCTTCCTCCCTCAGGATATCTGCCTACCTTAATTTGAGAAACAAGGACTTTCAGGACTGAATTGATGTGAGAGATGGGGAAAAAGTTTGGAATAATGATTCAAAGATGTCTGGTTTGGGTTACTGAATACCTATTTTCTATAATCAGGAGTAAAAAAAATGCTGTGAGTGAAAAGGATGAATTTGTAAAATCTCACTTTGAGTTTCCTGCAGTACATTTTCTTTGTGGTAGACTGAGCTGCAGATATAAATTTGGAGGTCAGCAACATCTACTGAAACCAAGAGAACAGATGGCCATTCAGGGAAAGCATGCAGAGTAAGAGAAGATGGCCAAGAAAAATAATAGGGTTAGAGAAAACAGTTCCTGGAAAGTAGCAGTTAGCACAGACAGAGAGAGGTATGTCAAAACAGAGGCATGTTTTAAAAATGAAATGGTCAATGCAGTCAGATACTCGAAAAGGTCAAGTAAGATCAAGACTGAAAAGAGTTAATCATATCTGATGATTAAGAAGTGATCAGAGTACACGCAATTTCAGTGGAGTGTGGCGGCAAAGTCTAATCAGCGAGCCTAAGAGCAAAGGGGGAAGTGAGGAAAAGCCGCTTATAATTCAAGATTATTTTTGTTTTGTTGTGAAGATGTAGCTATAGGCCATTGCAAAGGCAGGACTTGAAAACAGTGTAAAAGATTTGGGCTTCTGACCACCAGTGAGTGGCACCAGATGGGGAGAAAGGCAAGAGCCCACAGCTTAAAAACAGAGATCCTGGGGCACCTGGGTGGCTCAGTGGGTTGAGGCCTCTGCCTTCGGCTCAGGTCATGGTCTCAGGGTTCTGGCTGGGATCGAGACCCGAATCGGACTCTGCCCTGCCGGTAGCCTGCTTCCTCCTCTCTCTCTCTCTGTGCCTACTTGTGATCTCTGTCTGTCAAATGCATAAATAAAAATCTTCAAGAAAAAAAAAAAGATCCTAAAAATGGTTGAATCACTATATTGTACACCTGAAACATAACACTAGTTGTTAATTATACTGGAATTGGGAAAAAAAAAAAGATCCTAGAAGAGTGAGGAGATCAGTGCAAGGGTCAAATAAGAGATTTCTTAAGAGTTTGGAAACGGGAGGTGGGTGTAGTTATACACAGGGGTGGGGAATTGAGGGAGCTCACACATTGAACAGAACGGCTTCAATTTTCTCTGTGGAAAAAGGAGCAGGGTCCTTTGGCACCAATCTCAAAACTTTCCCTTCCAACTCTGCCATGCAGGGTGTGAGGTGCCGAGAAGACCGATGAAGGTTGACTTCTACTTAAATCCCTATCCCCAGTGGCCCCATCCTTGTGAGCGCCTACCTCAGATTCGTGAAAAGCCCCGAAAGCCCACCGTGTTTGTATTCTAAGACGTGTTCTGTAGCTTCAGCATCTTGAGGCTTTTACGGAAATAGAGCCTTTTTTTCCTTTCTTTCTTTCTTTTTTTTTTTTCCCCTTTTTTTAAGGCGAGGAGAGAAGCCGGGGAGATGAGATGCGGGAACGTGCCAACTTTTCCTCTTTGCAGGTCTCCCCGGAGGGAGGGCAGGTGGCCGCTGCTGTCCAGGTGTCCCTCCTCGCGGCGGCGGAGGGGGCCCGGACCTGGCGTGGCCGGGCGGAAGCACCTCTGCCATTGGCCCAGCGGCGGCTTTTACCTGCGCGGAGCCCGGGGGCCCGAGCTCAAAGTCCGCGACATCCTGCGGGAGAGGCAGCCGCGTCCGCAGTGCAGGTGGGCTCCCGCCCTCGGCCAGGCAAGATGCCCCTGGGGTTGCGGAGAAAGGTGAAAGCCAAGTCCAAGGAGGCCGCCCAGCTGGTGAAGGTCGAGCAGGTGGGCGCGGGCGGTTGCAGCCTTCCGGACCCCCCGCCTCCCACACGCAAGCTGGTTTTCTACACGCAGCTGGCCCACGGCAGCGCCACCGGCCGAGTGGAGAATTTCACCTGCGTCCAGGAGCTCTACGCCAAGATCGCGGGAGTGTTCGGGATCTCGGCGTCTGAGGTAAGGGCTGGGCGCCCAGGCTCTGGCTGGCGCGCGCGCCCCCCGCCCCTCCCACGTGCCGCGCTGGCTTAAGCCGGCGGGAGCTGGAGGGGCGGCGCGGCGTCTGCTTGCAGCGCCCCCGTTGAAGTGAGGAGCTGAAAGGTAAGTCCGGGACCACAGAAAGTCGCGTTCCCCGGGCCCGTGGCTTCTGGGAAACCCGGCGACTTTTCTTCCTCATGCAAATGAGTATGCTTCCCTTGTCCTGGAGTTCCTAGACGTTCCGGGCAGGAGCGCCTCCGCGGAGTGGAGATCTGACTGGGCAAGGTAACGCCCTCCGCTTCGCCTGGACTTCACTTTCCTTCCTCTGCTGGGGGAAGCATCTCCCAGGTTAAGGTAGGGAGAGAAAAGGGCCTGCTGGGTGATAGCACACCGAGGTCCCCTTAGCCCCTCAGGTGTGTTGTCTGGCCCCCAACACCAGAGCCCCCTTGGTAGTATCCCCTAGAATTTGATTATACCAAGGGTGCATAACGGAAGAGAGTTAGAGCTCACTCCTTGGGATGAGTTAACGACACGGTCAGAGGGGAAAGCGGCTCTAAATTTTACACCCTGTCCTTTAAAAGAGGCTGGACCTCGCCTTAATTAGATTGACTGCATGCGCGCCCGGAACCGAAGTTTGCTGTGGGAACGATGTGGAAAGCGCTAGTGTGCAGTCATGGGACTGCTCTGTGCTTACCCCAGCGAACTGCAGATGCAAGAGAAGCTGGCCCAAGGAAGTCTTTTGTCCACACTGGAGGAAAAGCATGAGATGTTGCCCCGGACTCCAGGGAGTGTAGGGAGCGGCTTTGGAATGACACAGCTGCACTTGGATTTCTGTTCTTTAATGCTGTTTATCAGGTCTGCTCAAGTAAAACTGAGATCGCGGCAGAATTCTAAGGGGAGGTGAGAGAGAGCTTGAAGTGTTAACCTTTTGTTCCTTCTGGGTTCCTAGGCACTGAGGGGCAAATCACAAACCCATTTTGTGAATGGTTTATGTTGACCTGGAGTAGTAACAGTATTTCACGCTCCTGTAGGACATTTCAATTCAAAAGGCACTTTCATGGGACTAATGAATGTCCTTTTCTCTAGGAGAAGCAGGTGCATGTAGGTCATTGGGTAGCTAAAGGACAGGATTTGGAGACACCTACGCCTGGATGTGAGTCCAAGTTCTACCACTTACTGGCTGTGTCGCCTTGAACAAGTTTAACTTTCCTCACTTTCAGCCATGTATAAGACAGATGAGAAGGGGGGTGCCTGGCTGGCTCAGTTGGTAGAGCCTGTGACTCTTGATCTCTGGTTGGTGAGTTCGAGCCCCACATTGGGTGTGGAGATTACTTAATCTTGAAATACGATCTTGAAAAACAAACAAACAACAACAACAAAACCCAAATGAGAACGTCTGCCTTGAAGGGTTGTAAAGACTGGAACTCATAAATAAACTTAAGAGATTGCATGGTGTATGGTCAATGCTTAACAAATTGTAATTAGTATTACTGATACCTAACAGTTAAGTGAGGAGCTGAGGTACAAAGTAATTGGGTCTTGGCCAAGGTCACATAATTAGCAAGAAAAAATCTGGAATGTTATTTAAATTTGAATATTCTGGTTTCTATGCTAAGTGAGCTTGTTAACACACTTAACTGACAACTTTAAATGTCTCTTCTATAGCCAGGGACTCCAGATTTAGTTGCTTTGTGTTAATAGCCTTCCTCATTAAGGTGCATGACTTTATTCAATCCACTTAATTCCGGAAAAAAATATTATTGATATCACTGCTTCAGAGAGGAAACAGGCTTTGAGGTTCACAAACTTTTCAAAATTATACATAGTAAGTAGCAGAGCCTGGGTTTAAACTCAGGTGTGTTTGCTTTTTGTTTTCTGACTCCAAATTCCATGAACTTCTCTTCTGTATTGTTTCCCAAGTTCTCCATGGTCTCTGGGATAGCTGGGCAACCATTTTCAGTGTTTTCACTTTCCAACACACTGAATTAGGAGATAAAATTCCGAGATAATATAATCCTGCTATATCAAACTTCATATATTTTTATAACACCAAATATATGTATTGGTATACTTATGCATGTAACCAACATTAACACAAGTTTTCTATTTGGATTAAGAATATTTAAATATATCCAAGATAAAGTATTGGTCATCATAGTATAGTATGTCCTAAATATTTCAATAGTTATTTTGAAACAAGTAACTAATTAAAACCATTTCTCGTGTCATTCCCCCAGCAAGGGGAATTACAGTATAAACTTTTGAGCTGTCAGTGAGAACAAAACAAATTTCCCCCCTTTAATAGTTTCAGTAGAGTATTAGCTCAGAATTCCTGCCTTTTTTTCTAGAGCAGTGGCTTTAGGATTATAAATAGCTCTGTATAGAATTGAACCTTCTTTCCTAAGGGGGAGAGGAAAAGGGAAGGGCTTGGCCTGACCTGATTTCAGGTGGGGCAGATATACTGGGAGTTCATAATGTGCCCATGACCGTACTAGGCATGTAAATAAGTTTGCAGCATGGTCGTTCCATCCTCACCATAGCACCGAGGTTGGGGTTCTTTTCACTTTATAAAGCTAAGTGAGGCTCTGAGAAGTTAAGTAGCTTGCCCAGAGTCACTGAGCAGGTATGGGGCAGGGTCAGGATTTGAATGCAGGTTTCCTGGTTCCAAGTCTATTACATTGCAGCTATGAGGTTCTAGGTAACTGCATTCAAATTTCAAATACAAACCCAGGAAAACGTTTTTAAAACAAAGGGTCTTTTCAGTTAAAGCCTCAGACCCCACCACAAAAATATTGCCTCAAAAAATGCTGTTGTGGGGACTCCTGGGTGGCTCAGTTGGTTAAGCAGCTGCCTTCGGCTCAGGTCATGATTCCAGCATCCTGGGATCGAGTCCCACATCGGGTTCCTTGCTCGGCAGGGAGCCTGCTTCTCCCTCTGCCTCTGCTGCCACTCAGCCTGCCTGTGCTCGCTCGCGCACTCGCGCGCTCTCTCTCTGGCAAAAACTATGACCCATTAGTTTTTGTGAAACTAATGCGGGTTTCACCTATTTCAAGGTCCCTGAAGGAGGAAACTAAGGAAACTATAAATCTAGGCTCTGAATCACTTTCAGGGTGCAGCCTGTGATCATTACCTTGAAACAGATGGCTAATTATGCAGAAATCCCTTTGAGCTGGTACTTTTTTCTAAACAACTAAATGAACAATTCAGCAAAAAGAACAAAGTAAATCTTGGTTAAAAGAGCGGTTAATTTCTGTAAGTGCAGGGACACTTTTACAAAAGTTTGATACCATTTTTAAAAATATTCAGGTTATACAAGGGAATTGAGCATTACATTCTTGAGCTTCAGTAGTAACATTTACTGAAGGGGCATTCTGAATATGTGACCACTGTGATTGACAGTAGATGGTGCCGTGACATGTTTTCTTAGTTCCCTATTATGTGGAACGACTGTAGAAAACAGTAATTCGAACAAGCTTTTAAGAAAATCAGTTTTGTAGTTCGATACCTCACATGTCCAAGAAATGAAAGCTCAGTGTCTTTAAAGATTTAAGAAATTATTGGGATTCCTGGGTGACTCAGTTGGTTAGGTGTCTGACTTTGGCTCAGGTCATGATCCCAGGACCCTGGGATGGAATCCCACATTGGGCTCCTTGCTCGTCGGGGATCCTGCCTCTCTCCCTGCTTGTGCATGCTTGTGTGCTCACTCTCTCTGACAAATAAAATCCTTAAAATTTCCTTTGACTTGGTTGTATTCGTTCATTTATGTATAATACTAGTTCATTGACTGAATGGGTCAAGCAAATGTAGCCTCTTCTTTCTCAATACATAAAGCCGTCCAAAAAAACTAGTATTCTTGGGAAGATCAGATTTTAATTTTGAGAACTGTGATTTTTAATTTCAAGCTTTATATGCAGTAGTTTATAAATAAGTTATACTGTGATTTCTCTCAACAAAACAGCTCTTCCCTTTTCACCTGCCCCATCTCCTGCTATTTCTCCTTTTTCTAGCAAAACTCACAAGTTGTTGTCTCCACTGAGACCTATCAAATCTTTTCTATTTGATCAGAACTCTATGATAGCTCCCTATCTCACTTACAGCAAAAGCCAAAATCTTACAATGGGCTATAGGCCATGTTGCCTCTCTAATACCCTTATTCCTCCTGTTCCAGCCAGTGTGGCCTAGCCATTCCTTGAACTCTGGAGCCTTGGGGCTGTTGTCTTTACCAGGACTTCTTCCTGCAGAATGCAGTTCCTTCTTTAAGACTACTTGAATCTCCCCTTCTCCGGCTGGTACTGATCATCCCATTTAAAATTCCCCTCCTCAGTTAATTTTCCTGCATAGCATACTCACATCCTATGTATATGTAACTGATTTGTCTTTTTCTTCTCCCATGTAGTAGAATATAAGCTCCACAAAGGCAAGGATTTTGTCTATATTTTTTTTTTTTTTACTGATACAGCCCCAAAGGGCCTAGAACTCTACCTAAAACTTGATTGGAGCTCAAGTATTCATTGAATTAAAAAAATCTTCACACAGTAGTTAAAATCCTGTAGCTTCAGTATGCAGCTTTAGTACCAGTTACAATAATGATATCTTTTTTTTTTTTTTTAAGATTTTATTTATTTATTTGACAGAGATCACAAGTAGGCAGAGAGGCAAGCAGAGAGAGAGGGAGAAGCAGGCTCCCCGCTGAGCAGGGAGCCCAATGCGGGGCTCGATCCCAGAACCCTGAGATCATGTCCTGAGCTGAAGGCAGAGGCTTAACCCACTGAGATACCCAGGTGCCCCACAATAATGATATCTTTTGTAGATGTTAACTTTTCCTACTGCCGTGTGAAGAAAGACTAGCTTTTGATGGCGGTAGGAATGAGGAGCATCATTTGTACTTTGAAGAGGATGGGGAGTAAGAGGGTGAAGTATGGACACTGACTAGAAAGTATGGAAATGAAGATTTTTATGCATTTCTTGTATCTCTAAAAATTGCAGAAATTATGAAGTTGGAGGCTCTGTTTACAAGCAGAATTCCTTCCTAGCTGAAATAGTGTATGGGAGCTGCCTTGTAAAGGTTCCCAGAAACTGCTTCCTTTTGTTTCCAAGTTGCTGGCATCTGTGCTGAGCTCTTGTGAAAGTCAATATTCTGTACTTATGTGGCACTTCTGGAGAACATGAACTGTACTGCGGACTTTATCATTTCCCAGCAATTCAGCTAACTGGCTAGTGGAACCATGCCTTTCTGCTTCACAAATGCGAAATCCAGGAAGACTAGAGCAGAATGAGCTTCACTGACTTGCATATGGTCCCTCCTAGGAATAACAACAAACATACCAAATGAAGGAATTTGGGAATCCAGTGTGAATTTTTACCATTGAGCTATGAGAACTGTGAAACAAGCCCAACAGAACTGAATAAAAGAGTGTAAGAGTGAGAAAAGCAGCCCCTGCCATCTGGGAGCTGGCTTGACACTCACAGGTAGGAGTTGGCTTTCTCCTTTTGGGCATAAATGGTATCACAGAACATCAAAATCAGATAAGATCACTCTGTGACTGATCGGGCAAGTCAAAAGTAAGACTACCCTGGGGGTGCCTGGCTGGCTCAGTTGGAAGAGCATGTGACTCGATCTTGAGGCTGTAAGTTCAAGCCCCAAGTTGTGTGTAAAGATTACTTTAAAAGAAAATCTTGGGGTGCCTGGCTGGCTCAGTTGGAAGAGCATGTGACTCTTGATCTCAGGTCTGTGAGTTTGAGCCCCACATTGAGTATAGAGATGACCTAAATAAAACTTAAAAATCTTAAAACAGAAACCAGAAACATCACTCTGGAATCCTGTCTGGACAGAAACCAAAACATGAACATTGTTCACACCTCAAAAATGACCAGATTCGCACCCCTTTTCCCCCAGACCAGGTGACTGATAAAATCACTGCTGTTCCTTCCATAATTCTAGCTTTTAGCTTTGATAACTTCTCCCACCTTACTAAGATAGTCCTAGAATTGCCCCACCTCCTGATGCTAACCTATCCAGGGCAAACCCATGTTTCCTTGCATGTACTCCCAAGTCCGTCCTTTCTTTTTTTTTTCCCAAGTCCTTTCTAGCATCCCCTTACTCAGACCCCTCTGTGGTTCTCCATGGCATGCTGTCTCCCTTGATGCTAGGAACAGTAAACTAGAGGTGAGAAATCCTGGTGATCCTTGGCTGGAGGGCGTTGACAGTTGTTATTGTTGGATTATTACAATGGTGCCTCAAAAGAAGCACCCTGATATGATTTTCCTGATCCTACCCATCTTCTATTTTATATTTTGATGGTCTGAGCATACCTATTAGAAACCTTCAGAGCTCCCAGTTACTCCCTGTCTTATTCCTTGTTGGCTGCTATAACAAAATCACTGTCTGGATAGCTTCCCCCCCCCCAAAGATTTTATTTATTTATTGTTAGAGAGAGCGAGTGTGAGCACAGGCAGACAGAGTGGTAGGCAGAGGCAGAGGGAGAAGCAGGCTCCCCGCCGAGCAAGGCTCCCAATGTGGGACTTGATCCCAGGATGCTGGGATCATGACACTGGGATCATGACCTGAGCCTCATTAACCAACTGAGCCACCCAGGCGTCCCTGTCTGGATAGCTTTTAAACAACACAAATTTATTGCTAACATTTCTAGAGCCTGGTGCATGACCACCTTCTGGTAATGCCCTCTCCTGGTTCATTGTTGGCACCTTCTTGCTGTGTCCCCACATGGTGGGTAGGAACTGGTAATCTCTCTGGAACTTCTGGTAAGGCACTGATTCCATTCACGAGGTCCACCCTCCGGCTTAAGCAACTTCTAAAGGCCCTACCTAATAATGCTGTCACCTGTGGGGATTCAACATTTGATTTTGGAGGGAAACACAAATATTCAGATGAAAGAACTTACAAATAACCCCCACTAGCTAAACAATGTCTCCTATTCCTCCCTCTTGAGTTCTGTCCTGTGCCTGCTTCTCCGATCTCCTCTTCTAACCATCCCCTCTTTCTCTGTGCCTTTTCTCATACTGTTCTCATTTTTTTAAAGTAGGCTGCATGCTGGGTGTGGGCTTGAACTCATGACCCTGAGTTCAAGACTTGAGTTGAGATTGAGTTGGATGTTTAACTGACTAAGCCTTCTCATTTCTGGTAGACTATTCACCTTTCCAGTCTTAACTGCCACCTCTTCCAAGAAGCCTTCCTTGTGAATCTCTCAGTCTAGATTAGTTATAATATCCACTGTTGCATGATTTTAGCCTAGCATTAGCACACTGAATTGAATTTAGTTATTCCTCTCTTCCTCTCCCAGGATGGTTGGGGGAGGGAGGGCTTGGACTTTTTCTTTTTCTTTTCATTTCTTTTTTTTGTTTGTTTGTTTCTTAAGTCCTGTCTCTACAGTAGCTAGATGGTTACCTGCCCCATGGAAGTCTGATAAATAAAATTAAATGACTGAATGGTGGATACAGTAGGAGCTGAAGATGGAGATGATGAGACTATAAACATCCTTGAAGCTGTATAGATTTTATTCTATAAGCAATGAGAAGAACTCAGATGTTTTTCAGCAGAGGAATGATCACTGACTTCTGTTTATATAAAGTAGAAATACAATTTACCATTCATTTGCTGTTTGTCTTGCAAATGTTTGTAAGTTGAAAATGATAGTATTTTCTGGAATCGTACAGTACCAGCTGATAAATTCTAATATGATCATTATGTTTGCTATCTCTCATGGGCACCATTTTTTTTTAAAGCTTCATTTTTAGATTAAAAACTGGAAACAAAAATCACTAACTTATTTTGAGAAGTGGGAGAGTGTAAGTAGCTGCCTTGTAGACCTCACTGCTATCAGGAAGATAAGAAATGAATAAAACTGTTGACTTTTGCTGGAAATCCCCTGAAGTTAGTATGTGAACAATCCTAGAGTAAAGTCTGAAACCCTGAGCAGAGGCCAACCACTCCCAGCGTGCTATGTCAGAGGCTGATAGCTGGCCTCTGCCTTCTTTCACTCCCTCCCACCACTCCCATTCTGAGTGGACATGAAAGGCTCTTGCAAATTGCAAGAGATGGAACACTCCGATTACCTTAGGCAATTTGTATGTATGTATTTGTTTGTATCAGGTTGTATATAGGAAGGTAAAGAAGCTCAGGACAGCTTCTGTAGGTGGGTAGTCCCTTTCCATGCACAACTGTAGGATCATTCATGCTGACCAGGTGAAAGCAGTAGCTTTAGACTTTGAAGAACCAAGAGCAAGTCTGTTTGTCCTTCACCTTCCATTTTAGCTTCTCTTTCTCTCTCCCTCTCCCCCCACATCTCTTCTTGACTGATGAATGCCTCTTATCCTTTTGATTTTGCTCCTTTTATGTCCTGTTGTCTCATCTGTGTCTTTGTTTTGTTACTGCTCTACTTTCTGTGCCCCATTGTGTCTCAAATTCAGACTCCCTGAGAGTGAGTCTCTGTGTTGGCAAGTCTGTGTACAGAACAGGTAGGACAGGACCTGTGAGCCTGTGGATCAGGGGCTCATCTCTGGTCCAGCCTGTAAGGCATGTGGAACAAAAAGCAGGTGAGCGGTACTTAAGGAGTCATGCTGGAAACCTATGGCCATCCATAAGTGGTGGTTAAGAGACTCAAGAACTCAAGCATTCAAAAAGTGTTTTTGCTATTCTATTAAAAAAAAAAATCTCCCTGGAAATAAAGAACATGTAGAGGAACAGTTTCAATTGTTTCTCTCTCTCTTTTAACTACTACTACTGTTTTCATTTTATTAAGTAAACTCTACCTCCATCATGGGGCTTGAACTCATGATCTCCGAGATTGAGTCACTTGCTCTACAGACTGAGACAGCTGTGTACCCCTCAACTCTTTTTTTTTAATGGCTAAAATCCAGGATAATCCTGTAGATCATCTCCATCTATAAAAGTCACAGATTCTTAAAATGTAGTGTTAAATTTATGAGGCCTTAAAGGGATGTACAGTAACAAGGCTGAGGAAATGATAATTTTGTTTCTATTCTTGAGACAACTCACATATCCACATACTGCATTAATATAGTAGTAGTTTCTGTGATTGGCATTAACACTATGTCCTTGATGACCCAGTGCCAGAATCTTAATTTAACATCTTGTGGCTTCTCACATTTGGTACTAACAGTTTGTTCTGGGTGTGGCTGGGTATTAGGGGCTGGTCATGATTCCTGTTACTTTCTTCTGTTTTCTTTATACTTCCCCCTTCCTGTCTTAATTTTCCTGTCTTCATGTGGAGGTGTGTGGGGGAAAGGGAAACATATTTTGAACTAAGAAGGGAATTTTTGTTGAATATCTACCCTTACCATTTAACCCATGCCATCCTATGGGAAATGACAGTTCCTACCCAGAGCCTTAGAGATGGCTACAATCCGTAGATGAGGCAACTGGAGCTCAGAGCAAAAGTAAACTATTCAAGTCATGCAGTCTAAAGGGATGTCTTTGATCTTAGGTTTGTCTGACCCCAAAACCCATACCTTTTCCTTTTATACAGTGGTTCTTAACCTTGTTGGACTTGAAGTAACACCCTTTTTATTACTGTGAAATAAAATTTTACCAACCTATACACATAATTGAAAAAATTATATTAAATCTAATATTTATTTTTAGAGCGAGCATGCACACATGCCTGCAGGGGATGGGGAGGGGCAGAGGGGGAGAGAGAGACTCTCCAGCAGACTCCCCACCGAGTGTGGAGCCCCATGCAGGGCTTGATCTCATGACCCTGAGATCATGACCTGAGTGAGCCAAAATCAAGAATCGGATGCTTAACTAACTGAGCCACCCTGGTGCCCCTTAACTCTAATATTAAAAACAAATATGGATTTCAGTATGGGGAAAACTACCACAGAAGACCTAATGGAGCAGTTAGGTGCTTGTATCTACTTTTAGTGAATAAGTTTGGATTTAAAGAATAAGACAATATTCAACTGAATGTTTTGACTTTCTTTATATAACATGTAAAGAAATAAGGGATCAATGATATTTGTTGATGTTTGTAAAATTACTGTAATGTAACAATAGGCATAGATTGATATTTGACTTTTTAACATAAAATGTTACGTGAATAGCATTGTTGTGAGTGCCTTGGTTTTCTAAAATGATAAACCGTGCTTGGTAAAGTTCAGCACAAACAGGTTAAGTCTTTTCCTTGATTTACATGGTAATTATAGTCTAGGAAAGTGATAACCAAAAATACTTCAGCTCTAACACACCTAGGGTTTAGGCTTAAATAAATCTTTGTTTGTATTCCTCTCCCCAAAGTGAATGTCTGGGGGGACATTTAAAAATCATGTGGAATGCCAAACAGTTCTTAACTGAGCTGGGCTTCTCTGTTAGAGTTCATACAGTATCCCTACATCAGCCCCTGTCGCCTAGATGCCAGCAGGGTCACACAATCATTTTAACAACCAAAAAGGCCTCCACAAAATTTCAGATTGTTTCATTAGGGGCCCAAATCCCCCCTTCCCACCAACAACATTGCTTTATAACCAGCGCTTGAGATAAAGTACTTGCTCTACGTGTGAAGTTAGGTGCTAAGGGGGAAAAAAGTGGGAAAGCAAGAAGGGAAAAACCAGCAGAAAGACCTGTTGGTTTTATATGTTCAGTTTTAGGATTAATCTTATAGGATTGTAATTATGTAGAGTGGAGAGTGGTTTGTTAGATTTGTAACATTTTAGGCTTTTATATCTTATTTTTTTTCAAAGATTATTTATTTATTTATTTGACAGACAGATCACAAGCAGGCAGAGAGGCAGGCAGAGGGAGAGGAAGGGAAGCAGGCTCCCCGCAGAGAGCCCGATGTGGGGCTTGATCTCAGGACCCCGGGACCATGACCTGAGCCGAAGGCAGAGACTTTAACCCACTGAGCCACCCTGGTGCCCGTAGCCTTTTATATCTTAAAGCAACATATGTTGCTGTGGCTTTTTGAAGGGTTCATAGAATCCTTTGAAAGACAGGGAGTCAAGGTGGCATGATAGAAAAGCTTTCAGGACCGTACAGTGGGGGGTGGGTTTCAGGGTGGTATGGTGTGCCCTGGGTTTGACTCCTGGAGATGCCACCTTCTAGCCTAAATTTTCTCACTGGCAAAATGTACAAATAATACCTGCTTTTTGTGATTTGTTGTAAGAGTTGAATGAAATAGCACATTAGGTATCTTCTTTTCCTTAAACAAGATACTTTTTTTTTTTTTAACAACTCTTTGGAGATATATATATATATATATATTGATATTTATATATATATATATATATTTATAACTCTTTGGATACTTTTTTTAATTTTTAAATTTTTCTCTTCTAGACCTATACATTTAAAAAAATATTTTTATTAACATATAATGTATTATTTGCCCCAGGGGTACAGGTCTGTGAATCATTAGGCTTCCACATTTCACAGCACTCACCATAGCACATACCCTCCTCAATGTCCACAACCCAACCAACCTCTCCCTACCTCCCAACCCCAGCAACCCTCAGTTTGTTTCCTGAGATTAAGAATCTCTTAGGTTTGTATCCCTCCTGATCCTGTCTTGTTTCATTTTTTCCTTCCCTACCCACTAAACCCCCTGCCCTGCCTCTCAAATTCCTCATATCAGAGAGATCATATGATAATTGTCTTTCTCTGATTGACTTATTTTGCTCAGCATAATACCCTCTAGTTCCATCCACGTCGTTGCAAATGGCAAGATTTCATTTCTTTTGATGGCTGTGTAGTATTCCATTGTATATATGTACTACATCTTCCTTTTCCATTCATCTGTTGATGGACATCTAGGTTCTTTCCATAGTGGGCTATTGTGGACATTACTGCTATAAACTTTCTGGTACGCATGCCCCTTCGGATCACTACATTTGTATCTTTAGGGTAAATACCCAGTAGTGTGATTGCTGGGTCATAGGATAGCTCTATTTTCAACTCTTTGAGGAACCTCCATGCTGTTTTCCAGAGTGGTAGCACCAACTTGCATTCCCACCAACAGTGCAGGAAGGTTCCCCTTTCTCTGCATCCTCAGCAACATTTGTCATTTCCTGACTTGTTAATTTGAGCCATTCTGACTGGTGTGAGGTGGTATCTCATTGTGGTTTTGATTTTTATTTCCCTGATGCTGAGTGATGCTGAGCGCTTTTTCATGTGTCTGTTGGCCATCTGGCTGTCTTCTTTGCAGAAATGTCTGTTCATGTTTTCTGCCCATTTCTTGATTGGATTATTTGTTTGTTTGTCTTTTTGGATTATTTGTTCTTTGGGTGTTGAGTTTGATAAGTTATTTATAAATTTCGGATACAAGTCCTTCTGATATGTCATTTGCAAATATCTTCTCCCATTCTGTCAGTTGTTTTTTGGTTTTGTTGACTATTTCCTTTGTTGTGCAAAAGCTTTTGATCTTGATGAAGTCCCAGTAGTTCATTTTTGCCCTTGCTTCCCTTGCCTTTGGTGATGTTTCTAGGAAGAAGTTGCTGCAGCTGAGATCGAAGAGGTTTCTGCTCTGTGTTCTCCTCAAGGATTTTGATGGATTGCTGTCTCACATTGAGGTCTTTCATCCATTTTCAGTCAATTTTTGTGTGTGGTGTAAGGAAATGGTCCAGTTTCATTTTCTGCATGTGGATGTCCAATTTTTCCCAACACCATTTGTTGGAAAGGCTGTCTTTTTTCCATTGGACGTTCTTTCCTGCTTTGTTGAAGATTAGTTGAGCATAGAGTTGAGGGTCCATTTCTGAGCTCTCTATTCTGTTCCATTGATCTATGTGTCTGTTTTTGTGCCAGTACCATACTATCTCGATGACAGCTTTGTAATAGAGCTCGAAGTCTGGAATTGTGATGCCACCAACTTTGGCTTTCCTTTTCAACATTCCTCTGGCTATTCAGGGTCTTTTCTGGTTCCATATAGATTTGAGGATTATTTGTTCCATTTCTTTGAAAAACGTTGATGGTATTTTGATAAGGATTGCATTAAATGTGTAGATTGCTTTTGGTAGCATAGACATTTTTACAGTATGTGTTCTTCCAATCCATGGGTATGGAACGTTTTTCCATTTCTTTGTGTCTTGCTCAATTTCTTTCATGAGTACATTATAGTTTTCTGAGTACAGATTCTTTGCCTCTTTGGTTAGGTTTATTCCTATGTATCTTATGGCTTTGGATGCAGTTGTAAACAGGATTGCTGTTGGTGTGTAGAAATACAACTGATTTCTGTGCATTGATTTTATATCCTGAGACTTTACTGAATTCCCGTATGAGTTCTAGCAGTTTTGTAGTGGAGCCTTTTGGGTTTTCCACATAAAGCATCACATCATCTGCAAAGAGTGAGAGTTTGACTTCTTTGCTGATTTGGATGCCTTTTATTTCTTTTTGTTGTCTGATTGCTGAGGCTAGGATTTCTAGTACTATGTGGAATAGCAGTGGTGATTATGGGCATCCCTGTTGTGTTCCTGACCTTAGGGAAAAAGCTCTCAGTTTTTCCCCATTGAGAATGATATTTGCTGTGGGTTTTTCATAGATGGCTTTGATGATATTGAGGTATATACCCTCTATCCCTACACTTTGAAGAGTTTTGATCAAGAAAGGATGCTGTACTTTGTCAAATGCTTTTTCAGCATCTATTGAGAGTATCATATGGTTCTTGTTCTTTCTTTTATTAATGTATTGTATCACATTGATTGATTTATGGATGTTGAACCAAGCTTGCAGCCCAGGAATAAATCCCACTAGGTCTTGGTGAGTAATCCTTTTAATGTACTGTTGGATCCTATTGGCTAGTATTTTGGTGAGAATTTTCACATCTGTGTTCATCAGGGATATTGGTAATTATCCTTTTTGGTGAGGTCTTTATCTGGTTTTGGGATCAAGGTAATGCTGACTTCATAAAATGAGTTTGAAGGCTTTCCTTCCATTTCTATTTTTTGGAACAGTTTCAGAAAAGTAGGTATTAATTCTTCCTTAAATGTTTGGTAGAATTCCCCTGGTAAGCCATCTGGCCCTAGGCTCTTGTTTGTTGGGAGATTTTTGATGACCACTTCAATCTTCTTACTGGTTATGGGTCTCTTCAGGTTTTTTATTTCTTCCTGGTTCCATTTTGGTAGTTTATATGTCTCCAGGAATGCATCCATTTCTTCCAGATTGTCAAATTTGCTGGCATATAGTTGCTCACAATATGTTCTTATAATTGTTTGTATTTCCTTGGTGTTGGTTGTGATCTCTTCTCTTTCATTCATGATTTTATTAATTTGGGTCCTTTCTCTTTTCGATAAGTCTGTCTAGGGGTTTATCAATTTTATTAATTCTTTCAAGGAACCAGCTCCTAGTTTTGTTCATTTGTTCTACTGTTCTTCTGGTTTCTATTCCATTGATTTCTGCTCTGATTTTTATGATTCTCTTCCCCTCCTGGGTTTAGGCTTTCTTTGCTGTTCTTTCTCCAGCTCCTTTAGGTATAGGGTTAGGTTGTATACTTGAGACCTTTCTTGTTTCTTGAGAAAGGCTTGTATCACTATATACTTTCCTCTCAGGACTGCCTTTGTTGTGTCCCAAAGATTTTGATCAGTTGTGTTTTCATTATCATTTGTTTCCATGAATTTTTACAATTCTTCTTTAATTTCCTGGTTGACCCATTCATTCTTTAGTAGAGTGCTCTTTAGTTTCCATGTATTTGGGTTCTTTCCAAATTTCCTCTTGTGATTGAGTTCTAGCTTCAGAGCATTGTGGTCTGAAAATATGCAGGGAATGATCCCAGTCTTTTGGTACTGATTGAGACCTGATTTGTGACCCAGGATGTGATCTATTCTGGAGAATGTTCCATGTGCACTAGAGAAGAATGTGTATTTTGTTGCTTTGGGATGGAATGTTCTGAATATATCTGTGATGTCCATCTGGTCCAGTGTGTCATTTAAAGCCCTTATTTCCTTGTTGATCTTTTGCTTGGATGAGCTGTCCATTTCAGTGAGGGGAGTGTTAAAGTCCCCTACTATTATTGTATTATTGTCGATGTGTTTCTTTGATTTTCTTATTAATTGGTTTATGTAATTGGCTGCTCCTGTGTTAGGGGCATAGATATTTAAAATTGTTAGATCTTCTTATTGAATAGATCTTTTAAGTATGATATAGTGTCCTTCCTCATCTCTTATTATAGTCTTTGGCTTAAAATCTAATTGATCTGATGTAAGGATTGCCTCCCCAGCTTTCTTTTGATGTCCATTAGCATGGTCAATTGTTTTCCACCCCCTCACTTTAAATCTGGAGGTGTCTTTGGGTCTAAAATGAGTTTCTTGTAGACAGCATATCGATGGATCTTGTTTTTTTCTCCATTCTGGTACGCTTTGTCTTTTGATTGGGGTATTTGGCCCATTTACGTTCAGGGTAACTATTGAAAGATATGAATTTAGTGCCATTGTATTACCTGTAAGGTGACTGTTACTGTATATTGTCTCTGTTCCTTTCTGGTCTACTACTTTTAGGCCCTCTCTTTGCTTAGAGGACTCCTTTCAATATTTCCCTAGGGCTGGTTTGGTATTTGCACTTCTTTTAATTTTTGTTTGTCCTGGAAGCTTTTTATCTTTCCTTCTTTTCTCTCTCTCTCTTTTTTTTTTAAGATTTTATTTATTTGACAGAGAAAGATCACAAGTAGGCAGAGAAGCAGGCAGAGAGAGAGAGAGAGAGAGAGAGAGGAGGAAGCAGGCTCCCTGCCGAGCAGAGAGCCTGATGTGGGGCTCGATCCCAGGACCCTGAGACCATGACCTGAGCCGAAGGCAGAGGTCTAACCCACTGAGCCACCCAGGCACCCCTTTCCTTCTATTTTCAGTGACAGCCTAGCTGGATATAGTATTCTTGGCTGCATATTTTTCTCATTTAGCACTCCAAATATATCATGCCAGAACTTTCTGGTCTGCCAGGTCTCTTGGATAAGTCTGCTGCCAGTCTAATATTTCTACCATTGTATGTTACAGACTTCTTGTCCAGAGCTGCTTTCAGGATTTTCTTTTTGTCACTAAGTCTTGTAAGTTTTACTATGAGATGATGGAGTGTGGACCTATTTTTATTGATTTTTGAAGGGGATTCTCTCTGCTTCCTGGATTTTGATCCTTGTTCCAGTTGCCATATTAGGGAAATTTTCTACTATAATTTGCTCCAATATACATTCTGTATATCTCTCTCTTTCTTCTTTTGGGATCCTAATTATTCTAATATTGTTTCCTCTTATGGTATCATTTATCTCTTGAATTCTCCCCTCCTGGTCCAGTAGTTGTTTGTCTCTCTTTTGTTTAGCTTCTTTATTCTCCATCATTTGGTCTTCTATATCACTAATTCTCTCTTCTTCTTCATTTATCCCTGCAGTAAGAACCTCCATTTTTATTTATTTATTTATTTATTTATTTATTTATTTATTTGACAGAGAGAGATCACAAGTAGAGAGGCAGGCAGAGAGAGAGAGAGAGAAGCAGGCCCCCTGCTGAGCAGAGAGCCCAATGCGGGACTCGATCCCAGGACCCTGAGATCATGACCTGAGCCAAAGGCAGCGGCTCAACCCACTGAGCCACCCAGGCGCCCAAGAACCTCCATTTTTGATTGCACCTCATTAATAGCTTTTTTGATTTCAACTTGTTTAGATTTTAGTTCTTTTATTTCTCCAGAAAAGGATTTTATTTATCCAGAAAGGGATTCTATAATATCTTCCATGCCTTTTTTGAGTCCAGCTAGCAGTTTGGTAATCATCATTCTAAATTCTAGTTCTGACACATACCAATGTTTGTATTGATTAGGTCCCTAGCCATCAGTACTGCCTCTTGTTCTTTTTTTTTTTTTTTTCTTTCTTTTGGTTGTTTTTTTTTTTTTTTTTTATGGTGAGTTTTTTTGCCTTGTCATTTTATCCAGATAAGAATATATGTACAAGGGAATAAAATAGTAAAAGGGTAGCAATGACCCCAGGAAAATATACACTAACCAAATCAGAAGTGATCAGAAACCAGGCAGAGAAGAAGGGGGGAAAACTAAAAAAATAAAAAATAATAAAATATATATATTAGACTGGTGAATAGAAAATCAAGAGCTACCCTCTTGATTTTGGGTGTATTCTGGTCTCTTAGAAGAAACTACCTCTGAAAATTTTAAAGAAATAAAAACTTACATTTGTATACAAAAATAAGGGTAAGCATGATGAAGGGATGAAATATGACTGTAAAGATGAAAATTTAAAAAGATTCTAAAAAAGGAATTGATAAATTGTTTGGAAAAAGAAAAAAATTAAAGAGGAGAGAATGTGATCAGGCTGGAGACTAGAACAAAGTCATGCACTAGATTTCAGGTAGATTTGATCTATTAGAAGAAATTGTATCCCACTATTTAAAAAAAAACCTATACGTATGCAAAAAATAAGGTTAAATACAATGAAGGGATAAAAGATGACTATAACAATGAAAATTAAAAAAATTGTTTTTAGATTTTATTTATTTATTTGACAGAGAGCACAAGTAGGCAGAGAGGCAGGCAGAGAGAGAAGGGGGGAAGCAGGCTCCCTGCTGGAGCAGAGAGCCCGATGCAGGACTTGATCCCAGAATCGTGGGATCACAAAGGCAGTGGCTTTGGCGGTGGCCAAAGGCAGTGGCTCAACCCACTGAGCTACCCAGGTGACCTAAAAATATATTTTTAAAAGGTTTGTTAAGATAAAATTCTTAAAAAAACATTAAAAGTGGAAAGAGGAGAAGTTAAAAAAATGGAATAAGAAAAAAATAAAATTAAATAATTTAACTTTGCAAGACTAAAAGATCATGGGGAAAAAAGTCATGAATTCTGTGTGTTGCTTTCCTCTTGCTCTGGAGTTCCGCAGTTCTCATTGATCATGTTCTTGCTAATATTCTGGGGGAGGGGCCTGTTGCAGTGATTCTCAGATGTTTTTACTCAAGGCGGAGTTGCACTGCCATTGCCAGGGGCCAGGCCAAGTAATCTGCTTAGGTTTGCTCTTGGAGCTTTTGTTCCTTGAACACTTTCCATAGAGTTTTAGAGGATGGTAATGAAAATGGTGGCCTCCCAATCTCCAGCCCGGAGGACCTGAGAGCTCAGGGCCCCAATCTTCAGTGCGCCTTCAGAGAAAAGCAGTCAATCCCTCCCATCTTCCTGGTCTCCGGCCGCGCTGTATGCTCACCCAGCCTGTGACTGAGCATTTCTGTCTTTGGTGCATAGCCCTGTTTGGAGTCTCCAAACCCAGCAGATTCCTGCTGTGTGCTCCCGCGCCACTCCTCCCAGAGGAGGAAGGAGGGGGTCTCTCTGGAACTGCCACTTAGATGCCTGCTTGAAGAGTAGTGGCTTGACTGTGTTTTAGATCACAGTTTAAGGTAACCCCAAGCTGAGAGCTCACTCCTCGGCTCCGTCTCTGTAGTTGGCTTTCCCCATCTGATACCTGAGAACTCTGCTACACTCAGACACCCCCGATCCTTCTGTGACACCTCAGGTTTGAGACCACACTGTCCCCACGAGGGCTCCACTCCCGCTTAGCCTCTGGAGCGATGTCCCTCAGCGACCAGACTTCTAAAAGTTCTGATTTTGTGCTCTCCTCCTCCACCGCTTGCCAGGAGGCAGGCCCCCCCGCCCCCCCACCCAAGTCTATCTTCCCACCACTTTGGATTCACTTCTCTGCACATGCTACCTTCCAGAAAGTGGTCGATTTTCTGTTCCTAGAATTGCTGCTCTTCTCTTCTCTCTCCTGTTGAGTTTGTAGGTGTTCAGAATGGTTTGATAACTATCTAGCTGAACTCCTGGAACCTAATGATATTTCCGTCTCCTACTCCTCTGCCATGTTGCTTCCACCTAGCTTTCCACCTTTTTTATTCTCCTATCCTTGGCCAAATCCCCCAAAATAAAGAAGGCTCATCTAAAAGTGATCATATACATGATCCTCAAAATAAGTTATCTCAATGTGGAATTCTGTGTTATAGTAACTAATTGGACCTTTCTGATGAGGGCTTCTTCCATAAAGTTTAGTATAAACATAATAAATGATGTTCATTTATTACTTCAACAAAGTTGAAGATCTCAGTTAAACTTGAGAAATAGTAAATATACCAGTTAATTCAGCATTGCTTTGGCAATGTTTCTCATGTGCCAAAATAACTCTTTAATAATATCTGTATTTCTTTGTGCCCTATTTCTAGGCATAGAGCATACCTGTAGCAGAATTTGTCTCAGCATATAATTATATTTTACCCTTTTCTCTCACCGAACACATAGAGCTCATTTTCAACTCTCCACACATGCAAGTCTCTTAGGATCTTAATTGTGCTCAAGTCCTAGATGCTGATATTTTCCTTCCAAGTAGCTTCTAGGAAAGATTACTTAGATGTTAAAGGATAGAGGAAGAACTCTACCACTGCTGTTCTTCAACATCCAAATTTATCTTTTTCCTTTTATTCCATGCTGTCTTTACTCATGCCATTCTGAAATGGGAATATGCTTATTTGATCAGCTTAATAGGAGATGTATTATAAATAGATGGCCAAAAAATTTATATTCCAAATCCAGACACTTCAGAGGGTGACAGGGATGATAGTAAGAATTACTCTGATGGGTGGTGGGGGGTACGTTGCTGGCTTAGTTGCTAGAGCATGAGACTCTTGATCATAGGGTCTTGAGTTCAAGCCTCACACTGGGCATGCAGCCTACTTATAAAATAAAAAAATTACTCTGGGACAATAGTAGTAAACTGGGACCTGCAGTCTGCCTAATTGTAACCAAATTGACTACTAGAAAAGGAGAAAGAAGAAAAATGTAAGAACATTTCATACATTTGCCAATTAAACACCAACAATATACAAGCCAGTTTCCTAGGCAGTAGGGAAGGTTTTGAATTATAGGCATTCGGGGAGGGGGTGGGGAGAGGATAGTGTGGTTATAAAAATAGAAGCTGAGAGTAAGGGCACAGTGTCAGCAGCAAGCCTGGAGCCGGGAGATGCTGGTACTCCTCGTCCTGGCTCTGGCTGGGTGACACATTCCTGGGAGTCGAGGAGAGAACCCTGTGGTAGCTTGCCAGCTTCTTCGGGAAGCCTCTGGACACTGCCGGGTTCTCCTCCCCTCTTAAACTGTTCTGCCTGCTGTAGTCCCAGGAGTTTTATAGGCCAGAATGGCAGTGATGTTGGCAAGCAGAGGGTGGGAAGAAGCTGCTTAGAGCAGGGGAAGAGGAACTACTCATAAACTAATCCAAGCAGAAGGGAGAGTTTTCCAGCCAGGGTTGTGCCTAAGTGTCTCTGAGTCTGTGACATAATTCTATTCTTGGCAATGCCTTTCCACTTTTTCCCAGTTTCTGTTCTTGGGGCTCTCTTTCCCTGGGGTGGGAGATGGTTCAGGAATAAGCAAGCTGAAGAATCTTCATGCACACCATGTGCCCATGAGCATGTACAAACACACTCTCACACATATACTCAGTTCCTCTAAATTTAGGACTGCACATACTTGTGTCACACTGACCCTACCTGTAGAGGTTTTTTTGTTTTGTTTTGTTCTGTTCTCCCCTCATCCCCCCGCCATGTTTCTCAAACTTGCTACTGAACAATTTAAGTGTCTGAGGTGGTCAGTGGGTTTGCCTTCCCCCCATCCTTTGTTACTTCTCATCTAGGGAACCCTGTAGTACGTTTTCTTCTGTCACCTTTCACCCTATCACCTTGTACAATTTCCTGTCTTTCTAGGTGTCCTAGTTTAGAATAAAAATCAGTTTCAGTCTTTCTCTCAAGATGTTTATAGTTTTTTAAATGGCCCACTTTTTACATAAAGTGCTCATCTCTTTCAGAATTTCTGTCCTAGGAAATAGTAAGGAATAGACCACCTTCCCTTGTCCCTCCCACTTGATACCTTCTTGGCTCACCGTGCTTGCTTTCCAATTTCCCATGATTTATATGGGTGGCTTCTTTTTTAGTACTTTTTTAAAGTAAGCTGCACTCAACATAGGGCTCAGACTCACAGCCCTGAGACCGAGAGCTGCATGCTCTACTGACTGAACCAACCAGGCATCCCCATTTAGGTGGTATGTATGTATATGTGTATTTATTTAAATTAACTAATTAAAAAGATTTAACTTATTTATTTGATAGAGAGTGACATAGTGAGAGAGGGAACACAAGCAGGGGAAGTGGGTGAGGGAGAAGCAGATTTCCCGCCGAGCAGGGAGCCCCCTATGCGGGCTCAATCCCAGGACCCTGGGATCATGTCCTGAGCCTGAGGCAGATGCCTAATGACTGAGCCACATAGGTACCCCTATTTAGGGTTTTTTTAAAATACAACATGCTTGTAGCCATTTCATTGTAAGGGTTGTAAGTCTGCTGCCTGGGTTAATATGAACATAGTGTTACATGAGCATTCTGCCAAACACATCTTAAAATTTTGATTAGGGTCCCTTTTGAGATATAATGGCCATCTTTTATAAATTATGTTTTGTATTTGGTAAACTGGAAAGCTTAACCATAAATCTCTTTATTAATGTAATTTATAATATTTTACAAGCCACCTTACTACATTGTTCTTAGATATAAAATGTCTCCTTGTTATAGTCTTTGTCTTTTTACATTCTTTTCCATTTCATGTGTCAAATAAGAGGAGGCTTTTAAGAAGATAAGTAGGTTTTGGAAGCTGGAAAATTTGAGACAGCACCTGACCAGGGGAATAGCAGTGATTTATGATGTCTTTAAAATTGGCATGTAACCTTGCAGCATTAATAGACTAGGATAAAGTTCTGACTGGAAGAATATTGTGGAAAAGGATGATATATATAGCCATACACATTTGATTTATCTTACTCGGTTTAGTATTTCTATAATGTCCACAAAGGCAAGACTAAAACCTCTCCTTATCCTTTTAAACTCATGTTTCAAGAATTGCTTTGAGATTTTTGGCTCTTTTGGTCACATAGTTGCTTCGGTTAGCTTTCATTAGCAAAAGAAAGTGTGCTTTTGGTTACTGTGGGAAGTCATTTGGTAGATTAACAAATATAAATCTGCTTTTCTTTTTTTGGATAAAATTATTTTTGTCCTATTATTTTTCTCGCTAAGAAGAAGAGTACAAAGGATGATTCACCTTTTATTTAGGACTTGCCACTGCTGACCCAGGGCAGCTAATTTAGAAGTGAATCATTTATAGAAAGTTCTACACAGTTCGAGGCAGGGCTTTGTACAATATCCTCATGAAGGTCTAAATAGAGCATACAGTATCAGGTTTCTAAATATCTGTCTTGTTGCCAATTTTATCTTTTGCAAATGCTGGAACTTGTTTCTAGATGACTATAGCCATTGACGAGGTGAGGGTAGGGGCACTATATAAAATCAAGTATATTTTAAAAACAAATCTTAGAAATTTAATACATATGTTATGCTGGGAAAATAATAAGTTTGAGATTTTAAATGGCTGTTTATAGTACAAAGAAACAAATGTAACTAGTCAGTTTCCAAATTATCTGGAAGAAATAATTTTAAACTTACAGTAAATCAAATCAAACAATGTGTTAGTATTTTGATATTTACTGATCATCTAATATTTGATTTTTAAAGTCCAATTACAAATAGCTCCTTTTTGCAATCTATTTTAACTCCTTTTAGGAAGTGGGTGGTTTATTAGATAAATGGTATTATTTGGCTCTATACAGAACACAAAATATATAGTTTCTGCCTTTGTTTTAAATTCAAAGCTGAATTTATGTTTACATTAGTTATAGTATCATGGGTTAGAAAAAGCCCAGAAGTTTGAATTCATGTTTTGTCATTCATTAGCTATGTGACCTTAGATAAATCACTTAATGGGTCTGAACTGGTTTTCTCCTCTGCACAGGGTGTAGTGATACCTGCCCCCATGACCTGACTCACAAGGATTAGTTGAGCTAATGCCTTGGGAAGTGATCAGTAACTTTGGTGTCTCTTTACAGATATCAAATGTCAAGTGAGGTAACATTGCAGGGAAAATAACTCGGACATCCAGGGTTGGAATCTCATTTATACCACATACTACTGATGTGACCCTATAAGGCTTTTCTTTATTTTATTTTATTTTTTTTTGAGATATAATTGGTAGATAATATTACTAGTTTCAGGTATATAATGATTCAATATTTATATATATGACAAAATTATCACCACAATATCTAGTTAATATCCATCAACACAAATAGTTATGATTTCTAGTGATGAGAACTTTTAAGATCTCTCTTAGCAACTTCCAAATATACAATACCGTATTAGCTATAGTTGCTATACCGTATATCACATCTTGATACTTGTTAATTTTATAACTAGAAGCTTGTAACTTTTGACTACCTTCACCTGTTTTGCCTTCCTTGTACCTACCCTGCTGCTGGCAATCACTAGTCTGTTCTGTATCTTTGAAGTTTGTTTTTTTTTTTTTTTGATTCTATGTATACGTGTGATCATATAGTATTTGTCTTTCTTGGTCAGATTTATTTCACTTAGTGTAAGGCCCCCAAGGTCCATCCATATTGTTGCAAATGGTGCCATTTCTAAGCCTTTATTTTTTAGTCTGTTTATATATATGTATATATATAAAAGGGTGGTGGTAATATAATACTTCTCACCTAGAATTACCATAGGGAATAAAGGAAGTAATTTATGAAAGTGCCTGGTGCATGTAATGTTTCTTGGACTTTGAATTTTGATTTTATTTTTCCATTCTTCCAGAGCTATCTCCTCAGTTCCTTCACTTTCTGAGTGTTTTTCTGGAAGCAGAAGTCAGTATCCAATCTGTACAGTTAAGAGGGATGAACAGGTGGCCCAGTTTATGACTATAATTGAAGAATTGAGTTGTAGAAGTTATTTGATACAGTACATTTACCACATATTTTGGGGAACCATAAGACACTCAGAGCTTTTTGAAAGTTTTTGGTTTTTAGTAGGCTCCGTGCATGCCTAATGTGGGGCTTGAACTCACAACCCTGAGATCAAAAGTCTCATGCTATACTGAGATAGGCAGGCACCCTGGAAGAGTAATGAGTAACAATTTTGTCACTGGCTTGGTTAGAGCTATTCCCTTCTATTCAAGCACTCAGGGTAATTGGGTAACCCTCTCCCCTCCTCTCCATAATTATTTTGTTCTTAGTTTGATCTTAATTCCTGCTATTTTAAGGACAATTAACTAGATGGAAGTATAATATATATATTTTTTTTATTGAGGAAAAAGTCTTTGAGACTTAGATAATGAGAACAGCACAGAGAAAACCGTAGTCATTAACACAGGAAACAATCCAAGTGGTGTTCTAATGGATAAAGACAAGGTATTAACTCCTGATGGAAGTATGGTCAAGTTGGGGTGCCTGGCTGGCTCAGTCCGTAGAGCATATGACCCTTAATCTCAGAGTCATGAGTTTGAGCCCCATATTGGGTGCAGAGATTACCTAAGAAAACTTTTTTAAATTTATGGTTTATTTATTAGATTTGTCATTATGTACTTTCTCTTTATTTTCTATAATATTGGTATTTCTATAATGCTTATTTTAGAAAGTATGTGAAAAGTAGCAAGATTGGGATGCCTGGGTGGCTCAGTTGGTTAAGCCGCTACCTTCCACTCGGGTCATGATCTTGGGGTCCTGGGATCGAGTCCCGCATCACGCTCTTTGCTTAGCGGGGAGCCTGCTTCCTCCTCTCTCTCTCTGCCTGCCTCTCTGCCTGCTTGTGTTTACTCTCTCTGACAAATAAATAAAAATCTAAAAAAAAAAAAAAGTAGCAAGATTCTTGGGATAGATTGAGATGTAGGAAAGTAGTTAGTTGTATTAAAATATTAATACTGCTACTTTAGATAACCTTTAAGAGGTTACAGTTCCAGTTACTTACATTTAAAATCACATCCACTAGTAATGTAATGCCAGCTACACAAGCCCATAACTTCTTCCACAGGTTTTTGGAACATGTGGGATCCTTGGCCAGCTCAGTTCCTGTTTAAGGAAGGCATCAAACAAAAGAAAGTTGGAAATGGGCTTCCTGGATTAAAAAAAAAAAAAAAAAAAAAAGGTGGGGGGGTGGCATTTAATGTGTTTTTGGAGAGATCTGTGGTAACAGAATATCTTTTGAAACACCAATGACAAATGATTTATTTAACCTTACACAAAGCACATTGTAAAGTATATAATGGAGAGAAAAGACAATATTAATTTATATTAATGATTCTATATAGTTGTTCAGACTTATCATCCTAGCCGAGTTTTAAGGGTGAATAATCATAACCACATGGTAAGAACTGGAAGATAACAGTTCAGATATTATGCATGTCCATGAGTTACTCTTCAACAACAAAGTTGAAGGATAATGTAATTAATGGGAGAAAAAGAAATCCCTCCTGGTGATGACATTAAAAAGGAGCATAATCTGATCTCCTCAGGAAAACTTATGCAGTATAAGCAGCTTGTAAGCATCAGTGTAAATATTACTGTTCAAGAAGCACTTATATTCCAGGAATAATAACCTTAAAAATAGCCTTTTAGTTTAAAAAGTACGTTATATATAGTGTCTTATTGAGGTTGTTGATTTTTTTTTTTAATTTTTTAAATTTAAAAATTTTTTTTATTTTATTACAACTGCATGATGTAGACCAAGCTTTAATGATGCCATGATGTACCTGAGGACTATGGAGGTCAAACAATTTAGCTCATTGAGTACAGAATTGGGACTAGATTCCAGACTCTTATGTCTTTTTTTTTTTTTTAAGCTTATTAAAAAAAATTACACACAATGTGGGGCTCAAACTCACGACCCTGAGATCAAGAGTTGCATGTTCTTCTGACGGAGCCAGACAGGCACCCCAAGTTGCTTACCCCTTAATCCATTGGTTGTTTTTTGTTTGTTTTTGTTTTGAGACACACACCTACAGACACAATTATGCGTGGGGCGGGGCAGAGGGAGAACTTTTTTTAAAAAAGATTTTATTTATTTGACAGTGCTAGAAAGCAACACAAGTAGGGGGAGTGGTAGAGGGAGAAGCAGGCTTCCTGCTAAGCAGTGAGCCAGATGTGGGACTCAATCTCAGGACCCTGGGATCATGACCTAAGCCAAAGGCAGAGGCTTAACGACTAAGCCCCCCAGGCACCTGGGAGAAAGAATCTTTAAGCAGGTTCCACACCCAGCATGGAGCCCAGTCTCACAAACCTGAGATCATGATCTGAGTCAAAATCAAGAGTCTGTTACTTAACCAACTGAACTACCTAGACGTGCTTCTCCCTGCCTTTAAAAAATTTTTTTGCTTCTATTGGAAGGGGAAACAACTTTTCTGTGCCTGAAATTTTTTCTTTTTTTTTTTTTTTTAAATATTTTATTTGTCAGAGAGTGTGCACAAGCAGCGGGGAGCTGCAGGCAGAGGGAAAAGCAGTCTCTCTGCTAAGCAAGGAGCCTGATGTGGTACTCGATCCCAGGACCCTGGAATCATGACCTAAGCTGAAGTGAAGACAGATAACCAACTGAGCCACCCAGGTGTCCATGTGCCTAAAATTTTTGATAGGGGGAATAGGTTGTGAAATTACTATAAGGATGGTTACAGTCAATGTATTAAACACAATTCACCATCTACCTTACTGAGTTTAAGGATAAAATGAGATAGTAGTAGGTAGAACTTTTAAACTGAAGAATTATAAAGATACAAAATATAATGATTCTAGAGTTTAGTTGGAAACAACAAAATCTAATCTAGAATGGGTTGGTGAAATTATTGGCTTGTGTAACTAAATATTCTGAGAGAGGACTATGTATCAGACAGCCATTGATCTTGGAGTCATGAGTTAGAGCCCCACATTGGATGTAGACTTTACTTCAAAATCTTAAAAAAAAAAGAAAGAAAAAAAGTTAGCCTAGGATGATGATAATAGAAAATGTAGTGGACTTTATTGGTTGGGGAAGATTTTGACATATACTGGATTTAGAAGTTGGGTTTTGGCTATGGCATTTTTGGCCAAGGAAATGCCATGTGCAGATACAGGGAGATGAGGAAAATGCAAAATATAAAATTGATGAAGACAGGATATTTTAGAACTGAGCTGCCCCATGTGGTAGCTAGTAGCAAACTATAGATCCTGGACACTCTGGCTAGTTCAAATTGAGTAAGATCTTAAAAACTTTAAAAATGTAAACTATCTCAATTTTTGTATTATCTATTTGAAATAATGTATTAGATATATGGATTATATAATTAATAAACATCTATTAATAAGTTAATAAATTAACATCTATTTTTACTTTTGTTAATGCAGCTATGAGAAAATTTAAAATTATGTGGCTTGTTACATATCTGTTGGTCAGTGCTGCTTTAGGAAATGGAATTGTCATGAGTATTCCATTTATCTTTTTTTCCTTTACAATGTATTTATTTAATTATTACAACGGCTCAATCTTAAGGGCTTAATTTAAAGAACAAAAACAAGTGGTGCCTGGGTGGCTCAGATGGTTAAGCCTTTGCCTTTGGCTCAGGTCATGAACTCAGGGTCCTTGGATCGAGCCCTGCATTGGGTTCCCTGCTCAGCGGAGAGTCTGCTTCTCCCTCTCCCTCTGCCCCTCCCCACTGCTTATGTGCTCTCTCTCAAATGAATAAATAAAATCTTTAAAAACAAAACAAAAATGACACCACAGCTTAAGATGCAGAGTTCTAGACAGGAATGAAGACCATCTAAAGAAAAAAAAAAGACAACACACGGAGAGAGGCTAGGCAGTCAGGGATCTTGATGGAGACCTGCTTTGAATAGGTTCTTTGCAGATACTTCTTAAAGGCTGTGGGGTTTTTCCAGAGCTCAGCAGCATGTGTGTTCAAAGGTCTATCAATGTTGGGTTCTCCTAGCAGGCTCTGGATGGACAGAAGGATGGTCCTGACATCATACAGGATAGACCACTGTCCTTCAGGATGTCCAGGTAGATGTTACCCTGGGTGTCACGCTGGGGTGGTAGCAGGGTGTGAGGAGTTTCACCGTATCGGTCATTGTAAGGGTAGCTACTGGCAAACTCTAGGGAGAGCGTGTACCTCGGGTCTTCATATACTGTGCCAGCTGCTCCATGATGGTCCCCACCCATTTGAAGAGGTGGTCAGATTCAGGGAAGGTAGAAAAAAGGGTCATAAGTTTCATCAGCTTTTGATGCAGCTTCTTGCCTATGGGGTCCAATGTAGTGTCCCCACTGGGCTGACTCCTTTGTGGGTAGTGGTGGCTGGCAGCAGTAGGGTGGCACTCCTGGGAGGCCATCTGGTATCTGCTCAGGGAGCCAGGAACTTGGAGAGTACAACTGCAAAACTAGAATATTCCATTTATTTTATGAAAATGGACAATGGTAGTAAAGCACTAAATACGGATACCTCAGAAGACATTAAGGATTTCATTTTAGAGTTAAAAAACTACCAGAAATCTTTTATCTAATGGATGACTCACCTTATAATATGATACCTTGCGTATCATATTTACTTTCTTTTGATTTAGTTTACTTTCTTTTGATTTAGTTTAGTTTGTTCACAAGAAGGTATAGAATATACTAAATACTATGTCTTACTGCCTCTTATCTAGTATACTTACAGTGGAAGCAGTATTTCTTAAAGGAACACAGATATGACCTGAACAGTGCATCATTTTTTTTTCTATCCTAACAATAAACATTTATTAGCTGTGCTCATTGGATAAAATCATAATTTTCTCATCTGCAAAATGAGGACAATAAAACCTGGTATACATGTATATTATATCAAATGAGGTAAGTGAATGTATGCTGTCAATGCCACTCAGATACAAAGGGAGTGGGGTGCTTGTTAGCCATTGTAGGAGAAAGAGGACAAGACAAGATCTCCTCTCAGGCTAAGGATGACAAATACATGTGTTAAAACAGCAGGACTCCCAAGGGCAAGGTGACTTAGACTGTTGAATGACTTACTAGATTGAAATGATGTGAGCAAGTGGAAAGATTGATTCCATCTGGGCAGTTACATTTTTTTTTTTTTTTAAAGATTTTATTCATTTATTTGACAGAGATCACAAGTAGGCTGAGAGGCAGGCAGAGAGAGAGAGAGGAGGAAGCAGGCTCCCTGCCAAGCAGAGAGCCCGACGTGGGGCTCGATCCCAGGACCCTGGGATCATGACCTGAGCCGAAGGCAGAGGCTTTAACCCACTGAGCCACCCAGGCGCCCCTGGGCAGTTACATTTGAGCAGAGTCTCAATAGGTAAGGGTATTATAGGGGTGGAATGGGTGCCCGCATTTTAGATTTTGGATTGAGGGAAATGTATGAATGAAATAGGAAACCTCAAGATATGTATTTGAGTTTCTTTTTGGTTTAAAATATTCATAGCTTTTGCTCTCTTTTAGTTGACTCATGTTGCCTTACTGTACCTCAGTGCAGTATATGAGCCTGGGATTTCCTTGTTGTATAGGGACTGTGTGTCTTTGCATACATAGTGTGCAGCACAGAACCTGGGGAAAAGCAGGTATTTAATGGATGATTGGTGGATGGATGATTAAGCAAGAATTTTGCAGCATTCAGAAAGCACTGTATCACTTATTTTTCAGCGAGGATGTGTTTGAATTTCTAACCCTTTATCACGTACTTAAAGATATATTTGCTGATGGTTGTGTGTTGAGATTCTATGAGTGTTAGGTTTTTATTCTCCCATGGAGATCTGACCTGAAGTTAGGGCGTTTTTTTACTTGCTGTTGTAGAGGGCTTGCACTCTACCTCTCAGTGACCGTTACTTTCCTGCAGGTTTTCAGCATAGCCTCTTGTGGAGCTCTGTTCTGTGAAGGATATAGCTGTCTCCACGTCTTCCAGAAAAAAAAAAAAAAGATACCTTGCCTGCAAACTTTTGGCTGTCTGGAATGGAACGTTCTTCTGCAAGGGAGAAAGCACAGTGAAAGGGGTCATACCTACAGGAAATCTAATATTTGCTTTGCAGTGAAATGTGAAAAATTGAAAGGAATGAAGCAGCATAGTGACTAGAAGTCCACTCTGTGTGGGATTTCCTTTTTGGGGCTTTTCTCCTGCCCTGTTACATCATCATTATGTGTGCATGCGTGTGTGTGTGTGTGTGTTGTTTTTTTTTTTTTTTTAAGATTTTACTTATTTGACAGAGAAAGGGAGCAGAGGGAGAGTGCGAGCAGGAGAAAGTAGAGGGAGAGGGAAAAGCAGACTCCCTGCTGAGTGGGGAGCCCATGGGGCTCAATCCCAGGACCCTGAGATCATGACCTGAGCTGAAGGCAGACATTTAACTGACTGAGCCACCTAGGTGCTCCCCATCATTAGATTTTAATGTTTTATTTCCTAACTGATAACTTGCTTTTACATTAACGGTGTTTGGGATCCACTGTGAACACATTAATAGATTGACTTCTTAAAACCACACAAAACAAAACTGTTTCTTCACCTTCCCATCATTGTTTGAGGAAGGAAATCAGAATAGCTGTTTTCTCTACATATTCCCTTGGCCGTTTACCCACACTATTAATGATTTTTGTAAGTGGACTAATTATACCATTGATTTCACAGTTAGAATAAGGAATAGGGGCCATTTTTTTTTAAAATTTATTTAAGGTTTTATTGATTTCACAGAGAGAGAAAGAGGGAGAGATGGAGGGAACACAAGCAGAGGGAGTGGGAGAGGGAGAAGCAGGCTTCTCGGTGAGCAGGGAGCCTGATGCAGGTGTGGGTCTCGGTGCGAGGCTCAGTCCCAGGACCCTGGGCTCATGTTCTGATCAGCAAATATATTATGCCCTGCCCAGGAACACAAGGGGTTAAATCAAACATCCGTCAGTTAGCACAACTGACCACAGATGAAAAAGGGAAAGCGTGGGGACACCAGTTTTTCTTTGTAAGCCTTTATTCTTTGGTACCCAGTTGCCTCTTGTCCTCATCACTAGCTCCTTTCATACACTTCTCAGATTTGATCAGAGTTTTGCTGACCACACTGGACCTTTTGGCCATGTGACAGAACTCTTCCAACTTAGAAACATTCTGATATGGCTTAAAGGGCCATTTGATAAGTAGTAGTTACACCATTTCTGAACCTTATGAGGCTTATGGATATGTTAAGGCTTAAGTTCCAGTGGGAATCAGGAATGGTATGAAACCCAGGGATACAGGGAAAGGGTTGAAAGGGAGGACTAAAGCAAGGCTCAGGTTTGGAGGAAGGGCTGGAAACATCTGTGGCAAAATTACTTGACGGTAAAAAAGAATAAAAAAAAAATCCATTTAACCATTTTGGTATAAGACACCTGTATTAAAATGTTTTCCTTTGGGACATAGGTACTCAGGAAATGTTTGTTGAACTTAATTTTTGAACCAATGATGTGTTTTCAACCCTCTTTCTCCTCCTGTTCTGTAATTTTGTATTTGGGCCCCAGAAATTACCCAGGCCATGGTGAACAAACTTCGAGCTGCCCTGCAGATTTTAGTAAAATAAGTCCTATTTTTGAAGGAAAATGAACTTCAATAAAGATGTGGTGAACACGAGTCTCTTTAGAATCTCTACACCACTTTTTACTATTCCAATTCTTCATGCTGTTTCTACCATCATGTGAATTTTTTTTTAAAAGATTTTATTTATTTGCCAGAGAGAGAGAGAGAGTGCACACAAGCAGGCAGAGAGGCAGGCAGAGGCAGCGAGAGAAGCAGGCTCCTTGCCGAGCAAGGCGGAACTCGATCCCAGGACCCTGGGATGATGACCTGAGCCGAAGGCAGCAGCTTAAACAACTCAGCCACCCAGGCGTCCCTACCATCATGTGGATTTGACCAAATTGCATTCATCTCTCCATACTTCAGTTCCTTTATTTTGAAAATTAAGGAACTGGATTTGTGGTCTTTAAGGTCTGTTTTAGACCTCTTCATTTTAGTACTTCATTCATTACTTTTCTCAAGCACTATAATGCAAGATACATAATTTTCCTCATTTAAAAAAAATCACCAGTTTTCAAAAACAGTCTTGCTTATATTTTCATTGTGGTAAACATGTCATGGCCTTGCCCTTGGGAACACAACTTTTGGTTTTGGCATTGTAAATGGCAGGTAATGTAGGTGTTTAAATCACTATGATCTGAACTCAGAATTTTGCTCTTGACAAACACAGGCTTTGTGGTCTTAGGCAAATTACTTTCTTTCAGTAGCCTAAAATTCATCCTTTATAATTTGGAGGTGATAATGTATTTCTAAAGTCAGTGTGAGGATTAAATGAGATCATGGCTGTCAATTGTTTAGAATACAGCCTTGCCTATAGGAAGTACTCAGTGTATATTACCTGAGGTTAATGATGTAACTTCTTAGATCATAAATCGAGGACTGGTTCACTCAAATATTTATAAACTAATGATCAGAATGCTTTGTGATTGAAACTGAGCTAACCTATTTTTTTCTTTCGTACAGATCTTATATTGCACTTTAAACACACCTAAAGTTGATATGGAAAATCTCTTAGGATCGCATGTAGGTCTTGAAGATTTCATATTTGCCCATGTGAAAGGGAACCAAAAAGAAGTGAATGTATATAAGTCGGAGGACTCACTTGGTCTCACCATTACAGAAAATGGAACTGGCTATGCTTTTATAAAGGTAAGTCTTAAAAAATAACTATGTGACCTAACCGAGGGTAATATTTAAGAAAATCTACCAGGTCGAAGAAATCTTCAGATTGGAAAGCTGGCTTAGCCGGGATGTTTTGATAAGGTTTCATTTAAAAAAGCTTGCAAAGACCTCATTTTTTTGTTTACCCTTTCCTTGAATTTCTTACCTTCAGTTTAAACTTCCTCTAGAATTTAGAACTTACTGAAAAGGAAAGTCTGGTCCTGGTGCCCATTCATCCATATGAGCTCTTGTAGGTCTGTAGCTCATTAATATCTGATGACTTCTGTGTTGATTTCCAATGTTTTTTTTAGGGTAATTTCCAAGTGAGAGAGAGATAATACTTTTTTTTTTTTTTTTTTTTTTTTTTAAAGTAATCTCTAGGGGCGCCTGGGTGGCTCAGTGAGTTAAAGCCTCTGCCTTCGGCTCAGGTCATGATCCCAGGGTCCTGGGATTGAGCCCTGTGTCGGAGCTCTCTGCTTGGCAGGGAGCCTGCTTCTCTTCCTCTCTCTCTGCCTGCCTCTCTGCCTGCTTGTGATCTCTATGTGTCAAATAAATAAATAAAATCTTTTAAAAAAATGTAATGTCTAGATGCAGTGTGGGGCTCAAACTCACAACCCTGAGATCAAGAGTTGAATGCTCTACCAGCTGAGCCAGGCAGGCACCCTAAGTGTAAACATTTTTTTAAAAAAGATTTTATTTATTTCTTTGAAAGAGAGAGCATGTTAGAGTGTGAGGGTATGCAATTTCTTTGTTTAGGTACAAAGAGAGCAATATAGAGCTGCAAAGATGAGAGAAGGTTTGAGATAGTATGAAAAAGCTAAGAACTGAGGAATAATAAAAAGGAAAGTAGATTTATCTCTTTTTGTTTTTTTAGATTTTTTTTTTTTTTTTCCAGAGAAAACGAGCAGGGGGTGGGGCAGAGGGAGAAGCAGACTTCCACTGAGCAGGGAGCCTGATGTGGGACTTGATCCCAGGATGCTGGGATTATGACCTGAACCGAAGGTAGATACTTCACTGACTGAGCCACTCAGACGCCCAGGCTCATTTCTTAAATCCTTCTATTAAACAACTGCAAAACAGCTGACTTCTATTGAATGCTTATCATGTACTATGCACTTTATGTACTTTTTCTCAATTCTCACAGTTCAATTTGATACTATGTTTTTTCTTATTGATGTACAACAAATTTTTAATGTATAGCTTACTGTACTCATACCTGTGTAACCACCACCTAGATCAAGGGAAACTTCATTTCTACCACCCAGAAGTCTCCCTGGTGACTCTTCCTAGTCACTCTGCTTCCCTGCCAAAGGCAGCCACTATTCTGACCTCTAATGCCATAGTTTTGCTTGTTCTTGAAATTCATTAAGTAGAATCCTATGCTCTATTGTTTCTGGCTTCTTTTGTTCAATATGGTATCTGGGAGATTGACCTGTGGGTAGGCAGTATTATTAACCTCTGTTTTAAAGATATAGAACCAGGATCAGGGAGGTTAAGTAACTTGCTTCAAAGTCACGTAGCTGAAAAACTCAGGATTTGAATTCAAGAGATCTGGTTTCAGAGCTGACTGACATTCCTATCCACTTCACTAAGAACTAGTTATAAATTTCATAAGCAAAACATATTTCATGTTTTTATTTTGCCCAAATCTTTGCTGATGCATTGTCATCATTAAAAAAAAGTCTTAAGGAAGCTATCTTTTAAACTGTAAATAGTACTTTATTTAACTTCTCATTTGATAGAGTGGTTATTTTTAGCTCTGCAAAAGATATGAGTGTGCCGAAGGTTGAGTGGGTGATCAAATGGAAAATCGTGAGTTGGGAAAGTCATGTGGGATTATCTGGGGGAAGCTCAGGACATGAAGCACATGCAGCAATGCCTTTCTAATGTCAGCAGGAAAGGGCTTAAAAGTTTTGCAAGCACGTGTGGATTTTTTAGATCTTAACCTCTGATGTTCAGAGCTTGTGTTCTTTATTTTTTTAATGCCTCCTTGAACATGGGCCTGCCTCTGTACTTGTTACTAGTCCTGTGAGAAAGTACATGATGGCAAAGAGAAAGTGGAGCATAAGCCAACTGCTGACATATAATTCAACTTAGAGAAATGAATATCCTACGGTGTATGTGGTTAATAAGACTAAAAATCGAGGGGGGTCGTAATTTAAAACTTACTGAAAGATTGTAAGGACTTCCATAATACCCTTGACACATTTCTCCAGTTTTTACCATTTGCCATATTTGCTGTTTTGTTCTCTCATACGCATGTGTATATGTATATTAAATTCAAATACATACAATTTTTCTGAACTACTTGAAAAAGTGGATTGTATATATTACACCTATTTTGTCCTTACTGTTTCAGAATATACTTACTAAGCACAGGGTTTTTCCTCTATATAACTATAGTATCACAGTGAAATTCAGAAAATCTAATATTGATAAAACTACAGTATGGACATTAGTTTAAAATTATTTTATCAGTTGCCTAATATCCCATTTAAACTAAATGTACATATATAAACAAAGTATTTTTTTTTAAAGATTTTATTTATTTATTTGTTAGAGAGAACGCGCGAACACAGGCAGACAGAGTGGCAGACAGAGGCAGAGGGAGAAGCAGGTTCCCTGCCAAGCAAGGAGCCCGATGTGGGACTTGATCCCAGGACACTGGAATCATGACCTGAGCCGGAGGTAGCCACTTAACCAACTGAGCCACCCAGGTGTCCTTAAATAAAGTATTCTATTCAGAGGTTACTTGGAATAGGTTTTTTCCTGCTCCTTTCCCCACTAGGTAATTGTTATTTATTTGAAATGCTGTTGAATCCATTTGCTTCTCTTTGAATTGGACTTTTCCCCCCATCCTTGTTTTTTTTTTTTTCTGAATACATCAAATGTTAACATGATTCGAAAGTTAAAACTATACTAAAAGACATTCAGAGGTCTGTCACTCTTTCCCCTAACCCTCTATCCCATTACTCATTTCTCCCACTCCTTATAAGTGATCATTTTCATTAATTTCAATAATGAAACATTCCAAGAGTTTGTGTGTCATTCTCATTCAGGGACTGTGTTAAACTTTTCTGTATGGTTCCAATTTTAGTGTATGTGCTGCTGAAGTGAGTACATGATATCCCTTCAGTAGTGGCTAGAAATCAGTAGGTTAGAGTAGGACGGTGTGGTATAGATTTAGAAAAGGGTAAGGAGGAAGAATTCCATGACTAGGGAGGCAGTGTATTGTGATGCCTGGGAACATGGGCTTTAGAATGACACAGGCCTAGCGCGCCTGGGTGGCTCAGTTAGTTGGACATCTGATTCTTGATTTTGGCTTAGGTTGTGATTTCAGGATCCTGGGATTAAGCCCTGTGTTGGGCTCCATGCTTTTTTTCCCCCCGCTAAAGATTTTTTTGAGAAAGACGATGAGTGAATGAGAGCACAAGCAGGGGGAGGGTCAGAGAGAGGGGGAGAAGCAGATTGTCTGCTGAGCAGGGAGTTGGATGCAGGGCTGGATCCCAGGACCCTAGGATCATGACCTGAGATAAAGGCAGGGACTTAACCCATTGAATCAGCCAGGTGCCCCCAAAAAGCAGTTTTAAGAGGGAAGTTCATAGAGATAAATGCTCACCTCAAGAAACAAGTTTCAACCTAATTTTATACCTCAAGGAACTAAAAAAAGAACAAATGAAGCCCAAAGTTAGTAGTAAGATGGGAATAACAATGATTAGAGCAAAAATAGAGACTGGGAATATCCAGGGGCACTGGATGGCTCCTGGGTAGCTCGGTTGGTTAAGCATCTGCCTATTGATGTCGGTTCAGGTTATGACTGCAGGGTTGTGAGATCAACCCACATGTTGGGGGGATTGTTGCTTGGGATTCTCTATCTCGTCTGTCCTCTCCCAAAAGAAAGAGACTGAGAAGACAATAGAGAAGATCAATGAAACTAAAAGTTGGTTCTTTGAAAAACATTTGACAGGCCTTTAGCTAGATTTACCAAAAAGGACTCAAAACCAGAACTGAAAGATGTTACACTGGGTACCAGAGAAATGCAGAAGATCATAAGTGACTATTATGAACAGTTATACCTAACCTCTTGGACAGCATATAAGGAATGGGTAAATTCCTAGAAACCTACAACCCACCAAGACTGATGAAGAAATAAATCTGAATAGATGGATTTAATCTCCTTGATAGTAGTGAAAAACTTCCCAACAACAAAAGTTTAGGATCAGATGCCTTCACTGGCAAATTCTACCAAATATTCAGAGAGAAGAATTAATACCAATTCTCAAATTCTTCTAAAAATTAGGAGGGTGAACTCTTCCAAACTCACTTTATTAAGCCAGCATCACCTTGCTACCAAAACCAGAAAAGAATGACACAAGAAGAGCCAGTATTCGTAATAACATAAATGCAAAAATCCTCAACAAAACATTAGCAGTCATATTCAGCAATACATTAAAAGGATCCTACCTCATGACCAAGTGGGGTTCATTCTAGGGATGGTTCACTATCCACAAATCAATGTGGATACCACGATAACAAAGTGAAGGATAAAAATTATTATCTCAATAGATAAGAAAAAATATTTGACAGAATTCAGCATCTGTTTATGGTAAAAACTCAGCAAAGTGCATATAGAGGAAACATACCTCAATGTGATAAGGGTCCTATAGGACAAGCCAATAGCTAACATCACACTTAGAGGAAAAGCTTTGAGCTTTTCACCACTAAGAATAGGAACAAGGCAAGGACGCCCACTCTTGCCAGTTCTATTCAACACAGTATTGGAAGTTCTAGCCAGAGCATTTAGGCAAGAAAAAGATATAAAAGGTATCCCTGTTGGAGAGGAAGAAGTAAAATGGTCACTGTTTGGAGATGGTATATACAGAAAACTCAAGACTGTATCCAGAAAACTGTTAGAACTAATACATTCAGTAAAGTTGCAGGATATAAAATTGGTATGCTAAAATGTTATGTTTCTATATGCTAATAATGAACTATCAGAAAAATTAAAAAACAATTCCATTTATAGTTGCATCAAAAAGAATAAAGTACCAAGGAATAAATTTAACCAAGGAAGATAATAGCATATTGAAAACTACAAGATATCAGTGTAAGAAATTGAAGACAAATAAATGAAAAGCTATTCCATGCTCATGGATTGGAAGAATTAATATTGTTAAAATGTCTGTACTACCCAAAGTAATATTACAGAGTCAGTGCCATCCCTATCAAAATTCCAATGACACTTTTCATGCAAATAGAACAAATAGTCCTAAAACTTATGTGGAACCAACCATAGAAGACCCTGAGTAGCCAAGCAAGGTTGAGAAAGAAGAACAAAGCTGGAGGCAGCACACTCCCTGATTTCAAGGTATATTACAAAGCTATGGTAATTAAAACAGTGTGGTATTGGCATAAAAACAAACCTTGATCAATGGGGCAGAATGCAAAGCCCAGAAATAAACTCTTGCATATATGGCCAATTTATAACAAAGGAGCTAAGAATACACAATGGAGGAGGGGACACTCTATTTTTATTTATTTACTCTGGTATATTCTGTAATAAATGGTGTGGGAAATATGAGATTGCCAGTAATGGGGAAATTGGATAGCTACATGCAACAGAATGAAACTGGATCATTATCTCACACCATATACAAAAATTAATCCAGAATGGATTAAAGAACTGACTTAAAACCTGAAACCACAAAATAGAAGAAAAGCTAGGCGGTAAGCTCTCTGACGTATGTTTTGGTGATGATTTTTGAACCTGAAAACAGAAGCAACAGAAGGAAAAATAAAAAGTGGGACTATCTAACTAAAATATAGTTGGATTTAAAAAAATGGACAGAATATCTGGATAGACATTTGTCCAAAGAAGATCTACAGATGGCTAACAGGTACATGAAAAGATGTTTTAGGGCATTAATCATTAGGGAAATGCAAATCAAAACCACAGTGAGATACCACCTTGCACCTGTTAGAATGGCTATTCTCAAAAGGGCTAGAAATAACAAATGTTGGTGAGGATGTGGAGAAAAGGGAACCCTTGTGCACTGTTGGTAGGAATGTAAATTGGTACAACCACTATGGAAAACAATATGGTGTTTTCTCAAAAAAATTAAAACTAGAACTACCATACAATTGAACAATTCCATTTCTCAATATTTTAGGAGGAAAATGAAAATGCTAATTCAGAAAGCTAAATGAACAGGAATGCCTTGGTGGCTCTTTTGGTTAAGTATCTAACTCTTGATTTTGGCTCAGGTCATGATCTCAGTGTGGTGGGACCGAGTTCTGCATTTGGCTCTGTGCTTCGTCTGCTTGTCCCTCTCTCTCTGCTCCTCCCTCTGCGCACTCTTTCTCTCTCTAAAATAAATAAAATCATCAAGACAAATGCACCATGCATTTGTGTACGGTGTTCATTGCAGTATTACTTATAGTAGTCAAGATGTGAAAGCAACCTATGTGCCTATCCACTGATGAATGGATAAAGATGTGTGTGTATGCACACACACACACACACGCACACACACAATGGAGTATTAGCTGAATAAGAGAATGAAATCATCCCATTTGTGGCAATATGGATGGATCTCAAGGGCATTATGCTAAGTGAAATGTTGGAGAAACACCTATACTGTATGATCTATCTTCTATGTAGAATCTGTGCGTTTTTTTTTAAATTGAATTAAAAGCTAGTACTGCATGGTTCTTACAGATAAAACTTTACAGATGAAAAGACAACAGACTTAAACATTTGTGATTTTAGGTTTTGCGAGACTCAATTTCCCAGAACCAGAGTATATAAATAACCTAATCAGAAGATTCAGAGTATACTTTTAACAAAACCAGAAATTCCTAGAGTGGTTTAAGATGAGTTGGCAAACATTTATATAAGGGGACAGATGGTAACTATTTTAGGCCTTGTTGTAATTCAGGGTTATGTAGTCTCTTGGTACCACCTCTGTTTGAATCCCAATTCTGTCGTTTGTTGTGTTCTTTTGATCAAGCCATGTAATCACTGTACCTTGATATTCTCCTCTGTTAATGGAATGAGGCTTGCTTTGAAGGCTAAATGAATGAGCTATTTGCAGTTATGAATGTTTATTAGAACATCATTTGAGGACAGTGTTGGGAGGATCAGCAGCACAGATCTCAGAGCTGCTGACCATGGCAGTAAGGCATGCAGCTCAGACAACCTTGAATCTGATACGTAGGCTGTGAGGAGGGTGGGGTAATGCCCTCGAGTTCTGCTGCTGTCTGTGATGAACAGACGGAGTTCTGTAAGTATATGCAATGAAATAATGGAAAATACTATCATAATGGTCTGACATGATTGGGAACCTCTGAGTTTAAGAAGTTTGTGACTCCCATCTTTTAAAAAAATATTTGTCTTCTCTGCATTTTGCAATATCAAGCTCTTAAGCTAGATGAGACAAAGTTCTAAGTGTCATAGAGAATTATACTCAGTGACTCAGTAAATATAAGCGTGGAACTAACACTTTTCTTTTCCAGTTCTTTGTGTTTGAGTAGCACTTTTAGCAATGTTATTCTCTTTCATGTTAAGATTTTCAAAGCATAGAGTTTACTTATTTATGTAAGAGAGAGTGTATGCATGGGAGAGAGAGAATCTGAAGCAGACACTGCACTGAGCTCAGAGCCTAACGTGGGGCTCGATTCCACAACCCTGGGAGCATGACCTGAGCTGAAATCAAGAGTCAGACGTTTAATCAACTGAGCCACACAGGCATCCCTTTGCTTCTGTATTTTATTTCCCTCACAGTGTTCTTCAAGTTTCTTACAGCAGTTTCCCCATCTCTTCATCCCAGATCCTCATCTGCTACCTCTGACGATTACTCATGCTTTGACATTTCTCTTGCCCACCTGGATTCTTGCCCTGCTAATTGCTCTGACTTCTGGTAACTGCCTTTCCTCCTTCGGTCTTGACAGTCTTCTAGTGACCTCTGTGGCTCCTCACAGGTCTAGCACAGCCTAGATTTTTGTTACTCTGACCTTTAATTTACTGGTAAGGTTTATATGTGTCTGTAAAGTTTTCCATTTAAAAAAAAGTTTTATTTATTTAATCTCTGCATTCCACATGGGGGCTCGAAATCATAACTCCGAGATCAAGCATTTCATGGTTTTCTGACTGAGCCAGCCACGTGCCCTGTAAAGTCTTTCATTTAATTTTATATACTTACTTTTTTTTTTAATAAAGATTTTATTTATTTATTTGACAGACAGAGATCACAAGTAGGCAGAGAGAGAGAGGGAAGCAGGCTCCCTGCTGAGCAGAGAGACCCGATGTGGGCTTGATCCCAGGACCCTGAGACCATGACCTGAGCCGAAGGCAGAGGCTTTAACCCACTGAGCCACCCAGGTGCCCCTATATATTGCTTACTTTTAATAAAATTGTGACAAGTCTTAAAAGTAAGAGGTGGGACACTGAAATTTATATGGTGTTGTTGATCAAAGGAAAAAAAATAAGTTCGGAAGTCATTAAGAGAAATTAGAATAAAAATCAAGGAAGTGAGAGTTATATATAGATTTTCACATTCTCAAATGGCTTTTTTTAAAAAAAGATTTTATTTATTTATTTGGCAGACAGAGATTACAAATAGGAAGAGAGACAGGCAAAGAGAGAGAGGAGGAAGCAGGCTCCCTGGTGAGCAGAGAGCCCGATGCGGGGCTCGATCCCAGGGGTTCAATCCCAGGACCCTGGGATCACGACCTGAGCCGAAGGCAAAGGCTTTAAACCACTGAGCCACCCAGGCACCCCGAATGGCTTGTTTTTTAGAAGATTTTACTTTGTTAATTTGAGAGAGCGTGAGAGAGAGAGAGAGAGCATGAGAGGGGAGAAGGTCAGAGGGAGAATCAGACTCCCTATGGAGCTGGGAGCCTGATGTAGGACTTCATCCCTGGACTCTGGGATCATGACCTCAGCTGAAGGCAGTTGCTTAACCAACCAAGCCACCCAGACGCCCACATTCTCGAATGGCTTAAGAATGGGTAAATGTGGGGCGCCTGGGTGACTCAGTGGGTTAAGCTTCTGCTTTTGGCTCGGGTCATGATCTTGGGGTCCTGGGGTCGAGCCCCTCGTTGGGCTCTCTGCTCAGTGGGGAGCCTGCTTCCCCCCTCTCTCTCTGCCTGCCTCTCTGCCTATTTGTGATCTATCTCTGTCAAATAAATAAAATCTTAAAAAAAAAAGAATAGGTAGATGATAGGCTATTTAATAGTTTTTTTTGTTTGTTTTTTTAGACTCTAGTTTTCCTTTAAATCTTGCTTATTTTTCTGTAACCCTTTAGAAAACCCAGTTGCACTTGGTGGTATGTTGTAGTAACTCTTAATTCTGTTATAATGGTAATATCAAATCCTAATAAAACAGTATCAGATTATGAAATTTTTCATTTTTTTATATTTCACTTTTTAATGATAATAAGCTCTGAATTGACATTATCTCACTTGCATAAAGTATATTAATAGTTACTATTTTAATGAAAATAGGAACGTTCTTAAAATTTGGGGGTAAAAAAGAAACCGAGTTTTGGTATATAGCAATAAAACTTAAAACTTAAAGTCCAACCTTCCTAGAAGAGTCTTTTACAATTTTCTTTATTCTGTTGATATTATGGAGATGCTAGGGTATGTGAGATCAGTTTTCCTCTTAACTCTTAGATGCAGTGGTTACCCTACTGATTCAGAAGATGTTATTCTCCCACCTGGTAAGAGTGGGGAATGGCACAGGCTTTTGTTATACATCTAGTAGCCTCTCATATTTCTATCCTATCTGCCCGCATGAAAGATTGGACTCCTGAGGCAGACTGTGGCTTTTCTTTTGCCCTGTTCCTCCCAACTGTGGAAGAAGCGAACTGTGCAGGGCTGTTACCTGTGCAGTTTTTTCTGGGCCTCTTATCCCTAGAATTGTTCCATAAAATCTTAGTACTATCTTAGGGAGTGTTAGGTCTCCTTTTGATACTCTCCTTTTGATACTCTCCTTTTGATACTCTCCTTTTGATACTCTTTTGATACTCTTTATTGTATAGAAGTAAAATAGATATAAGAAAGACCAATTTGAAGTTTTCCTGTGAGTCCTAAGTTCTCCTTATCTAAAATGTATAAATGAAAAATGATAGTATAAAATCACTCTTACTGGCTTCCTAAATGGTAACCACATCTGTGTCTTATTAGTTATCAATGTTCTTAGCTGAGGTTGTACCAATTCTTGAATCACTACATTTGTTATTAAGGTTTAAAAAATGTAGCCAGTAAACAAACACCTTAAGGTCTATTCTCATGTATTGGGTTTCAGTTTGAAATGATTCAACAACCATTTTTGGAGGGATTTTTCTGTGTAGAACTGTGTTAGACACAGAGCATATAATGGTGAATAACACCATCTCTGTCTCCAAAGATATTACAGTTTGGTAATGGAGATTGAGAAGTGAATGAACAATTGCTCTATAGTATGCTGAACTGGCAAATTACTTGATCTTCCCAAGCTTTAATTTTTCTGATCTATGACATGAGACTCTCATAAAGGTTGTTAAAATTAAATGAGATGGCAGCAGAATATGTGGCAAGACCTACTTTAGAAGCATGAGAGTGACACTGTGACCATTCTTGGGGGGTGTCCCCCCAGGGGATGTCAGAAATTTCTCAGAGAAGTTGCTGATCACTGATGGAGCATAATTCTGAATGAGGTAAGAATGGTTGTCCTTTATTGCTTGGTCTTTCATCTTTAACTGAGCATTAAGCTGCGTTGTTAATATGTCAACATATATAATGTCTCAGGAGCATGACAAGTAATGTTATGCAGTTCCATTTTGTGTTATGTGTTATCCTTAATTTTCTTTCAGAGAATTAAAGATGGTAGCCTAATTGATGCGGTTAAAACCATCTGTGTGGGGGATCATATTGAATCCGTAAATGGAGAAAATATCACTGGGTGGCGTCATTATGATGTTGCAAAAAAATTAAAGGAATTAAAAAAAGGTGAATCTTTTACCTTGAAGTTAATAGAACCTAAGAAGGCATTTGGTAAGTTGGGTGTGGTTGTGTATGAGTATGAAGTGTTCCCTTCTGTGCCTTGTCTTTCTAAGGGTAGTAAGTTCTGAGGTGTGATGCCATGTGATACAGCGTGTCCATTGAGACTATAGAGAACAGCAGCACTACTGACAAGGGGAACAACAATTCAAGGAGGAAAAAGTTGTGTAAAAGGACAATTTCTGAAAGACCTTTGGAGTTACAAAGTCTCACGTCCAGTGACTTTGTGGCTGTTCCAAACTCCAAGAAGGGCACATTATATTACATTTATCTTGCTGAGCAATAAAATTCTTGATTGAGCTCTCTAAGCCATAATAACTGTTGGTTCATGGACCTCAACAGCAAAAACTTCAGTTGCACACAGAATTGGTATTTAAAATAGTTACCTAGTCTGTTTTAAAGGCTTCCCTCAATACCTTTCCTCCACTGGCATTTTGGATTTGGCAGCATCGGATGGTATGAAATTGGTTCCACTTTGGTGACATCTGTACTCGCTTGGTTTTAGCCACGGCAGCTGTGTCCCAACTGTTCAAACCCCAAGGGGCATCTCATCTACAGGAAAATGTGCCAGCTTTTCTCTCACTACCCAGCACTATTTTAATAAGCCAAATGACGGCCTGGTGTTCATCAGTGTTGAAATATCTTTAGCAGAATCATTCTAGGCTGCCCTTACTCATCCACGACCCCACCCAACTTAGGTTCTTTCCTTTGCTCACAGTAGATAAATATTCCTTATAGGTTGTCTCTAATGAATGTTTTTTCAGGGCAGTTAATAAAAATGATAGGAGAAAACAATGGATCTGGGCAATTACATTTTCCCTCCCTTAGCAAGTAAGGGACAGATACTAACCATATGGAAATGTAAATTCTTCTCTGCTTCCAAGGGTTTCTGTGCCATTTAATAGAAATACAGTGTAGATTATATGACTTGGGGCAGAAAGAGTTCCATAGAAGATGTAAGAAAAGAATGCTTTGCACTGAGCTATGTATAGATCTGTTGAATCCCTATATTGCATGCCTGAAGCTAATAGAACACTGTATGTTAACTATACTGGAATTATACTGGAATTAAAATAAGAAAGCAACCCCAAAAAGAAAACACGGGGTGGCAGGGGATCGGGGGAGGGAGAATGCCTTATGCCAGTGCTGTTCCTGGAGGGAATTATTCATTCTAGGAGACAGGACTATAGAAACTGTGATTCTGCATGGAGTGCAACCCAGCTTCTGAGCTCACTTGTCACAGAAGGTGGGCAGCACTCAGGTTTCTGTCTACGCTCCTTTTGAAGTGGGTGTTTTGCTAACCAACTCCCTGATTATTGTATAAACTGATAGGATGTAAGCAGTTTGAGCTATTTTTATTTGATTTAGACTCCTTGTAAATCAGTCATTCTCAATACAACTCAAGGAGTATAATTTCTTTCCACCTTTATTTCTACCGCTTAGTCTATTTTCCAAAGTTAATCTTTTTCTATTTTTTCATATTGTCTGCATCTAAATCTTGTGGTCCCTGTATCTTGATAGAAAGTTGCTGGTATACTTTAACTTGGATGCTTGGTTGATATTAGTCTTGGACGTTACAGAGATCATTGTATTTGGCTATTATTGCTCCATGATTAGATTTTTTTCCTTCAGTATCTGAGACACGTGTAGATGGTTGGGGTGCTGCTCTGCCTTATGTGCCTGACTACTATTAAACCTGCTCTCTGTTGCCCCATAGGAATTCCATGTACACATTTGAGAAGGACACTGTGTAGAATTTTCCTAGTGGGGGTATATTATTTTAGCATCCCAAATCCTGGTGGTGCTGTGGGTTAGGATATGTGGAAATTGATTTTGGAGCAATGATAGGTTTTTATCTTCTGAAGTTCCTCTGACAACTTAACTCAGCCCAACTTAAATCTGCTGGGCCATATGCATTTTCCACTCTGGGTCGGAACTTGACTTTGGGCCATAGCTTGGGGATTTCCCTCTTAGAAGTAGGCCTTGCTGCTCTGCCCATACTTCTGCCTCAGTTTTGCTGATTTTTGTCTTGGGATAAAGGCAATGCTAGTTTGTTTCTCATCCTTTGACTTCATCCCAGTGCTTTGTGCTTTTCTTGGAAGGGAGTATACATTAAAGGTACTTGAGGGATTTAGCTTCCCCCAGTTCTCTTGGTTCTAATCTTATTTTTTTCTGTCTCCTTCCTTCCTGTGTTTTAAGCATTATCATGAATGAACTGATTCAAATTCCTAGTCCTTCATGATTATCTGTCTCTCATTGCCTTGGATTCCTAGAGGAGAAAAGGACCAATGTAGGTGAGGCCGAATGTTCTGGTCTCTGTGATCACACAGGCCATCTAGGCTGAAGTGAAGTCATTTCTAGGATTTTACCAAAAGCTGTTGAAATAGCCATACACTCTAGTAGTTTGACATTTCCTTACCAACTTCCGTAAAGATTTCACCTGGGGAGTCATGTGGACTGTGTCCTAAAATGCAAGTAGTAGTATAGTTGGTTGCTTTGGAATGGTATAACAAGGATGATGAATACAACTTTCAGCTGTGGATAGGGAAATCTTTACAGCCTGCTCCTATTTGCATATTTTTGGTCCACCACCAGTCACATCCCACTTCCAGGAGCCATTATGTGAGCTGAGATTCTTTGAGAGCTATAGAATAAACACTTTCCAGGTTAATGAAAGGGCATTTTTTGGGGGTAGATTATCAAGTAGGTCTCAGAAACAAAGACTGTGTCAGTCATGCCTCAGGAAGGTCAGGAATAAAGGCCATTTCAGGAATGTATGAACCAGGCACCTTTCATGGCCCTGGCCTGATTAACTCCTTCCTGTTATTTCCTATCTTTATATCACTTCACTCAGGATTCAAATTCCTGGGAGAGCTGGGGAAACTGATTAGGTCATGTCCCATCTTGATAGTGGGAAGGCAGGCATGGTTAATAGGGCCACCAAAATCATGCAGAACAGTGAGGGAGAAGTTTCCGTTTGGGTAGGAAAAAAGTAGCAGATGTCTGTTTTGCCATTTCTCCTAAGTTAATATACCTTGTTTAGTGGAGTGTGTTGGTTTTCTCTTGACTTTGAGTCTGAATGTATCCATGCATGATACTGTCAGTCTGGATATATCAGAATGGATCTGGAGGGAGGCAGGGTATTGTCAGCTGGCTTTGGGTGTCTGGTCTTACAGATTTTTTTTTTTTTTTTTTCTGTTTGTGGGTGCTGCGTAAATGGCATTTTGGCAATGGACTCTCTGGAGGTACTGATAGCATTAAGTTTTTAAAAGATTTTATGTAGGGGGGTGGGGTTATGGACATTGAGGAGGGTATGTGCTATGGTGAGTACTGTGAAGTGTGTAAACCTAGCGATTCACAGACCTGTACCCCTGGGGATAAAAATATATTATATGTTTATAAAAAATAAAAAAAATTAAAAAAAAAAAAAGATTTTATGTAATCTCTCCACCCAACATGGAACTTGAACTTACAACTCTGAGATCAAGAGTTACATGTTCTACTGACAGAGCCAGCCAGGCTGCATCAGGCTTTCTTTAAGGCAGAGTAAAAGCCACGTTTTTCTTGGTGCTGGCCACCAGGTTTGGAAAGGACAACAATCCAGATTGGGACTATACTCCTGGGACGGTCTTTCATTTATGTCTCCCCCAAATAAGTTCTTGAGAATCTTCTGTGTTCCATGTGCTCCATTAGGCCCAGTGGATACTAAGAAAGAAGACTAAGCCATAGCTACTGCCTTTTGAGGAGCTCACAGTTTAGCAGAAGGCTGTTATTGACTGAATTGTGCCCTTCTAAAATTCATGTGTTGAAGTCCTAATCTCCACCACCTCAGAATGCGACTGTATTTGGAGATAAGCTCTTTAAGTAGGCATGAAGTTAAAATGAGATCATTAGGGTGGGCCCTGATCCAATGAGACTGATCTAAGAGGAGAAAATTTGGATACACATACACATAGCAGGAGAATGCCATGTGACCATGTAGATCTCTACAGACCAAGGAGAGAGGTCTTAGAAGAAAGCAACCCTGGGGATGACTTGATCTCTAACTTCTCTAGAACAAAGGAAATAGATTTCTTTTGTTTAAGCCATGTGGTCCTTTGTGGCAGCCCTAGGAAACTAACATAGAGGCCATTAGGCTTAAAGAAAAATTACAGTGTAAATTCTTTGACTGTGGCAGTATGAGTTCCCTAATAATCTAGAAGGTATAGATGGAATGTCTTAGCTGTCCTTAGCCTTGGGTAGATGGCAGGAACATACTGATGTTTTCATTGACTAAATATTTGAGGAGTTAGTACATGCTAGTTTTAGAGTATTAGTTGCTGGAATAATAATAGTTTCTTGAACATCTACTGTATTCCATCACCATACTACCTGCCTGGTATATCACATGAATAAGAACTAGTTCCTGCCTTCAAGAAGCTCTTATCTAGTGGGAGGAGATGAATATGAAAAGAAATTCAGGGGCGCCTGGGTGGATCAGTGGGTTAAAGCCTCTGCCTTCAGCTCGGGTCATGATCCCAGGGTCCTGGGATCGAGCCCCACATCGGACCCTCTGCTCAGTGGAGAGTCTGCTTCCTCCTCTTTCTCTGTCTGCCTCTCTGCCTGCTTGTGATCTCTGTCAAATAAATAAATAAAAAATCTTAAAAAAAATTCAATAAAGAGAATTAGTGGTGCTAATATGTACCAGAGGCATAAAAGTCGGCCACATCAAGTCAACCTAAGGAGTTGAGGAAAAGCTTCCAGGAGAAAATATTTGAGCTGGATCTTAAGAAGTGTGGTCAGTGAACAAATTAGGGAAGGTGGTCCCAGGTCGTGGGAGTAGGAATAGAATAAGCAAAGGTGTAGAGGTGTATAGCAGTGTCCTGTGCATGGGAATACCACGTATGTCTGTATGATTGGAATAGAGGTTCTAGGTGATTGTGTGGCAAGAGATGAAGCTCAAGGGTCAGTAGAGACCAAATAATCAAGAGCCTTATATGTGACGATAAAGAGTGGGCATTGAAGGGGTTTAAGCCGGTAGATGAGATTTGGCTTTTAGTGAGAGAGTTTGGAGACTATGTCACATGGGATTGGTTTATAAGCTCACGTGGCCAAGGAAATCCTTGAAGATTCTATTGTGTAGGTTGAGGAGAGAGAAGACGAAATCCTAAATGAAGGCAGAAACAGATTGGAGGAATAGACAGTGGTGTGCTGGAGCCATTTGTATACATCTTTTCCAAACTCCATGTTCAGTGACCTCATCTTAGGGGCTTGAAATTGGCTGTGGTGGCTTGTTTATATCACAGACACAGACAAGTACAGCAAATTTGATTTTTTTTTTTTCCTGGAGAGTTGATGGTTACACATTTATCTGCATACCACTGAATATTAAGAAGGTAGAGTTGGAAGGTTGGAATATTAAAAAGGTGGAGTTGGAAATTCATTGAATGTAGAAGTAAAATAGACTGCAAATGACGACCCACAGATTTGTGGCTTGGGTGAGGAATGGAATGGAGTGCTTTTCTTTAAGATGAGGAAAACTGGAAGAGAAATAGATTTGGGTGAAGACCTAGAAGAGAGACACTGTACTTACAATATAATTTTAGGCCTGCTGAGTTTGATACCTGTGAGAGAATTTAGTTGGAAATGTGTCAGAGAACTAGAGCCTAGGGAATGGGATTTATGAGTAATTTGAAGCTGTGGAAATCCAATCACTCAGAATAGTAAGAAAAAGACCAAGCCTAGAGTTGTGGAGGAAGCCCAGCATTAAGGAGTAGAAAGAGGAGGAGCCAGCATAGTGAGGAATGGCCAGACACAGAAGAGACAGCCTCTGGATGGCCTTTTCCCAAGCACTCAAGGACCTATTGCTTGTCCCAAGAGCAGGTGCTTCACTACAACTTTCCTAAGTTGGTGACAGGCTCTGAGGGAGAAATAAAGGCTGCTTTAAGGCACACCCTCGGATTGTCCTGTGTTGACCAGAGTTTATATCACTGTTTTTCATCTAGGGATCTCAACCTCTGTGTAGAACAGGGAGTAGAATTGAAAACTTCGTAGTGCTTTGTGCGTAGTAAGGGTAGGTTACATTGTACATAAAAGTTACATGTGTTTTTGTATATTTGTGTTCCAGATATATATGTATGTGCATCTGTATAATTGTGTTATGATATAATGTATATATTTCCCATCATGAGTCATAGCAAAAAATAAAATTTGGAAGCCACTGGTTTAAATGATTCCCTTGTTAAAAATTTGTAGTTTGGGAAATATTTCCCATACCTAACATGGTTTCTCCTGGTCAGCTGCTTTCTGATCCAAATTCTCTCCCTTCTAGCCATGAGTTGATGGCAGCCTTCCCAGTCCTTATCAAGTATCGGGTGGAATGTCTCTGGTGGTATTTTTTTTAGGGCATGGCTCACTTCCGTTCCCTTTTGCCAATGAAAAGGAACATGTCTCCACAATGAGCTCAACCTTGCAGGGTTTGCCCTGTAAACCTACACTTTCCCAAGGCCATGAAAACCCACTCTTCTTAACTTAAGCTCTAGGACCAGACTAGTTCAACTGGTTTGTTTCCTGTGAGGACTTTTAATTGCAGAAAAATAACTGTTAAATCTATGAAACTTAGATTGTTTTACTTGGATGAGTCTGTATTTATCCTGGAGGAGTTCTTTTGTTTGTAAGTGTTGCCTTTTATGGAAAGATGTTTATAGAAGGAGACCCAAAATATTTTTGTAAATTGTTTCCAAAATCAGAGGGAGTTGAAAGAAAAAGTTTACCTCCTAAAACATTGGTAGTCTTTATTTTGGGGTTAGATTTTGTAATAGAACTCTGGACTATGTCTTCTTTTAGAGGATTCATTTCTGTGCTATGTGTCTATCGGAATAGGATGTTCAGTATGTGAAGTACGCCTGAGTCCTTTGAGTCATTCACAGCTGGAAAACTCGGACCTCATCTTCGTGATTCAGCTCACTGATGTACTTGTTTTCAAAGATGAAATCTATTTTATATCAAGAGAGAAACTTTGGCTTTTAAGTTTTAGATAATTTTTTAGATAGAAAGTATTAAATATTAGAAAAGTCTATTTTTCATGCTATTTCTAGTGAAAAAGTTTCAACCAACAAATATGTTTTGTGCCTTTTCATGTATACTGAATTCTACAAAATATACTGGGGAATATGATAAAAGTTACTAAAGAAGAAGAAAGGAAAAGTAGTTAAATGTATAGACTCTGTCCTATATGGGCTGTGTGATAATGTGGCATTGGATGAATTACTTAAACTTTCTGTGGCTTGGTTTTTTCATATCAAAAGAGAAGATGGTAATAGTGTTTATCACATTGAGGATTAAATGATTAAACACATGAAAAAAAATCATAGATTAGTCCCTGCCACACGGTACTATTCAATAAAAGTGTTATTACTCTTATTATGAAGGGTAGCCTTTCTTGAAGTTGTTCAACTTCAGATGAGTTGAGTTCAGATGCAGGTGAGTTGGTTAGCAAGTATTTGTTGGGAAATCTGGCACGGTTCCAGATCACATCTCCTATCAAATATGTCCTAGTGGTAGCTACCCGCCATTCTGTTTTCTAAGTACTTTCTAAGTACGAATTCATGTAATCCTTTCACCCATGCTAAAAGATTAAGCCATTTGTTCAAGGCTTCAGAGCCAGCTAGTACGTGATGGAGGCAGGCTTCTAACCCATGCAGGGAACTTTCAGAGCCAGCTCTCTAACAGCTGTTTTGGATAAGTCTGTATGTTTGCTGTCCTCAAGGAGCTTACAATTTATATAAGGATGTAGGTACATTAAGAATCAGGTAATTCTATTAATTACAATAATAGCTGCCATTTATTGAATGCTTATAAGAAGCAATAAAGAGCAGAGACTCTGAGACAAATTGCTTGGGTGAAATTCCTGTCTCTGCTGCTTATTACCTATGTGATTTTGGACCACTTACTTCCTCTGTTCCTGTTTCCTTATCCATAAAGTGCTGTGAGGATTAAATGAGTTAATATATGTAAAGCACTTAAAATAGTGCTTGGCACATAGTGCTGTATAAATGTAAGTCATTCCTTAATAGGACTACTGTTATGGCCTGTTTTAATCCTCCTGCCTTTCCCGAGAGGCATTTTCAGATAAGACTGAGACTTTGGGCTGTTAAATACTTTGCTGAGGTCACCCAGTGGTGGACAGGAAGTGCAAGTACAGTACTTCATTCCTGTTTGTTCCTGAGGCTTGTAGTCTTTTTTTTTTTTTCTTTTAAATATTTTATTTATTTATTTGACAGACAGAGATCACAGAGAGAGAGGAGGAAGCAGGCTCCTCGCTGAGCAGAGAGCCCTATGCGGGGCTCGATCCCAGGACCCTGAGACCATGACCCGAGCTGAAGGCAGAGGCTTACACACTGAGCCACCCAGGCGCCCCATGAGGCATGTATTCTTAGCAGCATATGGCACTGTCTTTCTAGAATACGATGTGAGCTAGGACATGTGCTGTCATACAGACCTAAACAAAGTGTGCTTCAGCTGAGAGCTGACTTCTCCATGACTGGGAAGTGTTCTAAAACTTAGAGAGTGCTGGGGGCTGGAAGAAATGGTAAGATTGGGATGGTACTTTCGCAAAGAGAAAGCCATGGTTTTCAGTAGTTCCCAACAGTATCAGGAGCCAGTGTCCTATTTCCATGGAGCTCCCCATGAGGGGTGACAGGACAGTCTTAAGAACTGTGCACAGGGGCGCCTGGGTGGCTCAGTGGATTAAAGCCTCTGCCTTTGGCTTAGGCCATGGTCTCAGGGTCCTGGGATCGAGCCCTGCATTGGGCTCTCTGCTCAGCAGGGAGCCTGCTTCCCTTCTCTCTCTGCCTGCTTGTGATCTCTCTGTCAAATAAATAAATAAATAAATAAATAAATAAATAAAATCTTAAAAACAAAACAAAACTGTGCACAGCCTTGCAATCTGAGGTGAAGGACACCTGTGTCCTGGGCTTGGGTTGCAAGTGGACCCATTGAATTGGACACAGAGTTTCAGAGTAGGGTTTGCGTTGGATTGAGCATATTAGCCCTCTTGTTCCTCAGAGAGGAAGATAGATTTACATAACAAAAAGTCAGTTTCTCACCAAGCCTTGAGTGGGGGACTCAGAGTTTGGTTCAATCTGACATTTCTTATACCCAGAATTGTGGAGTAAAATTTTAAATCCATTTTTTCCAGAAATTTAAATTGGTGTTCAGAGGAGGGAAAGATAGGAGTAGGCTGGACTCATTGAGAAAGATTCCTAGAGAAGATTGCATTTGAACTTGGCCTTGGTAGATGGAAAGAAAAGTATAGGCAAGGAGTGTTTTCTGAGGGAGGCGTTCAGGACAGTGAAGAGGTTGTAGGAATTGGAGCAAATCAGGTTGCAAAAGCAGTTTCTGGGTTCTTTTTCTTTAATTTTTAAATTTAAGTTCAATTTAATTAATATACACTGTAGTATTAGTTTCAGAGGTAGAATCTAGTGATTTGTCAGTTGCATACCACACACAATGCTCATCACTTCAAGTGCCCTCCTGACACAGAGGGAGACAAATGATGGGAGACTTTTTTTTTTTTTTTTTAAGATTTTCTTTATTTGACAGAGACAGAGAGAAAAAGAGAGCACAAGCAGGGGGAGTGGGAGAGGGAGACGCAGGCTTCCCGCTGAGCAGGGAGCCCAATGTGGGACTTGATCCCAGGACCCCCGGCTCCTGATCTGAGCTGAAGGCAGACACCTAAAGACTGAGCCACCCAGGCACCTTATAGGCAGTAGGCGGAGGGTTGCTGGAAGGGAGGTGGGTGAGCGGATGGAGTGGTTGGGCTCTTTAAAGAAGAGCTCCATAAACTCGGTGGGGGAATCTGAGCTTGTTTTTGAGCCCAATAGGGAGTCATTTAGGTATTAGAACTGAAGAATGATACGATGAAGTAGATTTTTAGGGAATTAAGCCTAGAAAAACAATGTGACCATACTTTATAGAGGAGAAACTGTAGCAGGCTCCTGTATCAGTGCCTGAGTGAGGGATAAGGGCTGGGATTAGAGGCAGCAGCAGGCATTTGAAGGAGAGAAAAAAGCTTGAGTAATATTGCCAAGGCAGAAATGGCGGTGAGGGGGTGGACCTATGCTGCTTAAAGGAGAAGAGTGAAGAGAAGAGCGTGCTGAGAAGCAAATGTCACTCCCAAGATGTCCATCCTCGGAGCCCCTGTAATAAGAGTGATTAGAAATGAGGTGGTTTGGATGTGGAAATTGTTTGGGGGCAAGTCAGTGAGAGATGTTCAGCTTTTGATATGTTGCATTTTATCTGACAGTGGCACTCTCTTTCACGTATTTTTTTTTGGCAAAGGTTTAAAGTCTTCACAGTGATAAATCGGGGGGATAGAACATGCCATTTAATCATCTTTTTATGTCGTAGTTTGTTCTGTCCTTCTCTCCAGCTAGATGTGGTTTGGCATTTACCACAAAGTTACTATGGGAGAAGATAAATGAGGAGCTAAGTTCCGTTTTATTGGGGGGTGTGGCAGATGTGTTAGATGAATGCGGAGTGTAACTGATAAATGTGTTTTCAGCTGAATAAAGACTCAGGCTAAATATGCACTCTTTCCATTCTAGTTGTAAACTGTCATTAAAAGAAAATTTATTAAATGCTGACATTTTTAATTGAGAAAAGAGAAATTATAATCCACAATACTAAGAACTTTGTAATCTGTTTTCCCAGACACTAACCCTAAACAGTGATTGGTTTCTTAGAACTATAATGTTTCAGGAGCATTTGGAGTTAACAACAACCATGAATAGAAGACATGACTGTCTTCAACTGGTCTTTTTTTTTTTTTTTTAAGATTTTATTTATTTATTTGACAGAGAGCACAAGTAGACAGAGTGGCATGCAGAAGGAGAGGGAGCAGGGAGCCCGATACAGGGCTCGATCCCAGGACCTGGGATCATGACCTGAGCTGAAGGCAGCTGCTCAACAGACTGAGCCACCCAGCAACCCCTGTTTTCAACTGGTCTTAAACTTAGTAATAACAGTGTAGGAGGAAGGGGGAAAAATGATGCTAAAATATAAGTGGCTTCCTTAATATGGCTTAATAATATGAATATCATGTAACTTAAAAAAATGAATATAATCTAACTTATTAGAAAAACAGCAATTATAGCAATAGTACATATTCTGCCAGACTATTTGTACAATGAGAGTTGTCATATAATTACAGGAAAATGGATCGAACAAATTGCGCTCAAAATTGTGGTAAGGGTATGTTTTCAGAAAAAGTTAGGGAGATTATCCCTTTTGTGTATGGAAAATGATTGATAAATGAAAAGGCAGATTATAAAAATAATGGGTGGTAATATCCCATTTCTGTAAAAATGATCCTTAGAATCCAGAATGCTCACCATTACATTGTGGAACCGCCTAAAAATGATCTTTAAATGTAGAAGAAAAATGAATTATAGTGTATGTATATTGAAATTTAATGGTTTAGGTGGTGAGTTTGACTTCTTTCTTTAGGATTCTTGTATTTTTTTTTTCATATTTAGTATAAAATAAGCATACTAACTTTCATAACCAGAAAATAATTATTTAGAAAAAGAGGATAACATTTCTGGCTAGGAAGTAGGGAAACTGAATCATTCTACTTTAATGGCTTTATAATTTTTAATTATAGGATTCTCATTTTAAAAAAATTATTTATTTGAGAGACTGTGCACATGAGAGAGAGAGAGAGAGAGAGTGTGTGTGTGCGCATGTGCATATGCACACGTGCTCACGCAGGGACAAGGGGCTGAGGGAGAGGGAGAAGCAGGCTCCCCCTGAGCAGGGAGAGAGAACTGGAAGTGGGGCTCTATCCCAGAGCCCTGGGATCATGATCTGAAATGAATGCAGGTGGTTAACCCACTAAGCCACCCAGGTGCCCTGATTATTCTCATTTTAAACAGTTTTCTTTAATATTATAAATGGTTCTGTGTTAGAAATGTGGTAGAATATTCCATTGTATTAATTTTTTAAATTAAGATTAAAAAAAAAAGATTTTATTTATTTATTTGGCAGAGAGAGAGAGAGAGAGATCACAAGTAGCCAGAGAGGCAGGCAGAGAGAGAGGGGAAAGCAGGCTCCCCCCTGAGCAGATCGATCCGGGGATTGATCCCAGGACTCTGAGCTGAAGGCAGAGGTTTAACCCACTGAACCACCCAGGTGCCCCAAGTATGTTTTTATAAGTACTTTTCATACCTTTTTTTTGAAAGCTGGTAGAAAAATATGTAGTAAACCAGTAATAAAAGTAAACAATAACTCTTGATTTTTAAAAAATTCTTATGATTAAATCATACTGTGGAATAAAATAAATTTAAAAGGGTTAACGTCTTTTAGCCAGCACTTAAGTTTTTCGCCCTCCTATTCTCCAATAGGAGGTTTGTAATTTCTTTTGTAACACATTCCTCTCTGGATTAAAGCTACAAACCTTCTTCCCAGAGGTACACATTAATTTTTGCCTGTAATTTCAAAGAGTGTTAAAAACAAGGCTGGGTTTTTCTTAAATGACCTCCTAACTAAGGAACAAGATTTGGGTCACAGTTATTCCATTTCCCATAAATGTCATGCACTGTTCAGTCTCATCAGAGGAACAGTTAAGAGCAACTCTGTGTGTGTGTGTGTGTGTGTGTGTGTGTGTGTGTGTGTGTGTTTTGTGGGGTTGGTTCACAGGTGGCCAGCCCTTTTGACCCAGTGGACAACTGTTGCCTTGTGCATGTAGCACCTACTTCATTTTTTTCATCTGCCCCAGCATCCTACCAGCTGAATTAAGAAACAAAAACTCACAGCTATTGTAAAGGAGTCTGAGAAATGTTGATGAGAGGAAGGACACATGGGAAAGAGGGACGTACGGTTAAAATTTTAGATTCTGGGACACAAGCTAGATTTTAGCCAGTTGTGCCAAGAAGTGTGCGTTTGTGCATGTGTGAGTTGGGGTTTGGAAATAGGGTAGGGAGCACTTAGGCTGTTTACAGGCAGTTCCATCTGTGTGTGTCTAAGCATTGGAAGGCTTGTTTAGAAGTTGCTTTACTGCTTAGACAGAATTCTGCATTGTGAGATGGCTTTTAGCTGGAGACAGTGGAAAACCTTCCAAGCTGGCTTGTGCAGAAAAGAGAATCTTATAAATCAGTTGTCCATGAATGATGCTGACATTAGCAAAACTCTGTGGGGCCTGTATAATGTGATCGGAACTCAGTTTCCTGCTCTTTTTTTCTGCACTGCTGCCTGAGGTATCTGCTTCATTATTCATGTATCATTTTTTTTTTTCTGTGTATCATTTTAAGGTTAATTTGACACTGTGTCCCAAGGTGGTGGTCAGCAACTGTTGGGACTGTGTGCTTGTCTCAGAACTTCTAGCAAAAGTCCTCAGGTTCATTCTGGCTTACCTGACTTTGGTCACATGCCCACCCCTGAAATAGTGACTTGTGATGAAGGGAATCCATTAGGTTTTCCATCCCTGAAGCTGGGAGCAGTTAGCTTCCCCTGAACCACAGTGATCCTCAAATAACCGATGGATACTGAGAAAATGACCAATGGGATGGACGCTGGAGGGGCTCCATACAGAGTGCCGCCATGAGGGGCCGGGTCTAACCTCAGCCACTTTGGAGAATCTGAGTGGAGCCGTGGGATGGGCATGTGCTGTTTACACCCTCCTGTGAGGTGTAAAGGTGGGGGGAAGGATAGTTTTATGGAAAAGATTAAATAGAATAAAAAAGAGACCTCTGTATTTGAAGTGACGTTTTTCTGAACATTCTTAGAAAACCAGTGCAAATACTTCCAATGGGGAGGGAGATCGGGAAGAGTAGATTTCTCCTCTCCAGACTGAAATGTATCAGCAGAAGCATTCTATAATACGAACCAGACCACTGGCCTGAGCACATTTTATACATTAGCCATGCGAATGTTTAAAACGACACCATATTTAGGTGTTTTTCTTATTTTCCAGATTAGGGCTTCTTCAAGTTCACACAGTTTGTAAACAGAAGAACTGGGTTTTAAACTCACATTTTCGGATTCTGAAGTCCATCTTGTTCCCTGAGCAAGTGTTGGATGTAGCTGAGTTTGCCTGTGCCCACCTCCTGTTGAAATCCTGGCTCTGTCCCTGCTTATGAAAGTGATGATCCGTATTCTACCCATACCCAGCTAGGGCCCTCATGGGACCAGAACAGACCTCGTTCTGTGCAGAATTATTCCCCACTGTGTCCCCCTGGGTCAGTTGGGGATCTAGGCCATGTTGTATGTGCTCCTTCTGAAAACGGGACTTTAGTTTCTGTCAGCCCCTCTTATTTCTCTAGAGGTCAGGGTGGGACTAGAGACAGACCTCTTTCTGTCTTCTCTGCTTCCCATTTTCTCCACTTTACCTTGAAAATGCCACTTAAAATGGAGTATAATAAAGAATGATACAAATGTGTATAAACATCTTATTTTAAAACCTATATATTCTTTTAGTTTTTTTTTTTTTTTAATATAAAAGCCCCTTTCTTGGAGTGGAGAACACAAATTGGAGTTCTGTGAAGTTTTATAATTATAACCTTAATGCAAGCCTGCGGGTTCTGTTTCACTTTTAAAAACTAGTTATATGAAATGCTGAGTGTTTAAAGGTATTTTTCGTAATCTAGTGTTGTCTTGCCCACACCTAATTTTTTTTTTTTTTTTTTTTTATCTTGGCCTCATGGAATCTTTCCAAAGCAGTTAACCTACTTTTCCTAGCAATAATAACTCTTTGGTTCACATTTTTTTCATCAGGGCCTGTACTTTTAAATTAAATTGCATAATTAGAGTAACAGATACAGTCTCCACCAAAGGGGCTGGGGAACAAATGTGACTGCTTCTTGGTGCCATCCACTTCAGCTGTGGGAGCAGCCATGTCCCACACGCTGTGTGTTTTGTGCCCTCCGTGACCAGCAGGCGGGTAGTCTGTGTGCTTCAGCCGAGTGAGGAGCCCTGGGTCTAGTGACTCTAGCCGGCTGCAGGCTGGTTTCTAGTGTCTACCTTATGAGCTTCATCCCTCTCCTCACTCGGCCCCGGGAGAGGCCCCAGGTAAACTTGTTCATGGAAAGTGAAGGGACTGATTTAGGGCTTGGCCTGGTTGGTTAGACATGCTGAGGCCAGCACCCCAAAAGTAGGCCAGATGAGAGAGAAACGTTCACAACCTTCGAAACACTCAGCACGGAGGTACAGAACTTCTTCTTCTTCTTTTTTTTTTTTAAGTTTTATTTATTTATTTGACAGGGAGAGATCACAAGTAGGCAGAGAGGCAGGCAGAGAGAGAGGGGAAAGCAGGCTCCCTGCTGAGCAGAGAGCCCGATGTGGGGCTCAATCCCAGGACTCTGAGATCATGACCTGAGCCCAAGGCAGAGGCTTTAACCCACTGAGCCACCCAGGCGCCCCCAGAACTTGTTTTTTTTCCCCTGTGGGTGAACAGGACCATCTAGCCTGTTTTCATGTATAAACTGGTTGATTTACATCCTTAAATCATAGGATCATAGAGAAGCATGGCTTCTGTTTCCTCAGCTATGAAGGCCAGGTTTCTGGAGCCTGGGCCAAGACAGAACTTAAAATTTAACTTTTGGTGCCACCAAGTGGTTGATTTTGAGATAACTACTCTATAATGGAGAAGGATGGTTTGACAAATAATGACTGAAAAAAAAGCTGGGGTGAATCGGCGAAGCATATAGGATTTTTAGGACAATGAAACGACTCTGGATGCTACAGTCTTGGTGGATCTAGGTCATGACATTTCCCAAACCCGCAGAATGTACAGCACCAAGAGTGAAGCCTACCGTAAACCTCAGACTTCCGGTAACGATGTCAGCGTAGGCCTGTTGATCGTAACAAATGTACCCCTGTGCTGGTGGACGGGCATAATGGGGACGCTGTACATATGTGGGGGCAGAAGGTATATGGGAAATCTGTCTTTAAGTTTTGCTGTGAACCTACAATTGCCTTAAAAAATAAAGCTTATTAAAAAAAATCTTCCATTCTACATTTTCCCTTCTAGCTACTGGTGTTGCAAGTAAGAGCAAGGCAAGACAGAGCCGTCATCTGGGGGGTTGGCTGACTTCTCCAGTATGGATGACAGTCCTTTGATAGAGTTCCCACATTCCAGAGGCTGGGTGCTTAGTTTTGTAAATCTCAAAAACCTTTTATTTTTTTACTATTTCCAGAGGTGTTCAATTTTCCAGGGTTATATCATGCTCACTAAACTTCTAAGAAACTTGTTAAGTCAGAATGCTAGTGTAATACTTTACAAGTAGAAATGTGTATGTAGCGGGAGACCAAAACACAGGTGTTAGCTGAGCAGTTCATTTTCTACCCTGTAGGAAATTTGTATGGGAAGATGGATTACACTAAGTAGGTTGCTTGGTGAAGTCACCGCGGTGGTGTGTGTGTCATAGAGGGAGTGGGGGGTGTAAGGTTGTTTATCTTGAAGGTTAGTATTGTTAAGCTGAAACTGCCTTTTTTTTCTTAAGATTTTATTTAATCGAAGGAAAGAGAGTGTGAGTGCACGCACAGGCAAGAGCAGCAGGAGGCAGGGAGCCCAGTGCAGGACTTGATCCCAGGACCATGGGACTATGACCTGAGCAGAATGCAGACGCTTAACCCCAAGCTGAGACTGTCTTGAGCACTTTAGGTCTATGTGGGACTCAGAGCTGGGAATACGTTGCTGGGCAGTGCTGATGACAGACCTCATCTTTTCCTCTGGGCACTCTTTTGGAAACTCTGTGCAGAGCATCTTGCTTCCATTAACTCATTCTTCCCTCAGGGCATAGTATGACTGGCAGGGCAAATGCTGTGGACTTGCCAATAAAGCTTTAGTCTCTGGAGACTGTCTGAGCACCATAATTAGCATTAGCATCCTTAGCCGTTACTCACAGGTTTTTCTTTGTTGCGTTTTTGTTAATTTTTTATAGTAAAAATTTTAATTTTTTTGTACATTTATAATGAATTGTATAGAAATTCTTATAATTTTAATAATTTCATTCTCAGAAGAAGACTTGTTTTATGTTTTGGTGATTGTTTCCCCAAATGCAGGTTACAATTAATATGTAAAATCCTTAATCGCTTAGGAGTAGATTCCCAGTAGTAAAACAGTACTTGCTGAGGGCCGGAATTATTCTAGGTTCTAAGTCCGTTAGAACACATTTCTGTGGTCCACTTGATGTCTGTCTTGAGACATCTGTCTCACTATCTACTTGCATGTTCCAGCGCATCCTGTAGTTCCTTGTTGGTGCTCCATTATCTACAGTTCTTCGTATGGCCTCTCCCTGCCCCCATTTCTGTCCCTTGTCCCAAACTGCTACCACATAGCATTCTCAGTACTCGGGGGATATTTGCAAAGTTATAAATTGGTAGCCTGTGGCCAGAATTGGATCCCCAGATCTTTTACTTTTGCCAATATGTTGTTTTTAAAAGTTTGACTTATTTGACAAAACTTAGAAATGACGAGATTCGTAGAGAACTCTGAGTATCCAGTTTCTTTGAATACATGTCCCTCCAGTTACGCAGGGCCTATGTTTCCCCAGGGCAGTGCATGATTGGAGTGGCCTAGAAAGGTCGTGAACCTTGGAGTTATCCTCGGGCCCCACCCTACCTAGCCTTTCACTCATTTATGTTACTACTTGGTCTTGGGGAAGGAGGTGACTCTTGGTGCATAGGAAAAACAAAAGAAAAATAAAAGACAACAGGCCTAAGGAAAGCAGTGGTTTTGCATGGATATTTTGCTTCCTGTTCTTTCTCCTGCCTTCTGAGGGGAATTCCTTCCTAACTTGGTCCTAGCCTCTATAGAATCCTGCTTCTCTCAGTATGACACCTCTGAATATGTCCCCTGTGGTTGCAAGAGGGACAGTGTTGGAGTGTCACTGGGAAAAGAATACAGACTTTGGTGTCACAAGACCTGGATTTGAATCCCTGCTCTGCTTCTTATGGAGTTCAATTTCCTTTTCAGTAAAAGGAGGGCTATAATTTATCTCCTGGGTTGATAGGAGTATTAAATGGGATTTTGTATATAGAACGTCATGCAGAAGGTAGGTACTCAAACAGTGGCACCTCCATCCCTCTCTTCTATCAAGACATGACTTTTCCTTCTTCATGACCTTAAGGAAGTCTGGCTGAACATTTGCCACTGTTCTCCTGTTCCTTTACACCCCTTTAATCTTATAATAAAGCTAACTTTCTATTCCTTATAATTTCCAGTCTTTCCCAACTGTACACTTCAAATCGTTCCCTTTTCTTTTTGTAGCTAGACTGTATGTGGAATATAAGAATGATGGCAGGAGAATTTACTTTGTTTAGGAAATTATATAAGAAGGCATACCTTCTATCAGATCTCTAATTGTATATATAGTTTTATGATAGAAACTACATTTGTTTTTATAGCAATCTGTTGAAACTGAGTATACATACCTTTCTTCCTCCATTGTATGTTTATAGAAGTAGAGCCAAGGTCAAAAGCTGGAAAATCATCAGAAAAAATTGGCACTGGAAGAGAGACACTTCGCCTGAGATCAAAGGGTCCTGCCTCCATCGAAGACATGGTAGGTTATGTTTATTTAATTCCCATTCTGCTTGGAAATGTGTGGATGTTCATGTTTATTAGAGCTGGAAATAAGGGTAAAGCCACAAAGTTAAACAAAATACCATATACCCTATTAAAGTATGGTCTTTAATTCATTGCCTACCTAAACAATGTGAAAGTTACTGAAAGCATTTAAGAAGGAAATGTAGAAAATAGATACAAGAGAAGAAATTATGATGTATAGCCATCTTCAGCTACCTGCAGAAAATGTTTGGTAGAATCTGTAAACATCTGGAATGGCTCAAAAACTTAACCAAAATGCTCTGAGGAGACTTTCTCTTGGCCACCTGTAGTAGCAGTCATAGTTAAGATTTTGATAGTGATAGATACTCACGACTCCCGTCTCCTCTGGTAAAACATTTTGTAGTCATCTTTGACTCTTCTCTTTCATGTTCCATGTCCCTTTCATTAACAAACCCTGGTGGGTCCACCTCCACAATAGACCAGAATCCAGCAACTTCTCACTATCTCTGCCCTCATCACTCTGGCCCAGGGCACCTACATCTTGTCCTGAATATTGCAGTCACCTTTATTCAGTCTTCCTGCATTCACCCTTCCCTCTTTCCCTCTGTGCTCAGAACAATAGCCAGAATTAAAAAACACAAGTGGTTACTTTTTTGTCCACACTCTCCAGTGGTTTCCCATGCCACTCAAGATAAAAGCTAAAGTTCTCAGAGTGACGAACATGGTCTGACTCTGCATTTCTTTTCTGATCTCATTTCCCACCACTCTCCTCTTGGCTCACGCTGCTTCAGCCACATGGGTCTCCTTGCTGTCCCTAAATACTTTGGATGCGTCACAACTCAGGGTCTCTGTACTGCTGTTCCCTCTATCTGAATGCCTTGCCCATTTTGGGACATGGCTCTACTGACTTCTTCAGGTTTCTGTCCACATATCACCTTATCTAAAAGGCCTTTGAGTATCTTGCATAATTAGCAATTCCTGCCACCCTTCCCCCTGCCCAATCTTGCTTACTGTTAATTTTCTTTAAAGCATTAAGCACAGTAGGACACATTGTACCTTTGTTTCTTGTCTGTTTAGTTCCTTTGCTCACATCTTGTTCACTGCTGTCACCCCAGCACCTAGAACAGTACCCAACATATCAAAGGAGTTCACACCTTTGTTGAATTAATTAATAAATGATGCATTTAAACTTGAGAATAATAGAGTTTTGTGATTGACTCAGTCAGTTTTTGAGTGAAAAATGCCAAAAGGGGAATAGAGAAACGGAGGGAGGAAAGGTAGAAGGAGAAAACAGTAGGGGTTAAGGGAGACAGGGTAAGGGCTCAAGGCGGCAAGTGGTGGTCTGCTTAGCCAGTGAAGACAGTGGTGATGATGCTGTCCTATAGGCAGAGGGGGCGTCAGGCCTGTGTCTGAGGCTAGGGAGTTCCTGCAGGCAGAGGGTACAATGCCAGACCTGGCTAGTTGTGTGTTCCTATTCTCCTGTGTTTTTGAAAAACAAAACAATGTTTTTGAAAATAAGAAAAAAAAACAAAACAAAAGAGTGAGACCCGTGAACAGTGAGACCATTTTCACAGAGCAGGATCCCAGAGCTTGTTGGGTGACGATATCCAGGGTCAGTCATGGGGGTGGCTTGTTGGAACAGACACTCAAGGAACCATGAAGCTGAGGTTGTGCTTTTGAATGTTTGAGTCAACCAGGATGTTTCAGCAGGGGAGACTCCAGAGATAGACTCTGAGTTGGGTTCCTGGGTACTGGGTAGTAAGTGAAGGGATTGACATGGAGGCAAGGAAGAGACCTAGGAGGACCAGAAGCATTTTGCAAATGAAATATGAAGAGGTATGTGAAACACTCAGGACAGGGACATCTGGCCAGTCTGAGTCTCTACTTTCCTGGTGTCCTGCATACTCTGAGGCATATTGCTGCGTGAATGAATAAACCTGCGTAGAAGAAAGGAATCTGGAAGAGAATGGAAGAACAGTGAGAGGGAGCTGGCGGGGGGAGCCAGGAGAATGCCCACTGCTTCCCATTCCAGGCTGCGAGGAACAAACGACAGATCTTAAAACCACTTAAAGAGGAGGCAGAGGCTGTGGGGAAAACTCCATGTTCCTTCAGAAGGAGGGTCATTGAGTAGTTAGTATAATTGATATGTGTACAGCACCTGCTATGTATAAGGTGCTGGGGTGAGAAAGAGAAGCTGAAGATCTATCTGAGGAGGTAGGAAAGATTCATTTAAAGATAAACATCTAAAACTCCATTCCTATTTGCATGGCATGTTTCATTAAATAGGGTAATTGAAAGTAGCTCGTCATAAAAGGAAAAGGCTAGTTTGGTACTCATGTTAATTTTTTGCAAATGGCTTATCTAAAGAATTTATAGATTCGAAACAAGTCACCCTCTTATAACCCAGCACAAATCCTGAAAACTGTGGAAGAATTCCACCTGCATACCTCATAAATTTATTCAGTAGGTGTTTCTTGAGACAGACACAGTCCAGGTGCTGGTGATACAAAGTTAAATAAAGACCTTGTTTCTCCTTTAAGGGGAAAGAGGTGTTGAAAGAAACTTTTGAAAACCAGGGAATAGGTTTAATGTCACAGAGGTGGGCCGATCAGCTGCTGTCAGGGATGGGGGAAGAGAGAGAGGTGGGGGAATTTCCATCCTGAAGAAATGATTGAGTTGGTTAAAGATGGGGAGAAGAATGTTCTAGGCCTGAAACAATGATGGGCTTGGGGAACCTTGTGAGGGTCCATGGGATTGGAGTGTGGAGGGACCTGGTGGGGGGCGAGAGACCTGGGTCAGAATGGGAAAGGTCTTGGAAATGGGGGAGCCATTTAAGAATTGTGAGGAGAGGAACATGTCCAGTTTTACATTTTAGAAAAATCCCTTGTTTCTAGCAGATGGATTGTTAAGCAGGGTAGATTTGAGGGGGGTGAAGATTTCAGGCAGGGAGAAAAATTAGAAAACTTCTGCAAATGCCAAAAAATGAGAGCTGAACCCAGGCAATCAGAATGTGAGTGGAGAAGAGGTGATGAGATCAAGAGCTATTTAGGAGGTAAAACGGTAACGTATTGATGTTTGATTGTGTATACAAAGTACTGATGTTTGTTATGAAAACTTACAGTATGGCTGGTTGGATACAAAGGTGGACATTCAAGTTTCTTTGCATAACCAATTTGCTTTATACAGCACATCCAAAATATACCATAAAGAAGGCGAGAGTGGTATATCGTATCTGTTACTGTTTTTAAGGCTTAGTTCATATAAATAAGAACATGAGAAAATTGTAATAAAATCCACAAGGAAATAAAAATTGACATTTATAATAAAATGCATATTTCTAATAAGTTTGGAGAACACAAAGCAACATATATTTTTAACAGTATTAAAAGTACTATGAATTTCTTACAAGCTAATCTTGAATTCTGCACTTGCACTGGTAGTTGATTATTTCACATCTTTGGGTAATTTCTTTTTCAGCTAGGAAGCCATTTAAAACCAAATATTAAACTGAATGTAGAACCAGACTTTGCCAGCATTAAACTAAGATTTTCAAAGAATGATAAAATGCATCCAATCGTGCTTTTCACTGAAACCTTTAGTAATAGTTTTAGGAAGAACACAATTATTTTGGTACCATTAATACACAAAAATTACTTAAAAATTGCTGTTGGGATGCCTGGGTGGCTCAGTTGGTTGAGTATCTGACTCTTGATTTCAGCTCTGGTCATGATCTCAGGGTCATGAGATCAAGCCCTTCGTTGGGCTCCATGCTCAGTGAGGAGTCTGCTTGTCCCTTTACCTCCCCCTCAGCCTCTCTGCTTGCTGTCTCTCTCTCTTTCAAATAAATAAAATCTTAACAATAACAAAATGATTGTTTCATCATTTCATCCTTATAACATTTCTATTTTTTGTGTCTTTTTATAATGTTTACAATCATATAGTAATATGTATAGTTTATGAAAGATACATACTGTTAAAAAACAATTTAAGAAGGCGTGCCCGGCTGGCTCAGTCCATAGAGCATGCTGCTCTTCATCTTGGGGTTGTGAGTTCGAGCCCCATGTTGGGCATAAAGCTTACTTTAAAAAATAAACAAATACAAAAGAATGTTATTAAAATTAAAAAGAAACATTAAAGAAGACAATTTATGTGATACAAACAAACTTTATTCATGATGTGAACAGTCTCATAGAATTGCAAAATGGGGTAGAAGGCAAGAAGCTTTGATAGGATAAAGATTAAAGAACAAGTGAGAGGAAAATAGAAAATATTTGACTGGTTGGGCCCACATAGTGGGTCTTGTCTGGGGTGAGAACTCCCAGAGCTTGCTTGTGTTTATAGATTGGCCAACTGGATTATACTGTGTTTCTGATTAAGCAGAGCATTTACAGGGACGAAAAAGATAGATAACATGACACCTTGGACAGCGCAGATCCATCTTGGGCATAAAAGTGATTTCAACAATACAATAAAATTAAATAAACAAATAATAAGAGTATGTATTCAGAAGTTTTGAGTCACCTTGGGGTAAGCCATTGAAAGCTTTGGAGACCCTTCATCTGTAAGATGAAGGCCAAAGCCCTTTTCCTGGCACACAAGACCCCTTAAGATCTAGTCCTGTCTGGCTATACTCTCTCTCTCTCTCTCTCTTTTTTTAAAGATTTTATTTATTTATTTGATAGAGATTACAAGTAGTCAGAGAGGCAGGCAGAGAGAGAGGAGGAAGCAGGCTCCCCGCTGAGCAGAGAGCCCAATGTGGGGCTTGCTCCCAGGACCCTGAGACCATGACCTGAGCTGAAGTCAGAGGCTTTAACCCACTGAGCCACCCAGGTGCCCCCCTGGCTATACTCTTTACCAGACTCTGTGACCTCACATAGACATTGCATATCAATTGCAGTACTTTTTTTTTTTTTTTTAAGGATTTTATTTTATTTTATTTAAAGATTGTATTTATTAATTTGACAGGGAGAGACACAGCGAGAGAGGGAACAGAAGCAGGGGGTGTGGGAGAAGCAAGCTTCCCACTGAGCAGGGAGCCAGATGTGGGGCTCAAACCCAGGATCCTGGGATCATGACCTGAGCTGAAGACAGACGCTTAATGACTGAGCCACCCAGGTGCCCCTAAAGATTTTATTTTTAAGTAATCTCTGTACCCACTGTGGGGCTTGAACTCACAAGCCTGCTATCAAGAGTCACATGCTCCACTGGCTGAGCCAGCCAGGCATGCCTGTTGTATACTTCTATTTGCAGCGCCCTCTCCTGCTTATCTTCCACCAGTGTATCTTTGAAAAGAGTTTTTAAGTCCCCTTTCTCAAGTCTTCTGTGACTCTTAAGATATTTAAATTTACTTTGCCTGAGATGGCTCTTACATCCTTGAAAAACTTTTCCTTATTATTACATAGTTATTTTCACAGATTTGTCTCCCTTTCTAGACTTGGAGACTCTGTTCTGGCTTTTCTTCTTTGAATCCATAACACTTAATGGTAAGAGTAAAAATAAGTATTTGCTGTATGGATTTGTATTGAGCTACAGAGCACACTGTAGATCTGTTTCCATCCAAATGAGCTGATGTATACAACCATGAACTGGCTCCTCATCAGATTTCCCTTACCTTTAGCCTTGACATTCAAGAGATTTCATGTAAAAATATCTCATTTCTCTTCTCTTTGATAAAGCCCTCTGAAACCAAGACAAAAGCAATTGAAAAGATTGATGATCTTCTTGAATTGTACATGGGAATTCAAGATACCAATTTAGGTAAGATGATACTATTTTTTAAGTCTCTACATTTCTTAATTGAATTTAGTGCTTCTTTGTTTTGCTTGCATTTACACTCAATGATACTTTTCAAGGTAAATACTGGAAAGTGATGAGAAAAATGTAATGAAAATAAGGATATAAAACATAAAAGAATAATGAATAAAGACCTGGCCCTTACCCTTTTACTAGTTGCAAGTCAAATCAACTTTTCTAAACTTCAGTTTTTAATCTGAAAACTATAAACTATGATAATAGCCTTCCTTCAAAGGCTTGTTTTATGGATTTAAAAGTTACGTATGAATAGATTTTGTAAATGACACATATGGAATGTATTTGATACATCAGATCTACATTGATTAAATCATATGTTATTGTGTGCACTTAATAGATTACTGAGAGCCTGTGAGCAATGAATCAGAAAGAGGAAGAGAAAGGACTCAGCTGGTGTGAGACTGATCAGGGCAGTTGAGAAGTTGAATTGATGGGTATTTCTTATGTCGTCCTTAGGATATCAGGGTCTTGATTTATCAACTGCAGATAATAAAATAGTAACAACAAACTGAATTCCAACTGACTTACAGGATAAAAGAGGGGAAATGTTTTGGTTCTTATACCTGAAAACTTCAGAGGTAGATCCTCGCTTCCAGAATGCCTAGATCCAGAGTTCTCATGCTATCACCAGGATGTGGCTTCCCTTCTTTCCATTTAGGCTGCATTTTAGGCTCGCTAGTGTCCGTTGGCACCTTCACTGGTTCCATCCTCTATACCTTAGTGTCAAGCGTGATGGGAAAGGGGGAGGGCCTTTTCCAAGTCATTCAAACAAAATGCTGAGGATTGACCCTGACTGCTCTGATGGGCTCACTGAGGTGGTAGTGGTGGGGATGATGCTTAGGTCTGGGTCAGATGCTTTCCTTCTGGAGCTGAGAGTGACTGAAATCCTAGGCCTGAGCTGGTGAAAGGTCCTGGCCCCTCCCATGTAGAAGCCAGAAGAAAGTGCCCTTGAGAAGGGCAGAGGGATGCTGGGTGGGGAAACAGTAACGGTGCCCTGTGGTGGGCTTCGTGTCTGCATGCACCCTGTGTGCGGGGAGTGTGTTTGTGTGGACCAGGTACTTCCTCCATGTTTTTACGCCGAACACTTGGGACTGTTCTGTTTCCCTGCTACCAGGTGTGAGGAATTTTACTCTGGCTCAGGTAGAATATTTGAAACTCATTATTCCACTTCTACTTCCATTCATTCTTACTTTTTTCTTACAGAGTCTGTTCTTACATTTTTCTTGCCTTTCTGAACTTTGAAAATAAAATTTCGATGGTGGATATACAGACGCTGTCTGTAATTGAAGGAATATTGATGCTCTTTTTTCTAATTCCTTGATTCAAAGTATAAAATTTGTATATAATAGATACTTGCTCCACACAGACAAGAAGTTAAAGCTGAGATTATCCTGTAGCAAGACAGCATCTTAAAACTTTCCTGTAAAACCTTTTCCTCAACCCTTTTGCGTGTGAAAGACACAGATTTGCATCAGTGAGGTGGGCCTATGAAAATTATGCAAATGAAAGCAAAGGGGATTGATCAATGGCAGTCACTTAAACGCAGAATAGGCAGTATGGGTTGGAAAAATAATATATATCTCTATTTAGTTGAGAAGTTTTCTAACAGTATAATTGAATATTACAAGATTCAGAAGCTAACATATCAGTGCTAGATTTTGATGAACTCAGATTTAGGAGAACCACACTTTACTTTTTTCTTTTTTTAAAATTAATTAATTTATTTTTTTATTAACATACAATGTATTATTAGCCCCAGGGGTACAGGTCTGTGAATCACCAGGTTTACATACTTCACAGCACTCACCATAGCACATACCTTCGCTAATGTCCATAACCCCACTATCCTCTCCCTAACGCCCCCACCCCCGGCAACCCTCAGTTTGTTTTGTGAGATTAAGAGTCTCTTACGGTTTGTCTCCCTCCCAATCCCATCTTGCATTTATTCTTTTCCTACTCCTCAACCCTCCCACGTTGCATCTCCACTTCCTCATATCAGGGAGATCATATGATAGCTGTCTTTCTCCAATTGACTTATTTCGCTAAGCATAATACCCTCTAGTTCCATCCACATCGTCGCAAATGGCAAGATTTCATTTCTTTTGATGGCTGCATAGTATTCCATTATACACACACACCACCTCTTCTTTATCCATTCATCTGTTGATGGACATCTAGGTTCTTTCCATAGTTTGGCTATTGTGGACATTGCTGCTATAAACATTCAGGTGCACGGGCCCCTTCGGATCACTACATTTGTATCTTTAGGGTAAATACCCAGTAGTGCAATTGCTGGGTCATAGGGTAGCTCTATTTTCAACTTTTTGAGGAACCTCCATGCTGGGAGAACCACACTTTTCAAAGGGGAGAATTTAAAATAGTCTTTAGATCTTAATTTTGGGTATAGGCCTTATAGTTAATTAAGTATAAAATTGAAATAGTTAAATAAATTAATTTTGTTCTTTTGTTATTAAATTTATATACGTATACAACAGGGTGGCTGGGTGGCTCCGTTGTTAAGGGTCTGCCTTCGGCTCAGGTCATGACCCCAGGGTCCTGGGATATGTCCCCATCAGGCTCCTTGCTCAGCAGGAAGCCTGCTTCTCCCTCTCCCACCTCCCCTGCTTGTGTTCTTCTCTTGCTTTCTCTCTGTCAATTAAATAAATGAATAGGATCTTAAAAAAAAATATATATGTATAAGTATACATGGAAGAACAATGGACAGTGGAGTAATTCTAGGTGAATTAAGGAACAATTCTTTAAGAATCCATTTATTTCACTTTGATAAATTCAGGGCACTAAACATTCCTCACAAATTCCTTGTAAATTAACTTGTAATCCCATTGTAAAGTTAATCATCTGTAGCAAGTTCCTCCAATGACATGGAAAGTCATTATCATTATACGTGATTAGCAATGTGATCAGTCATCTAGGGAGGTAAAGTTTAAGGAAAGTAATTATTTGAAGAATGTCAATCATTGTTAAATTAGGAATTTCTGTCATTATTCAGATCTGATTAGCATGAAATAGAAATCACAAATGTGATCCTGATTCAATAGAGAAATGAATATATTTGCTTGTTTTTGTCCTGTGATCTTAACTGTCAGAAATGTTAAGTCTTAAGGCAAATTGTAGCCACATCATGTTATTCCAGAGTTGTTAATATAAATTTACATTAAAAAGTGAGAAAGGTAATATGCAATAAAATGACAAAAACCAAAACACTATCTTCACAAAGCTTTGGGATGTATTTACCACTTGAAAATGGAAAGTAATTGAAATGAGTTTAGGAAGTAACCCTGCACATGACAGGACTTTATTTGGTTGTAGAGCTAGGCTGTGAACTGACTTTTCTACTGACCCAGTGCCAACATGTGGCCTTGGAATGTTATCCATGGTGGGAGAAAAATGGATTCTGGAAGATTCTGAGTCCTGTAACATATTTTAGGAGATTGAGGTAACTTAATGAAAAAGTTGTATCCTGTAAGTTTTCTTATGAATATTTAAGGCAACTGTGTTAATTATATATCAAACTATACTATGTCCTGACGATACCAGTTTAGGAGTTTGGAGCTCACCCTAGCCATGTCAGAATTTTAGGATTTCTAATTTATGAAGAGGTCAGAAATGTGTGGAAAATAAATTTGAATGATAGATTCTAAGTAATTTTTTCTTATAAAATCTTTTTTAGCTCCTTTAAAAAATACAATGTTTGTTTTTTTTTTTAAAGATTTTATTTAGTTATTTATTTGACAGACAGAGATCACAAGTAGGCAGAGAGGCAGGCAGAGAGAGGGAGAGGAGGAAGCAGGCTCCCTGCTGAGCAGAGAGCCCGATGCGGGGCTCGATCCCAGGACTCTGGGATCATGACCTGAGCCGAAGGCAGAGGCTTTAACCCACTGAGCCACCCAGGCGCCCCAATACAATGGTATTTTAATAGAGTTAGTTATATTTCTTCTTAGGATGATTTCCTTTCTTCTGTGAATTCAAAACAGTGAATACTGTAGAAAGTCATCCATCTTAGGTAAAGCCAATGATTTTGGAAATAGGTTTTCACTAACAAAAAACCGTAATCAACATTGGTTATGTTTTTAATGTTTGATTCCTGTCTGAGTTCCTTGAAATGGAACACTTATTTAACACTTATTTCCCACAGACTTTTCATAAAGACCTCCCATAGGAGGTACAACTATAGATTTAATGGTTAACAGTGTTTAGGACTAATCTTTATTCAATCCTGCTATGTGTCATTTTATAGATTTGAAAACAGATTCAGAGACGTTTGGTTACTTGCCCAAAGTCAGCTAACAAATTAAAAGCTGAGATTCAATTCTGGAATTTTTTTATGCCAAGATTTTTCATCTGCAGTAGTATCTTATGTTTAAAAGTTCAGTTTATGTATTTAAAAACTTAGTGGGAAATATAGATTGCCCTATATCACAAAAATAAATTTGTTGTTAATAAATGATATGGAAGTTCAGTTGTGGGAACGATACAAAGGTATTTTCAAAATGGCCAGTAGAGGTCAGCACTTAGTTGCTGTATGTGATAGAACAATTCTATCCTTTCAGGGGATTTTTTTTTTTTTTCCTGGATTGCATTTAGGTTTTAAATATTATTACAGTGTATTGCAGATCCATTATAGGTGAAAAGTATTTTAGTAGTTGTCATATTAATGTGATATGACTTAATAAAAAGTGCTTTTTTTTGCTAAAAGCTTCATTTTGCTTTTCTCTTAAAGATACAGTTTTAATAAAAAAAAGATAAAATTATACCAGTTTACTTCTCCTTTAAGAATTTTCAAAATATGTGTTTATACTTTATTTTTTAAAAAAGGTTTTATTTATTTATTTGACAGAGATCACAAGTAGTCAGAGAGGTAGGCGGGGGGCGGGGGGAGGCAGGCTCACTGCTGAGCAGAGAGCCCGATGTGGGGCTGGATCCCAGGACCCTGAGATCATGACCTGAGCCGAAGGCAGAGACTTTAATCCGCTGAGCCACCCAGGCGCCCCTATACTTTATTCATTAGGAAAAATTTGTGCGTGTTTTAATGCATGCTCCATTCTTAATTTCTTTGAAAATTCATATAGCAAATTACTGTATTTTAAAAGATTTATGGGACACTTTGTTACATATGTATTTCTAACACCTTAATGAAGCTGCCTAATTGGTATTTTGTTACTTTTACTTGCTCTAACACCTCATTAAGGTGTTAGAACTACATATGTAACACAGTGTCCCAAGGAACTACTGATATTTTAGTTCCTTGAGGGCAGATACTGTATTGCTTTTAATCTCAGCTCCTACTACAGTACTTCTAGAGTAAATATTTGGTAAATGTTTATTGACGGACTGTGTAGAGGCACAAAAATAGTGAATTCACTGGGAGTATGAATCCTAACTTCCTAAGTTTGAAACTTTAGCCTTTGGGCACATTATTAAATTCAAACCTTAATTTCCACATCTTTGTAAAAGAGGTGTAATAAAAACCTTACAGGGTTTCCAACACACTAAATTAAATAATAGGTATAAAGTTCCTGTTACATCATAAATAATAGGTACAGCTATTATTATTTTTAGCATTGATCTCTAATAATTATTGCTAGTACTAATGGTAGTGGTAATAGAGGTAGGACTGTATCCCTGGAGGTCTGACCAATTCTGGGACTGTGTTTAATGTGGAAGTTTTACTTTTCTGCTGTGCCAGCATGAGCACATGAGTGAGATTACAGAGTTTGGACTGTGGTTGGAGGTTGTGGTATGGGCCTCTTAGACCATCATTTTTCTCATTTTGTAACTGAGGAACTAAGGAACCCAAGCCAGAGATTGCAAGTCAGAGTAGGCAAGGTCCAGAATATATCATTCCTGGGCTCAGTGCACTAGACAATGCTGCTGAGCTTCCCGAGGTACCAAACAGCCATGTACCAAGTTATTTCTTACAGTCAAGTAGGTATGTGTATGTGTGTGAGAGAGAGATTGGCTGACTCATTGCCCATCAGTGAACATATGATTGTGGTCCTTGTGTCCCCCCAGCATTTAAGAGCATCATTCCTCTGCACTGTTAGTTTTTGCTTCTGAACAGTCTGTAGATTTTCTTACCTTCTGTGTGCATCTTATTTCTTCCTCTGCTAGACTGTATATCACCCACATGTTAGTATAATCTTTAGGTAACTGTCTCAATAAGTGCTATCTGTGGAGACTATGGGAAATATTTAAAATGGTAGACTTAGCAAAATTCTGAACTTGAGTTCTGCTTTTGCAATACTTACCTTTAAGTTTTGGTTACTCTTCTTCCACAGCCTGGCTACAGGACCAGACCTCTGGGTTTTGCTTTCTCCAATATACGTTAACTGTGTCAGAGCAAAAATTATTTAAAGATAATTACAAAGCAGCCTCCTGTGCATCTTCCAGCGCGTTCAGTTCATAACACATTGAACTTGTTCCGATGGGCATGAAAGACTGAGTAGGCTATTCAAGATGAGTTGGGAGTTGTTTCTTCTTCTTCTTCTTCTTCTTTTTTTTTTTTTTTTAATTTTAAGATATTTATTTGAGAGCACACAAGCAGGGACAGAGGGAGAGGGAGAAGCAGACTTCCCACTGAGCAGGGAGCCTGATGTGGGGCTTGATCTCAGGACCCTGAGATCATGACCTAAGCTGAAGGCAGATGCTTAACTGACTGAGCCACCCAGGTGCCCCTATTTATTTATTATTTTAGAGAACAAGTATAGGGTGGGGAGGGACAGAGGGAGAGAGAGAAAGCATCTCAAGCAGACCCCCCTCTGAGCATGGAGCCTGTCTCAGGGACTTGATGCCATGACCCTGAGATCATGACCTGAGCCGAAATCAAGAGTCAGATGCTGAACCAATTGAGCCACCCAGGTGCCCCTAGGATGTGAACATTTTTGAGGATTTTAATTGTACTTGTTGTCAAATTGTTTTTCACAAGCTAAGTTTACGAATCAAGCCTGTATGTATCTGAATGTTTGCTTCACTATATCCTGGCTAGCATTGGCATGCCATATAAAACATATATAAAAGTTGCAATAAACTTGGCCAAACGTTTTGGCTGGAGCTGAACTGAAGTCTTCTTCCTCTTTGAAGTATTTGTTTTTAGACTGAAAATAAATGCAAAAGCTTTTGGGTCAGGGCTGAGGCCAGAGGCAGAGTAAGAGAGAGAGAGAGAGAGGGATAATGATGAGAAGGAATCAATTCGTCCTCACTCATAACTGCTTTTTAAAAGTATTTTTAAGGCAGGGTGCCTGGGTGGGCTCAGTGGGTTAAGCCTCTGCCTTTGCTCAGGTCATGATCTCAGCATCCTGAGATCGAGCCCTGCATTGGGCTCTGTTCGGCGGGGAGCCTGCTTCCCCCTCTCTCTCTGACTGCCTTTCTGCCTACTTGTGATCTCTCTCTCTGTCAAATAAATAAATAAAATCTTTTAAAAAAAAGTATTTTTAAGGCAATCTTAAACATTGAAAAAGGTTATAAATATAGCACAAAGACTTTTTTTCTCTTTGAACATGGGAATAAATGAACAATATTTATTGCCCCCAAATACTTTAGTGCATATTTCTCATGAACAAATATATTCTCCTAGCTAAGCACAGTATAAGCAAGAATTATGAAATTAGCATTGATAAATTACTATCCCCTATTAATCATGTGTTATGTTTCACTAAATACATTAACATCCCTTATAGCAGAAGAGTATGTTCAAAATCATAGGTTACTTTTATTATTTATATCAATTTGGAACAGTTTCCCACTCTCAATTTTAATGATCTTGATGCTTTTGGAGGGTACAGGTTGTTATTTTATAGAATATTCCTCAATTCTGGCTTGTCTGATTTTTTTTTTTTTTGGAATTATGTTTATGTCATACCTCTTGTAAAAATATCGAATGTGATCCCCTCTTCTTTTCAATTACATTTTGCCAGGAGGCATAGGATTTGGTTTGTTCTATTTCTGATATTGTTCATGTTGATGGCTCAAAGTGGTGTTTGCTAATTGTCTCCATTATAAAGTTATTCTCCGTAATAAGTATTTGGTGGAGAGATACTTTGAAACTATGTAAATATCCTGTTCTTCATGATCGTACCTTCCTTCCTTCCTTCTGTCCATTTGTCAGTCATTTCTTTGGGCCACATCTCCTCCTTTCCCTTTGGCCTGTGTTAGTACAGAGCTGTTTGAGACAAGGCACAGTTTTTAAATGCTCTTAAGAGCCCTAGTGGATTTTAGCTGAAAGACCAGACCTCTTGGTTCATTCAGAGAAATCTTACAAGTGTTGAATTGTTCAGCCTTAACCTGGGAGGAACAGAGATGCTGAGATTTGGTTGTTGTTCTTTTTTTTTAACCTGGAGTTTCTTCATCCAAGTCCTAAATCACATCCACACTGTCTCTTTCCAGTTGCTGGTGCTTATAAGGGGCTGAGAAAAAACAGCTCAGCCTCATGGGCTCCCAGCCAGTTGGAGCAGGTCCTGTGAGAATGTGTACTCTTGAAGATGCTGGTTCCCCAGATTAAGAACCGGGCATAGGCAATTTACTAGAAAAACAGAACACAGATGCCACATTCACTTTCTATCTCAAACTAGAAAGGGGCTCAGGAAAAGTTACCTTGATTCCATTAGTAGACCAATACCTTCTTCTTCACCCTAGCTTGGTTTTCCCATTGCGAACTGTTATCCTTCGTCTTTGTTCTTTGGAGGAACAGGGAGTACTAGGTTCCATTATAGTTGGCAGTGGGGTACTGGTAGAGGGGGCAGAGAGAGCTAGTGACTGTGGGCAGATGGAAGAGGGGTGATGTACCCTGACTTTCCTGGCAGGGTTAGCCACAGGGTTTCCTTTTTGGTGGAATACCAGTAGTTCTTGACTGGTGGGCTTCAAGGTGGAGGAGAGGCCAGGGGTGACCAATCTGGGTACAGTGGACAGACTGTTTAAATGCTACCCTGACAGATGTTAGTATATTAGTATGTTACTGTTAGTATGTTGTTAGTATGTTACTGTTATAACTTGTGCTAGAAATAGATCTACGCATGTTACACTGAGAAAGTAATTTTTCTGGTGCCATTTTTCTCAGTTCTCTGATGTTGTCTCATGTATCATTAATTTTTTTTTTATAATTTTATTTTTTATAAACATATATATATATATATTTTTTTTTTCCCCCCAGGGGTACAGGTCTGTGTCATGTATCATTAATTTTTAAAAATTGTTTTTGATAGCTACCACAATGTTTGAAGCTGGAAAGGACAAAGGTAATCCAGATGAATTTGCTGAGGCATTTGACGAAACTCTTGGAGACTTTGCGTTCCCAGATGAATTTGTCTTTGATGTTTGGGGAGTCATTGGTGATGCGAAACGAGAATGACGATGACGTGGATGATCCGTCTCTGGAGAAATGAACATTCTTTTTAAAAATATCCATAAGGTCTGATTTTTAGACACTGTTATAGACTCTGGTCTGATGTATATGGAATACATTCTTTGAAATACACTTTTGGTTTCTGGGTACCTTTTAATGTGGTTGCAGATGTGGTATGCTTAAAATAAATCACCTAAAATATGATCAATTTTAATATTCATTCAAGAGTCTTTTTAAAGTAAGTTTTAGGAAGTATTTCTAGAGAGGATTTTGCTCCCCATAAATGTCTGTGTTTTCTTTTCCACCCACATGCAAGTAGCTGATTGCAATAGCTCTGTAGCTCTTTTTAAAAATCTTAATGCAGGGAAATTGGGATTAGAGTATGATTTGCCTCTGAGCATCTTCATTTTTTAATACCAGCCTGATCTAGGTGTGTTCAGGATGTGTGAATTATGCCCACTCTGGGTCTAGAAAGCGTTTTTGTTTTTGTTTTTTTAATCCACTGAGTAAGGGGAGGAAGATTCCTACAGCCTCTTGATATCTGTGGCCTTCTTTCTTCTTAAAGCAAGGACTGATTTTACTTATTTATTTTTTTGGTTCTTTGTAATTGCTCCTTTTTAAAAACTTGTTAAAATCTATTATATTGTGTATGTGTTTGCTTGTGTGGAAGAAGGATGAAAAAGGCAGATAGGGTAGAAAGCACTTAAATTTGATTTTTTTTAAAGCAGTTCTTAAAGCATTCTTTTTCCACTCATACCCACTTTTATGTTATGCTTCATAAGCACTCCAGGGAAGTTTTTTATAGTCTTTGTAGAACTTTTCTTTTGAAAGGTATTTACTCAGAAAATAACTTGTTTGAGAACTTTTTTTTTTTTTTTTTTTGGGGGTGAAAGAGCAACGTTTTAAGCCCCCTAAACTTTAGAGGAGATGCTATCAGAAATCGATTTCCCTCGGTGGAAAAAAAGGAGGACAGGAGGAATTGAGAAAATATATTAGTCTATTATTTTAGAGTTCTAACATACTTTCTCTAAAACCTTACATTATTGAGAAAATTGAGGGCAAATGACTGTCTTATCACTCTTATGTGACGTTTTATGGCTGTCAGAGAATGGAAATGAATGGTTTCAGCACAGATCATTTAATAAGGCAGAGGATGGTGTGACCAAGCATTTTTCTAAAGTATTAGATGGAAAATGTTGTGTGCTGCCATGGTAATCAGAAATAATGACCCACGAGGGCTGTATTCCAGGAAATCAGAAATAGTTTCCTTTTCATGGTGAGTTAATGCTTCGGTAACTGTTGTTTTCCTGCGCAACTTTACTTTTGCTAACATCCACTCCTCTCTCACAGAAGTTTGATGCTTTGAAGCGGATACTCTTTGTCTCATTAATCTGAGTCCTGTACAGAAACCCTGTTTTAGTCATTAATGTGTAACTAAAGGAGTTAGAACATGGATTGTCTTAATGCACTTGCCCATCATTTGAAAATGGGACCCAACTCAGGCTATGATTTGTTGTTATTCATTTCATGGATTTCTTTGGGAGCTCTCCAAATATCTATTAATTATTTTTTTAAATTATTTTTAATTTTTGATTTTAATTTCTATTTTTAAGATATCTACTGATTCTTAATACCACATCTCTTAGGAGGACACCCAAAGAGTTGATATTTCTGAAGATGAGAAAGTTGAGACCCATAGAAGCACTTTAGTTTAACAAAAAAAAAATTTCCTGGCACTAGATGTTAGATTTGAAATGAAGAGTCCTTGTTTATTGTTGATGAATGTCTTCTTCCTCCTTCATTTTTGGGCATGCAGGAAGATTGACACTGATTCTCTGTGATTTATGGAATCTCATTTTCACAAAGTGAGCTGTGCTCACCATGATTTTTCTAGAATCTCGATGTGTAAGGTACCAGTGTCCACGTACAGTGGTAACTCTGCTTGTCTGTTAGGGTTAAATGGTAGTTATCATCATTCAGGGCTTCAGCTGGGTACAGGTTCTTTACTCCTAATAGGTTTTTCCTTGAAATGTCTTTCTCTCTCACCTCTGTTGCTAAGCTGATAACAAGGTCAGTTTCTTTGTATTATTTTGTTCCCTTCCCTGAAAATATATCTGTTTGTGAACTTCCTGCCATTCGGTAACTCTTGGTGCACAAAAAGAGCAAGATCTCATTTTAGCTGTCACTGTCTACAGTGTGGGCTACCCTTCTACCCTTCTGCTACAAGGTCTATTTTTTTTTTCATTAAACATGCTATTTCACTGATGCCAGTAAACATTTCCAGAAGGCCTCTGTTGTTTTATTTCGTTATTATTTTTATTTGTTATTTTGTTTTTTTTCCCCCAGTAGAGGAAGACTGTTTTATTTTTGATTTCCCTCCATCCAAAATTGCATTTTTCAGGGGCACTAAGAGCACACTGTGTGTTCTCTGCGGCAGAGTATGTAGGTGGGGACCAATCTTTGGGCTCAATGGGGCCTTGAACATAACTTGCTCCTGATCAAGTATACACATTCTGATGATTCCAAATAGGTATATTTTGGGTTTCTGTGATATTTCAAAAATATATAATTACATGATGTGAAACTTTTTAAGAATTAAATTATAAAAGCACTAATCAGTTAACCTCTACTTGGGGCCGCTGTATCCAATATTGTAATGTTAACAGGTAATTAAAAATAACTTATTTAGGAGAAGAGTAAATGAAACAAGTTGGGATTGGGAGGGAGACAAATCATAAGTGACTCTTAATCTCACAAAACAAACTGAGGGTTGCTGGGCAGAGGGGGGTTGGGGGGGGTTATGGACATTGGGTAGGGTATGTGCTATGGTGAGTGCTGTGAAGTGTGTAAACGTGGAGATTCACAGACCTGTACCCCTGGGGGAAAAAAAAAATATATATATATATATGTTTATAAAAAAAAAAAAAAGCCATCACTGACCAAAAAAAAAAAAACAACAACTTATTTTTTCCAAATGACTATTTTGCTGTATTTCCCCCATATCTTTAACAAATAGAGATTTTTTCCAAGTGAAGCATACTTTCTTTAGGTCCACGTTATTGCTAGACCTTCATCAAGTCTAGAGAGAGCCTTCCTGGCATCCTTTAGTTACCATTGCCTCTCTAGCATAGTTGCAAAATGAATGTCATCTGCAAAAAGAGTTTTCAAAATAATGGTTCTTCTAAATAGGGCACAGTTATCTGCCAAAGATGTAAAAGATCGATCATATAATGACCCTTTCACCCTCTGATACATTTAGCAATATATGAATACTGATAGCATTGTTATTATTTTGGTGGAAGTAATGGGTTAGAAGGACCGTTCGATGTTCTACCCAAACTATGAGTGAATAAAAAGATAGGAGATGCTGTTCAGCTCACAGTCCCAAGAACTAATGCTTTGTGTAAAATGTACATTTATTATCTTCTTGATACAGATTGGAAGGGACATCAGAGTAATTACCAGTCCTTACGCATGTCATGGTTATGTTTCTAAGATTTCAAAGTGTACAAATGGCACAGCCTGTCCCCACCTCTTACCTGAAAACCTAGTTCTAAGAAAAGATTCATGGTTATTATCTGCGGGGAGGGTGAAAATTGCATATGACATCCTTATCTCAATTTGAGATGTTAAGCTTCTATAAAACTTAAGTATAGCCACAGATATTTTTTAAAGCCATAACAAAAAGAAAATAAATTTTCTAATAGTTTTAAATATTTTATATTTTGAACTATTTGTGTCATACAATGGTATTGACTCTATGCAGGTAAAATATTCTATGTTTTGGGAGGAAAAAAAGCTTCTGTCCTTTGTAAAAATCATAGCATATACTTTAAAATGTTTTTGAGATTGAATTTTGGAAATTTATTAATTTGTAAAATTATAACATATTTTTAAAACTTTACTGTATTTCTACTTATAGATTGTACAGATGTTTATGTATTGATCAAAGAGTGATTATAGAGGCATAATTTATAATATTTAAAATATAACTCCTTAAAATAACCTTTTCATGAAAAAAATGATGAATGTTTTTATGAAAAAAATATTTGGGGTTTTAAATGTTTGACTTTTTAGTTTTATTTAAATAAATGATTCAGGGATAACACAAGTAAATGTCTAGGTCTTTTTTTTCCTTATTTTTAAAGATTTTTTATTAGAGAGGGTGCGTGCTCGCACCGGATGGGGGAGGGGCAGGAGGAGAGGGAGTAGTAGACTCCCTGCTGAGCCGGGACCCAGACATGGGGCTCAATCCCAGGACCCTGGTATCATTACCTGAGCTGAAAGCAGACGCTTACCTGACTGGGCCACCCAGGTGCCCTGGCCTTTATGTTTTTAATACATTTTGGAATTTTTTTTTTCTCAATGTATTTCATATGAGATATAATCTCTAAGGTCTCTTAGTTTTAAAATCCCAAAATTAAGTGTTTTGATTCAGTAAAAATATATGAGCTACGCACTGCCAGAATACTCTAAGGTAAAATAGTCATAAGTTGTTTCTGTTTATAAAATAGAGGTTTACCCGGGGTGACATTTTCTTCTTTATTCAACCAATTTTATGGCAGTAGTTTCCAAACAATAGCATAAGTAGAAGAAATACCAGCCCGTAGCTCTTAGGTGGTTATGCCTTTTGGATTCATTTCTCCTTGATGCATTTTGAAGGCTCTCTTAGAGCTGTTAGAAATCCTTAAAAATATGCTAATTCCAACTGTTGGGAGGTGGGGTCCAGAAATCTGCATTTTGACCCATCCTCCAGATGATTCCAATGGAAGTGAATCCTAGACCTTTGCTTTGAGATCCCTGACAATCAGGACCAGCACTGGGTAGGAACAATAGACATGACTTCAAGAACTCAGCATCTGTCAAGATAGAGATTTCAAAGAGCTCTCCAAGAGGATTAGGTAAGTGCTAAAATGGATGTAAAATTGTATGGGAAGAAGCTATATATGACAGTAAGATTTCTTTTAATTTCACCAAGTGGGTGATTTTCTAAATGTAAATTGGTATGCTAGAGAACTTTGTTCTTGGAGAAGTAGACTAACCAATTGGTGCACTATGGATTAATCCAGGTGATAGTTTTGCCTTTGTTTATATGTAATATCTGATGCTTACCAGTGATACAAATAAAAATTGGCTCTTTATCTTGCCCTTATTAGGTATTCTCTTCTAGTTTTGTAGATAAAGATCCTTTTAGACACGGTTTTTAGAGTGGGATTGACATGCATGATGACTGATCTCTCTCAATGGGAGTAACCTGTGGTTATGCTGTGGTTTTGATCATGGAGAAACTAAGCTTATAAAAATGCTGCTTGTAGTCTCCTTGTGTGGATTTTTCTCTTAGGTTCCTTCATGTAGGGGGTAGAGTGAATATGATTCATGTTTCATTATCTTATGTGTCATCTAAAAATTTGTTGAGAATAATATTTATGATTAAGACAATTGTAGATCCAATAAATGAATTTAGCTTTGAAAAAGTGGTTTCTCTAAGAATTTCTACCCCCCCCCCAATTCGGATGTTGTTATAAAAATAATTTGATATGATTTTAATTTTATTTTTATGGCTTTCCAGTGAAAAGTAAATAGAGATATAAAAAATGAAGTAAACCAAACTCTTCCCCATAAAGCAAAAGGAATACTTTTTCTTCTGCAATGGCACTGGAGAAAAATGAAGTAAAATCCTGCAAGGTTAAGGAATGGTGGAAGAACTATAGGGTGCGTTAGCTTTGGGAAAGGGAAGATGGGAACATTGTTGCTGTCTTCCTGTAATGTCCTTCCCTCTTCTCCATGCATCCCTTCCTGGGTCTTCCCTACCCACTCTCCATCCATGGGTCCCCAGGCCTCAGACTCTACCCTCTTTTCAGAGGACTCATCTCTTCCTGTGGCTTTAAGCATCTTTATAGTTACAACTCCCAAACATATCTCCCATTTATATCTCTCTTCTGAGCTCTATACTCAGATGTTCAACTGATTCCTTGACATCTCAACTTGTGTGTCAGAACTTGAACATGTCCAGGATGAAACTTAAATTTTTTTTAGGGAAGGGAGAGGGACAGAGGGGGAAGGAGGGGGCAAATCTTAAGCAGGCTCCCTGCCCAGCGTGGAGCCCAACATGGGGCTTGATCTCACAACCCTGAGATCATGACCGAGCCAGAATTGAGTGGGACACTTAACCGACTAAGCCACCCAGGTGGCACCCAAGTTTTTTTGTCTTATTGTCTTCAATTTTCTCTGACAGAAAGTGTCATCATAATTCACTGTTTCTTTCTTCACCTACTATGTCTAATTCTGCAGCAAGTTCTTTTTGTTGTATCTCTGGAAATATCTCCCAAATATCTACTTCTTTCTTGTTTCAGTGTTACCTGTTCAGTCCATGCCTCTTTTCCATCTGGGCTGCTGCTTCAGACTCTGCATGGCTGTCCCACCTTCCACTCCTGCCTTCCTCCACCTGGTAATGCGAGTGCTCTGAAAACATTGATTGTAGGCCATGAGTGTTCAGCTTTCTTGAAAATGAAAATATAAGGGTCTTATTGTTTTCTTCTCTGGAGGGACTTAACCTTATGCTCATTTTTGTCTTTGAGGGAAGGGGCACTAGTTTTTGGATGATTCTGCTTTTGCTAAAGGGCTCACAGAGACTAAAGGCTATGGGATGTATGGATGTGTTGGGGAAAGGGAGAGAGAGGTCTTTAAAGGTCCTAACAGAGGAAGATGGTGCCTCGTTTTCTTGCAGGCTTGTGATGGCTCGATAGAGTGTTTAGACCAACTGGAAAAAGAGCCTTCCAAAGACTCCTGGTGTCTCATCATTGCAGAGGCAGTAAGACACACAGTTAGGGGTGGTGTTTGAGTACCTAATTCCCTTGTGAAAGCTTGAGTCATTGAGCAGAGCCCATCAGCCTTCATAGAATCAGCACTTCCCATCCCCTATTTGTTTCTGTTAGTGTTTGTCCATAGTTTTGCCCATTATTGTCTAACAGGAGAGTCACCACACCAGCCCAAATTTCTGGCTTATTCCTGTGGATGCCCTGTTCTCAGATTTTTTTTTTTTTTTTTCCCATTTTGGGCAATGACCTGATCCACACATAAACTGTAGAAAAGAGAGACAGTCCCTTGCTTGCGTCTAGTGGAGTGTTGGGGGGAACCTTTGCTTTTATACTTGGAAAGATGAACTGAACCAGCACAAGAGCTTTGATGGGAACATGGGCATTTTTGCTAGATGCTAATGGAATCACATCACTTCCCTTCCAGCTTTTTTACAGTGGCCTTCAAAGCCCTACCCACGTCATTCACCATACTCATCCAAACTCAGTGCTCTGGTTACACTGAACTTGCTTTTCACTTCTAAGTTCTTCCTTCCTTAGAAGGAAGTTTCTGTTTTCTCTGTCTTGAACCCTTCCTCCTATTTGGATGGCCAGGTCCTTGTCATCCTTCATTTATTAGTGTAAATGCCACTTCTTTGGCAAAGATGTTTTTGACCTTTTTCCTCTCCATATTCTTGATTTCAGTCCTTGTTTGTTTTCATCTTAGCTCATTATTATTTTAAATTATTAGTTTTTATTTTATATTTCCCATTTGGATATCAGTTTCTTGCGAGTGAGGTTGTTTATATCTCTCACTATTATACCCTGGGCACTTAGCAGGGAGTCTGGTGTATATTAAACACTAACAAAATAATCATTAATGAGGAACTTTAGCAAAATTGAGTGCCTACTGTGTGCTCAATTCCTGGAAGTAGACCAACTCACTTAATCTTCAGCAACCCCTTGAAGAAGGTAATGCTTATTTTCATTTTAAGATGAAGAAACAGGTCCAGAGAAATTAAATAACTTTCTCTAAGGCACATGTTTCATTAGTGGCAAAGAAAGGATTTGAACCCAGTTTTAAGTCCTGAGCTCTCTTCCAAATTGATCCTGTTAATACTCTACCAGAGAGCAATGTCTGAGTCACTCAACTGAAGAAAGCTGTGGAGGGGATTCAAGCTGGGAGAACAAGTTTGTAGATTCAGTTAGCTGCTATTGTCAGCCTGAGTAAGGGAGCAGCTACTCTGAGGTTAGGCCAAGAAGTGGACTTAAATGGTTGAGTGATGGATTTTGGGTTAGAAACCATGTACTGAGAGAGTTTGGTGGTTCTTTAGGTTAAAAAAAATATAACTGGCAATAGTAAAGTCTGGATTTAAAAAAAAAAACATGGTAGTCACTGGCTTAATAAGTTCTTCCTGGTGTAACTAAGGAAAAAGAAAGATTAAGAAAGTTCTTGACCATTCTTAGAGAATGAGGATCAGTCTTAGAAATCCTTCAAATATGGTTAAATGATTTTGTGGTTTAGTTGTTTTGACTTGGGTTGTGGGTATTTTGCTTCTGGAGTCGTTGTTTCAGAAAACTACTAAGGGATGATTACTGCGTTCTTTAGTTTTGTTTTTTTTTTAATATTGTGAAACAAATTTGAATAAAGCTGCTTGTTATCAAATGCTCTGTGTGCCATTTACTGTTTGAGAATATAATTAGCATTTGAGGTTTCATGGAGCATGGAATCTTATCATTAACCATTTTTAAGACTAAGATACTTGAGTTCTGAGAAATGAATTGGAAAGTTACATTGCTCCAAAAGTCCATTTCTGGAAAAAAAATTCTAATTTGTATGCCAAAGGGTTGAGTTTACAGAGATGATTATAAATACCCTGGATATATTCCCTTTCAGCTCTTTTCTATACAGAAGAGTGGTCAGTTTCAACATATTAACTTATGAGTTAGTGAGTAAGGAATATTTGTGAGGCTTCCCTCAATCTTAAACCCAAAGTAAGACTATTTGTAACTGTAGTAATTTAAAAAATGAAGTCAATCATGTACCTTTCCAGAGGATCTTTAAATAATCTTTTAAAAAAATAAATGAGGTCCAAGGTGTGCCTTTGTGACTCAGTTAAATGTCCAACTCTTGACAGCAGCTTAGGTCTTGATCTCAGGGTTGTAAGTTTAAGCCCTGTGTTGAACCTTCTTTTTTTTTTTTTAAATTTTTAAAGATTTTATTTATTCATTTGACAGAGCACAACAGGAGGAACAGCAAGGGGAAAGAGAGAGAGAGAGGGAGAGAGAGAGAGAATGAGAATGAAGCTGTTTCCTCACTGAGGTGGGGAGCCTGATACGGGGTTTGATCCCAGGACCCCAGAATCATGACCTGAGCCAAAGGCAGACGCTTAACTGACTAAGCCACCCAGGTGCCCCTTGAGCCTTCTTTAAAAAGAAAATGAGGTCCAAGGAAATTCTGAAGAAGATATACTGACTGAAATAGAGATAGGTGGTGTTTTCAGGACTGATCATTTTAAAATTCTACAGAGTATGTCTGTGACTCTCCTTTCTGACTTTTTTGATAAACATTGTTAGTCACCTTGGTGTAATATTTTAAAATACATTAATTAGCTTCCAGAAAGATTACCCCAGGTGATATAGTGCTCAGAAGGAGACTACCCAGCTTTTCACCACCTTGTCACTTGATGGCAGAAGGGAATTCACCAGGCAGTTTAAAAAATTTGCCTCCTCTGACCAGTAGGTGGCATTGCCTGCCCTCGTGGCTACCTCTTTTTCATTTGCTGCTTCTGTAACCCTCAATACCAAGTCAGGTATTTTATTTTCTTCTTGTAACTGTTCTGACTTGTCCAGCCTGATTTTTGAGCTCTTTTGTAATTTTACTAAGGGTAACTTTTTGACAGTGGAAGTGTCTTGGAAACCGAGTTTCTCCTCAGAATCTTGGAGTTTATATCATGTGGTCTGCGAGAGTGTTCATAGCAAATGACTAATTCTACAAAACCAACCAAGGCTCTTCTAGATCTGAGAGGCAAAGAAATGACTGAGCACCGACGTACTGTAGGAGGTGATTATGGTTAATATCCTGTAAAAGTTATGGACAGCTTCATACCAAGCATAAAATTAGGTACATTAAAAACTTTAAAACCTATTAATGACTTCAAAACTTTTAAACAAGTTTCAAGCAAACAGTTAATAGTGAATTTGTTCTTTACCTGAATGAAGAAAGCAAGCTTCTTTATATTTAGTAATTAACATTGTGTGGATGATTCACATCATGAAAAGACCTTCTTTCCACGGAGGTGGATTTCTGGTCAGATACTGATTTATGTACTACTGTTTAAACAGCTGCCATTTGAACAAACTTGTCTTCTCTCTAATGTTTTTTATATTTAGGCAATTTGCCAATACTTACGAGGTAAGATACTTTGTACTTATCATAGGATATTTTCCCCTTAATAATTGTATATCCTATCTATGATCAACTGTGTTATTCAGGACACTCATTAGCTACAGTTAAATGACATTTGTTAGAAACAAGACTTTTTAAAGTTGGAATTGTAAATTTTCCTGTAATTATAATAATACAGAACTGCTTCCTTATAGATCATCCTTGTCAGTTCAGATTCAGGGTCTATATGAGTAATTTCCTGCTGGTGTATGAAGTAGAGTGGCCCATGAAAGAAGCAGCTGAATCACAATTAAAAATAATTTATCTGGGCTTTATAACTGGTCACAGTATAATAGAGACTCACAGGGAAGAGCAGAGATATTAAACCAAAGAGGAAGTTGGAAGGAATCAGTGGCTTCTAGAAAATGTCCCTTTATTAGACCTCCTGAAAAGCCCCGTTGTAAGCATTAGTCTTATTTTAAATGCCCAAATTCTTCATGTTGCCTTGATAGTAAGGATTTCATAACCTCTGGAGCTTAGTAATTGATTCCAGGAAAAACATAGACAATTAGGTAGTGAATGTCGGTCATTAATCTATTGTTAGATTCCTTAATGTAGCTGATTTGTGGCTCATCTTTGCACTTCTGTTTATTTCCTCTGTCCGCAATATTTTATTAATATGGCATGTTCCACATGGTTGAAACCAAATATACAAACCAAATGTTGGATTTGGATTTCACTAGCCTGTGAAAGACCATGTCTCTTATTGACACTCATAGAAGTCTATCCATGTGCCTCATTTTCTGCAGATCTGGGGGATTATGGTTCATCTCTTCAAGCTCTCCACTTCGAGCTTCCATCTCAATTGTCTTGGTGAGAGAGTGCCTCTCCTGATTGATGACCTGAGACATCTCATTGTCGTTGGGTCTCTCTAGGTTGAATTTTATATAAGTTATCTTGTTAGTCAGGATTCAGTTACAGAGAACATAATCTGTCAAAGTGTTGTACACAGAAAGTGATGTAATATGGTTTATTGGGTAGGTCCCAGAGTTGTTAGGACTCAAGAGTTAAGTCTCTAGGCTGAGGAGGCAGACACAAGGATGAATTCCCAAAGCTTTCCTCCCCAACTGGGCTGCTGGTGGAGCTGCTGCCATGGTCAGGAAGCTGTTTCTGCTAAATCTGTGACAACTCTGGGCCATACCACTTCTGCTGTATCTGCCTCAGCACAAACGATGTCACGTGCCCTGCTTCTCTCATGGGTAACCTTCTGAATTCAAATCTTGAATGCATGTGATTGGCAGACCTGTCATATCCAGAATCTGTAGCTGCAAGGGACCCTGGGGAAAAAAGTTTTTTGGCCATTGTAGAATCAGAAGGATAACACAGTGAGATTGGAATAGATGTTGAGCAAGCCAACCCATGATATTTGCTACTACCAATAGTCTCCATTTAAGTCAGACTTCTCTTTAAGCAACCCAGCTCCTCTAGTTGGTAAAAACAAACAAAAAACCAGCCAGCCTTTTTTGGCATGATGCATAGTAAGCAGATAGCCCAAATAAATTTATATAGATTGGTAAACTAGTTTTTAAAAGTCAGTGCTGTTTTTTAAACATCAGTAGTTTAATGAATAAGAAATAGCTAACATCTTTTATTGAGGCTTATGTGAAAGTTGGTGAAATATTGGACATAGAATAAAACAATACCACCCAGCCGATACTATTGCCTTGCAACAACATAATCTATGTTAGAGGATTTTGTTCTTGAAGACATGAAGTAAAAGTGAGTTTTATAGATTGTTGAGTTGCTTGGCATGAGGGAACCTGGTAGTATGCTCCTTCCTCTGCATTTCTTGTTGGTGATATGACCCATTTCATGGCTGCTTATTAGTTGGGGACTCAGTGGGCAACCATCCACTGTATTTTTGTTACATTTGCATTTTACTTTCCCTACTGGGTGATTAGAATGTTCCAGTTTTCTTTTCCTTAAAAAAAATAATCCTTTGTTCCTACACAAATAATGGTTTGCTTGAAAGAATTTTATTAGGCTTACTTCATTATTATAGTGTCTTGGTGCAAAAGAAATAGACAAATCATATTAAGGAACTAATAGACTGTTAATTGATCTAAATGAACAAATGGCTTTTTTTTTTTGCCTCCCTCTTGTGTATTTTTAAAGCATCTTTTCAATGAATTACATATTTCTTTCCAATTGGATTTTTTTTTCCCAATTGGATTTTATAAGCAATGCTAAACATATGATTTTTCCTTTATTTGTGCTAAGTACTGATCTCTGTAAATACTTACTGTTCTTTGTCACTTTTATTTTTTTTAAAGAGATTTTTATTTATTTATCTGATAGACACAGCAAGAGAGGAAATGCAGGCAGGGAGAGTGGGGGAGGGAGAAGCAGGCTTCCCGCTGAGCTGGGAGCCCAGTGCAGGGCTCTATCCCTGGAGCCTGGGATCATGACCTGAGAGGAAGGCAGACACTTAATGACTGAGCCACCCAGGTGCCCCTTGTCACTGGCTTTTAGTATAATTCCATCCCTCATTGTTTGGTTGTTGAGACACTCATTCAGCCATTCTCATAATAGGTATTTTTACTTTTGTTTTAAAAACTGTAGATAGTTTGGGCACTTAGGTATCTCAGTTGGTTGGACATCTGACTCTTGATTTCGGCTTGGGTCATGGTCTCAGAGTCCTGAGATCTGAGCCCTGTGTCTGACTCTGTGCTCAGTGCAGAGTCTGCTTGAAATTCTCTCTCCCTCTGCCCTTCCTCCTTGTTCTCTCTCTCCTTCCCTCTGTCTTTCTAGAATGAATGAATGTTTGGAAAAAAATGTAGATAATTAATGTTTTAAATGTTCCATACACTGAGAAATTCATGTTACTGGAAATCTCTTGACTCTAAGATATAAAGGTTAGTGAAAATATCTTTGTTATATCTTCTAATGCTACAGTGCTACAAACAATTCTAATGCCCTGCACTTATAATTTTATTTTGGCTAGAACATGTTGTAGAATGTATAACATTTTCAGTTTGTTAGAAAAGTCTGGGGTTTTCTTAGTCTGTCCTTCTTGTAACATGATGGTAAAGTCTTTGTATCTAATAGCATCAGATTCTTTATCCTTCTTTTCTAGTTCAGATTCTTCTATCATCTACCAAAGAGAGAAATAGTTAATACCACTAAACATATCAAATTAAGCAGTATATTAAAGAATAGTAGAGAAAAATGGCTCATAATGGGAGACAATACTACATAATGAAATAGTGCATATGGAAATGGATTGAAGTTATATAAACTTGGACGCTAGACTAGCTCCACCATTTACAGGCTAGATAAATTACTTCTCCAACATTCCATTTCTTCATATCTTAAATGGGAATAATAATAACGTGTTGTGAGGTCATTGTAAGGGTTACATTAAATAATACACCTAAAATGCTCAGCGTATTATCTTGAACATTGTAAATATTTAATAAATTTATTTATTATTGTTGATATACATCCAGGCAGAATTTTCACAAACTGGTAGAGAGGTTTCTGAATATGATAGGAGCTAGCTAGAAGTGCCTGATTTGACTTCTCTGACCTTCCCATTTAAATCATCTTGAAGAATGTGGAAAACAGACAATTCAGCAACAATCTGCCCTACTTGAGAAGGAATTTCTACCGTAGTTGAAATATATAACTTTCTGGAAAAAATTACCCAAATTGATTCAATGTGAGTAGAAAACTTGAATAGTCCAATAACCATGGAGAAATTCCCTTCATCTACTAAATGACTATGTGCAGACAGAAAAGGTGAGTTGTTTATTATTATTATTATTATATTTGAAGATTTTATTTATTTGATGGAGAGAGACACAGTGAGAGAGGGAACACAAGCAGGGGGAATGGGAGAGGGGAAAGCAGGCTTCTCACTGAGCAGGGAGCCTAATGAAGGGATAGATTCCAGGACCTTGAGATCATGACCTGAGCCGAAGGCAGATGTTTAATGACTGAGTCACCCAGGCTCCCCAAGTTTTTTATTTTAGAAAAAGACAATTTTTATTTTATAGAAACTGTTGCAGAGCATAGACACATCATGCTAAAATTTTATCAATTACTTTACAAGTGTAGTATAATAATGGTATAAAACTTGATAAGATTTGAATATTTGAATAGAGATTTAAATACAGAGATGAGTATCATGATGGAATATCATTAAAATACTGTATTCAAAAGACAATGTCTGAGAAAATGTATACTATTTATTTATAAGGGTGGGAATATGGGGCGCCTGGGTGGCTCAGTGGGTTAAAGCTTCTGCCTTCAGCTCAGATCATGGTCTCAGGGTCCTGCGATTGAGCCCCACATTGGGTCTTTGCTCAGCAGGGAGCCTGCTTCCCCCCCTCTCTCTGCCTGCCTCTCTGCCTACTTGTGATCTCTGTCTGTCAAATAAATAAATAAAATTTTTAAAAAAGATAAAAGAGTGGGAACGTAACTTTGTGTTCAGTAGGATCCAATTGTTAAAAAACATATTTTTGACTTGAGTTTTCATTTTAATCCCAGTTAGTTAAAATACAGTGTTATATCAGTTTTGGGTGTACAACATAGTGAATCATAATTCCATATAACACCTGGTATTCCTCATGACAAGTGCTCTCCCTAATTCCTGTCACCAACGTCTCCCAGCCCCTTGCACCCCTCCCCTATGGTAACCATCAGTTTGTTTTCTATATTTAAAAGTCTATTTCTTGGTTTCTCTCTTTTTGCTCATTTATTTCTTAAATTCCAAATATGAATGAAACCATACAGTATTTGTCTTTCTCTGATTTACTTTGCTTAGCATAATACTCTCTGACTCCATCCATGTTGTTGTAAATGGCAAAATTTCATTCTTTTTTATGGCTGAATAATATTCCATTGTAGAAATATACCACATCTTCTCTATCCATTCATCAGTCGATGGGCACTTGGGCTGCTTCCATATCTTGGCTGTTGTAAATAATGCTGCTTTAAACTTTGGGGACATGTATCCCTTTGAATTAGTGATTTTGTATTCTTTGCCTAAATACCCAGTAGTGCAATTGCTGGATCATAGGGTAAACCCATGTTTAACATTTTGAGTAGACTCCATACTGTTTTCCACAGCGGCTGCAGCAGTTTGCATTCCTACCAATAGTGCAAGAGCGTTCCTTTTTCGCCACATCACCACACCTGTTGCTTCTTGTGTCATTAATTGTAGCCATTCTGACAGGTGTGAGGTGGTAGCTCATTGCAGTTTTTGATTTGTATTTCCCTGATGATCAGTGATGTTGAGCACTTTTTCATGGGTCTGTTAGCCATCTGGGTGTCTTTGGAGAAATGTCTGTTTATGTCTTCTGCTCATTTGTTAATTGGATTATATGTTTTATCGGTGTTGAGTTTTAGAAGTTCTTTGTACATTTTGGATACTGACCCTTTATTGGATATGTCATTTGCAAATATCTTCTCTCATTCCATAGGTTTCTTTTTAGTTTTCTTGATTATTTCCTTTGCTGTGCAAAAGCTTTTTATTTTGATATAGTCCCAATAGTTCATTTTTGCTTTTGTTTCCCTTGGCCGAAAGGCTATCTAGAAAGAAGCTGCTACAGAGTAAAAAACAAACAAACAAACAAACAAACAATGAAACAAAGGTAATAATAGAAATACAAACAACAGTAAAATCTGGGCAGTACAATTGTTCTTCCTTGTACCTTTATTCTCCAAATCTCAACAATGATTATGTATTATTTCTTTTTTTTTTTTTTAAAGATTTTATTTATTTATTTGACAGAGATTACAAGTAGGCAGAGAGGCAGGCAGAGGGAGAGAGAGGAGAAAGCAGGATCCCCGCTGAGCAGAGAGCCCGATGCGGGGCTCGATCCCAGGACGCTGGGATCATGACCTGAGCCGAAGGCAGAGGCTTTAACCCACTGAGCCACCCAGGCGCCCCTGATTATGTATTATTTCTATGATCAGAAAAGGAACATTAATCAAAAAGAAGACAGTGGCTGTATCAAAATATAGTCATGAAGGATATAATAAAACATAATATTTATGAATAAAGATTGGTTAGATAATTTCACTTGGTTAACTTTATCCTCAGAGAGCTTTTTTTTTTTTTTTGCTTCATTTTCTATTTAGTTCCTTAAAAAATTAAGAAAAGAATTTTTTTTAAGCAAATGAGTTTTATCTGTTAAAAGTTGTGGAGGAACTGAATTTGGAATTTAACAGTGTTCTCTAGGTGATGAGTGGGCTTTCTCTTTTAATTTTTTGGTCTGATCCCTTCTCATAATGTGACAAAAATGGAAGAAGGTTGGCTTATTGAAAATTGAAAAGCAAGTAACTTCTATCAAAAGTTCAAGGTAGGCGGATGCCTGGGTGGCTCAGTCGGTTAAGTGTCTGCCTTCGGCTCAGGTCATGATCTCAGGGTCCTGGGATCGAATTCTGCATTGGGCTCCTTGCTCAGCGGGGAGCCTGCTTCTCCCTCTGCCTGCCTCTCCCCATGCTTATGCTCTCTGTCTCTCTTTCTCTGACAAATAAATAAATAAAATCTTAAAAAGAAAGTTTAAGGTAGGAACAAAAATTCAGTACTTTAATTAGGAAATGTTAGACATTTAAAAAAGGATTTAACCAACTGAGCCATCCAGATACCCCAGCTAAAAAGGATTTATAATAGCAAATAGGATAATTCTACATGTAACTTAGATTTTATGTTCCTGAGTTAACAAATTGAATTTAGAGCTTTAGAGGTACCTAGTTGCACACAATAGACATTCAAATAGTATATAAAAAAATTTGTTTGCAAGCTATGTTAATTTGTACTCTACTCACTCATGCTCCAAGAGATTTAATCTGGAAGAATTGTAGAGTATTTATTGTCCTTTTTGTTCTCAGTATTAACAGATAATACTCTCTTTGCTGTATAAGATCATTGTAGCTTTCTCAGTATTCTACAACTTAAAAAAAAATGAGAGAGATCAAGAGAAAGCATGCATGCACACACAGGGGGAGTGGCAGAGGGAGAGGGAGAAGCAGGCAACCCGCTGAGCAGGGAGCTTGATGGACCCTGGGATCATGACCTGATCTCAAGGCAGAAGCTGAACTGACTCAGCCACCCAGGCTTCCCAATATTCTACAACTTTTTAAAAAGATTTTATTTATTTATTTGACAGAGAGAGACTCAGCGAGAGAGGGAACACAAGCTGGGGGAGTGAGAGAGGCAGAAGCAGGCTTCCACTGAGCAGGGAGCCTGATGTGGGGCTAGATCCCAAGACTCAGGTATCATGACCTGAGCCAAAGTTAGACACTTAACGACTGAGCCTCCCAGGCGCCCAGTTTACAACTTTTAAAAGTTGAGGGGTGCCTGGGTGACTCAGTCACTTAAGCATCTGACTCTTGGGTTTGGCTCAGGTCGTGAACTCAGGGTCATGAGATGAGCCCTGTATTGAGCTTTATGTTCAATGCAGAGTCTGCTTGAGATTATCTCTCTCTCTTTTCCTCTACCCCTCCCCGCCCACATGTATGGTCTCTCTTTCTAAAATAAATAGATAAATAACTTTTTTTTAAGATTTTATTTATTTATTTGGCAGTCAGAGATCACAAGTAGGCAGGGAGGCAGACATAGAGAGAGGGGGAAGCAGGCTCCCCGCCAAGCAGGGAGCCCGATGTGGGGCTCGATCCCAGGACCCTGAGATCATGACCTGAGCTGAAGGCAGAGGCTTAACCCACTGAGCCACCCAGGTGCCCCAAGATAAATAACATTTTAAAAGATTCTCTCCCTTTGCTCCTCCCCACCCTGCATGCTCTCTCTCTCAAAAAATCTGTATTACTTGAATTTCAAAATTTGGTATTATAAGGATTGGCATTGTAAGGATTATTCAAAGATTCTATAGGAATTCATGGATAATATTGATCACATGTATTAAATGCTCGCAATAAACATGTAATTTTAGGTTTTACTTTGTTGACAGGAAAGAAGAAAACACTGACTTAAATAATAATAAATATGATAATTTAATGAAATATTCAGATTCTGAAGATATTGTGAAGGGGAAAAGTTACTTGAGATTTTAATGCTCAAAAATAAACATTGTTAATATTTTACTATGCATACTTCCAGTAATATTCCTATTTGTTTACTTATATATTTTAACAAATTGTGATCATATTCTCCATATTGCTTTAGATCTTGATTTCTTTTTTCATTTAACAATATAGAAGGTGTTTCTAATGTCACAAATGTTTTTCCACAACACAGTTTTAATTATTATGTCTTATTCCTTCTGATTACTATATCACAATTTATATACACACATATATAATTTATATGAAAATTGAGGTTTTTAAAATAGCTTGTCAGTATTACAAGTAACATGGTGATAGTTCTTCTTTTTCCCATTAAAGGAATACAAAATCCCTGAAAGACCTACACATACAAAAAATCCATCAATTTCTCATTAGAAAAATATTTTAAAATTATTTTTCTTTAAAATCCTTAAGGTATGAAACAGAAAACTTGATTTTTGTTATATCTGGTTTTATAAATTTGTAGTCTGTGAAGGAAGATATTTGAAAGAATGGATTCTAAGGTATGTTAGAGAAATTACACAAAGGTTAATTAGAAAGAATAATGTGGTAGGCAGACTTCTAAGATGGTTCCCAGTGATTCTCACCTATTGGTGTTGTAGTCCTTGTTTTAATCTTCTCCTCTTGATCATGGGCTGGGCTTAATGACTTGGTTTTAAGCAATAGCTATGGCAGGATGATGGGCTGTCCCTTCTGTGATTCAGTTACAAAATATGGTGACTTCCATCTTGCTAGAAAATCGTTTTTGTTGTCCTCTTGGCCTGATACTTTGATGAAGTAAGCTGCTGTGTGGGAGAGGCATATGTGATGAGGAAATGAGAAACCTATGGCCAATAGCCAGTGTGGAATTGAGGTCTTTAGCCCAACAGCTTAGGAGGAACTGAAGGCTGCTCACAAGCACTGAATGAGCTTGGCAAGTCGATCTTTCCCGGTTGAACCTTCAGGTGAGACTGTAGATCCTGGACCAACCCTGACTGACAGACCACGAAGCACAGGATCCAGATATGCTGTGCCCAGACTCACGAACCACGGCAACTGTGAGATAATAAATGTGCATTGTTACAAGCTGCTTAACTTGGGGTAAGTTGTTAACGTAACATGAGAAAGTAATACAGTTTTAATCAGGAAAAAGGGGCAATTCAAAGATCATAGAAAAGATACAGATATGAAGGTCATAGGAAACACTACAGCTTTTACTCTTTCGGGTATCTTTTGCTGAATGGATAATAGTGACTGTGTTTTCTTTTTACAATTATTTTTGTCTATTTAATAAGCATTTCTATAGAAGTTAGCAAATATGGAAAAGTTCAAAGAAAAAGTAAAAAATCACATATAATTTTATTACCCAAATAGAACTACAATTATTATTTTGGTGTACAGTCCTCTCCCTGTCTCTACAAAATCAGGATGATACTTTAATAATGTTTTATAATAACCTGGTTTCTAACCTAAACACATATCACATTTTCCATTTCATTTTCTTCCACACATCTTTTAAATGGCTATAGAGTTACTTATTGTATGACATATTATAATTTATTTAACCAAATGTCTATTTGACACTTAATACTGTATTTTAATACATGAGGTTTGGACTATACCAGAAAATCAAGGTTACATGGATAACATTTGTGTTTTGTTTCATGCTGTGCTTTATTTCTGAGACATAAATGATAAATTTTCAGAGCTAAAGGAGGGCGTAATTTTTAAGGCTAGTTCTCCCAGGCAAATAGCACATTATTCTCCAGAAGATCTCATCAGGGCCATTTCTATCCAGTATTAAACAAAAAGGCTTAAATAGTTGAACCAAGTGACTGACCAGTGGAAGTCAGCTTAAGAAGTATTGAGCATCTATGACCTCCTCATTTAGACAAAGTCTCAGTTGGATTGCAGGGGAAAAGCAAATCATCGTTTGAAATATAGCTGTTGTAAAGAAAAGGAGAAATATTATAATAAAATACTGCATCTGTTGGCCTTAGCAGAGCTTGAAGGATCAAGTAGCTGACCTTTCTCAGTGGGGGAGAGATCTCACTGTGGGCATTAGAAGCAGCAGGGACGCACGTCATGATCATGTTTCACATTTAATATAGTAGTAGTACACATAGCTTTTCCAGCCTTCTTCCTTACGATTTTTAATCTTGCCGCTTTCTCTGTTGTCTAAAATCAGTCTAAAAATAGTTGGAAAATTTAAGGGGCACCTGGGTGGCTCAGTGTGTTAAAGCCTCTGCCTTTGGCTCAGGTCATGATCCCAGGGTGTTGGGATTGAGCCCCGCATCGGGCTCTCTGCTCAGCGGGGATCCTGCTTCCTCCTCTCTCTCTGCCTGCCTTTCTGCCTACTTGTGATCTCTGTCTGTCAAATAAATAAATAAAATATTTAAAAAAAATAGTTGGAAAATTTAAAAAATATTTAAATAACTATCTTCCTTAATGTTTCATACTTCGTTGGTTTTTGGCAGGTCATTCTTTTAAAATTCAAACTTCAAGTAAGAATGTCAATACCTTAAAATATGCTAAATTCAGGGTGCCTGGGTGGCTCAGTGGGTTAAGCTGCTGACCTCGGCTCAGGTCATGATCTCAGGGTCCTGGGATCGACTCCCGAGTCGGGTTCTCTGCTCGACTGGGGGTCTGCTTCCTCCTCTCTCTCTCTCTGTCTGTCTCTCTGTCTACTTGTGATCTCTTTCTGTCAAATAAATAAATAAAGTCTTTAAAAAGAAATTCTAAATTCAGGTTTTTTTTTTTTTTTTTTGCTTGTTTCCAAATACATTTCACTAAGCATAAGAATTGAATTAACAAAATGTGGGTAGTCATACATCTGATGCAGTGTTTTTTCTAGAATCTGGATTACATATTAACACCTTCTCCAATCCTAGAGATTCTGTGATTTCATTTGTAAGAGTGATTAGAAAAATGACTGATCTCCACACCCAACGTGGGGCTCGAACTCACGAACACCGACTTGCATGCCCTACCATCTGAGCCAGCTAGGCGCTCCTGTATTTGCGGACTCTGTGTCCACATGATTGGCTGTGTGTATTCTCTCAGATGGAATATTGGAATTTTAAGGATCTCAAGGCAATTTTCTCAGATATAAAGATCTGGACCTTGTGTTTTAGGCAGGAAGTTTTACTCTTTCTCTGAAAGCTTTGAAACAATAACTTTGCTTAATGGCTGCTTTACCAATTTCTGTGGTTTATGGAACTTTTGGGTTTCTTCCCAGGAAATGTACTATACAAAGTGAAAAGGTTTTTAGATTGCTATATGTATGTCTACGTGAGAATTCTTGTGGCTTTGAAGGAATATCTGATCTCTGATTGCATTGGGATTCCCATAATGCTGCATATAAAGAGAAGCTGAGTTTGCTTTTCTTTTTCTTTTTTTTTTTTTTTGAGTTAAGTTTTTTTTTTTTAATTAATTTCAGCGTACCAGAATTCATTGTTTATGCACCACACCCAGTGCTCCATGCCATATGTGCCCTCCATAATACCCACCACCTGGGGGGAGTTTGTTTTTCTAATCAGAACTGAGACTGACATAAATCCTAGTGTGTATGTTTCAAAAAAGATTTTTTTTAAAGCCAAAAAAGCAAAACCCAAATATTTGAAGGTAGTAGAAATATTAGAAAAGGAGAATTGCAAATGAAGATTCTATTTTCCTAAGTAACCTAGAGAGTTGCTAGTAAAGTAAAAAGTAAAGTAAAAAGCTAGTATAGAGTTACTCTTTAGTAGAGTTACTAGGTTTTTAAGGAAAAAAAAAAAAGGCCTGTTGGGTGGGGGATGTAGTGGGGATTTTTAAATGACTAATTTTTGATATGTTTTATTGCCATAGGGAAGAATGTAAGTATTTCTTGAACTAAGTAAGCATTTCAAATCTTGGAAATGTGCCTTCATGTAAATCCTGCTTTGATAATCCAAAGAGGTCTTGGGATCTCAGCCTTTTTACCTAATAAGCCTATAACAAGCCATATCACATGCCTAGAGAGCATAGGCCTTTCTTTTTTCTTTTATTCCCTTTTCTAAATTACTTTCCTCCAAATATCTATTCTTTTTTTTTTTTTACTTCAAAAGATTATTGAGCATCTATTATGCATGGCTTGTATTACATCTCATGTTGGGTGGAAAGGGAGACATAAAGATGTGATTCTTGCCTTAGGGAAGACCTAGCCCTAACTCTAGCACTAACACTTAGCTCTTGACAGCAAGGTGTAGGATTCAGTGTTGGTTCTAGGTATCATTCTCATAGCTCTGAAGTTCTTCTTCCTTTTTTTTTTTTTTTTTTAAACCAGGAATTCTGTTATTTGTTGTTTGTAATTTTGTCACTTCCTGATTTAAATAGCCCTTTCTGCTTCCTCAGAACTCATTTCCCTGACTGAGACATTTTTGCTCCTTATCTTTATCTCTATAGTAAATGCGCAAAATAATAAAATTTACTTAAGTAAGTAAATTTTACTGCCTTCAGACTTCATCTTTATCAGAAAGGAGCTTAATTCTGAAAGCGTTAATTTCAAATTTATGTCTTATTAAGTCTAGGAGTTCCCTGAGGACATAGCAATTGAAAGTCTACATTTAAAATCTAATTTAAAGTTTAAAAATAAGAGATACAAATGTAAATTATATCCCTAATTGCTATAAAGGGAATTGTGGGTTCTTAAGTATTTGAGACTAAAAAGTACTTCTATTAAATTCCAGACTAGTAAAGTATGTAAATCATAAAGGTACTGTAAGGATAAGAAAGGGTTGACAGAAAGTTCATTTTGAAAGTAATTGTGATGGTTAATTTATGGATCAATGTGACTGTGCAACAGGGTGCCCAGAATTTCATCAAATATTATCTTGGGTATTTCTGCAAGGATATTTCTGGATGAGATTAATATTTTAAAGGGTTAAGTCTTTTGCCTTCTATAATGTGGGTGGGTATTATCCAATCAGTTGAAGGTCTAAACAGCATAACAAGATTGACTTTCTCTGGAGTAATAGGAACAAGTCTCCAGGCAGACTGCCTTCAGACTTCATCTGTACCATCTGTTTTCCTGGGCCTGCACCTGCTTCAGACTGGAACCACATCGCAGGTTTGGACTTCTCAGCATCCATACTCACGTGAAAAAATTCTTATAATCTGTGTGTGTGTGTGTGTACACACATCTTACTGGTTCTCTTTCTCTGGAGAACCCTAATACAGTAATATAACATTTGCTATAAGCAAATATAACATATGCTTATTTTAACACATAGCACACTGCAGATGCCCAATAAGTAATTAACTAATTGATTTATTAATTATTATGCTTACAGGCTTCACAGTCAAAGTTTTGGACTCTGACTCTGCTACTTATAGCTGTGTGACCTTGGTCAATTCTGTGCCTCAGTTTCTTCATCTTTAGTAATAGGATAATAATGTTAACTTCCATATAATGTGGTTGTGAGGATTAAATAAGATGGAGAAAGGAAAGGAGAGCAGACGATTTCCTGTGACCAGCATTCCTATTTATTCGATGTGGTCTGCGGATACTCTCAGAAAAGACAATGGCCTACATGGCATTTCATGGTTCTCTGGTGGGCCCAGTTCAGCCTTCCCTCTCTGGTGAAGCTAAGTCATAACAGGCCAGTACTCTGAAAATAGTGGTTCTGAACTCCTGTAGTATAAACATTTTATTTAATATAACACTTCCCCCCCCCCTTTTTTTTTTTGCATTATTCCATTAATCAAGGAAACCCATAATGACAAACAGCTTCTAAGAATTCAGGAACACTTTTTTAAAAAAAATATTTTATTTATTTATTTGACAGACAGAGATCACAAGTACACAGAGAGGCAGGCAGAGAGAGAGGAAAGCAGGCTCCCCGCTGAGCAGAGAGCGTGATGCGGGGCTTGACCCAGGACCCCAAGACATGATCTGAACCGAAGGCAGAGGCTTAACCCCCTGAGCCATCCAGGGGCCACCAGGAGCACTTTTATGTGAATTTATGTAAGAGACTCAGATACTGCCCAAGGCCTCCATGCCAGACTACATGAGGCTTGAGCTCTCTTGTAGAGCCTATAACAGCACAGTGCTCCTCTTGTTTCCTTGAATTTCCCATTCTTTAATTCCTCATGCTTACATTTACTTCCACTTTTATGCCATTTGTGATGAGCCCTGGGTCAAGTCCAGAAGCTCAGCCCCTTGGCCATTTGCTCCCAAAAAAATCAACCATAAAGAGTTTGTGAATGTGGTAATTTTCCTAAAGAGCTGAGAGTTTCCTTTACTTCATAGCCTGCTTGCTGTGCTCTGCCCTCTGTTTTCTGCTCAGGGCCTTTCAAAGCCCATGCTTTTGCCAGGATCCTTCCCAAAGATCATGTGCCCCCCATCTTCCCACAAGTAGAGTTTTCCCTCCCTCTGACAGCTCTTCTCAAAAGAGTGTGTCCCTACTAGGTCAGACTGCCTAGCTTCCCCAACCTGTCTGACATTCTGTTATTCATCAGTAAAAACATTTTTGTGTTTGCGTCCAATGATAGTAGTTATGTGTTATGCATATTGTTTATACAAACCACAGACAGGGCTTGCTTTCTGTATGTATTTAAGGTCTCCGGGTACTAATTACAGTGACCAGGGGGCCCCAGGACTTAACAGACTGGGGACCACTCACAAAAATCTCTCCACTATTGATATTTTATGAAGACATTGTCCATGGATTTATTTATATTCTCGTTCTTATCTGCTCTTGTGTCTTAATAAAAACCTAAAGTTCATCCCACTTAAGAAAAATTGTGCATATTTCCATTTACCCTAAATTTGTCCCCACTTAAATTAAAAAAAAAAATTTTACTTATTTATTTGACAGAGAGAGAGAGATCACAAGTAGGCAGAGAGGCAGGCAGAGAGAGAGGGTAAAGCAGGCTCCCCGCCGAGCAGAGAGCCTGACGCGGCGCTCAATCCCAGGACCCTGAGCTCATGACCTGAGCCAAAGGCAGAGGCTTACCCACTGAGCCACGCAGGCACCCTTGTCTCCACTTAAATTTTAAGCATGTATTTCCTTTATTACATTCCAGGCCCTAGTGAACACATTCAGTATACTTCAATATTTTATAGGCATTGATCTTTTCTACCTTTGGCTTTAGCTGTTCCATCTTGAATAATGCTGATTTGTCCCCATGTTTTAGCTTCCAGCTCTTATGGTACCAGCGTGGGAATATTACAGATAGTCAATGTTTTCAGTTGCTCTCATGTCAATACATTTTGCTAATTGCATTGATATTAGAAAGGAAGGCATCTGTCCATTTTCTCCTCTCTGGGTTGTTTAGGAGAAAATGCTGACATGACATTAATAGAAATTCTTCTGTGAAAGATTTGTTTTGCAGTAAAGAAAACTTGGAGATTTCAATCTCTTCTAATCAGTAAGCAAAAATTTTGGCCCACTGGACAATTTTAATTTTTGTGGTATAAACTAGGCACTAGTTAAAACCAGGGGTGTAAGCATTATTTTTATTTCCTCTGTTTGTCATTACTGAATGCTCTTACAGTCTTCCCATGAGAAAAGACCATGTACCCAACAGTTTAGTTCTGGACCAAAAAATGCAGTGATTACTGGTGAGTGCAGAGTCAGCAGCTGCAGGGAGTAGGTTTTGGGTTTAAAATCTAACATTCAGAAAATACTCATTAAACTTCAACTATGTATGTACCAGGTGCTATTCTGGCAACATTCCTGATACTCAGGGGCTTATAATTTAGGATGGAGATCGGAGGAGACCAGCGATCGGAAAACAACTTTGATGCCGAGTGGTAACCTCTTGAGAGAGGGCGCAGATGGGAACCCTGCGAAGGGGGAGAACCCACCCTGCTGGAACCAGGGAAGATTTCACTTGTGGAGCCTTAGGGGTGGCCGGCGGTGGGTCAGGGAGAGCATTTGATGCAGAAGGCAAGGCAGTGGAGGTGGGAAGGTGGAGGACAGGTATGAGAGCAAGTGATTGTGTGAAGAAAGGTACTGAAATTTCAGTCTGCCATGGTAGGTTGTGTCTGAGGAGGGAGGATCTTCAGGATGAGGCTAAGAAAGTTCTGTGATCCATGATTCTTCCCCAAGCCCTGTAGATCTGTAGGGTCCCATTTTTTTTTTTAATAGTATGTGTACTAATGTATACTGGTTATTCTGTTTATATGCCTACTAATTATATTACTTTGTGAGTAATTTGAAGTCCTGGTAAGTCATTTGTTTATCTTTATATCGTAGATAACTAGCAGGACACCTACCACATGGAAGGTGCTTAGTCCATGTGGAATTGATTGAAGCCCATCTTAAGTTTTGTTTTGTTGCAGGAATAACATTCATGACCTGAAAAGACGTCTCCCTCTCACCTTCCTTGTCCCTCCCCATCTCACACACACACACACACACACACACACACTTTCCAAAGGAAACATGTTTTGAAAGCTGACTTTTTCCTCTGAAGGTTACTGATTCCCAGTTTTCTTACTGAATTTGGCAGGATCTATTTTGTATGAGTTGCAGCTTTGAAGACTGCAAAAGCTGTTGTCAGCTTGGTGATTATATTTTATATTCTCAATTTTGTGGGGCAACAGTGTGTGAAAGATTTGGACTCAGTTGTCTCAGAAATTACAGATTACTGGCAGCATTCACTCTACTAGTTTTAAATAGAAGATATATTTCTATCTATCTATCTATCTATCTAACTATCCATTTATCTATAACTTTTGATGGTCCCCATTTCTACAGAATAAAGTCCAAAATTTTGCATGGGATTTAAGACCCATAGCAATATGCCCAAATAACCTCTTGTTTCTTGCTGTTTTCCCTCTTGTGCTTACGTTTTAGCTAAAGAGAACCCCTCACCCTCCACAGGTGCCATCATCTCTTTCAGTCCTCCTATCTTTGTGGTGTTCCCTCTGCTGTATATACGTTAGTGACTGTAATAAACTTCCCAAACTCAGGGGCTTAATATGATTAAAATATCCTTATTTTTGCTAAGATAAGAGTGGAATGCAATCACTCTTAGAGGGTGTCCTTTCTCCACGTGTTTTCAGGGATCCCGGTTTCTTCTATCCTGTGGCTCCCCCATGTTCACACCATGACTCCCAAGGTTGTCCTCATCATCTCCAGGCTAGCCAGCTGGAAGGGAAAATGCATGAGAGTCATGAGTCATGGGGCCAAACAGGCCAAGCCTGGAAACAACAGATGTTACTTCTCACATTTTATTGGTCAGAACTGACACATGGCCATCTCTAGCCACAAGGGAGACTGGTAAGCATAATCTGGCAATGCTCCAGGAGAAAAAGGAAATGTTTTTTGGTGACTTGCTAACCAGTATCCTCCACAGTCTTTCCTTCTGGTCACAAATTATTCCATTCCTCCTTTCTTTCATTGAGCATACACATTTCTCTTGATAACCCAAAGACCTATGAAGTCAGTAAAGTGGCACAAATTTCAGATCTTCAGATGATGAACATGGTGTCTGGATGTGGCTTCTTGTGGCAATCTGTCAATAAAAAGGTGATTCATCCCTTCTCCTTTTCAATGTACAGTGGTTAAGTCAGGTACAGGATGATGCTAAAAAAATCCAAACAACCCCCTTCCCCCAACCTCTTTTGGAAAACAGAAGAATGCAAGACACTTAGCAATCTCTCATTGCTAGTATATATGAAATCCTGAACAGGCATTATGAAGGATAGTATCCTGTCCTCACAAGATGGGGTGGGAAGTTCCTTCCCAGATTAGATTCTGATTTTGCTCTCCTGGTAGAACTCCCTTGTCCATGGTCCTTGGTCCATCCTCTGGGAGGGTCTTCCATGTCCTATTTTCCATGGCTATACCTAAAGGAGTACATTTGGGAGTGTATTCTTCTTGAAGGCTATATAACTTTCATAGCCTGTGTCCTGTTTGTGCAAGTGTGAGGTCCAGAGGATTGTTCTGATGCTCAAGTAGTCCAAGGCTTTTTCAGGTTGGGATTATGTTTATTTGGCAGTACAATTCACTCAGAAACATAGAAGGCTTTCAATTTGCTAGTGTCTAGTGAGTTCCATGTGCCAGTTAATATATCCAAAATTTTGCCTAGATGTCATTCTCAAGTCTTATTTGCTTTTTTCCCCCAAGACCTTTCTTCTCAATTTAATGGTGGCTACCTTGAGGTCAGTAGATTTGGGTGGAGGTCATACCATTAATGTAATCTTTGTAATAATATTGACAATTTCAAACAATTTATATTATTGTTTGCTAATATTTCAAAGAGTAGTATATTAAAATATATCATCTTTGATAAATTAATATTCACTTAGAAAATCTTTTTACAGGTAATATATACAGGACTTAAAGTTAAAAATATAAATTTTATGAACATTTTAAGAATTTTTGAGATTTTGGCTATAAATTTTATTATAACTATTATTTTGAAACATTATCAGAAAAGAATACCTGAATTCTTCTGAAACCACTAATTCTATTTAGTTATCCAGTGGCTCTTTTCAATAACATTAGTAAGAAAATACATTTACAGTTTTATACTGTAATCATATGTCAAATAATTAGAATAGAATAAATGTTGACATAGATACTAGGTGGAATATTGTTTACATATGTTAAAACAATTTTTTTTCACTCATTTGAATTAAAAAAATGAAATATTTGGGATTCCTGGATGGCTCAGTCAGTTAGGCATCTGCATCCACTCAGCAGGGAAGCTGCTTCTCCCTCTGCCTGCTACTCCCCCTGCTTGTGCCCTCTTTCTGACAGATAAAATCTTTTTTTAAAATGAGATACTAAAATCTTATTCTAATGCTCCAAAAATGTTTGCAAACTTTTTTTTTTTTTTAAGATTTATTTATCTTAGAGAGTGTGGTGGGGAGGGGCAGAGGGAGAGGAAGAGAGAATCTCAAGCAGACTCCCCACTGAATGTGGAACCTGATTTAGGGCTCCATCTCATGACCCTGAGATCATGACCTGAGCCAAAATCAAGAATCAGATGCTTAACTGACTGAGCCACCCAGACACCACTGGAAACATTTTTCTTAATTTTTAACAAAGAAATCTATCCCAGTGACTTTAGTAATAGTCATTACAACCAAATACAATTACTATTTCATGGTCTTAATAGTTTATAGGACTTAATTATGTTTGAAGGTGTGATGAAGTAGCTCCATCTTTCCTTTTGGTTATGTGGTTTGAAATCATAGTTCTGACTAGTGGACATTCTCTTGACGAAACCATGAGGTAATGCATTCTTTGGGAAATATATACTGACAGATGGGAAAAATAATCTTATGAAATTCTGCTTGACATATTGGTCAAATATCATCTGAACAAGTCACTTTGTAGCTTGGTCATGTAAAGAATATTCACAAAACCTGTCTGAAAATCCTTATCTTAAAAAAAAAATCCAAAAACATTAAAATGAGGTAGAATAAAGCTAGTAACATCTGAAGATTCTAGTTATATTACCAAACTCCCTGTGGTTAATAAGGTAATGGAACAAAACAGATATGGGAACAAAATTCACTTATACTGATACAATTCTTCTAAGAACGCATACCAGTAATTCTTGGATTTAAAAAGCATCATGAAAGAAGGTACCAATAAAATAAGGCATTTCAAGCCTATGAAAAAGACTTTCAGAATGAAGACTGTAGTTCCGGTAATCCAAAGTACTTTCCAGAAGCTTGAATGACCCAAAGTAGGATTTATAAAGATTAAGTTGTAATAAAGTGACTGAAAATGAAAGAGAAGAGGAAAAAGGGGAGCCCTCTTACACTGTTGGTGGGAATGCAAGTTGGTGCAGCCACTTTGGAAAACAGCGTGGAGATTCCTTAAGATATTAAAAATAGAGCTACCTTATGACCCTGCAATTGCACTACTGGGTATTTACCCCAAAGATACAGATGTAGTGAAAAGAAGGGCCGTCTGTACCCCAATGTTCATAGCAGCAATGGCCACAATCTCCAAACTGTGGAAAGAGCCAGGATGCCCTTCAACAGACAAGTGGATAAAGAAGATATGGTCCATACATACAATGGAGTATTATGCCTCCATCAGTAAGGATGAATACCCAACTTTTGTATCAACATGGATGGGACTGGAAGAGATTATGCTGAGTGAAATAAGTCAAGCAGAGAGAGTCAATTATCATACAGTTTCACTTACTTGGGGAGCATAAGGAATAGCATGGAGGACATTAGGAGAAGGAAAGGAAAAACGAATTGGGGGAAATTGGAGGGGGAGACAAACCATGAGAGACTGTGGACTCTGAGAAACAAACTGAGGGTTTTGGAAGGGCGAGGAGTCAGGGAGGATGGGTAAGCCTGGTAGTGGGTATTAAGGAGGACGCTGCGTGTGGTGCATAAACAATGAATCTTGGAACACTGAAAAAATAAGATTAAAAAAAAAAGATCCTGCCAAGAATACAAGTAACCAAGTGTACTGAATCTTTGGGCACTTTTTCTTAGAAAAAGCCCAAATTACAGTGCTTTTGTTGGCATACATTGAAGTTGTTAGAAGCCCATGTTTCTGAAGCTTCGATTTTCCACACATCCTTTAGGCATGGGGATCATCTAAATAAGAACATCTCAGAAATGAAGGCAAGGCCTTCTCCTGTCTATCTTGTTGCATGAGCACTTTGGGAGGTTGATGCTGCTGCGTTGTCCACAGTTCCTAGAGGGTGGCATGACCCTTGAATACGTTTTCTCTGATCCATATTCCTTTGCATCAGGACTGTGTTTCTCTAATGATGAGAGGATGGAAGTCTCGCAGTGGTGTCAGGGACAGTGGGAGATAGTCCTACATCTTCAGTCAGGGTCCTTACCTCCAAACCCCACTACAACTAACTTTGTTAGCCTCAATAGCAGCAGCAAAGCTAGGTTTCAATGGGATTTTGTGTTCAAATATTTTTCTCAAAAATTGTCTTAAAATTTGGGTTCTAATAGTTTTCATATATCCTTCCTAGTCAGACCCCCCCCCCCAATTTCTGGACCCTCAATTGCTTCTTACAAACTGGCCAATTATTCCCTGAGCTCCTTTCTTACAATACTTTGCTTGACATACAAAATAAACGTATGCCCAGAGTTATTCTCTTGCCAACCGCTTCCCCCAGAGTTACAGTCTCAGTGGGCATGTGGTCTACTTTCCAAGTTATCCTAGGCCAGTTTAACACAGGTTTTGTCCCTGTGTAATTTGGGTGTTCATTTTTACAACTCTGTGATAGAGTCCTTTATAATAGTCCTGACATCTTCCATTTTTTTTAAATTTCCAAAGCTTTTTTGACTATTATATATTCTCTGCCCACCTCAACTCTATGCTGAAGCTCCATATAAATTTCAGACTAATCTTCTCAACTGCTACAGAAAAAACCTCTGCTGAGATCAGGAACTGAAGCTGGAGAAGTAGGTGAAGAGGGAGGAGAGGAGAGTAGGTGGAGCAGGAAGTCACCAAGAAGTCCTCCCAAAGCACTGGCAGGGTGGACAAATCAGAGCTTAAGGGGTATCTGCTGAAATGGTCCACAAAGAGGACTTTGGAAGTCTGTGCTGGGCTGTGATCTGGTTCTTATAGTTGCCTTTCTGAGTTTTCCATTGGGTATTGTGGTGGGTTGCTGCTGGTCAACAGGGCAGGCAGATGGACATGGACATCTGACCTGAACAGCTGGACCTGGAAGCAGAAGAGAGTGCAGAGTGGGGAACAGCAAGTACAAACTGGGACCTGTTTGCTTCTCTGCATCTCTTTCTTCTCACCTCTAACCATGATGACCCTCAGAGCATAAAGGCTGCTGCTTCATTTCACTTTACAAATCATGTGCAAGTTTGTAACCCAGAACCAAATAGGGAAGAAGATGAAAAAATATAGTCCCAACTTAGACTGAGACAAAATAAAACCATTTTCTTTTTCTTTGTGTCACCACCTTCATCCAACAAGCCACCAACTCCTGGTGATTCTACATCATTATTTCTGCATTATAAGCCATTCCCTTCTCTGCCATTGTTCTTTCTTAGTTTAATTGCTCATACATTTTATGACTGGAATACTTTAGTAGCCCCTAACTTGTGATTACATCAAAATGGTCATGTAGGTTGTGCACTGCACAACTTCATGGGTGCTATTCATAGACCACATGTTTAATGGCTCTTCCTAGAGTTTGAGGTACAACATGCAGAACTGTACATAGTTCCATCTCCAGTCTAGCTCTGCTTCCTTCAGTAACTTGGGTCATACTTTTAAAAGGCAAAATGGACCCTGTCATTTTCCTGCCAAAAATTGTTGGCCTCTCATGCCCTTCAGGATAAAATTCAAATTCCTTAGCATAGCATACAATCCATTAATGATTAACAGATGAGCCTGAGCTCTGGAATCAGAATTTTTCTTTTTCTTTTCTTCTTCTTCTTCTTCTTTTTTTTTTTTTTAAGATTTTATGTATTTATTTGACAGAAAGAGATAGTGAGAGAGGGAACACAAGCAGGGGTGTGGGAGAGGGTGAAGCAGGTTTTCCACTGAGCAGGGAGCCCAACATGGGGCTCCATTCCAGGACCCTGGGATCATGACCTGAGCTGAAGGCAGATACTTAATGACTCAGCTACCCAGGTGCCCCTGGAATCAGAATTTCTAAGTTAGAATTTTATCTTATCCACTTCTCCAATGTATGACTTTGGACAAGTCACTGACTCTTACTGGGTTTCTGTTTCTTTAACTATGAAATGGGGGAGGAGGCTGAGAATAGTACTTTCCTCATTAACTTTTGTCAGCATTCATTGAGATGTAAAAATATAATATTCCTTCCTTAGTGCCCACCTCAACTCTATGCTTCGTCTGAACTGAACTCCTCTACTACTAGTTCTCCTTGTTATACCCCATCCTGCCTCTGTACCTTTATACATACCTGAATCACTCTTTTTCTCTTTTCCTGGCTAGATCCTCCTCGTTCTCCAGGACTCAGTGACTCATCACTTTCCTTCTGGCAGCCTCCTCTAATTCCTTCAGCCTCAGTTCGTGACGTTTAGTGACGGTTCCCTTGGGCTGTCTCAGTGTCAGTGCTTGATTATACCACAGTGAATTCTCTTTTTCTGTCTTCCCCACTGTAAACTATAGACTCTTGTTCCTGCTAGACTATCTAAACTCTGGTCTAAACTCTAGACCACGTTTTGCTTGACCATGTTTTACCTGTCTTTTTAGCCTTAGTTCTTAATGTAGCACTGACTAGTTTTTAAGAATGTTTGTTAGCAGGTTCTCAAAAATGTTTATTGAATTAATGTTGAATGATGAGGGCTCTAAGAGGTATTGTTATGCTTTATGGGAAAATATAAAAATGATGGAATATTTTGGGACAATGCATAATAGCAAGAATTTTAGAATTCTGAAGTTTAGTGATTTGGTAGATTTCAAAGTATGTATGTTGCTGTTAAGAATGGAAATTTAAATAAATGAAAAATTTCTTTTTTTTAACCTAAATTCAATGAACGTACAATGTATTATTTATCTCAGGGGTACAGGTCTGCGATTCATCAGTCTTATATAATACTCAGTGGTCATTACAGCACATACAGTCCCCAATGTCCATCACCCAGTTACTCCATTCCCCACCCTCCCTCCCCTCCAGCAACTCTCTCAATTTGTTTCCTATGATTAAGAGTCTCTTATGGTTTGTTGCCCTCTCTGTTTTCATCTTGTTTCATTTTTAAGAATGGAAATTTTTAAAAATTTCTTTTCAGCGTAACAGTATTCATTGTTTTTGCACTACACCCAGTGCTCCATGCAATACGTGCCCTCTCTAATACCCACCACCTGGTTCCCCCAACCTCCCACCCCCCGCCCCTTCAAAACCCTCAGGTTTTTCAGAGTCCATAGTCTCTCATGGTTCACCTCCCCTTCCAATTTCCCTCAACTCCCTTCTCCTCTCCATCTCCCCATGTCCTCCATGTTATTTATTATGCTCCACAAATAAGTGAAACCATATGATAATTGACTCTCTCTGCTTGACTTATTTCACTCAGCATAATCTCTTCCAGTCCCGTCCATGTTGCTACAAAAGTTGGGTATTCATCCTTTCTGATGGAGGCATAATACTCCATAGTGTATATGGACCACATCTTCCTTATCCATTTGTCCGTTGAAGGGCATCTTGGTTCTTTCCACAGTTTGGCGACCGTGGCCATTGCTATAGACATTGGGGTACAGATGGCCCTTCTTTTCACTATATCTGTATCTTTGGGGTAAATACCCAGTAGTGCAATTGCAGAGTCATAGGGAAGCTCTATTGTTAATTTCTTGAGGAATCTCCACACTGTTCTCCAAAGAGGCTGCACCAACTTGCATTCCCACCAACAGTGTAAGAGAGTTCCCCGTTCTCCACATCCCCTCCAACACATGTTGTTTCCTGTCTTGCTAATTTTGGCCATTCTACTGGTGTAAGGTGGTATCTCAATGTGGCTTTAATTTGAATCTCCCTGATGGCTAGTGATGATGAACATTTTTTCATGTGTCTGATAGCCATTTGTATGTCTTCATTGGAGAAGTGTCTGTTCATATCTTCTGCCCATTTTTTTAATATGATTATCTGTTTTGTGTGTGTTGAGTTTGAGGAGTTCTTTATAGATCCTGGATATCAACCTTTTGTCTGTACTGTCATTTGCAAATATCTTCTCCCATTCCGTGGGTTGTCTCTTTGTTTTGTTGACTGTTTCCTTTGCTTTGCAGAAGCTTTTGATCTTGATGAAGTCCCAAAAGTTCATTTTCGCTTTTGTTTCCTTTGCCTTTGGAGACATATCTTGAAAGAAGTTGCTGTGGCTGATATCGAAGAGGTTACTGCCTATGTTCTCCTGTAGGATTCTGATGGATTCCTGTCTCACGTTGAGGTCTTTTATCCATTTCAAGTTTATCTTTGTGTACGGTGTGAGAGAATGGTCGAGTTTCATTCTTCTACATATAGCTGTCCAGTTTCCCCAGCACCATTTATTGAAGAGACTGTCTTTTTTCCACTGTATATTTTTCCCCTGTTTTGTTGAAGATTATTTGACCATAGAGTTGAGGGTCCATATCTGGGCTCTCTACTCTGTTCCACTGGTCTCTGTGTCTGTTTTTATGCCAGTACCATGCTGTCTTGGTGATTACAGCTTTGTGGTAAAGCTTGAAATCAGGTAACGTGTTGCTGCCAGTTTTATTTTTGTTTTTCAACATTTCCTTAGCAATTCGGGGTCTCTTCTGATTCCATACAAATTTTAGGATTATTTGCTCCAGCTTTTTGAAAAATACCGGTGGAATTTTGATCGGAATGGCATTAAAAGTATAGATTGCTCTAGGCAGTGTACACATTTTAACAATGTTTATTCTTCCAATCCAAGAGAATGGAATGGTCTTCCATCTTTTTGTGTCTTCTTCAATTTCTTTCATGAGTGTTCTGTAGTTTCTTGAGTACAGACCCTTTACCTCTTTGGTTAGGTTTATTCCCAGGTATCTTATGATTCTTGGTCCTATAGTATATTGACAACCTGAATAGACCGATATCTAGTAATGAGATTGAAGCAGTGATCAAAAACCTCCCCCCAAAAAGGGCCCAGGACCTGACAGATTCCCTGGGGAATTCTACCAATCTTTCAAAGAAGAAATAATACCTATTCTCCTGAAGCTGTTTCAAAAAATTGAAGCAGAAGGAAAACTTCCAGACTCTTTTTATGAAACCAGCATTACCCTGATCCCCAAACCAGGCAAAGACCCTACCAAAAAGGAGAATTTCAGACCAATATCACTGATGAATATGGATGCTAAGATTCTCAACAAGATCCTAGCAGACAGGATCCAACAGCACATTAAAAATATTATCCACCATGACCAGGTGGGATTCATCCCTGGGTTACAAGGATGGTTCAACATTCACAAATCAATCAATGTGATAGAACAAATCAATAAGAGAAGAGAGAAGAACCATATGGTCCTCTCAATTAATGCAGAAAAAGCATTTGACAAAATCCAGCATCCGTTCCTGATTAAAACACTTCAAAGTATAGGGATAGAGGGAACATTCCTGAACTTCATAAAATCTATCTATGAAAGACCCACAGCAAATATCATCCTCAATGGGAAAAAGCTTGCAGCCTTGCCATTGAGATCAGGAACACGACAAGGATGCCCACTCTCACCACTCTTGTTCAACATAGTATTAGAAGTCCTAGCAACAGCAATCAGACAACAAAGAGAAATAAAACATATTCAAATTGGCAATGAAGAAGTCAAACTCTCTCTCTTCGCAGATGACATGATTCTTTATATGGAAAACCCAAAAGACTCCACCCCCAAATTACTACAGCAATTCAGTAATGTGGCAGGATATAAAGTCAATGTACAGAAATCAGTGGCTTTCTTATACACTAACAATGAAAATATAGAAAGGGAAATTAGAGAATCGATTCCATTTACTATAGCACCAAGAATGTAAATTTTCTTAATGGAAAGAATGACTAAAGACATTTTTTGGTTAAGGTGTTGTTTACTACCATTAGCTCCATATCCATTACTTTAAGAACTCTTACAAAGATATTGAAACCCACAATATATGGTCAGTTAAGCTTCAACAAAGCAGGAAAGTATCGAATGGGAAAAAGATAGCCTCTTCAACAAATGGTGTTGGGAAAACTGGACATCAACATGCAAAGGAATGAAACTGGACCACTTTCTTATACACAAAAATAATTTCAAATAAATTTGAAATGGATTAATGACCTAAATATGAGACCTGAAACCATAAAAATCCTAGAGGAGGACACAGGCAGTAATCTCTTTGATATCAGCTGTGACAACTTCTTTCTAGGATGTCTCCTGAGGCAAGGGGAATAAAAGGGAAAAATAAGGTATTGGGACTTCATCAAAATAAAAAGCTTTTGCACAGTGAAGGAAACAGCCAACAAAACCAAAGGCAACCTATGAGTTGGGAGAAGATACTTGCAAATGACATATCAGATAGAAGGTTAGTATCTAGAATCTGTAAAGAACTTATAAAACTCAACACCCAAAAATGAATAATCCAATTGAAAAATGGGCAGAAGATATGAGCAGATATTTTCCCAAAGAGGACATACAAATGTCCAAACAGACACACGAAAAGATGTTCAACATCACTGATCATCAGGGAAATATTAATCAAAACTACAATGAAATATAACCTCACACCTGTCATACAATGAAATATCACCTCATACCTGTCAGAATGGTTAAAATCAACAACATAAGAAACAGCCGGTGTTGGCAAGGATGTGGAGAAAGGGGAACCCTCTTGCACTGTTGATGAGAATGAAATTGGTGCAGTCACCTTTGGAAAATAGTATGAAGTTTCCTCAAAAAGTTAAAAATAGAACTACCTTATGATCCAACAATCACACTACTGGTTATTTACTCAAAGAATATAAAAATACTATTTCAAATAGATACATGCACCCCAATTTTTATGCAACCCTGATGTTTTTAGCAGCATTGTCTACAATAGCCAAGCTATGGGAATAGCCCAAGTGTCCATTGACTGATGAAAGGATAAAGAAGATGTGGTGTATATTACAATAGAATATTGTTCAACCTTTAAAAGAAAGAAATCTTGCCACTTGGAACAACATGGATGGAGCTAGAGAGCACTATGTTAAATGATATGTCAGCCAGAGAGAGACAAATACCACATAATTTCACTTATATATGGAAGCTAAGATACAAAACAAATGAGCAAAGGGGGAAAAAGAGTCAAACAAACAAAAAAAAGACTTAACTATAGAGAACAAACTGATGATTACTGGGGGTGTCTGGGTGGGGGATGGGTGGAATAGGTGATGGGGATTAAGGAGTGCACTTGTGATGAGAACAGAGTGATGTATGGACGTGTTGAATCACTATATTGCACACCTAAAACTAACATACACTGTTAACTAAGTGAAATTTAAAAAAATTTATTTTAGAGAGAGGAAGAGTGTGAGTGGGTGGGTGGGTGGGGGGAGGATCAGATGGAGAAACAGAGGGAGAGGGATAAGCAGACTCCACACTGAGTGGCTGAGTGCAGAGCCCTAGTTGGGGCTTGATCCCATGACCATGAGATCATGACCTGAGTTAAATCAAGAGTTCAATGTTTAACCTTAACTGACTAAGCCACCCAGGTGCCCCCTAACTGGAATTTAAATAACAAAAATATTATTGAATAATGCATTAAAAGTTCTTTAAAGAGTATTCTGTTTGTTAGTGGCTAATTGTATTACCAAAAATCATAAAGTAGCTATCCTTGGGAAATTATGGACCAAAATCCACAGAAGTACCTGTTAACTCTAAAACGGTCTGTATGAGTTCAATCATTTTTAAAAAAAGATTTGTTTATTTGAGAGAGAGAGAGAGATCATGAGCAGGAGGTAGGGGCAGAGGGTGGAGCAGATTCTTTCCTGGGCAAGGGATCTGATGCGGGACTTGATCCCAGAACCTGGGGATCACAACCTGAGCTAAAGGAAGATGCTGACCCTACTGAGCCACTCAGGCACCCCTCAATCATTAAAAAAAAATATTTATTTGAGAGGGCACAAGAGCACAAGCAGAGGGAGGGGGAGAAGGAGTAGGAGAGAGACAGACAGGTTCTTCGCTGAGCACAGAGCCCGAGGCAGGGGCTTGATTCTAGGACCCTGAGATCGTGACCTGAGCAGAAGTCAGATGCCTAACAAACTGAGCCACCCAGCTGCCCCAAGTTTAATCATTTTAACAGTGGACCTTACCTTAGTAATTTATACCTGATGTTTCTGATGGCAATCTTTTAATAAAGAGAACAAGTAACACTGAGGTTTTTTTCCTTTAAAATGTCGAATTTTAAACTTAATATGTTTGAAATAAAGTTTATCTGTTAAGAATTTTTTTAATTTTTAAATTTCTGGATCAATAATTATTAGGTTTCTTAAAGTTTGAAATAAAAATGTCAGTGCATGACTGGGTATTTACCCCAAAGATACAGATGTAGTGAAAAGAAGGGCCATCTGTACCCCAATGTTCATAACAGCAATGGCCACAGTCGCCAAACGGTGCAAAGAGCCAGGATGCCCTTCAACAGACAAATGAATAAAGAAGTTATGGTCCATATATACAATGGGGTATTATGCCTCCATCGGAAAGGATGAATACCCAACTTTTGTATCAGCATGGATGGGACTGGAAGAGATTATGCTGAGTGAAATAAGTCAAGCAGAGAGAGTCAGTTATACAGTTTCACTTGTGGAGCATAAGGAATAACACGGAGGACATTGGGAGGAGAGAAGTGAGTTGGGGGAAATTGGAGGGGGAGACAAACCTTGAGAGACTGTGGACTTCGAGAAACAAACTGAGGGTTTTAGAGGGGCCGGGGGTATGGGGTTGGTTAAGCCTGGTGGTGGGTATTATGAAGGGCATGTATTGCATGGGGCACTGGGTGTGGTGCATAAATGATGGATTTTGGAACACTGAAAAAAATTTAAAAATGTAAAAAAGAAAAAAATGTCAGTGTGTGGATTAAATATCAGAGGATATTAAATCTAAGCACTTCTGTGGGATGTAGATGTTGACCTTTTCCAAAAACCTGTCCCTTCTTCAAATAGGTGCTTGCTTTGATATAAGGAAAAGTTTTAATAAAGATGGAAATGATCAGTCTCAATTTCAGTATCCTGCTTTGTTAGGCTTATGACTCTAACTGCTATCCAGTACATCATAATTGTAAGATTAAGAAGAGTGACTTGCTTAAATATTTTTGCATTTTACAAATGAATAAGAATATGAAAATCTCCCTAAAGAAATGGGCAAAGGGCATTATTAAAGGAGTCAGAAAAAAATAAAAATGGCCAATAAATATATGGGAAAATTTTAGCAGTACTAGCAACAAAATGCAAACCAGCACAATATTGAGATACCATTTCAATCTAGTTCAACAGTAAAGGGTGTGAAGAAGTGGGCATTTTCATCCATTGCTGTTGGGAGTGTAATTTGTAGTCTTCTCTGCAATTTGATAGTTATGTGTGAAAGGCTTTAAAAGTGCTTTTAACATTGACTTGGGAATCCCACTTGTAGGAATTTGTTCTAGGAAAATAATAGGAGAAGTGCAGAATGGCATACCTTTAAGCATATTTATTGCAGCCTTGTTTTTGAAATGGCATTGGGTGAGTAACCTGCTTATGCCTTTCTGTGTGGAGGGACAGCCACTTCTGGAATCCTCCTAGGCCCTTGTCCACTGAGCACTCCACCCCAGGGGAAAGGAGCAACTTGCTTGGTTGTACTCAGGGTTCTGCTGTCTCTGTTCTGGCATTTTTGATCGCTCTGCCTGCAGAGCACCTGCCTTCATTGGCTCTTTGCCAAGAGCAGCTTTTATGGGGAAGTCCTCCCCACATTGGGGAAGTTTTCCAACTCTACCTGTGCCTGTCTAGGAAACTCCTGAACTCCACATACTGTGTTAGGAATCTCATTGGGCTGCACACCTGATCCATGTACTCCATCCAACTTTTATAAAAAACAAGGCTGATATTTTGATTTCTATCTGTCTGACTCCTCTCACCTAATCATTTAGTATTGAACCAGGGCTTCCTGACACCCCTAAGGAGTATGAACAACAGCAAAATAGAATTTGGACATCCAAAAGTGTGGGATTGATTAGAAGGGTAAGGCTGTAAAATTGGAAATAATGCAACAATCCAAAATAATTCTGTTGATGTATATATTGATAAATGAAGAAGATTCTAATACAGCATTTTGCAAATGAAGGCACTTATTATATATGTATGTAGACCACTCTTTCCTCTCTCTCTTTCCTCCCCTCTGTTTTCTAAAGCTTCTGTAACCACATACAAATAGGCCAATTGCATGTTTTGCTGCTGTATAGGCTGTACTTATGGCCATGTTTGTTGTGTTTATGGTGGCTGGTGTGTGCTTTCTCTTATTCTTTTGTCCCACAGGGAGTTTCCCTGATGGAGTGAACAGGAAATCTGGAATTGGGTCAACTTATCCCAGTCAGACACCTTTGTTACATAGACACGCTTCACAGGATGTCTGGCCGCTGGTGATCTGTGGTTACTGGCTTCACTTTCTATCTTCTCGGCAGAGACTCATCTAGTCAGAAAGGAGCTCATCTGTAGGCCCAAATGAGGCAGTGGTATCATCTTATTCCTCTAGTGCCCTATTCTGTCTTCTGCTCAGGAAGCTGGAGCTGTTGTCTGAGAAGAACCAGTGCCTCTGTCATCTTCGTGCTGTTGAGGGTTGGGAGAATTCTCCTACTCAAGAGGATAAAACTGTAGATAACACCAAGTCCAGAGTGAGATGATGTACAGAATTACCTCCAATTCATGGAGGTGCCAAAATCATCATCATTTGCAAAGGCTCCTGGGAACTGGAATTTTCCAAATAAGTGAAGTTTCTAGATAGCTAGCATTTACCACTTTAAGAGCCTATACTGTTTTTCCTAATCATTTTTAATGGAAATCTTGCTAAAGGGCTTTCAATTTATTTTCATAAACATTCAACATTTTCTTAATGACTCAGTCTCATTCTTATAAAAAACATGTGCTCTTGTTCTGTAGAATGGGGATGCTCTCTGACTACATTAAACTATGTAGTCCTGAAGAGCAGTTCCTGGTTTTAATTTCATGGTCCTGCCTGTGTTTTTTAGATGGTCAGCCTACTTCCCTGCTGAAAACTGTTCCACTGATCCTCTGTGAGCTCTGGTTGAGATCCTGCTATGTTGAATTAGCTTTTGGTTGATAAGGGCTCTGATTAGCATTAAGATGTAGTATCTTGTAACGGACACAATTCTGCTGTTGTGAGGCCATTTTCGTTTGGTTTTGGGTTTGCTGTTGGGTCTCAGCCACTGTGGTGAAAGTGGTTGATACTCAGAACTGTGGATGAATGGGCCATCCTTGTATTTTACAAGATGTTCAGTCACCTTTTTGATAAACCAATTAAAATCACATTTTCATTACAAACAGGCTTCCTTATAGATTAATGATCACTTACATTATAATTGTAGAAACTGTGGTTCAAACAAGTGAAGTCAATTTTCTAGTTTTGTTTATAATAAAATTGAAATGTTTATGAATTTCAGGTTCTGCTCCTGAGGCTGTAAAACTGGAAATCACAAGCTATTTGTAAGAGAATTCCGAGGAGGCGACTGAATGATCATGTTCATTCATTTTAACTCTGTTCGACTTAATTTTTAAGAAAGATTTATTTACTTGAGAGAGAGTGCATATGTGCACATGAGCTGGGGGAGGGGGTGGGAGAGCGAGAGAGAAAGAATCTCAACCAGACTCCCTGCTGAGTACAGAGCCTGTGGTGGGGCTTGATCTCATGACCCTGAGATCATGACTTGAGCTGAAACCAAGAGTTTGACTCTCACTGACTGAGCCACCCAGGTGTCCCTCTATTCAACTTAATTAAGAAAATGATTGTTTTATTGGTTTTCCATCACCTAAAGTATGAAGTGCAATTTCTTTAACATTCTGTCAGTTAGGCTGCCTAAAAAAACACCCAAAGCACAGTGATTTAAAAATAAAGTTTCATTGTGTTTTAGATTCTGTAGCTCAATGGGCAGCTCTTTTGGTCTGAGTCAGGTTGGCTAGAGGTGGATGGTCTAGGTTTTCCTCAAGTGTCTGGGATGGGTGAGATGACTGGGCCTCTCTCTGTGAGGTCTTTTATCTCTGAGGGGGCTAGCCCATGTGTCGTACAGTGGCAGAAGGGCTTCCAGCAGCAAGAGAGGGAAAACTCTAAAGCATAGGTAATTTTCAAATATCTGCCTCTGTTACATTTACTGATATCCCATTAGCCAAACAAAGTCACATTGGCTCTAATGCATGAGTACAAAGAGATGTGATTTATTGGGGTCATAACTGCAATGATTCATCACAGTATGTTCTGAACTATCATTCTAACCCTGCAATACCCCCTATTCACATAATAACCCCTGTGAATACAGTGAATTCACAGGGGGAATTATGGGGCATTTAGAAATTTCCAGGGAAACTTATTTATACTCCATCATCGTTAGACATCATGCAAACAATGAGCTAGATGTAGGTCACGCTGTCAACATCATACTGATACATTCTTCTTGGTGCTGTTGTATCTTTGCAAAGCTGGGTTTTTCATGGTTACTGTGATAAAAAGAAAGTATTGCATGAAAATTACTGTGGAAGAGGGAGTAAGGGTGACGATGCCCAATTTGAGTCCAAGATTGCAGAAGTGGTACAGTGCCCAGCAGGTGCAGAGATCTGATTATTAAATAAATATGGTTATTTAAGGATGAAATAAAATATGTTAAAAATACATGTGTATTATTATTCAAATGTAATTAAGTTTTTAGGGCACGCATACTTACAAAGTTGTTTGGACCTGACTGCCTAGGAAATGAAAGTATTAAGTATTTCTTTTGGTCTAGGGACACTGAAAAAATTAACAAGATACTAAGGATGCTGTGAAATTTTGGGAGGAAATTTTGGGAGCTGCTATTTTAACTTTATTTGCTACTGCTGATAAAAGAAAAAAGTCAGGAAGGAAAGCTGGTTTTGGGAAAAGGTGAATGGATTCAATTGTGGAGATGCTTAGTCTGAGGGCCTAGTGGGCCATTCAGGGAAAGGTATAGAGCTGGGATCCAGGCAGGAGGTTTAGAGCAGAGCTAATTCCATCCCTGAATAGTCATGTGCAGGTTCTCTTTTCTAATTGCTTTGGATATTGTATAAACTCAAGAATTGCAAAAGTAAAAGATAGGGTAATTAGAAAGAACCTAAAAACCAAAACTTGAAACCAGCCTACAAAATAAATGTTCTTGGCTTAATGTTTTTGCAAATGTTTTATGGATGCATTTGAATTTCCTTCTTACATCATGTTTTATTGCAAAAGTTCTATGGGAGAACCATGAGATTTACTATAGTAGAGAAAGAGAAAGTGATCTCTTGACCTCTTAGCCAGGTGTTGTGCAGATAGGGGGTTTACTTAATTACTTTATTTCCCATTTAGTGCATCACTAGATGAGCCCAGAAAGTCCAGATCATAGAGGGTCATCCACTGTATAGAGAAGACAACATTATACACACTTAAGTCTTCACAAGATAAGCATCAAGAAGTAGGAGGATATGATGTTAGGAAAGTAAAGACCTCCCACCTTCCCTCCTTCATATACATACCTTTTTTGGCCAAGAAGACTGTAGAAAAGGAATAGAAAGAGAAGATATAGATTTGTGTCTTGTAACTTCCCTCTGTGGCTTGGAAAGAATTTGTGTTACAAAAGTGAGAGTAATTATAAGAACAAAGAGGAGAGATATTGCCCATTTCCAAGTTAGGGGCCATGGAAAGCTCACTTTTGTCCTTTTCACCTGTACCAGCTTGGCGGTATGACCACAACAATTTGGCTGTGCACTACAAACAGAAGGAGATACTATGGCTTTGTTTTCCTATGCTGCTTCTAATTCCAATGTTTTATAGATGTTGTGACAAGAACCAGTAGGACTTCCAAGGCACCACCTACCCACCGTGCCCTGTCAAGGCAGGTGGACAGACAGGTCAGTAGATTGGGTGAGGGACAGAGTAGTCTCGCCACAGTCTGTAGCCAACATAGTAGGGGTGAGGCTGATGTCACGTAGAGACGTTATTCCTGACCAAGCAAAAGGCTTCCAATGATGAAGGTTATTCTCTTGAGATCAATAGTAACTTCCTAATGCATGTCAATGACCCCCATGAGGCTTCCTATTGGTTATAAGACATATTCTTCATGCACTTACAAAAATAAAACATTTCAAAAGAAATCTCACTTTAAAGTTCAATTTCTCAGATTTAGCTTTGATATCAGAAGAGTGGAAACATGTCTAAGTTTTGCAGTCATTCCTGGGTTTGAGGAGGGCACAGATTGCATGGAGCACTGGGTGTTACACACAAACAATGAATCATGGAACACTACATCAAAATCTAATGATGTACTTGTATGGTGACTAACATAATACAATAAATTATACATATGTATGTATATATACATACATACGTATATATATGTATGTATGTATATATGTATATACCCGTATATATACATATGTATACATATATACATATATATAAGTATTTTTTTCCCCCAGTTCACCAATAGGAATGATACTATTCCCTAGAGAGCATTTTGGAAAATTGAGGAGTATTTTTGTTGTCTGAAGGGATGCTGTTGGGCAAAGGTTAGGGATATTAGAAAGTTACAATTTGTAGGACAGTCCTACACAAGGAAGAATTGTTTGATGTTCTGCATAACTTTGACTGAATCACCTATTACTTGGGTAGATGAAAACTTGTTTATAATTATGAGTCTAGAACATAATAACATTTTACATTACCTCATAATATCTTTTGCATGGTTTAAAAATAGGCTGAATTTTCCATAACTGAAACATCTATAAATGGAAGGAAGAGTATACTTGATTTGCTTCAGACTTTACCAAGAGTTGTTCTGCATTTTGGAAAATCACATTGCCCAATGGCCATGCTGCTTTTGGTATTTGGATCTTCAATACAACATACCTTAATTTGTTAGCAGATATCAACTTCCCATAAATTTCACATGTAGATACATTGATTGCTTCATTAGTCTTCTGGTATGGCTATGTCTGAGCATATTGGCATGCACATTCTTCTACTATAAATTCTATTTTTTTCTCCTTTGTGTTATAGTCAGGGCATTTTTTTGGTTTTGTTTAAAAGTTGTATGTGTAGGTAGGTTACAATTTTTATGGATTTCATTTTAGGACTGTATAAGTGTATTGAAAAATATTTGCTATAGAAAAGGGTGAATCTAACAGTTTGAGAACCACTGAGGTGGGAGATATGAGTATTTGGAATCAGTGAAGAGCAGAGTTATTTTTGCAAGAAGACCTTAGAGTTATTGACTTTCCCTGAAGGGCTTATTGGCTATGAGGGCAATAGCACTGAGCCTGATGTGAAAGAGTTATTAAATCTTTTAAGAGACTATATTCTGTGTTAGGCACAGAATCAAGATATCTAACCTAATTTACCCAAGGAGTAGGGCTTTTCAGGTGACCTCCTTTTTTTTTTTTTTACTTTTTTAAAGTTAATTTTTGTCCTCTTGGCTGGACAGAGTTGTCCTTTTCATTTGAAGGAATGACCTTGGCAGGAAAAAAAACCTTTTGATTCAGGTTTGTTTTTTTTTTCTTTTTGGGAAAAATATCCCTTTGAAGGTAAAATAACTATGTGAGACATTCACATTGCAACCCAGAGGGCTCCTTGTTACTAATTGTTATGAGAAGGCCGCCATCAGAGGGGCTTCAGACAAAATGCCCTAATCTACTGACTTTCTTGCATGACAATGTTCCTTATGTAACTCCAGGACTCTGCCCTTTCTGTACGAGAGATGTCTTACCACCTATTATTAACAATATTATATGCCAGTTAATCATACAAGATTGTTAATGAAGAGGTAAAAAACTATACTTTGAGTCAGAGGGAGTAAGTTCTTTGTTCTAGACACTCAGGGTCATGCCATGTAGTGATATCTATTATGGTAATTAGGGAAAAAATTTCCTCTCCTTCTTTTGGACCCTCTCTCTTGTGGAATCCTGCCCCCTCTCGCAGTGCCTTCCTGCACCGGACAGTGCTTGTCCAGGGACTTGCGTCTGTCTGCTCAGTCTCTGGTCTGGGTGATGGTTATTGGAAGGGAGAGAAGTTGGGTCAGGAAAGTATCTCTGGATCTTCTTGGCAGGTCTCTACCCGAGCATAAGCTGATTAGTGTAATGATTCAGAGCCCAGTCTCTTGAACCAGTCAGCCAGGATTTCAGTTCTGGCTCTCCTGTTAATAGTTGTCTGACTTAAATTCTCTGTCTCAGTTTCCTCATCTATAAAACAAGAATTATAATAATACTTAATCTGCAGGGTTGTTGTGATGATTAAATGTATTAATATGTATAAATGGGAAGCAGGGAGGAAGAAAACCTGCTCTACCACACTTACACATTTAAGTGGAAGAACGTGGGGCGCCTGGGTGGCTCAGTGGGTTAAGCTGCTGCCTTCGGCTCGGGTCATGATCTCAGGGTCCTGGGATCGAGCCCCGCATCAGGCTCTCTGCTCAGCAGGGAGCCTGCTTCCCCCTTTCTCTCTGCCTGCCTCTCTGCCTGCTTTGTGATCTCTCTCTGTCAAATAAATAAATAAAATCTTTAAAAAATTAAAAAAAATAAAAGGAAGAACGTTCCTAGTTGGTGTTTTATTGCAGATTGGTTGAACCTAAATGACTTCTTTGATTTTTGGATGGTGGGTCTAGAGGAACAGCTGGATAAATGCAAAGTGGAAGGAGTCACCAACTTGGGCTTTGGATTCAGGAGTGTCACTCTTTTGCTCAAAAGTCATTGAAGTGTCCCCATTCCATTGAGAGTAAAAAACCAAAGACTGGATAATGCCCATGGGGTCTTGCCTCATGTGGACCCTTGTGACATCTCTGATCTTGTCATCAACTGCTTTCTCTGCACTGCAGCTAGCCAGACCAGCCTTCTTGCTCTACCTCTGACATGCCAGTTGTACTCCTACCTTAGGGTCTTTGCTCTAGCTGAGCCTTGTGTCTAGAATGCTTTTCCTTTTGACATCAACGTGGCTCACTCCTGTACATCTTCCAAGTCTTTACTTAAATCTCACCTTCTCAGTAAGACCTGTCTGGATAACACTATTTAATATTGAAACCTGCCTCCCGCCTCTTCTCGGGCACTTCCATTCCCTTTACTGAGCTCTACTTTTTCCTCATAATGCCATTGATCTTCTAATAAACCATGTAATTTACTTAGGTATTATATTTATTGTTTCTGATCTCTCTTTCTTTACTAGAATAGTAACTTAAAAGGGCAAGATATTGATTTTCCACTCACATCCTTAGAATCTTGAGTTCTTGGCACATAGGAGGTATGTACTCAATAAATATTTATGGAGTGAATGTATGATTCATCAATTGAGACTAAGGACTTTGCTGATCTAATCACACCACATTTTTCCTAACAAGAAAGAAGGGAGAATAGCTATTGAATGGCAGTTAACAATATCTGATGTGGATTCTAAAATGCCTGGTTGCACATAGGGAAAAATTGGATTATGGACTAATTGAGGAGTATTTGAGTCTTTTCCCAAATCTGGTATGCAAATTAAGTGGGAGTTATATTTTATTTCCTGAACTTGCTTTATTTTTAACAAGAAGAAAATTAGTGTATTTTTATGGATTATATGGAAGTTGGTAGCCTTGAAATGGTTTTAGTCTTGCAGAGATGCCATATTACTGGGGATGGAGTGATGTAGGAAATAATGTGTAAAGACATCTGATTTCTGGCACAAAGGAAACACTCAGGAAATATCTGAATTTTGCCTAGGGCTATTCTTACCCGAGGAATATATAATAAAAATACATTCATATCAGAGAATCTCACTGTCAGAAAGGATTGGAATGATGTATATCCTCTTCAGGGATCTTCACAGATGGGTAGAAAATGAATCAAGCACAAAATCAGCAAAAGTGAGCTAAAATTGCCTTGCTCTAAATTTTACTCTTTGGCATTCCCGAGCAAATCTATTTACTTTTATACCTAAGATCCTCTCAACTATTTGAAGATAGCAATTGTGTTTTCTTTTCCATAAGGTAAGCACCCTCAGTTTCTTATCTAGCTTAGTTTTAAGAATCTTCACCACCGTGGCCACTCTATTTTTGATGGAATACAACTTTAAAATGTAGTTTTATTTTATATTTATTATTATTATCTTTTGAGAAAACAAAGGGGGTGGGGCAGAGGGAAAGAAAGAGTATCTTTTTTTTTTTTTTAAAGATTTTTATTCATTTATTTGTCAGAGAGAGAAAGAGAGAGAGACAGAGAGAGAAGGAGAGGGAGAGAACTAACACAAGGGGAAGAGGGGCAGGCAGAGGGAGAAGCAGTCTCCCCACTGAGCAAGGATCTCCATGCGAGACTTGATCCCAGGACCTGGGGATCATGACCAGAACCTAAAACAGATGCTTAACCAACTGAGCCACCTAGGTGTCCCAGGAAGAGAGAGAATCTTAAGTAGGCTCCACACTCAGCACAGAGCCCAAAGCAGGGCTAGATCCCAGGACCCTAGGATCATGACTTGAGCCAAAGGCAGATGGTTAACTGAGTGAGACATCCAGGTGCCCCTACAAAGTAGTTTGTAAAAGTCGGTGGCCAGGGTCACTTGGGTGGCTCAGTCCGTTAAGCATCTGCGTTTGGCTCGGATGATGACTCCAGTGACCTGGGATTGAGCCCCACATCAGGTTCTCTGCTCGACAGGTAGTCTGTTTCTCCTGCTCTACTCCCCCAGCTTATGCTTGCTTGCTTTTTTTCTGTCAAATAAATAAATAAAATCTTTTTAAAAAAAGTCAATTTTCCCAGCACCAGGAATGAAACTTGACCATTCTCTTACACTATACACAAATATAAACTCAAAATGAAAAGACTTCAATATGAGGCAGGAATCTATCAAAATTCTAGAGGAGAACATAAGCAGTAACCTCTTTGACATTGGCCACAGCAACTTCTTTCAAGATATGTCTCCAAAGGTAAAGGAAACAAAAGCAAAAATGAGCTTTTGGGACTTCATCAAGATCAAAAGCTTCTGGACAGCAAGGGAAACAGTCAATAAAACAAAGAGGCAACCACGGAATGGGAAAAGATATTTGCACATGACACTACAGACAAAGGGCTAATATCCAAGATCTATAAAGAACTCCTCAAACTCAACACACACAAAACAGATGACCACATCAAAAAATGGGCCGAAGAGATGAACAGACACTTCTCCAAAGAAGACATACAAATGGCTAACAGACACATGAAAAAATGTTCATCATATAAGCCATCAGGGAGATTCAAATCAAAACCAGATTGAGATACCACCTTACACAAGTTAGAATGACCAAAATTAACAAGATAGTAAACAACATGTGTTGGAGAGGATGTAGAGAAAGGGGAACCCTCTTACACTGTTGGTGGGAATGCAAGTTGGTGCAGCCACTTTGGAAAACAGTGTGGAGATTCCTTAAGAAATAAATAATAGGGCTACCCTATGACCCTGCAATTGCACTACTGGGTATTTACCCCAAAGATACAGATGTAGTGAAAAGAAGGGCCATCTGTACCCCAATGTTCATAGCAGCAATGGCCACAGTCACCAAACTGTGGAAAGAACCAAGATACCCTTCAGTGGACGAATAGATAAAGAAAATATGGTCCATATATACAATGGAGTAGTATGCCTCCATCAGAAAGGATGAATACCCAACTTTTGTATCAACATGTACTGGACTGGAAGAGATTATGCTGAGTGAAATAAGTCAAGCAGAGAGAGTCAATTATCATATGGTTTCACTTACTTGTGGAGAATAAGGAATAACACAGAAGAGATTGGGAGTTGGAGAGGAGAAGTGAGTTGGGAGAAATTGGATGGGGAGACAAACCATGAGAGACTGTCGACTCTGAGAAACAAACTAAGGGTTTTGGAGGAGAGTGGGGGGGAGGGTTGGGAGGGCCTGGTGGTGGGTATTAAGGAGGGCACATATTGCGTGGAGCACTGGGTGTAGTGCATAAACAATGAATTTTGGAACACTGAAAAGAAATAAAATGAAAAAAAAAAAAGAGTAATAGCAGTTGGCCTATACTGAGACTTACAGTTGTTCCACGTATTATGATAAATAAATGCTTTACATTAAAAAAATTTATTTTGAAATTTTTCAAAGAAATTTAGCTTAGATATATCTGATATCTCTAATGACTTCAGAATTGATTTAATGTTTCTATAAAAACTTCACGTAGGATTTTAGATTCTTCTTCTATTCATGTTTATTCATTTGCATTTTTATAAGCATTGCATTGGAACAAGAATCTTATTTTGAAACTCCCCTCTCCCCCCAAAAAAAAGTCAGTGGCCAAAATGATTCACAGTGCTTCTAATTTTTTTTCTGAAGATTTTATTTATTTGACAGAGATCATGAGTAGGCAGAGAGGCAGGCGGGGGGTCGGGGGTTAGCAGGCTCCCTACTGAGCAGAGAGCCTGATGTGGGGCTTGATCCTGGGACCCTGAGATCATGACCCAGGACCCTGTTTTCATGACTTGAGCCAAAGGCAGAGGCTTAACCCACTGAGCCACCCAGGCACCCCACACAGTGCTTCTAACTGAGTCTGATAAAATGAAGTGCAAAGAGACCACTTACCAAAATGAATAAATATATAAACAAACAGATTAGGTAAGTAATTAAGGGGAGGGGAGATATTGACTAACAACTAAAAGGTCAGAGGTAGGTCTACCTTCAGGTACAGCTGGAGATCCAGGGATTCATTTATCATTTGAGCTCTGTGTTCATTGCTTACCTCCGTTTTTCTTTGTGTTTTCTTCACTCCCAGAAGGGGTCTCAACATATTTCTTCTTAGAAGCTCCATGTTTACTTCTTACCGAATTAACTACTTGTCTCAGTGGTAAAGATAGAATTCTAGAGAAAAACTAACACTTAACAGGAAGAGAAAGACATGCTGCTGATCTTCCAGAATGTGAATTTTTTCATAAAGTAAACAATTTTGGACTGCTATGACTTGCTAAATTGGTTTTTAGTGATGCTCCCTTTGAATGCATTCACAGTGCTGCTTTATTTTGTGTCTCCCACAATTCTTCCTGGAATTGATGTCAAATTCACGATTTGAAAGCTGTAGAACTATTTTTTTTCAAATTTGGGAAATTAAGATAACAGTTTCCCATCTTTTATCTTTTGACCCTTTTCTAGTTCACACTGTTTTTTTTTTTCAGAGAGTAACAATAGTTCAACATTTATTGACTACCATACAATAGTACTTACTTCATTCATATTTACAAGTTCTTGGCTTCTGGGACAGGAATTCACTTAGCTTAAAAACTCAAATTCCTTTAATGAACCAGTTAAATGGTACTTCTTATAATATGCCCACCTGCCTTGACTTTCTAGTTCTACATTGAAGAGCTTTTTAGTTTGGATCCCTGGTTTTAAGAAATGCAGAATCAGTCAGGTTAACTCCAGATTATGGAGAAGCTTACATGTAGCAGAGACAGAAAAGATCATAAGAGCAGAGAAGTGAATTTTATGGAGGCTTTTGTCTGTGGGCATGTCCTAAGCAGCAGCATTTCGAAGGTCTTCTATCTACCATCACATCAGCTTTTGACTCTGTAAATTGAGACTGTGACGCTCTCACTTGCTCTGTTTTCCTGTGTCTTTTTGTTTGTCTGTTTTTTAACAGGTTTGTTGAAGTATAACTTCCCTGCCTCCCCCTACTCTTGTCCCCATGTGTTCTCTGTCACTGTAGATTCATTTGTGTTTCCTAGACTTTTATATAAATGGAGTCATAGTCTGCCCTTTTTTTTGGACTGACTATCACTCGGGATACTTGCTTTGGGATTCATCCATATTATTTTATGTATCACTAGTTCATTCTTTTTATTGCTGAGTGGCATTCCATTGCATGTTTGTTTTACATTTTATTTATTCACATGTTGATGTACATGTGTGTTTCAGATATTGGCCATTACTAATAAAGGTGTTATGAGCACTTGTGTACAAGTCTTTCTATATGTGAACACAGGCTTTTATTTCTCTTGTGTAAATAGATAGGAATGTAATGCCTGGATCACGTGGTAGGTGTAGACTTAACTTTTCAGGTAATTGCCAAACTGTTGCCAGAGTGGTTGTATAATTTAACATTCTCACCAGAGGTATGTAAGAGTTCCAGTTACTTTACATTCTCTCCATCTCTTGCTGTGGTCAGTCTTTTAATTTTTTCGTTGTTCTAGGGTAGTGGCATCTCATTGTCATTTAATTTGTATTTCTTTAATGACTAATGATGTTGAACATGTCATGTGCTTATTTGCTGTTAATATATCTTCTTTGGTGAAGTGCTTATTAAAATGTTTTATCCATATATTTTTAGACTATTTATTTCTTTATTATTAAGTTTTAAGAATTCTTTATATAGCTTAGTTACAAGACCTTTATCAGACATGTGATTTGCAAATATCTTTTCTCAGTTTTCTTTTTGATCTGTGGGTTACTTGGAAGAGTGTTACTTAGTTTTCAAATATTTGGGAGTATTCCACTTATCTGTTATTAATTTATAATTTATTTCCTTTGTGGTCAGAGAATGTACTTTGTATGAATTGAATACATGTACCAGTTTTGATTATTTTTTTTCCTTTTTATAGGCTATATTTTCTTACTTTATTTTGCATGCTAGGTAATTATTAATTGACTTCAGACATCATGAGTTTTAACTTCTTGGGTGTGAGATATTTTTATATTCCTATAAATATTCTTAATTTTTTTCTGTTTTTCTGTTTGTTTTCCAGTTGCATTTCTTGGAAACACTTTGATCCTCATGGGTCCTGCTTTTAATCTTTTTTAGATAGGAACAGAGTAGAGTTCAGTCTAGGGCTACATTTTCCCAACTACTGAGGGAAGACCCTTCTGAGCACTCTACTTGATGCTGTATGAATTATGAGCTTTTTGTTTGTTTGTTTGTTTTTAAGTGTGGCTGGTAGAAAAAGTCATTGTTCCTGGGCAGGTGTGAGCACCAGGTATTGTTACTGTGATGGCTAATTTTATGTGTCAACTTGGCTGGGCCATGTTTGGTCAAAGATTATTCTGAATGTTTCTGTGAAGCTGGATTTTGGATGAGATTCACATTTAAATTAGTAGACTTTTAATAAAGAAAATTGCCCTCCATAATGTGGATAAGCCTCATTTAGTTGGTTGAAGGCCTTGATAAAACAAGGACTGACTTCTGGAACAAGGATTCTTCCAGGAGATTTCCTTGGGACTCAAACTGCAAATCTTCCCTTGTTCTCCAGCTTGCTGGCCTACCCTAAAGACTTTAGATTTACCAAGCTTCTACAGCTGCTTATGTCGATTCCTTAAAACAAATCTCTCACTCTATATATTCATGTCCTATTAGTTCTGTTTCTCTGGAGTACCTTAACAGTTACTTCTAATTTCTGGTGTGTCTTTTTTCCGCTTTAGGTAGTTTCCTCACACACATGCTCTGATCAGTACTCCTCTAAAGAGGAGAACCCTCTTTAGATGTCCAGAATTATCAATTTGTTTAACTTTCTTTCTCTGGTACCGTCTCATGTGAGGTCTTGTTGACTTGGCTGCCTCTATCCCCAGCTCTGTCTCATCACTTCACAGAGTCTGCCAGGCTTCACTTGGGTGCCCCATTCTTGAATGTCTGGAAACGCTCTTGAGGCATGAAGCTGGGGGCAGTTGTTGAGCTCACTTTGTTTCTTTCCCATCTTTTAGGGTTTAGTGTCTCTCATTGCCTGATGTCCAGTATCTTGAAAACCATTGTTTAATATATTTATCTGGATTTTTGGTTCTTTCAGATGGGAGGGTAATCTGGTCCTGTTATTTCATCTTGACCAGAAGTTAAAGTTCTTAGTTGTATCTTCCTGCATCTTCTTTTTTCATTAATCTGGCTTCCTTTCTTTATGTGGTAGATGTATATTTATTAATTGCTTTTGCTTATTTGTTTCAGTTTCCTTGAAGCTATGATTTACTAATCCTTCTTCTTATCTTTCTGCATGCATCTTTTTAGCTTCAGTTTTTGCAGATAGTTTATAGATGAGATATTTCTGTGTTAAATGCCCTGATTGAACTACCTGGACATTGTTGAATAGGTTCTGTGATACAAAACAAGACTAACTGGATTGCCCCATCTGCAGTGAGATGCTGGACAATTTATTGTAGACAAGACAAACCCTATGCAGAACAAAGCTTGCTTTTATTTTATAGAAAGAAAATAATAGATAAATAATTCAATTTGCCTTTGTCACCTTTTATGCCTTCCTACCATACTAGAGTGTAAGCCCCTTGAGAGCAGAGACAGTGTGTCATTATCACTGCATTTTCATCATCTGTTGTAATGCCTGGTACTTTATATCTATTCTCATATCTAGAAAATGAATAAATGTATACCCTCTTCCCCCAACAGTTCCTATCACTGTTTTTCCTGCTGAGAACAAAGCTCAACAAAGTCCTTCTTGTTTTCCTCAGCTATTCTTATACTTATATGCCATCCTTGTTTTCCATGACTGTTTGTACCATAAATTTCACCTTGGGAGATAGTTGTTTTGGGACTGTTCCACCACTTTAAAAGAAACTAAGGGTTAGGGCATTAAGAGGGAGATTTTTTTTTTTTTTTTTTTTAAAGATTATTTATTTATTTGACAGAGATCACAATTAGGCAGAGAGGCAGGCAGAGAGAGAAGGGAAGCAGGCTCCTCGCTGAGGAGAGAGCCCGATGCGGGGCTCGATCCCATGACCCTGGGATCATGACCTGAGCCGAAGGCAGAGGCTTTAACCCACTGAGCCATCCAGGTGCCCCAAGAGGGAGATTCTTGAGAAGACTTTAGCTCTGAAACACTTATCTAGTGTGTGCTGAACTATGTCTTTGCAGAACTGTCAAATTGTTGTGATCCTACTGTCCTTGTAGAGTATAATCTCTGCTGATTTGTAGTTTCTCAGTGACATAGTTAGGCTTGTCGGTTTCCATCTCCACCTAAAACAAATCATGACAACAATGTGTGGGATAAACCCTAGCCTAAATTTGTTCTTAGTAGACATGAATAGTTTCTGATTCTAAACCCCTAAACAAGATTCTAAACTTGTCAAATAATTCTTTGACAAGTAAGAACTGTGGGTATTACATTCAAAGTAACACCAGCATTTTTCACAGAACTAGAAAAAGCTATCCTAAAATTTGTATGTAATCAGAAAATATCCCAAATAGTCTAAGTAATGTCGAGAAAGAAAAGCAAAGCAGGAGGTCTCACAATCCCAGACTTCAATCTGTATTACAAAGCTGTAATCATCAAGATAGTATGGTACTGGCACAAAAACAGACACATAGATCAATGGAACAGAATAGAGAACCCAGAAATGGACCCACAACTATATGGTCAACTAATCTTCAACAAAGCAGGAAAGAATAGCCATGGAAAAAAGACAGTGTCTTCAACAAATGGTGTTGGGAAAACAGGACAAAAACATACAAAGGAATGAAACTGGACGACTTCCTTACACATACTCAAAAATAAACTCAAAATAGATGAAAGGCCTAAATATAAGATAGGAAACCATCAAAATCCTAGAGGAGAACACAGGCAGCAACCTCTTTGACCTTGACTGCAGCAACTTCTTATTAGACACATCTCCGGAGGCAAGGGAAACAAAAGCAAAAATGAACCCTTGGGACCTCATCAAAATAAAAACTTCTGCATAACAAAGGGAACAATCAACAAAATGAAAAGGCAACTGACAGAACGGGAGAAGACATTTGCACATGACATATTGGATAAAGGGTTGGTATCTAGAATCTATAAAGAACTCATCAAAATCAACACCCCCCCCCAAAAAATAATCCAGTTACAAAATTGGCAGAAGACATGAACAGACATTTCTTTAAAGAAGATACACAAGTGGTTAATAGACACATGAAATCTCAACTGAGATTTAGAAGATGGAAGGAAAGAAGCCATTATTTTACATCAGGCCTATAGTCATTAGCAGTTGGCGGATGTTGAGTTTTGCTCATGGTGGTTGAATATTGTCCTGGGGTTATTGGTGTTGGCTTCCACCAGCAATAGCAACTTTCTAAAGTTTGCTTATTTTGTTGCTGCAGGTGTCTGAACTTCCTGTACTTGGAGATGTCTGGAATTGACATTCTTGACAAAGCTGATCCCCAGCCTTCCACTAGTAGTAAAAACCTCTATCTCCCTATATTAAGCTTTTTCCTACTAAAAAATCTAGTGTGGCTTCTGTTTCTATGACTAAATTCTACATTACAAAGGATAGTAAAAATCCCCAACACTTACTTCTTCCTTTTCCCTCCTTCCTTCCTTCCTTCCTTCCTTCCTTCCTTCTTTCTTTTTTAGGTAGGTTCTACACCTAGCATGGAGCCCAGTGTGGGGCTTGAACTCATGATCATGAAATCAAGACCTGAGCTGAGATGAAGAGTTGGATGCTCAACTGACTGAGTTACCCATGCACCCCAACTTTTTTTGCATTTTGAAAAAAATTTTAATAGTCTTGGAGATATTGCAGTATTGGGATAATTAATTACTCCTCTGGCAATGGAGGGTCTAGATTGACAGCCCCTGGTTATGCTGGACTATGATGAAGGACAAGGCATTTCATTTATGTTCAGTGTTACAGAGGTTTGGGATATAAAGTTTTCAACCTGAGCCTTGGGACCTACTCACTCAGAGATAGGTCCTGCCTCTTGCTTTCTCCATAAAATTTAATTCCAACTGTAAGGAACATTTATTTCTTGAGAAAGGTCAATCCTCACACCATCTTTCCACATGGATAGAGATTATGGAATAATTTTTGGCTAATACAGTATACCAAATATAAAGAAAAAGCATTTAACTCTGAAAAACAGAAATATAATATAAATTAAAATAATTTAAATTAAAAAGATGGAGCCAGGCTTAAAATAATGGAAATCTTCAGGTGCAAGTAATGTAGAGGAAATATAAAGCTAAAGTGTCAATGGGTTGTGAAACTGAAGTAGAACTTGAGGTTGTTAGATATGGTAAAGTCCTTTTGGGCCACAGTCTGGAATTTTAACACTCATTCAAAGTCAGTAGATGAGGTCTCAGGACTGTACAAGATAGGGAACTGGAACTGAGACTGCTGCATGGAGCTGGAAATCTTGTAGAACTATGCCCAGCCCATTGAATGGGGATGGGACAAATGTGACTCACCAGCTGGGAGTAGCATCCTGATTTATCATTCTGGTGGGATGCCAAGTTGAAAAATTAACATATACACTGATTTAAAAACTGAATTTCAGCAGAGGCAAATGGGAAATTGTTCTCTAGAGATGATCACAGATCATACATGGGACTCCCGCAGAAACAACCTTACTAAAGAGAAAAGAAATGGCAAATCCCATAAGGAAAGGAATCACCCAGGAGGGGAACCAGCAGATACAACTAATAAGAGAGTTAACACAGAAACTGGAGGTAATAGAATTATCTAAAATAGACTTTATACTTACTGTATTTAACATTTTTAAGGAGAAGAAACAAGGAATGAAGCTAATAGAAGAACAAGAGAGTATGAAAAATGAACCAAGAGATTAGAAAAAGAATTAAGTAGAACTTTTGGAAATATGAGACATTGGAATGAAAACTTGGTAGTAGGTTAGACATAGCTGAATAGAACATTAATAAATTGGAAGATAGATTTGAGAAAATCACTCAATATAGTATATAAAGAGAAAATCCAAGAGAAATTAAACTGAAAACTTCCTACATGTATCTAATAAGATCAAGCAGAAGAATAGAGAAAATGAGAAAGAGGCAAGATCTGAAGAGATGTGGCTAATAATTTCTAGAATTGAAAAAAAAAAGAATTTTCAGATTAAAGGAGACTATTAGTCTTGTTCAAGGTAAATAAAGCCAGATTTCTATCTGGAAGCATTGTGGAGCATCTGTAGATCAAGGATAAAGAAATTTTCTCTCTCTTCCAGAGAGGAGAAATAGAGAGTACTTACTAAAGGCAATTAAACTGAGAGTGACTTCTCCTCAGCATTAATAGATGCCAGAAGGAAATGGAATGTCATCTTTAAAATGTTAGTGCAAGATAACTTAATAGATGCCAACTTATGATTCTACATATTCAACTAAACTGTAAGCTGACAGATTGTTGGAGAGTACTTGTCTCAAAAATTTAATCCATAAATTAAATTAAAGCATTTTAATTTCATGGTTTCATCTGGAGATTTGTTTAGCTAAGGAGTAACAACAAGGGATAGATGGATTTTTAATGGATTTTGTTTCTTAGGTGTTTCTTATTCATTTGTAAACCCCAGGATGAAAGTAAGAGGATGAACAGAAATAATTCTTTACAGTAATGTAAGTTGTTGTCTTTACTTGGACAGAGGGAGAGATTATATACATAGGGAAAGCCACTAGAGTTATTTTGTCTAGGTTTGGGCTATATTTACTCTGAGGCTTAATATTTGTCATTGGGAAGTGAATATATATGCTTTTGAGCCCGTAATTAACCACTGGATGATTAGGAAGTATAAGAAGGCACACTTGCCTCTCACAGTTGTGGGAAGACTCCAAAAGCCAGGTGTGAGCTGCCAAAACCTACCTTGAATGGCTGTAAAGTAGTCCCCAGTGATGATATTCTAGTTTGAATAACTCAGATTTAGGGAAATATTCTCTTGAGTGATTACTATATCTTACAGTTTACTCCAAGCTGGGGTGGGTGGGAAATTGGAAGGATGTACCCTAGAACAAGAACAATTCATTTTTTTTTTTGGACATTTTCTCCTTTTTTTTAAGCTATTTTCACAACCTCATTGTTCTTATTGGGATTGGGTGGGGGCATTGTAATATTATGGAAACTTCTTGTTCTGTGTCTTGGGGGGACCCTGGGTGGAGCCATGTATTTTGGGAGTTGGTGGAATGGGACATTCTGACAATGGACGTTTCATGGAACGATAAGATGGAAGAGAGCAGGGAGGACCCCATACAAATACAACTGCTAGATTGTGGTTTTATATTTTTTATTTTTATTTTCTCCTTCTTTTTAAAAATGTTTTCCCTTTTTATTTATTTTATATTTTTTATTAACATATAATGTATTATTTGTTTCAGGGGTACAGGTCTGTGATTCACCAGTCTTACACAATTCACAGCAGTCACCATAGCACATACCCTCCCCAGTGTCCATCACCCAACCACCCTATCCCTCTTACCCCGCTCCCCTCCAGCAACCCTCAGTTTGTTTCCTGAGATTAAATCTCTTATGGTTTGTCTCCCTCTCTGGTTTCATCTTGTTTCATTTTTCCCTCCCTTCCCTTATGATCTTCTGTCTTGTTTCTCAAATTCCTCGTATCAGTGAGATCATATGATACTTGTCTTTCTCTGACTGACTTATTTTGCTTAGCATAATACCCTCTAGTTCCATCCAGGTTGTTGCAAATGACAATATTTCAGCTTTTTGATGGCTGCATAATATTCCATCACACACACACACACACACACACACACACACACACACACACCCCTTACATCTTCTTTATCCATTCATCTGTTGACGGACTAGATTATGCTTTTAAAAAGATGGTGAGAACAACAAGATCAATTCTTAACAGTATCGAGGATAAGGTTATCCAAAAGTAGATGGAGAGTCCCAATCTAGGGGTTTGTTGAAGACAAGGAAATGAGGTTAGAAACTAGGATGTAACCAACAGACAGCACTGAAGAGTTTTAACTTTTTGCTTTCCCTTTAGATTTTAATGGCAGTCTTATCTACCATGTGGTTAAAAACATTTACCCCCCACATTATAATTTCCTTTGGTTATATCTAACCTGTTAATAAAGTCTGATCTATCAGTATAGTGGAGATTCCAGGGATAGGAGAGTAAAAGGGTGTGCAGCTTGCCCCACAGTCGGTCATCTCTTCCTGAGACTCACTGAAAGCAGTAGCATTCTTTTTTTAAAAAAATTTTATTTATTTATTTGACAGACAGAGATCACAAGCAGGCAGAGAAGCAGGCAGAGAGAGAGGAGGAAGCAGGCTCCCCGCTGAGCAGAGAGCCCGATGCGGGGCTTGATCCCAGGACCTGAGATCATGACCCGAGCCGAAGTCAGAGGCTTTAACCCACTGAGCCACCCAGGTGCCCCAAAAGCAGTAGCATTCTCTGTAGGAGATCTGCAATCCAGCACAGGTCTGCACTAGGCTTAGAGTAGAGGCGGGGAGCACCTGCTGTGTTGCACGTTGCTAAGTGGGTGGCTTGGCTCACAGATGAAGAAAGTGGCTCTGAAGGGCCATTAAACTCTTTAAAAAAAAAGATTTTATTTATTTATTTGACAGAGAGAGCAAGAGAGCACAAGCAGAGAGAGCAGCAGAGGTAGAGGGAGAAGCGGGCTCCCCACTGAGCAGGGAGCCTGATGCAGGGCTCAATCCGAGGACCCTGGCATCATGACCTGATCTGAAGGCAGTTGCTTAACCAACTGAGCCACCAGGCGCCCAGGGCCATTAAACTCTTACAATGATAATTTTTTTCATCCCCCCAAAAATAAAAAAACAGGAGAACAAAAAACAAAACACAACAGCCGCCGCCACCACCACCACCACCACCACCAAAAAACACCTTACAGTCTTACCAACTTAACATAACTTTTCTTGTATTTGCATATTATCTTTCAGTTCTGGACCACTGGTGTCTGTATTCCTACCAAGATGTAATCATATTGTTCATGCCATTTTGCCTTTTGTGTGAGCCTGGGTTTGAAATTTTAGGTTTATCAGTTAGGAGTGGTGTGGCACTAAACAAAATACATGTAACGTCTTGAGACTTTCGTTTCTTTCTTTCTTTCTTTTTTTTTTTTTAATGGGCGTAACGAGAGATCCCATAATTGCTGAGGAAAGTAAACAAATGCAAGCCCTTTCTAATGGGCTTGCAGCCTTATTAAAGGTAGAGATAGTAACTTACTTGTACAACTGTAAAGAGGGTTCTGGAGTGGAGGTTCATGGTCCTCTGCAGATATGCTTCAGAGGGATTTGACTGAGTTCATTGACCAGGGAATGTTCCCTGAGGTAGTGAAGTTTGAACTGAAATCTGAAGGACAGGAGGAATTAGAGATAAAGAGGTGAAGAAGAATGTCCTGGTCCAGGTAACAGCATAGGTGAAGGGCCTATGTGGAATGGAGCAGGCAGTCTGGGTATACCTGACGCCACTGTGCTTGGACAGTAGAGAGAGTGGGTGCGAGAAGCAGACTGGCATGGCACTGTAGGGCCAGAAAGAGCAGAGCCTAGCAAGAACCTCCTGGCTATGGGGAGAGAATTGAGGGGCCAATGTGGAAGTAGGTAGGCCAGCAAGGAGCTCTTGTACTACTCCCTAGCTGGAAGGAGAGGTGCCATGGTGGAAATGATAGAGATGGAGAAGAGTGAATGGGTTCAAGAGGTATTTAGGAAGTAAACCCTCAGGAGTTGGTGGTGGATTAATTAGAGGGGATGAAGGGTAACAGCTTAATGAAATCCTCTTGTGACAGAATCAGATTGTTCTAAAATGGCAGACACGGTTTTACCACCTAAACGATAAATAGCTTCCTTTGAAGAAGATGGCTTTTGGAAAAGAATGAATTGAGCATATATAGACATTAAATTTTCTTTCATTAAAAAAAAATTCATTTATTTATTTGACAGAGAGAGAGAGAGACAGAGAGAGAGGGAACACAAGCAGGGGGAGTGGGAGAGGAAGAAGCAGGCTTCCCACCAAGCAGGGAGCCTGACATGGGGCTCGATCCCAGGACCCCGGGATCATGACCTGAGCTGAAAGTAGATGCTTTTTTTTTTTTTTCTGATTACAATAAGAAAGTAGATGCTTAATGAAAGAGCCACCCAGGTATCCCTAGACATTAACTTTTCTGACATAGTTGCAAAAGTAATTTTAAAAACACATCAAGCCATAGCTTCAGAATATGTAAAGTACTGCTTTAAAAAGTCACATATGGATTCAAGCCAGTTATTTTCAGAATTAAGGTTTTATCAAATGATAATTTATATAGGTGGGAAAAATGAATAGAAGTGAGACTTCTGAAAATATTTGATTTAAATAAAAACCACTTTAATTGGTGCAGGTCTGGAAGGGATGTCTTGTTTAGAGCCAGTCACAATGTATTTGGAAAGGTGTGTTTGGGGATAATGTTTTTTTTGATAGAGGACTGACTTGATAAGGGACATACGGATATTATGTATTTTGATTCACTTAGCAAATATTTTTGTGTGGTTTAGGTATGACTGTATTCACCTGATATAATTGCACTTGGCGCGATGTAGTTCTAACGCGGACCAAGAGATTTACTCAAAAGATAAAATGTAGTGTAATTTTCTTTACAAAATTATTCACAACATCCTTGAAAATACCAAGTTCTCCAGCTCCCTTAAAATAGGCAATTTATGAACACAAATATTTTACACACATTTCAGGAACATTCTGTAATGTAAGCCTCATGGTTCTAGATATCATCAGTAAGTTAATGACTCCTACACTGAAATCTCTAGGCCAGATGATTCCCCTTAATTTGACACTTGTATGTCCTCTTATTAGCAGATATTTTCTAGTTCTTCCTAGAAGCTCCTAGGTCATGGATAAACAGTGGTGAACAAAATAGCAAGGTTCCTATCCTCATGGGTTTAGTGTAGGAGAGTGTTAAGCAAGTAATCTTACACAGGAATGTATCTTTCTTTTTTTTTTTTTTTTAAGATTTTATTTATTTATTTGACAGAAAGAGTTCACAAGTAGGCAGAGAGGCAGGCAGAGAGAGAGGGAAGCAGACTCCCTGTAGAGCAGAGAGACCGATGCGGGGCTCGATCCCAGGACCCTGAGATCATGACCTGAGCCGAAGTCAGAGGCTTTAACCCACTGAGCCACCCAGGCGCCCCAGAATGTATCTTTCTAAAGAGTGGCTAGTGCTTTGGTGGAAGAGAGGTGTAGGGCAAGACAGAACAGTGTAGGAGATGGCATCACACTCAGTGGTCAGGAAAGGCCTTGCCAAGAAGGTAACACTCTTAGGCTGCGACCCAGAGAATAAGGAGGCAGCCAAGCGAGGATTCTGTTGGGGAAACTGAGGCAGATGGAGTAGAAGAGCTGGCACATTTGAGGGACCAAAGGAAGGTCAGTGTGACTGGAATGCTTGAGTAAGTGGATTTGTGGACATTTAAAAAAAAATGCTGACAATAAATCAAGGCAGTCAGATGGTGGGGAAGGGGTAATAGGGAGAGGAGGCAAATCAGAGGTGACTTGACACTACATTAGGGAGCCCAGATTTATAATAAAATTCTCGGTCTTTCTAAAACATCACCCCCCCCATGTAAGTTTGGTATGGCTATCTGTCTCTTGATCAAGGAAATGGTTAAATACTTTCCCTAGGTAAGTATTCGAAGATTATCTGAAAGTAAAAATGCTTTCTCTGATTAATCTTGCTCAGTCATCTGATTGTAGGAGAACATTTTGTGTTGCACAGTTTGAGTGCTAGTCACTTCTGGCCTGGGTTATTTAATATTCCGGACTAATGAGACAGTTTGTGTGCTTGAAAAAGCAGAGTGGGAAAAACGATTTCACTTTTATAATTAACTTAGGTCTTATGTAGTATTCTTTTGTTCGTATAGTATTAGGTTTTAAAAAGAATCAGGGTTCTTGCTTATGAAGGCCGGTCTGATTTTCCTAATAATTTAAAATCTTTCTCTGATTCATTAGCATGTTGTACCCTCATTAATCTAATTCATCCAGAGTTAACAGTGTTTTGCCTTGCTATGCCTATCTTAACTGTTATCAAATTCCTTTGACCAAAGGGTTTTCCCCTTTATTTACCAAGTCTTACTCTTTTTTTAGTCTTAGTGTCTTCAATTTGAAGATACATTTTTATCGTTTTGAGAGTATTAGGTATACATGGTAGAGCCTAGTTTTTATGGCCACTGTACTATGACTTAGTGGTATAGTGGAAATGGACATGGGTAGACAGACATGAGTGTGAATCCCAACCTCGCTGTTTACCAAGCCATGTCATCTTTGGTTAGTAACATAAAATTTCAAATCTTACTTCTCTCATTTGTGGAATGGAGATAATTCTTCTTCACAGAACCCATAGAACAGGGTTAAATGGAATGTATGTAAAGGGTTGCATAGTGCCTGTCACCTGGCAGGTGCTCAACTGTGTATGTGGTCTTCAGCAAATCAGATGGCCCCACTTAGAACTGTATTTCAAATAGCTCAGGTAAATTTGCACTGGTTCATCTGTGTTCTTCTTCCCAGTCCCTTTGTGTCCAAGGACACACTTATTTCTATCTTAGGATAGAAGGAAGGGCTTCTGGGTAGCATATGGCTGGCTGTGGCTAGAGGGAACTGCAGAATGTCACACTATCTTGATCCAAAGGCTCTGCAGCTGGGGTAGGCAACTAAGGGAAGTCTAGACCAGCATTTAAGTAAAAAGTCCTAGCCTTGGGAAAGAAAGCATGGTTGGAAACTAAATGCAAATGTGCAGTCCAGGGCTATAGTCAAGAAGTCAGGTCATCCATTCCAAAAACCCTGATTGAGAAACTGTCATATGTTAGGACCTATGAAAGCACTATGTTCACCAAAGTGAACAGAGCATGGTGCCCCAGGGTCTTATGATGTAGAAGGGGAGCACCTCAGATACATTACAGTGTGGAAACTGTTGTTATCATAGCACTAAGCAGGGAAAGTGTGCAGGATCTGAGATTTTGAAGGAGAGAGGATCGTTCTATATTTCTGGGAGAGAGATGGGAGACCAATTGTTTCAGAAACCCACACCTGAGCCAAGAAGGAAATCAGTAGTTTAACAATTAATAACAAGGATAGGGGGGTAAATTGTGGGTCAAGTAGTGAAGAATAGGCTCTGAATTACTGTGTTTCTGGTCTTTAAAGGAGCCAAGCTGGCAAGGCAATGAGATTAGTTCTGACAGTACTTGTGGGATGCTCCCTGGAGGGTCCATTACTGCTCAGAGAACAGAGACTCTGCCTGATCCACCAGGAGACTGAAATCTTGACTTTGTTTTCATGAGCTTGAAGGGGAAATGGCTTAAATGGGTATGTAACTTCTGTTGGATGTAGTCTAGATCAGGATAAGATTTATTTACAGACTAATAAAAATTTCTGCTCATTTTATGGGAGGAGAGAAATGTCAGTGAACTATTTACTTTTTATCCTGGAGATTTTAGTGGACTTCTATGTTTGGGGACATTTTTGAAAATTGGCTTAGTGTTCTAAATCTTAAATGGAAATCTGACCAGAGACTTTTTTCTTTTGGTGGTGGTGGTTGGGGGCTCAGAGGCTGTGTACATTGGTTTATTCTGTTGCCTGGCAATGTCTGCTCTACAGACGTAGCGTGAACCTGCCTCCAGACGCTGAGATATATATTGGACAGTCCATAGCTCATCTATGGGAGCCAGGAGATCTGTCTTTTGTTCAGTTCTGGTTATTGTCATTCCATTTATATCCTTTTCTTTAAAATGCATTCTCAGGAGATCCAGCTCTGTGATTATCTGGGGGAAGATTCTGCTGAGAAAGTAATGCTGGAGAGACTTGATGTATTTACTGTTGTTCTCTGTAGCCAAGGTTAGTCGGGTTGATTTCCTAGTAAGTCATTTAAGAATAAGCAGTAACACTACCTCACATTTACATTAGGATTACAGAATAACCATGTTCCAAAATTTTCTTGGATGTCATAATTCTGGGAAAGTGAGGATTTATATGGGAAAGACTTTAGTTCTAATTACAGTGTATTCCTGTGGTTCCTACAGCTCCCTGTTCCCACAGTTCTTATATATAAATAACTAAGTCCGGAAAATTATTTGCACAGTGAGACAGAAGCTACTTATTTGTTAAATTATTAAAATCTGTGAATATAATCTAAAAATCATGAGGGTATTTAAAAGTCAGCATCCGAGTATATTTTTCCTTTCTGATTGCTGCACAGAGAATTCTGTTACCTGGTTTGTTGCTTGAAGACCCCGTGTTTCAGAGCGATTTGTCAAGCAGCGATAGATAACTGAAACAGTGGGTCAAATACCTTCCGGTTCATGAATGGCCACTGGGACCTTGCAGAAGAATTTAGTCTCAACTGGGCCCATGTAGCAAGCTAGGAGTGGCTCCTCCTTCCCTCCTTCCCTTCCTCCCTCCCTCCTTCCCTTCCTCCCTCCCTCCTTCCCTTCCTCCCTCCCTCCTTCCCTTCCTCCCTCCCTCCTTCCCTTCCTTCCTTCCACAGAGGGAGAGAGCCAGAGAGCAAAAGTGGGGGGAATGGCAGAGCGAGAAGGAGAAGCAGGCTCCCCACTGAGCAGAGAACATGTCATGGGTCCTTGATCCCAGGACCCTGGGCTCAGGGACCTGAGTTGAAGGCAGACGCTTAACCACCTGAGCCATCCAGGAGCTACAACTAGGAGTGGTTTCTTAGAACATGAGTAGTTATCAGCAGTGGAGGACCCTAGGGGTCTTTGCTATGATTCTTTTATTAGGGCTTGCCAGAGACTCCAGAACATATCTTTGTTTACCATAGACGCTTGGTGTTCCCCTGGGTTTACTACTAATGAGCAATGAAGAGAAGGGTGGAATGCATCAAAGCTAGAACCTCCTGCAAGGTCCCCCCCTTTTTTTTTTTAATCTAACTATACTCACCTGGCTATACATTATATCTCCAGAAGTTAATTTTTTTTATAACTGGAATTCTGTACCTTTTGAGTCCTTTTACCCATTTTGCCCACCCCACTCCCCACCTCTGACAACCATCTATCTGTTTTCTGTATCTGTGAGCTTTTTTTTTTTCTTCTCATTTTTAGGTTCCACATATGAGTGAGATCTGCAGTTATTTGTGTTTCTCTGTCTGACATTTTACTTAGCACAATGCCTTCAGGGTCTATCCATGTTGTCACAAATGTCAGGATTTTCTTCTTTTTTATGACTGAATGATATTCCATTGTATATAGCTGTATCACATTTTCTTTCTCCACTCATCCATCTGTGGAGACTTAGGTTATTTCCATGTCTTGGCTATTGTAAGTGATGCTGCAGGGAACATGGGGGTACAGATGTCTTTCATTTTCTTTAGATAAATACTCAGATGTGGGGGGCATCTGGGTGGCTCAGTGGGTTGGGCCTCTACCTTCGGGTCAGTTCATGATCTTGGGGTCCTGGGATCAAGCTCTGCAGTGGGCTCTCTGCTCAGCAGGGAGCCTGCTTCCTCCTCTCTCTCTGCCTGCCTCTCTGCCTACTTGTGATCTCTCTCTCTGTCAAATAAAAAATTAAACAATCTTAAAAAAAAACACTCAGAAGTGGAATTGCTGGATCATGTTGTGGTTCTCCTTTTAATTTTGGGGGGAAACCTGCATAGTGTTTTCTGTAGTGGCTGTTGAAGAGACTTATTTAGCTCTGGGTCCCACTCAAAACAAGAAGCGTTAGGCCTAATTGATGAAAAGGTTAGAGTAGGATATCCAAATGTGGTATCAGTTTCTCCATCTCCAAACAATGCTGAATTGCTCTCCGGGGCTAATAATTTATACTCCCACTGGCAGTTTTATAAGAATCTCCATTCTTTTGTATCTTTTTATAAAGATTTTATTTATTATTTGAAAGGGAGAGAGAGTGCATGTGCACACAAGTGCACAATCAAGCACAAGCTGGGGAGGTGCGGGGGGGCGAGGGGAAAAAGGGAGAAGCAGGCTCCCTGTTGAGTGGGGAGCCTGGCATGGGCCTCAATCTTAGGAGCCTGAGATCATGACCTGAGCCGGAGTTAGACACCTAACTGAGCCACCCAGGCTCCCCTTCATTCCTTCATATCTTTATGCTTGTTATTGCCATGCTTATGTATGTATATATGTATTTATTTTAAAAGATTTTATTTATTTGAGAGAGAGAGCGAGAGAAGGGGGGGTGGAGAAACAGACTCCCTGCTGAGCAGGGAGCCCCACTCGGAACTTGATCCCAGAACTCTGAGATCATATCCTGAGCTGAAACCAAGAGTCAGCTGTTTCAGCAGCTGAGCCACCCAGGAGCCCCTTGCCATGCCTTTTAGTGATTACCAATCTATTGAGTATAAAAAAGGGTCTCATTGTGGTGTTAATTGCTAATTGGTGTAAATGGTTAATGGGTATAAAATGTGTTTTGTTGATTGGTAATGAGTTTGAGCATCTTTTTACATATTTATAATTTTTGTTTTCTCTCTTTTGAGACATTTGTGAATTTTACCCATTTTTCTATTGGTTTATCTTTCTTACAGTTTTTTTTTTTTTGATGTTATTTATATATTTTTGAGTAGAATCCTCATTTGCTTGCTTTCTTTTGGCTAGAAAGAATAAAATGGTGAACTTATAGTGAAGAAGATTCTCTTGTTAAGGGGTCTCCTGGGTATTTTCCTGGTGGCTATTTTCCCTCTCCATTTAGTCCTTGCCTCATTGAAGAAATTGGTAAACTTTTCCCAGGACTTGGGACCTCACCTTTTGTCCTTTGGATTGCTTGAGGAGTAGGGATGGGATATGGGTAGGGGTGAGGGAGCATTCAGGGTGAGGAGACATACCTTGATTCCTGTAATTTTCTATTTCTCTGTCTAGTTCCCATGTCAAATGCTGCCTAGAAGCTCTATTCCCACCTTTGAGTACTGCTATTTTCAACATTTATCTGGTGTTCATTTTTTTGGGTTTGAAGTGGGCAGCAGTCTGTGTTCTTGCTTTTTTCTGCCATTTTACCATGGAAGTCTCTGTGACAACTTTTTAAGGTTGCCCTTGATGTTCATTTTATTTATTTATTTATTTATTAAAGATTTTATTTATTTATTTGACAGACAGATCACAAGTAGAGAGAGAGGGGGAAGCAGGTTCCCCGCTGAGCAGAGAGCCCGATGCGGGGCACGATCCCAGGACCCTGAGATCATGACCTGAGCTGCAGGCAAAGGCTTAACCCACTGAGCCACCCAGGTACCTCTTGATGTTCATTTTAAGCTGATTTCCTTAGGGTAATGGTATTGGAGAGAAGAGATTATTTTTACCTTTGCCTCTGTGTTTCCCTAGGATGGTCTTGCTTATTCATGCAAAACTCCACTAGAAGATGGTGGGGGTGGAAGTGGGTATCACATGCCACAAACTAGACTGTGTAAAATGAAACCTCTCCCTATCCCTGTAATTGAAAATTTCTAGCTTGAGCCAGAAATCTTTTTTTTTCTTAAAGATTTTACTTATTGGGGCGCCTGTGTGGCTCAGTGGGTTAAAGCCTCTGCCTTCAGCTCACGTCATGATCCCAGGATCCTGGTATCGGGCAGCATATTGGGCTCTCCTCTCAGTAGGGAGCCTGCTTCCTCCTCTCTCTCTGCCTGCCTCTCTGCCTACTTGTTATCTCTGTCTGTCAAATAAATAAATAAATATAAAACAAAAACAAAAACAAAAAAAGATAAAAAAAAAAGATTTTACTTATTTATTTAATGGAGAGAAAGAACAAACAGACAGAGTAGCAGACAGAGGGAGAGGGAGAAGCAAACTCCCTGATGAGCAAAGAGGCTGATGTGTCACTGGATCCCAGGATCCTGGGATCATGACCTGAGCTGAAGACAGATGCTTAACTGACTGAGCTTCCCAGGTGCCCCCTGAACCAGAAATCTTAAGCCAACCACTTAGAAATAAACCCAGGCACTTTTTTTTTTTGCATGCCTAATAGTATTTTAATTCTTTTTTTTTAAAATTCCTGTTTATTTATTTATTTAAAATTTTTTTTTTAAATTTTTTAATAAACATATAATGTATTATTAGCTCCAGGGGTACAGGTACCCTCCCCAATGTCCATAACCCCACCACCCTCTCCCTACCCCCCTCCCCCCGGCAACCCTCAGTTTGTTTTGTGAGATTAAGAGTCTCTCATGGTTTGCCTCCCTCCCTTCCTACCCCCAAATCCCCCACATTGCATCTCCAGTTTCTCATATCAGGGAGATCATATGATAGTTGTCTTTCTCCGATTGACTTATTTCGCTAAGCATAATACCCTCTAGTTCCATCCACATCATCGCAAATGACAAGATTTCATTTCTTTTGATGGCTGCATAGTATTCCATTGTATATATATACCACCTCTTCTTTATCCATTCATCTGTTGATGGACATCTAGGTTCTTTCCATAGTTTGGCTATTGTGGACATTGCTGCTATAAACATTCAGGTGCACATGCCGCTCCGGATCACTACGTTTGTATCTTTAGGGTAAATACCCAGTAGTGCAATTGCTGGGTCATAAGGTAGCTCTATTTTCAACTTTTTGAGGAACCTCCATGCTGTTTTCCAGAGTAACCCAGGCACTTTTGACATTTTTCTTATACCTTTCAGGTTTAAATTCAGTCAAATGTAGGACTTGCAACACCTTGCTCCACAGCTTTTTTTTGCCTCTAACATTGCTGCTAAGCTTGGCTTGGGGAGAGGTGCAAATGCCTTTCCAGATAAGTGGGAGATTTCTGTGCCCCAACCAAACACTTAGATCTTTGTTGCTGTCTCTTGAGAAAGTGCTTGTCTTGCTGAGCCTTCAGTGTTCCCATCCATTCTGGCATCCACAGACTTGTTACCTTTTACCCATCCAGTCCTTTGTCCCAATCTCATTTGTGGCTGTGTGAGTTAGTTTTCTATTGCTGAATGACAAGTGACCATAGACCTGATGGTATAAGACAACAGTCACATGTTCTTTCAAAATTTCTGTAGGTTGGAAGTCTGGGCACAGTTTACCTGGGCCCACTGTTCATCATCTTCCATGGCTGAAATGAAGGGGTTGGCCAGACTGTGTTCTCACCTGGAGGTTCTGGGGAAGCATCTACTTCTAAGCTCAATGCAGGCTGTTGTCAGAATTCATATCCTTTGCTTGTATGACTGAGGTCCTCGTTTTCCTTTCCTTTCTTTTTTTTTTTTTAAATTTTATTTATTTATTTGAGAGAGAGAGAGTGTGAGAGTGGAGAGGTCAGAGGGAGAGCAGACTCCCTGCCAAGCAGGGAGCCTGATGTGGGACTCGATCCTGGGACTCCAGTATCACGACCTGAGGCAAAGGTAGTCGCTTAACCAACTGAGCCACCCAGGCACCCCAAGGTCCTCATTTTCTTGTTAGCTGTCAGCTAGGGGCCACTCTCTGCTTCTAGAGAGTGGTCCCTCAGGTTCTCGTCATGTGGTCCTCTCAAAAGGCCTTCCTCACTACATGGCTGTTTGCTTGCTCAAGGTCAAGAGAAGACTCTTTCATTTCCAATCTCTTCCTATAAGGAAGGGCCTTTAAAGGGCTTACTGAGTTAGGTCAGCCCATCCAGCATAATCTCCCACTTAATTAATTCTAATCAGCTGATTAGGCAACTTAAATACATCCTCAAACCCCCTTTACCCTTGCCATGTAAGATCACCTAATCATAGTTGTAAAATCTCGTCATATTCACACATGCTATGCATACTCAAGGAGAGGGGCATACAGGCAGACACAGGGGGTGGGAATCTTGAGACTATCTTGGAAGCCTCAGAATCTTGAGGCTCATACTGTACTGTGAGACCCGCAGGCCTCCAACTCTCTCAGATGCTCTGTTGTGTCACTCAGGGACTGAGAGGAACCTCAGGACTCTTTCCAGCCTTGTCATGCAGTCTGCCATTCCCCTCTGTGGGAATGCAAAGCAGAGGGCTTCTCATGCAGCTCTGTTTCAGATCCTTAGGCTTAGAGGGAGAGCTACTTCCCGTTTTATCCTACAAGTCCTAGCTGAAGTAGGCAAAAAATAGGATTCTCATATCATTTCTAATTTTTTTCTTTTTTTGCCAAACTCTTGTCACCCCCTCCAATACATGAAAATTTTATTTGCTCTCCTCATTGGTAGTTGGGGGAGTGATGGAAGAGATGGCTGGTTAAATACTGTTCCAGATCTATTGCTTATGGCAAGAACTCAGCCCCATAAGCTTTAAAGCTAAAAATTAACTTCTTTGTTCCTATTTGCATTTTGTCTACAGTCTAGCTTTCTTGGGGCAGGAGAGGCTTGGATTAGTTTAAAGAGGGGTGGGAACTACAGGGTAAACAAAAGGATTACAGGGCTATCTCATGGCTCCCCTTCCCCTGTTTATGGATTAATACTTCATATATAACCTGCCACATTAATTTATAAAACAGTCTCAGTTTTCTGAATCATCTTGAGAGTTGGATTAGTTCCATGTTAATTTTTATGCCTCATCTACTGTATTCTTGATCTATGAGCATTTTCCCCCTTCTTTGAGCAGGTGGAAACCCCAGAGAAGGGCAAATTGAAACAGTTCTAGAAATTAACAAAATGTTAATTAAATTTCCCCTTGCTGAGGGAAAAGCTGAACTTGGCAGTGTTTCAGGGAGAAAAAAGGACTCATGCTTATACTAATTAAGAATGTTACTCAAGTGAAATAATTGGAAGTCAATGCAAACCCAGAGCTTAGGAAACATAAAGAGTGGTGCTGAGTTGGAATAAAAGTAAGTGGGCAAAATGATGTGTCCAAAAAGAAGTTGGTATTTCTCCCCAGAATATTTATGTTAGCATAATTTTACACTCAGCTACTAATCACCATTTCCTTTTGCTCCCAACCCTCAACTGAGGGTAGGCTCGATTGTCATATAGACAATCTGCTAATCTTGTGGCATTAATGCAACTCATGGAAAAATCTCAAAGGAGAACATAGTGATCTTGGTTCCCTGTTTCCTTAACCAGACAGGGACATCGTTGGGCTGCTAATTCACCGGGCAGAGCTTCAGGGGGGTACTGCTCCTCTCACCTGCCCAATATTAGTCTTCCTGACTGCTTTCTTCATGTTCTTTCATCTCCTCTCCAAAGGAATGATTTATCTTGGACAAAGTCATCTTGTTTCCACACAGATAATTTCTGAGTGCTCCTTACCTCCTGATTTTTAATTTTTTTTTGAATTTATCTTTGCTTTATGTGGATCGTATGACCATTTTAGTGAAGAGCAGATTTTTATCTTTGTATCTCCAGTGTCTAACATGAGCACCAGGAACATAGTAGCTGCTTATCTTGTTGGTAATATGAAGACATCAATGAAATATTTATTTACTTATCTATCTCCCCATTAGATAGTACCAAACACACTGCCTGACACATAGTAGGTTCTCAAACAACGTTTACTCAGTAAATGAATTATAACTGGGTGCTGCTGTATCTCAGCATACTGCAAAAGAATAATAAGCTCTGAATAGAATTTGAGAATATACTACCACAGAAGTAGGTAGCAAAAGATTGCCAAGTTGGTCTTCAAACAATCACTGGGAAGTGGGGCAAGAGGAATACAATGAGGGATAATTTTTAAGAGGCTATAAGTGAGTAGGTGAGTGATCTTGCTCTGCAAACTTCACAAACTCAAGCACATTTCTGATTTGAAGCACAGAACAAACACATCCTCTCTTTCCTTGAGATGAAATACATCTCTTTAAAAGCTCTCCTGAAAATCATTATGAAATCCTTTCAACCAAATGGCCTCAGGGATTTGAAATCTGAGCTGATGTCTGAGTCAGACAGTTGGAATAATTTTCATTAGCAGAACTACTTGTGCCACTGCTGATTTGGTAAATACCTCAGAGCACATCCCATTTATTCCCCCAGTGGATGACCTTAATTTGCTTCAGCCAAAATGAACAAAGAAATGATGAAGAACAGAGCCTGTTTCTTTCTCAGTGATATGTTCAGGTTTGAAAATCAAATAAGATGATCTTTTTTTTCTGTCCATGTTTCCCTCAACATTTTCCAAGCTCTTTACTCTCCTCCGTCTTTGCCCATGGTTTTTTAATAATTTTAATTATCTGGTTATAGTAATTTTTCCTGCAATGTTGACCTTATTGAATCTGATTTTCTATTTCTAGATTAACTAAAGTGATAATTAAAACAAAACAAAACAAAACAACAACAACCCCCCCCAAAAAAACCCAAACAAAATTAAGGTAAAAATTAGTTTGATTCCAGATGTGTCATATTCTTCTTTGTTAATCCAGATGTCCAAATTGATAACAACATATCCAAATTTGATCAGCATCTCCATTTCTTTGAGATAGTGTTATGTACTGGGAAGACCATAGTTTTTAGAATCAGATGTACGTTTGACTACTGATCTTATTACTTACTCCAAGATGTGTGACCTTGAGTATATTTTTTAATATCTCCTGATTGGAAAAATGTGGAAAAAACCCAACTACATCATAGGAATTGCTTGAGATTTAACTAAATTAAAAGACCTCCCTAGTAAATGATATTTTCCCCCCAAGCACTTTAACTAACATTGGAGTTTAATGTTGATTCTCTAATCTTACTTTTAAAGAGCCTTGCTGATGACTAGTCTTCTCATAAGTAAATGCGCAATAATTAGCAAGAAGACTTTGAGATTTTGTGACATTTAAAAATAATATTTTGGTGTTACAATTCTATTCTTTGCAAATTGAATAGTTGAGAAGAAAGTGATAATCCATATTTAATAAAATTTTTTCTAACTGATGAAGAAAGTGTAATTGAACAAGGAATTGATTGACTTGGTGAAGATCAGAGTTAGTTAAGTCTGATTAGATCCATGGATTTCCAGTTGAAGTCTATTATGACACATCCAGTGATTTCTCACTACTGTCCTCCTTCTGTTTGTATCATCTCCATCCTACTTTAGAACCTCACTACTCTCACCAACATGAGATCAAGAGCATCTTACTTGGCACCTCTGTCTCCAAGTTGCTCTTCTCTCCAACCCATTCTCTTTGGGATGGTCAGATTAATCAGATTGTTACATTCTCCTCCTCAGCCACCTCTACTGGTTCTCCATTGTCTATTAAGTCATTTCCAAACTCATTAGCCTGGCACTCACTGTCCTTCACAATATGGCATCATGTTCATACGTTTATTTGACAAGTGGTATTGAGTGCTTGCTATAGGCCAGGTCTACATTCTGGGAATATAACAGTGAACTAAACATAATCTCTGCCCTCAATGAGTTTATATTCTAGTTCATGGTTCTCAAAGTATAGCAGGGGATCTGGAGGGGTTTTGAGACCACTCAGGATACCTGCAAAATTACTTTCATAATGAAAATTACTTTCATAATGATACTAAGGCATCATTTGTCATTTTGACTCTCATTTTTTTAATGTGTATACAGGGAAGTTTTCCAGGGCTACCTAATATGTGATACCATAGCAGTTTGAATGTGGACTGAATGTGGAGACAGATGTGGGAATCTAGCTGTCTTTTATTAGGCCAGAAATTAAGGAAGATTGCAAAAATATAAAGCAATGCTACTCTTTTAATGATTTTGTTTGAAAACATTCTTTCCATAAAAATACTATTTATAATAACATGCAGTAGGTTTATTTTTATTATTTTAAGATGCATTAATATTTTAAAATTTATCAGTTTAAATTCTTTTGTTTTTTTCAAAAACAACTTTAAGTATAGTTGAAGTATAGTTGATATATAAAATACTGCAAAAAAAAATTCTGCGGCATATGTTGTGTATATAATTTGATGAATTTGGGTGTATGCATGTATTCATGAAACCATTGCCACAGTCAAGGTAATAAACATATTTAACACCTCTGAAAGTTTCTTCATGGTCCCCCTTCCTGTTTTTGTGGTAAGAACAATTAATGTGAAGTCTGTTCTCTTTACGAAAGTGTTAAGTACAACTGTGTAATGTTCTTAACTATAGGCATTGTGTTGTATAGCATATCTCTAGAAATTATTCACCTAGTATAACTAAAACTTTCTACCAGTTTTAATACAGCAGGTATTTATAGATGTATCCTATATAAAAAATGCTCTTTGTGGCCCTTAGTAATTTTTTTTTAAAGATTTCTACTTTTCTTTTTTTTTTTTTTTAAAGATTTTATTTATTTATTTGACAGACAGAGATCACAAGTAGGCAGAGCAGGAGGCAGAGAGAGAGAAGGAAGCAGTCTCCCCACTGAGCAGAGAGCCCGATGTGGGCTCGATCCCAGGACCCTAGGATCATGACCTGAGCTGAAGGCAGGGGCTTTAACCTACTGAGCCACCCAGGCACCCCTTGTGGCCCATAGTAATTTTTAAAAAAGATTTATTTTATTTATTTGAGAGAGAGAGAAAGCAAGAGAGAGAGAGCTGGGGGAGGGGCAGGGGAAGAGGGAGAGAATCTCAAGCAGACTCCCTGCTGAGCATGCAGCCCCATGCCAGGCTCAGTCTCATGACCCATGAGATTATGACCTGAGCCAAAAAAGAGTCAGATGCTTAACTGACTGAGCCACCCAAATGCTCCAGCCCTTAGTAATTTTTAAGAATGTGAAGTGGGCCCTGGGACTAAAATGTTTGAGAACTACAATTTCAGTTATTCTAGAAAATAAACATAACACAGATTCAGTATAGTAGAGCATCAGATAATAACAAATACCATGAAAAAAAAATAAGCCAGGAAAGGAAATAGATCAATTGGATGATCAGTAAGGATCATGATCTATGACCTGTGCTCTGGTTTAACTGAATCATCTAAACTTCCCTGAACATAGTCCATGCTTTTCTACTACCATACTTCATAATGGTGTTTCTTCTGCCTGTTTTGTCTTCCCATTTTCATTTCTTAAATATAAATTCTTCTTTCAGGGCCCAACTGAAATGTCACCTGAGCCATGATTCCTTCCCTCATTTTCTTCTTAACAGAAGTGATTAGTCTCCCTTTTACTGTTCTTAGTCTCAATGATAATATTTTGATCTCTTAACACTCATAATTTTATGCTTTGTACAAAATTTATAGTTATATGTATACCACTCATACCCTTCTCAAGTTTATGAAACTTTTAAAAGTTGGGGACAGTTTCTTATTTACCTGAATACAAACCTTCTTTGTACCAGTGAGGCTTAGGTTCAGAAATAGCAGAAAACCTCGAAATAATAGTGGTTTCATCAAGAATGGAAGTATATTATTTCTCACGTAAGTCAGGCAGTGAGCAGTCCAGGGCTCAAGAAGTGAGTCTTGGTATAAAAATCTTTAGGGTTGGTAACATCTTCCATCTTCTGCTCAAGTATCCCAAGACTGTGGTCCTCAGCATCCAGATAGCAGCATCTTTGTTTCAGTAGGAAGAAAGGAGAGAGAGACAAAGATCAGGGGTCTAACAATGTGCATCAGCTCTCTGTTAAGGAAGGTTCCTGGAAGCTGCTAAGGTGACTCTTCTATTTATACCCTGTTGGTGGAACTTAGTCACATGTGCAAACCTAACTGCAGAGGAGGCTGGGAAATGTAGTCTTTTAAAAAAATATTTATTTACTTATATGAGGGAGAGTGCGCATGCATTGGGGGAAGGGCAGAGGGAGAGAGAGAATCTCAAGTAGACACCCGCTGAGCATGGAGCCCAAGGCAGGGCTTGATCTCACCACGCTGAGATCATGACCTGACTTGGTTGCTCAACCTAGTGAGCCATGCATGTGTCCCAAGACTGGGAAATGTAGTCTTTATTTTTAGTGGTCTTATGCTCAGCTGTGGAGGAAAGGGAGAATAAATATTGGGGGACCACACTCAGTGTCTCTTACACTCACTTCCCAAAGTGTCTACCATAGGCCTTAATTCCAGTTAAAGGCTTAAAATTAACTAGCAGTTAAATAATACCGAGCTTTAATTTCAGAATTATTTGTTGGATAATGAATAGAGAGAGACTTCTTCTCATTGTAATTTGCTTGTTTTCTTTGAAGGAGGCATTAGAAATCATTAAGGAACTCTACAATTTATCTTTTCATACTGAATTATGACAGTGTTAATCAGTTACTCAATTGCTACCATTAGGCCAGGGAGCCTTTTTTAGAGGTTCCCACTTCATTGTTATCACCATTTTACCTTCTGCTTAGCCTTCCTGACAGTGATAAAGACTTCATCAACCCTTTCTTTCTTTCTTTCTTTCTTTCTTTTTTTTAAAGATTTTATTTATTTATCTGACAGACAGATGACAAGCAGGCAGAGAGGCAGGCAGAGAGAGAGGAGGAAGCAGACTCCCTGCTGAGCAGAGAGCCTGATGCGGGGCTCGATCCCAGGACTCTGGGACCATGACCTGAGCCGAAGGCAGAGGCTTTAACCCGCTGAGCCTCCCAGGTGCCCCGCATCATCAACCCTTTCTTGCCAGAAGAGTCCCCAGCCTTTCCTGTGTCACGTGATACCCTGGCCTCAGGTTTTCTTTATAGACTAATCACAGGGGAAAAATACCTTGTAGATGGTGCCTGGGTGACTCAGTCAGTTAAGCATCTGTCTTTGGCTCAGGTCATCCTGGGATTGAGTCCCATATTGAGTTTCCTGCTCAGTGGGGAATCTGCTTCTCCCTCTACCATGCTTCCCTTCTCATGATTTCTTTCTTTCTCTGGTAAATAAATAAAATCTTAGAAAGAAAAGAGTGAAAGAAAGAAAAGAAAGAAAAAAGAAAAGAAAAAAGAAAAAAAAGAAAAGGAAAAGAAAGGAAAGGAAAGAAAGAAAAATACCTCTTAGAAAAAAAAAACCCAACAAAAACCCTGGTGGCTTGCTCAAGTTATTAAGTTAGTATGCATATTTGTTCCACATAGAAGCAGATAAAAGAACATTTATAATTTCAAAGTACTAAAAATATTGGAGCATTGAACCTATGCTCTGTATTTGCTTTCCAGTTTCTTCTCCCTGCATGCATATCTTTGTAAATAATAGAGCCTAACTTTAAGTTTTGAGCTGGGATCTTTATTTACACAAAATGTTGCCCTAGGATCTCCAGAAGCATCCTCTCACCACCTCTACTCTCTCCTCCAAACCTTCGCACACATAATATTTACATCTGGTTCTTAGCAATTTCAGGAAACATTCACTCCTCCACAAAGAAAATTCTGAGATTTCTATACAATTGGAGTTGTATTTAAAATAGTCCATTTTCTCTATAGTGATTGTCTGTAAATACGGAAACTTGCAGTTTTAGGATTAACCCTTAGGTTAGTTCTTTGAAAAAATTGAAATAAAAAAAAAGAGAACTTGTTAGAGATGGCATTTACTGTGTTTGTTGTTACTTAATTTTTCTTTCTTTTTTAAAAAAGATTTTATTTATTCATTTTGACAGAGAGAGAGAGAGAGAGAGAGAGACAGAGAGAGGGCACAACCAGGGCAAGGGGCAGAAGCAGAGGGAGAAGCAGGCTCTCACTGAGTAAGGAGCCTGATGTAAGACTTGATCCCAGGACCCTAGAATCACGACCTGAGCCAAAGGCAGACACTCAACTGACTGAGCCATTGAGGCATCCCTTAATTTTTCATTTTTACATGTGTATATTCTCTTTGAACTATATACTTCTTGAGGACTATGCCTATCTGAGACAGTAGTTATAAAGTGAAACAGAGTTGCCCTTAGCTGACGAATTAAGACAATGATGATGAAATGAGATTTGTTTTACCATGGAATGAAATTTTCACAAAAGAAATGAACACTATAGAGAAAGTGTTCATCATCTATTCCTTTATCTCACAAATATTTATTGAGGGCCAATCATAGTGCCCAGCAGTATGGTAGATACTAGGAAACAGTGGAGAGCAATATTGACATAGGAATTATAGTGCCCAGCAGTATGGTAGATACTAGGATAAGGATATACATATCCTTATGGTATGTATAGCCTAAGAGAGAAAGACAAAAATGCAATAAATGTAAAATATGATGAATGCTTGTGAGAGAAACACAGACTGGGAGTACTCGAGGTTGGGGGGTGCATTTTTGGAGTTTTCATATACAAATAACTTACTTGAATAACGAAGAGGCCTTTGTGAGGCATTATTCTTCTCATTTATAGATGAGGAATTAGTCTCAGAAATTAGCAAGACCCAATTTCCTGTAGGCCCAGACCTGGGCTTGTGACTGTAAACCCAATGTTCTCATCACTGTCTCACACAGCAGCTAGAGTGCCAAGGGGTGTGACATCTGTGGCTGTGCTATGTCTGCTCCCTGTCTTTTTGCCTTCACCCCAGGCTTACAACCCCCATTGGCATCAATTAATTAATCATTGGCATCCATCACAGCTGCCTGGAAGCCATGTGGGTATTCTGGCCAGCATGGCTGTAAGTGCTCTTTAACTAGGGTTGGTAATCTAGTGTTTATTCTGGGAGCAGCCTCTGCAATTAGGAAAGGGGCCAGGGGATCTTTCAAGCAGACATAAACTACAGAAACTCAGCCAAAAAGCCTTATTAGGATGACCCATTATGCAGCAGTATGCTCAGTGGTCTGTTTTCCTGGCCTATTAAGTAGAAGTCAGTTGCTTCAAAGAGAAAACAGCATTGAAGTGTCCCAAGTTCATTTCATTTTACGTTTAGTACTATTGAGTTGGACAGAATAATGAACACTGCTCTTGGGCATTTTCCTTCATTGTTCTGAATACCCAACTAACACCGAACCATTCCCTGATTCTCCCAGAAAAACTCCTTTCTTGTGAATTTTTGATCCTCTTGGAAATTTCCAAATGATTGCTCTATTAATAACCCTGGTGAAATTGAGGAGGTGGTGATAATTATTTCCTTGATACATGATATAGTAGAGAGATTATGGACTTGGAGATCAACCTGAATTGTCTAACTCTTTGACTTTCTAGCTGTGTCAATTTGGGAAAGTTTCTGGCCTTCCTTGTGCCTTAGTTTCTTCAAAGGATGGTTGAGAAGATTAGAAGAAAAATATGTAATGTAGTTAGTACAGTGTCTGGGACATAACTGGTCCCCAATAAATGGGAAATATTATTACGATGGTTAAAACCCCTCCTTTTTTCCCCTGAGAACTCAGTACAAATTCTAATATCTCTTCTAAAATTTTCTGGCGGGGCGCCTGGGTGGCTCAGTGGTTAAAGCTTCTGCCTTCGGCTCAGGTCATGATCTCAGGGTCCTGGGATCGAGTCCCGCATCGGGCTCTCTGCTCAGCAGGGAGCCTGCCTCCTCCTCCTGTCTCTTTCTGCCTGCCTCTCTGCCTACTTGTGATCTGTCTGTCAAAAAAAAAAACCCCCCAAAAAACTTAAAATTTTCTGGCAATGTTACTTCCTCAGGAGTTTACCTTTATTATAAATTTATTTCTTTTTTATTTATTGAGGTATAATTGACATAGAATTATATTGTTTCAGATGTACAACATAGTAATTCAACATTTGTACATATTGCAAAATAGTCACCACAATGTAAGTGAAATAATGTGATACTTGTCTCGCTCTCTCTGACTTATTTCACTTAACATAACACCCTCAAAATCAATTCAGGTTGTTGCAAATGTCAAGATTTTATTCTTTTTTTATGGCTGAGTAACATTCCATTGTGTGTGTGTGTATATATATATGGATATATATACATATGTATGTATATATATATCTTTATCCATTCATCTATCAATGGATACTTAAGTTGTTTCCATATCTTGGCTATTGTAAATAATGCTGCAAAGAACTAGGGGTGCATATATCTTTAGTGTTTTTGTTTTCCTCAGATAGATACCCAGAAGTGGAATTGCCGAATTGTATGGTAGCTCTATTTTTAATTTTTTGAGGAAACGATACTCTTTTCCATAGTGGTTGCACCAAATTTCATTCTCACCAACAGTGCACAAGAGTTCCCTTCCACATCCTCCACCAACACTTGTTATTTCTTGTCTTTTTGATAGTAGCCATTCTGACAAGTGTAAGGTGATATCTCATTGTGGTTTTGATTTGTATTTCCCTAGTGAGTAGTGGTGTTGAACATAGTTTTATGTGCCTATTGGCCCTCTATATATCTTCTCTGGAAAAATGTCTAGTCAGACCTCCTGCCCATTTTAAATTGGATTTTTTTTTCTTGTTGTTGTTATTTAGTTGTATGAGTTCTTTGTAGATTTTGGATATTATTTCCTTATCAGATATGGAGATATATGATCAGCAAATATCTTCTATTCAGTAGGTTTCCTTCTTGTGATGGTTTCCTTTGCTTGCAAAAGCTTAGTTTAATGTAGTCCCCCTGTTTATTTTTTCTTGTGTTTCTCTTGCCTTTGAAATCAAATCCAAAAAAAACCCCAAGCCCTCAAAACCCAAAACATTGCTAAGATTGATGTCAAGTAACTTACAGCCTAAAACATCTAAGATGTCCCAGTATGTAAGAGTGCCCAGTGATGGGGACTTTGGAGATTATAATATACAAAAGTCAAAGCAGAAAGTCATGCACAGTAGATTTTCTGCTGTCTACATTCTACTTCTTTTGTAGGAGACTTAGGGAATTAGCCCAGTCATTGAAAGTTTATAGGATCCAAAACTATAGTGGTGTGGTGAGATAGAGACAGTGTAGATGATTGTAAAACATAAGCATACAAGTGGATCTTAGGACAATGTTTTTCAAATTCTCTGTACCATCTTCTCAAAATCATCTGGAGAACTTACAATATAGATAACTAGAATATCTGGGTGATGGATACTGGGGAATATCCATTTAAAATAGGACACCCAGAGGATCTTGTATACTTTAAGGTTAAAGAAGAGTGGATAATTCATATTAAATGCCAGATTGAGAACCATATCAGAGAGTCCTGATACAAAAGATCACTGACCCTGTGAAGATGTTACCTTCTCCTCACTCATTGAAGAGTTGCTTACAGAAGGACTGGTTACATGGAAAAGGAATCTGGGAACAAAGCTTTTGTCCTGGCAGTAGAATTGCAAGATCTTAGTCTAGAATGAGAGTTGAGGTTTCTGGAATAAGAATCAAGGCAAAAAGAATCCCGAAGACAAGAAGTTAAGCAGAGAGACTGGGATTGGGCAAGATCTATTAGAGGATTTACAACAGGGTTGCCTGTTTACTTCCCACACTCCCAACTAGGCTGTGGTCTCACTGAAGGTTGTGTTCATAACTTCTTTATCTACATTCCTTTTTTACTTAATATAGGGCTTAGCACAAAGTAGGTGATTCTGCTTTGAAGGTAAGATAGACATTAAATGACTCACTTCAATCCAACTCAACAATCATTAGTTGGGTGTCTACTCTGTGCAATGGCTTAACAATACAATGGTGAATAAAATATAGTCCTTGCTCTGGAGGAGACCAAGAACTAAAAAAAGAACCACCCGATTACAATGTTATAGGAGATGTTGAAGGGGAAATTATCTAGGGAGTTTGAGAGGAGAGAATCTTTCCCTAGGACTTAACAACTGGTCAACATGTGCTCTATAGTCAAGGCATTGAAGGGCTTTCCAAGTGAAGAAAACAGCCATAACAGAGGTAGGAAGGAATAAAAATGAAGGTATCTTGGGAGGTGGTGTCAGAGGTCTGGTGGGTGAGAGCACAGCACAGATCATGGGTAGTGGGTTCTGGACCTTGTGGATCATATTAACAAGACAAGGTTTATTCTGGAAATATTTGGATTTGTCAAAGTGTTTTAAGGGGTAGAATCACACAATTCAACTTCTATTTGGAAGTTGAATGTGGACTGCATTCCATTCTGGAGGAGACAGAGAGGTCTGGAGGAGACAGAGAGGCTGGGGCACTCTGGGCAGGACAGCAGAGTGAGCAAAACTTTAATTAAATGAATTACTTAAATGAATTAATTTAATTAAATGAATTACTAATGGTAAATAACGTTTTAAGACAAGTACCCTCTGAGTGAGCTGTTTGCTCTTGAAAAGGTTCTCCACACTGGAGACTACTGGAGTCACTGTGTGACTGCTACAATAGATTTACCAGGTTCTAGGAGGGCACTTTTGGTTGTCTGTTATTTATTCTCCCCACTCCCACAGCTGGTTCTTGCTAGCTGGCCTGCCCTGAAAATGAAATGCAGTTCTGTGATCTGGAGGAGAATTCACAGGCTCCAGGGGACCGGTTGCTCTGTGATGTTTAACAATTGACCAGCATGAGCTCTTTCCCTTTACCTTGAAGAGTTCCTCCTCATGTCAAAGCCATTACAAAGGAACATTACCGGCAGGTCTCAAACCACACTGAGTTTTGAGAACAGAGCCAGCAACTTGTCTTTTCCACAAATGGTATTTGGTCTTAGCATCAGGATTTACAAGCCCAATTGCTGTTATTACATGGATTCTTTTTTTTTTTTTAATATGGAAATGCTTAAAAAAAGGAAACATGGAACACTTTACAAATTTGTGTGTCATGGTTGTGCAGAGGCCATGCTGATCTCTGTATTGTTCCAATTTTAATATATGTGCTGCTGAAGTGAACACTGGATTCTTTTTACCAAAGTCCTAGTGTTACATTTTCTCAGCTATAGAATTTTTTTGTTTGTTTGTTTTTGGGTCAATAAATGTGCTAGAAAGTCATTGAGTTGAAACAAAAAAGTTGTTAAAATTGTTCTCTTTTTCTTTCATTCTTTCTTACCTACCCCTTCCTCATAAACCCAACAAACATACTCTCTGCAAATAAACTCTCTGTTTAGAGAATAACAGAAATGACACATCATATGATCTAATTTTGCCTGGATTGTGTCATATTGACATATGAGAAGAAATGTTGGATCAAAAATAAAAACACCTGGTTTATGTTCCTTTCAATGGCGTTAACTAGAGGTGTAACCTGGGGTAGTCTATTTCACTTTTCCCAGCCTTAACTGCTATAATATGAGGGAGATAAATATGAGAGATAAATTATATTCTATTTCTATAATTCTTTCTTTTATTTTTAATTTTTTAAATTTTTAAAAAGATTTTATTTACTTATTTGACAGAGAGAGAGCACAAGTAAGCAGAGGAAGAGAGAGAAGCAGGCTCTCTGCTGAGCAGGGAGACTGATGCAGGGCTAGATCCCAGGACCCTGGAATTATGACCTGACCTGAAGGCAACCTGCTTAACCAACTGAGCCACCCAGGTGTCCCCTATAATTCTTTCTATTTCTAAGAATTGGGGATTCTATAAGCTAAACAGGAGTGATGACATATTTTTTCTTGTGAGCAGGAACATCTTGGGTGCTGCTTTGGAAAAGTTGATTCACCTGTGGGATGCATATTTGTTGATTGCTTCTTTGGTATCTATTTTTCATTTCTACACCTTCATTCATATATATATATATATATATATATATATATATATTTTCCCCTTCAGGGATATGTTTTACTTTGCTTAGCTATGCAGCCAGCATGGAATGGACACCATTTCTGGCTCCAGAGGTGGATCTTGACAGGCTTAAGCCAACAAGTGTGTACCATTTCCTGCGTGAGGTTGTTCCAGGATGGGCAACTAGCCAAATTCAGGCCACTGAGAAGTGCAAAAATTCTTTTCAGTGGGGGCTCCCAGGAAGTAGCTTCCTTTTTCTTTTTTGAGAGGTGGTGAAGAGTCTCCCCTCTGCTGGTGTTGTGGGAGAAGTGAGATCTCGAATAACTGCTACCATGAGGGAAGCTGAGCAGAGCCCAGAGAATCCCAAAGGAGCCAGAGCCCAGTTACTATATGACGTTCTGGATCAAACCAGGCCTGCAACAGCATCTGATCTTTTAAAAAACTTGTGAGCCAATGAAATCATGAAGTTTAAGACAATTTGACTCAGTTTCTCTATTGCTATCAACTCAAAGATTCATAACTTTTTTCCTTAAGGTTTCATGAAGTATATTTCTGATTACTAACTTTTTACCCCCAAAATAAAGAAAAAAAATGCTTATTTCTGCATTTTTTAAATAGGCGACTCCTAAATCATCAAATGCAAAATGTTGAAAACAACAAAAATTTTAGAGTCAATGTGAGGTACACAGAAATAGCTTTATAAATGTTTACTGAATGAATGAATTTTAGAATAAATTAGAGGAAAGATACTATTTCCTGGGTGCAAGGGAAAGGGTAGGTAGGAAAGTAGTTACATAGAATGTTTTTTGGGGAAAAGTATGGGATGGTCATAAAGTCTAAACTGTTGGAATTTTCCTTTTTCTTCTCTCCTGAGATATTGCTTAATGTATTTTTTTTCCTTTCATTTAAGTATTCAGGAAGAAAGAAGGACCTAAGGTTGGACCTAGGGAGCAGCATGGACCGCAGGGGACACCAGGCCAAGGGCCCCCATGGCCGTGCTAGCTTGCGGGGCAGGGAAAGAGATGCCTGTGGTTTTCCCAGACGAGGCAGAGAATAGTAGTTCCAAAGAACTGCTGGTTTATATTTTAGCTCTTGCCAAGTTGTGAAAATAGTGAAGGATGCTTAGACTATTTAGCATTCAAATTGCTATCTGGTTAATCATATTTAGAAGACTGGATTCCTGGATATCTCCTTCACTCCCTATCTACTGACTTTTGAAACATGATAATTCCCGGGAGCCTCGGTGGCGCCATGGGTTAACTCTGATTTCAGCTCAGGTCATGATCTCAGGGTCGTGAGATCCAGCCCCTCTGTGCTGGGGGTAGAGCCTACTTAAGATTCTCTGTGTCCCTTTGCTTCTCCCCTTCTCAGAAATAAATAAATAAATCTTAAAAAAAGAAACCCATAATGCAAACCGGTAACAGTGGCAATCACCCATGAACCTTTAAATTACACTGATTAATAACATTGGAAGCTTCCTCAAGAAATAAACAATGGCACCAGCAAAAAAACCCCCTAAAACGTTTTTGTTTCAATTCAATCTATTGATTAATTTAACAGGTGTTTTATGAACACTTCAACAGGTGTCTAGTTAGCAGGGAAGACTGATAAATAAGTACCAATCACAAAGTTGGTGAGTATTACAGGAGAGGAAATGTGGGGATTATAACAGAGCAAGGGATCTAACCTAGAGGAGGGTAAAGAAAGCCTCTTCGAGGAAATGATATTGAAGCAGAGGTCTGAGGAATGAGCAGGTGCCACTCAGATGAAGATTGGGAGAGGAAGGAGAAGAGTGTTCCCATGCAACGAGCCAGTGGCTGCAGGGATGGAGGCACCTGTGAGGACCCGTGACAAGTTCAGAATGGATGCAGGGAAGAGGCACAGTGAGATAAAGCCGCAAAGAAGACCAGATTTTCTGAGTCTCTATGGGCCAGGCGAAGGAGTTTGGGCTTTAATTAAAAGGGAATGGAGGCTGCTGTACTGTTTAAGCAGCAGAGCAACAGGGTCAGATTAACATTGAACCGGGACCACATCTGGCACAGGGGCAAGAGGTCCCCTCCCTCCAGTTCTGTTAGATTTTGTGTCTACACTATTGCCTCCATGTCCCCATGAAAGTGCTGCCTCTTTCCTTTTAAAACACTGGAAACAAGGATGAAATGGGTACTGTTTGTTTCCAGAACTGGTTACATCACTGCTTTTGTAACAATTTGTTTTTCCCAGTAAATCAGAGCTTCTCTCTCTTAATTATAGTTTGGATTTTCAGTAGCTCTGACTTCTTGTAAAGCAGCACTGATTTTCAGCTCTTAAATATCAAGATGGGAACAAGCATGCAGGCATGGGTTCTATAGTCTTGTCTGGGGCTGGCCTGTACTTGGCAAGCAGCTGCTGCTGAGGCTTACACTGTGGCTTGTTTTCGGAGTGTTCTTTTGTGCAGCCAGAACATAGTTCCACGTAGCTCTTTTCCCAGTGATGTGAAGCTGCCTATACCGACCTGCAGGTTCTGCTCTGTCCTCCCTCCTTCAGTGGCTCTCCTCCTGGGAATCAAAATTAGCCTCCGAAGGTATGAATCAGTCTTCAGTCCTCTCCTGCACCTGTTGTGTCCACCCCAGGGCAAGTGCATTACTTTGCTTGCTTGCTTTTACTTTAAAACATTGAACCTTCTTTCTTGGTCTGTTTATAAATGCATAGAGCCTCCTATTGCTTCTAGAGCTTTGGATACAGTGAGTGCTGAACACCACCAGTAGAATGACTGAAAGAGGAAAGACAGTAAGTTCTGAGTCTGGACTGGAGCGTTAATTAGAATCAGTGGTTTGCTGAGAAGAGCTGGCAGCTGAGTAGAAAGATGTTAACGTTCGTGTTTGGTAATGTGAAGAGCCCCTGAATGATTGGTAATCAGAGTCACTGCTCTGAAGTCTACTCAGGACCCAACTTGTTGACTGATAAGGACGCACTTCTCCATAGGGAAGGGCACCACTCAACAGAGAAGGCTTTCACAGGTTCTTTACTGGATACTTCCTCCCCTGAATCTCCAATATTGTGGAAAGGTTCAAACGAGATGATCAATATAAAATGCTTAGAGGAATGCCAGGTATGGTGAGCAAACGGGCACATGCTATTCTTACTATAGATGTTGCAGTCACTATACAGAGCTGCCTCACTCTGTAGGTGGAGCTATGATCACTCTTCCTGAAAGCCCGTAATCCTTTCACTTACTTGCTGGGCCACTGAGTTATGCAACAACTGTGTTTTGAGTGTTTAAAAGTACCAGCTACTAATTCTACCTAGTTGAAATGGGTGCGTAAAGTTTGCTTTATATTCTGAGATTTTGGTTTTCTTTGGAGGCATGTCACACATTCAAAAAAATAGTTACTAAGTATTAATGGTGTGGTCGCTTGCTTTCCCTTGTGGATTGAGAGCAAGGGGAGTTGATATTGAGGGAGTAACATGGGTTTTTCTGCTTTATCTTGAGAAACCATCACTCACCATGTCTCTGTTTCTTTCCATTCCTTACTTGATTTTTCTATAGCACATTTCACCATCAGACATACTCTATATTTTGAATTTTATTAATTTAGTAGTTTATTTTCTGCTTCCCTACACTGTAGTATGAGCTCCACAGGGAACAGTTTTTGTCCATTTTCTTCCATTCTGTATTCCCAACTCTAAACAGTGCCTGGCACATGTGCCCTACAACTATTTATTGAGTAAAATCTGCTCCACTTTGAAAGCTCTGTCTCATACTATGCTTTTGCCAGCAGCTATTCAACTTTGCAGAAATTTATCATCTTAGTGATAACAAGAGTATATTTTAAATAATAAAAAAGGTACATAAGATTGTATATTAAATACCACTACGTTAAATTAATAATTTCCAACAACTTAATTGATCAGATAGACACATAACACATGTGAACATGATAGGTGCCCTTGAGAATATTGCACAGAGAATCTGGAATTGTTGATTGGTCCTTAAGAAAAGGAGACCAAAATTCTCCAGCCAGGTGGAGTGTGCACATGTGTATACTTGTGTATGTGTGTTGCTATGTATGTGTGGGGGTGCATGCATAAAGTATAATGATACGGATTTGTATAGAGAGATGGAGATACCTTCACAACCTCTCTGGAAGAGTAATTTTTATCAGTGGGAAAAGACTTTTTGAACAGGTTATTTAAGCTGCCATTCAAATGTTTTCTGACATTGCCCATGTTATAGCTTCTATCAAGTTATTTGATGCAAGTACCATTTATGGGTGATTTGCTAAGAAAATGGAGAAAGCAAGATCACATTTAGTCTGATGAAGAGATGCAGCAAGTGTGGAAAGAGAATCCTCCCTTATATTTGGGAGAATAATAGGATCAGTGCAAGAGACTGGGAGGGCAGCATCCAGAGGCTGGAGAGGGCAGTGGGGGAGGGCATTCATTGTTAGTGTGGTGGCCTCTCTGGCAAGACAGGGCAACCTCAGCAGGGGCTGGTGAATGGCATGGGAAATGACTCAGCCACTTCAGCAGGAGGAAGGCTTGGGCTTGAATCCTTCTTGCCTCTCAGTGGTGGCTTAGAGCCCTGAAAGCCGGAGTCTTCTTGCTTTAATAACCATACCTAACACTTAGTATAATACTTACCATGTGCTAAGTCTTTGTCCAGGCCTTTTGCATGTATAACACCTAGGTTAAACTGTTTGTCCTGCTTGCCATAAAAAGTGGAAGATATAGGAACTGAATCCAGGTAAGCATCCAAGTCAGTGTGAATCACTGCTGTGCCATATGGCATTTCTCACATGCCTTAATACCAGTTAGTTTTCCTTGTTCAAGACGTATAGATCACGTAGGTGAGCCCTTCACCACTTGATTTTGAAGTATATACCATTATTAATTGGTAGGATAAGAGAATGAGATTGCTTTAGATAACTACTTGAGAAGTGATCTGAGGGAACACCCTTACCCATGCCAAATTCAGAAGTTACTCCAGACATGTTTACTTGAATGAAGAAGGAAAGAATTTTGCTTATAATTGTTTGTGGACATCATCTTTGAGTGCTGTGCACTTGGACAACTCATTCTAATGACAAAAACCAGAGACCACTTATAGCTATAAGCTGAACTGCTTAACACAGGCTGTGAAAATGAAATGTTTCATATCACAGCCAGGAAAATGAGGTTTCTTTGAAAAACAAAGCAAAACATAACGATGTTTTGTTGAGCACCAAAAAAGTCCAGACCCCTCACATTCTCCTCCTCCTCAGCAAAGCTAGGCTCTGCTGAAGCTCCTCTGATTGGTTAATCTTAGTACATTAATAGTTCCTAATGAACCACCTCTCCTCTGCTTCTGCCTTTAGAGAACTTATGTTCCATTGAGGGATAGAAATAGAGCCATTTACATACTCTCCCTGATTCTTAGAGATTTCTGGGACTGATTACTCTCCTTTTTGCTAGAGAAAATAAGATGCAAATGAAGGAGCTGGTCCATGAGGGTTGGAAAATTGGGGTGCTTTCTGAAAGTTAAGCCAGCAGTCAAGAACCACTCATCAGAAGATGAACAAAAGAGGAGCTAGACGCCTGCTTGATGGTTGTAGCAGTTCGTATCCATGTAGCCCTAGCCCCTCCCTCTTCCCTGTGGCCAGGTCTCCCACCCACTCTGAGGAGAGTTCCATCTCTTGGCCCTCTTTGACACCATATCCCCTTTCTGCACTGGGCTCCATCAGGAAGGCAACTGTAGTGTGACCATTTGAAAGTCAGAAAAAAAAAAAGTAGTCAAATAAAAGAGATTTAGAGTGCATCAGGGTAATGATTCCAGGAATTTATTTGTGTAGCTCTTAGTATAGAAAACAGACCTGAGTACAAATAGAAGGAGGATTAAAGAAAGTGTCATTAAAATTGGTTCTTAAAAAGATGTCTGAAAATGAAGACAGATTTGTGGTGAGATAAATAACTGTCCTGGATTCATCAACAAAATGAATTGTTGAATCCACACAATGTTATTTACTGTTTCAGGGGCACCCATTGGGTTCCAGCTGGTTTCTTGCCTTCAGTTGGCCTTGCTATTTTCCACTGAGGGACATCTGATTGTCTCCACCATAGCTCTGAGTCCAAGCAAAAGCTAATGAATGAACTGATTGGTGTTCCTGCTGTCCTTGGGAGTGGACATACTGGTGGGAAGGGGGAAGTGGGGAGAGTCTCATGAACCCTTTATTTGCTCTAAGAATTCCAACTCAAATGCAGTTTCTAATATAAACAGGATTGCTTTAGGACAAGTTAGAAAGAATGAGTGTGCATATGTGTGTGTGTGTGTGTGTGTGTATAGGGAGCATAGTCTCTGTCTCTCTGACACACACACACACACACACACACACACACACACACACACACACGTGTTGCTGCTTTGTATCATTTTAAATCTTCAGTCTGAGGATAGAAACCATTTATCAGGATTTGTTGATTTGTGTAGCTGGTGATAATATGGTAATGGGCCAGTAGGGGAAAAGCTTCTAAGTGTGTGGGAACTCAGCCTTTTTCTTTGGCAGATGTCCCTTCCTTCCATACTTTGATTTTGAAAAGCCTGGAGTTTGTTGAGAGAAGAACTAATCTTTAAAGTCTCTCCAAGTGCTCAGTGATACTGTATTGTCAGTAATCCTCTTAGTGCAGCTAAGCTTCTAATGAGACAGTGGAGAAACGAGGTAAATCCCAATCCAGTGAGGCCTTGTGGCATAGTGTCTCAGAAAACAGCTAAGGACTCAAATAGTCCTGCTCTTTTTATTTTAGGAAACTCTATGTACTAATACAAGTAAAAAAAGAGTTTCATACTAAACAGAAAACAAAGAATAAAGCCAGAGTCATTTCTAATCCAGCCAGTGAAAGGAAATATCAGGACCCTATTGTGGCTGCTCCCACCTTGGCAGGGTGCTGACCTGGTGTGATGTATGCTGGGTCGGAGAGGAGGGACAGTGCACTGGAAGGAACCTGAATCTGCTCATGGAGAAAGAGAAGGCTTCACAGAGTGAACATGAAGCTTCTTTCAGTGCTCTCTGTGCTGATCCAGTTGTAGAAAATATTGCTGGGTAATTTTTGAATGTAACATCTGGGAACGAGTCCCTTTGAGGTGGGGCCCACGGAAGACAGTTTTTGGAAGGGAGAAGGCAGGAAGGATGGGTTTGGTCAAGGTGTGAGGAGAGGGTGGGTAGCCAGAAAAGTGTTAAGATGTCACAGTCTTGGGGGTGTGGTGACTGATAATCAAGCAGGGGTTTCTTCCTATGATCTCTATTCATTGCTTTGGACTTTTATGCCAAGAAACTCGGTTACTGCCCTCTGCTCTGGGACCTGCAGTCACTGAGGCTACTTTCCTCTGGCCCTGCCCAGTTCACACAGACACTAAGGAAAAGGGAGAAAGTGGACACCAGGAGGAGACTGAAAGGTGGAAATCTCAGTTTGGAGACTTTCTTTTCCACTTCTGTGACTTGGTGGGCCACTTACAACGAAGGTATGTATCTCAGGGATTGTACAATCTGCTAGAGAATCAGGAGCCTCCCAAGAGGCTGCTATGAACACTGAGTGCGTCCCCTTGCTTAATTAGGCTCCTTCCCTCTTACTCCAACCGTCTCAGTGATTGTTTCCCTGCCTCCATCTTCCTCTCCCGATTCAGAGTTCATTCTGATTACAGCCACCAGATTTCCCATCTTAGAAGGAGCCTGGATCATGTCATCCTCGAGCCCCAGACTTCATGGCGGCTCTTGAGGGCTCACCAAATGATGTTTATGCCATTAGTCTGCTACTCGTTGTCTGTCCTGCTCTGGGGTTCAGGAGGCTGACTTCTACAGATTGCCTCCCTCACACTTCCTTGCTGTCTGGCTTTTTGTTGGGTCTGGTTGTTGGCTGACACTGGCAGGATGTTGTAGGGGGATGGGATGCATGGATATTTATCCCCCTACCCCTCTCTTCCTGCGTTTGCTTGATTGTGGCAGAGACCGAGTCCCGTTCCTCTGCGTAGGCCACAACTCGTGTCAAATCACTGCATTTTTACAGTGTTGTGGTAATTCCACTCACTTCCCCTTGTCCTTTTGGAACCACGGGTGGAAATAGTTGTCTGCTGTTATGAGGTTCCGCAAGCATTATCATCCCGAGGTGGGTGCTTTACCTTGTCCACTCCTCTTAAGTAGGGCCTTTCTTGAGACTTCTCCTGTCCTCTTTCGGGCGTGTCATTACTTTCTTGCTGCAGTCCTGTCTGTGTCCTGTCCTCTCCGGCTCAGGCAAACAGAGGTATGTGCTCTACCTCTTGCCCGACATACAACTCTTTCCCCTCTGTGCCCTTGTGATTTTGTTTTCTTCACCAAGCACCAACGACTCTCAGGTTTGGAAGGTCCTATGTAGTACCTTGCAAGGTGAGTGTCAGACACTCCGGTCCTGTCTGTATGTCTGCAGTTGTCTTATCTGGTTTAAATATTACTGGCGGCAGGAATTCCTTGCCTCCTAAGGCAACAGTATTCACTCAGTTTATCCAGTGAGCATTTTTACTGTCCACCGTGTGCCAAGTGCTGTGTATGGTCTTACCCCTCAAGAGGCCTGTAACAATGAGAAATGAACGTATGAATAAGCAGTCATGGTATAGGATGCATATTACTTTAGAGATATTTATAGCTGTGAGAGCATGGACAAGTGATCACCCAGTCCTGTCTTGTGCACACGGGAAATTCTTCATCAGCAAGGCAATGCTTGAGATTGTGGAGGGTGAAAAGAAACTCTTCAAGCAAACAAGGGTGGGTAGAACATGCCAGAGGAAAGAACAAGACGGGAGAATGGACGGGTATTTAAGGGAGCTTTGTGTGCTTGGGCAATGACAGTTGGGTATGGCTGGTGAGTCAGAGAGCGGCAGAAGAGTTCTTTCTCACCTGCATTCAAAATCTACCAGCATGGGGCGCCTGGCTGGCTCAGTCGTTAAGCCTCTGTCTTTGGCTCAGGTCATGATCTCAGGGTCCTGGGATCGAGCCCGGCCTCGGGCTCTCTGCTCAATGGGGAGCCTGCTTCTCCCTCTCTCTCTGCCTGCCTCTCGGCCTATTCGTGATCTCTGTCTGTGAAATAAATAAGTAAAATCTTAAAAAAAAAACAACAATCTACCAGCCCAAGTGGTGCTTGGGTGGCTCAGGTGTTTGAGCATCTGACTCTTAGTTTCGGCCCAGGTTGTGACCTTGGGGTTGTGGGATCAAGCTCCGCGCTGAGCTCCGTGCTCAGAGCAGAGTCTGCTTGTTCCTCTGCGCCTCCCTCTCTGCCCCTGCCCCTCCCCCTCTGCCCTTCCCCCTGCGCAGTACCTGTGCTCTTTCTCTCAAATAAATACATAAAATCTTTAACCCCCCACCCCCAAATCTACCAGTACTATACTTAAACAGAACAAGTCTAATTCATCTTCCGCCTGAATACATTTGTATTTCTTAAAGGAGCTACTCTTTAGTTACTTCCTAGCAGTTTTGGATTATTGTCCCTATTTTAGAGATGAGGAAACTGAGGCTTACAGAAAGTCAGGGTTGAGGACACACACAGCAACTGATGGAGTTAGGATTACAACCCAGGTGTCTGATCCCAGAGTCCGAGCGTGAAGGTGCTGCGCCATTCTACTGTACTCCTTCCATACTGATCCAAGCTTCTATGTTGTGGTGGTGGTTACCTTCAGGTCACTTTCTAGTTTGTTAGTATTTGGTGGAAGAATGTCCAGAACTGATAATGTCCTAGCATTAAAGATGTTGTTTGGCCAGTGCAGTTTCAAGTGGTATTAGTGCCTCCATTGTTCCAGACTGTTCTCATAATGATGGAGGCAGAGACTACATGGCCTCCAAGTAGTCACATCTTACAGGTAAGTGATGATCAGTCCACAGTCAACCAGCATCACCGAGTCAACTATTCCCCAGCTTTGCCTACCTAAGTTCTTCCAGGTCTCAATTTAAATGTTACTTCTTGACCTCCTAAACTAGTTTGGGTCTCCCTGATGTTTGTTCTTTGAGTGTCTCCTCCTTTCCCACATGTGAGGCTTATCACAATGCATGGTAAATATTTATTTATTAGTTTCCAGGCTATTAGTCTGTGTTTTGCCTTGATGATCATTATTATTTTTAAAGATTTTTAAAATTTATTTGTCAGAGAGAGAGAGAGAGAGAGAGAGAGAGAACACATGCAGAGGGAAAAGCAGGCTCCCTTCTGAGCAAGGAGCCGGATGCTGGACTTGATCCCAGGACTCTGGGATCATGACCTGAGCCAAAGGCAGACACTTAACCAACTGAGCCACCCAGGCATCCCTAAAGATTTTATTTTTTAAGTAATTTCTATCCTCAACATAGGGCTCAAACTCATGACCCCGAGATCAAGTGTTGCATGGCCCACCACTGAGCCATCCAGGTACTCCTTCCCTGATAGATTTTTAAACTACTTGAGGACAGAGGCCTTGTCTTGATTGCTATGGAATTCCCTTTATTTAGTGCTTGATAGGCATCCAATGTGTACTTGTTGAATAAATCCTTTTCCCAATATACTGTTATTCCTATCCCTCTTTGACCCCAAGGGTCACCACTCTCTTGACTTTATCTGGCAACACTGATTAGTTTTGCTGAGTTTGAACTTCATATAAACGAAACCTAACAGTATGTGTTAGGTTTGTGTTTGATTTCTTTTGTTCAACATGTCAGGTATAACTATTTTCAATCTCTTTCACTTCCTATCAGAATCCTAAGGTGGCCTCCAAGACTTTTTACCCCCACCCCTGCTCTATATGTTTCGCCTAATTCCCCAGATGGAATTTGCTGAATTTTACTCCTCTGATTAGGTTATGTTATAGGGCACAGCCTACTTGAGAAAAGGAGATTATCCAGGTGGGCCTGACCTCCTCACATAATCATTTAAATGTAGTGAGTGTTCTCTGGATTGGCATCAGCTATCTAGAAAATGGCCTCAGTCCTCCAACTGCAAGAAAGTGAATTCTTCTAACAACAAAAATAAGCTTGGAAGTGGCTTTTTCCTCAGAGCCCCAGAGAAGGTGACCAACACCTTGATTTCAGTCTTGTAACAGCAGCAGTAAAGAACCCAGCCATGCCATGCTGGGCTTCTGGTCTACCAAACTGTGCATTAATAAGTGGCTTTTTTTTTTAAGCTGCTAGGCTTGTGGTCATTTATTATACAGCAATAGAAAATTAGTCCAGTCCTCCAATGCTTTACTAGTTTGTTTGCAATAACCTTATAAAACAAGTTGCTTCATTATATACACATTTCGTAGGTAATTTATTACACAGGACTCACCAGAATGTTGTGTTGCTTAAAACTAGAAAGTTTATGGATGCTTTCCTAAGATTGCCTTTTGGCCAAGAGGAGCTTTTGACTATACTAGCTTTATTAAATTTCTTTTATTATTTATTTATGTATTTATGTATTTACTTATTTACTTTTTTTTTTGTTTTTTTAAATTGTTTTTTTTTTTAAATTTTATATTTATAAACATATATTTTTTCCCCCAGGGGTACAGGTCTGTGAATCGCCAGGTTTACACACTTCACCGCACTCACCATAGCACATACCCTCCCCAATGTCCATAACCCCACCCCCCTTCTTCCAACCCCCCTTCCCCCAGCAACCCTCAGTTTGTTTTGTGAGATTAAGAGTCACTTATGGTTTATCTCCCTCCCAATCCCATCTTGCTTCATTTACTCTTCTCCTACCCCCTTAACCCCCATGTTGCATCTCCTCTCCCTCATATCAGGGAGATCATATGATAGTTGTCTTTCTCCGATTGACTTATTTTGCTAAGCATGATACCCTCTAGTTCCATCCACGTCGTTGCAAATGGCAAGATTTCATTTCTTTTGATGGCTGCATAGTATTCCATTGTGTATATATACCATGTCTTCTTTATCCATTCGTCTGTTGATGGACATCTAGGTTCTTTCCATAGTTTAGCTATTGTAGACATTGCTGCTATAAACATTCGGGTGCATGTGCCCCTTCGGATCACTACGTTTGTATCTTTAGGGTAAATACCCAGCAGTGCAATTGCTGGGTCATAGGGTAGTTCTATTTTCAACATTTTGAGGAACCTCCATGCTGTTTTCCAGAGTGATTGCACCAGCTTGCATTCCCACCAACAGTGTAGGAGAGTTCCCCTTTCTCCGCATCCTTGCCAGCATCTGTCATTTCCTGACTTGTTAATTTTAGCCATTCTGACTGGTGTGAGGTGGTATCTCATTGTGGTTTTGATTTGTATTTCCCTGATGCCGAGTGATGTGGACACTTCTTCATGTGTCTGTTGGCCATCTGGATGTCTTCTTTGCAGAAATGTCTGTTCATGTCTGCTGCCCATTTCTTGATTGGATTATTTGTTCTTTGGGTGTTGAGTTTGCTAAGTTCCTTATAGATTCTGGACACTAGCCCTTTATCTGATATGTCATTTGCAAATATCTTCTCCCATTCTGTCAGTTGTCTTTTGGTTTTGTTCACTGTTTCCTTTGCTGTGCAAAAGCTTTTGATCTTGATGAAATCCCAATAGTTCATTTTTGCCCTTGCTTCCCTTGCCTTTGGTGATGTTCCTAGGAAGATGTTGCTGCGGCTGAGGTCGAAGAGGTTGCTGCCTGTGTTCTCCTCAAGGATTTTGATGGATTCCTTTCTCACATTGAGGTCCTTCATCCATTTTGAGTCTATTTTGGTGTGTGGTGTAAGGAAATGATCCAATTTCATTTTTCTGCATGTGGCTGTCCAATTTTCCCAACACCATTTATTGAAGAGGCTGTCTTTTTTCCATTGGACATTCTTTCCTGCTTTGTCGAAGATTAGTTGACCATAGAGTTGAGGGTCTATTTCTGGGCTCTCTATTCTGTTCCATTGATCTATGTGTCTGTTTTTGTGCCAGTACCATGCTGTCTTGATGATGACAGCTTTGTAGTAGAGCTTGAAGTCTGGAATTGTGATGCCACCAACTTTGGCTTTCTTTTTCAATATTCCGTTGGCTATTAGCGGTCTTTTTTGGTTCCATATAAATTTTAGGATTATTTGTTCCATTTCTTTGAAAAAAATGGATGGTACTTTGATAGGAATTGCATTAAATGTGTAAATTGCTTTAGGTAGCATAGACATTTTCACAATATTTATTCTTCCAATCCAGGAGCATGGAACATTTTTCCATTTCTTTGTGTCTTCCTCAATTTCTTTCATGAGTACTTTATAGTTTTCTGTGTATAGATTCTTAGTCTCTTTGGTTAGGTTTATTCCTAGGTATCTTATAGTTTTGGGTGCAATTGTAAATGGGATGGACTCCTTAATTTCTCTTTCTTCTGTCTTGTTGTTGGTGTAGAGAAATGCAACTGATTTCTGTGCATTGATTTTATATCCTGACACTTTACTGAATTCCTGTACCAGTTCTAGCAGTTTTGGAGTGGAGTCTTTTGGGTTTTCCACAAATGGTATCATATCATCTGCGAAGAGTGATAGTTTGACTTCTTCTTTGCCGATTTGGATGCCTTTAATTTCTTTTTGTTGTCTGATTGCTGAGGCTAGGACTTCTAGTACTATGTTGAATAGCAGTGGTGATAATGGACATCCCTGCTGTGTTCCTGACCTTAGCGGAAATGCTTTCAGTTTTTCTCCATTGAGAATGATATTTGCGGTGGGTTTTTCATAGATGGCTTTGATAATATTGAGGTATGTGCCCTCTATCCCTACACTTTGAAGAGTTTTGATTAGGAAGGGATGCTGTACTTTGTCAAATGCTTTTTCAGCATCTATGGAGAGTATCCTATGGTTCTTGTTCTTTCTTTTATTAATGTGTTGTATCACATTGATTGATTTGCGGATGTTGAACCAAACTTGCAGCCCTGGAATAAATCCCACTTGGTTGTGGTGAATAATCCTTTTAATGTACTGTTGAATCCTATTGGCTAGTATTTTGGTGAGAATTTTTGCATCTGTGTTCATCAAGGATATTGGTCTGTAGTTCTCTTTTTTGATGGGATCCTTGTCTGGTTTTGGGATCAAGGTGATGCTGGCCTCATAAAATGAGTTTGGAAGTTTTCCTTCCATTTCTATTTTTTGGAGCAGTTTCAGGAGAATAGGAATTAGTTCTTCCTTAAATGTTTGATAGAATTCCCCCGGGAAGCCGTCTGGCCCTGGGCTTTTGTTTATTTGGAGATTTTTGATGACTGTTTCTATCTCCTTACTGGTTATGGGTCTGTTCAGGCTTTCTATTTCTTCCTGGTTCAGTTGTGGTAGTTTATATGTCTCTAGGAATGCATCCATTTCTTCCAGATTGTCAATTTGTTGGCATAGAGTTGCTCATAATATGTTCTTATAATTGTCTGTATTTCTTTGGTGTTAGTTGTGATCTCTCCTCTTTCATTCATGATTTTATTGATTTGGGTCCTTTCTCTTTTCTTTTTGATAAGTCTGGCCAGGGGTTTATCAATCTTATTAATTCTTTCAAAGAACCAGCTCCTAGTTTCGTTGATTTGTTCTATTGTTTTTTTGGTTTCTATTTCATTGATTTCTGCTCTGATCTTTATGATTTCTCTTCTCCTTCTGGGTTTAGGGTTTCTTTCTTGTTCTTTCTCCAGCTCCTTTAGGTGTAGGGTTAGGTTGTGTACCTGAGACCTTTCTTGTTTCTTGAGAAAGGCTGTACCGCTATATATTTTCCTCTCAGGACTGCCTTTGTTGTGTCCCACAGATTTTGAACCGTTGTGTTTTCATTATCATTTGTTTCCATGAATTTTTTCAATTCTTCTTTAATTTCCTGGTTGACCCATTCATTCTTTAGAAGGATGCTGTTTAGTCTCCATGTATTTGGGTTCTTTCCAAATTTCCTCTTGTGATTGAGTTCTAGCTTCAGAACATTGTGGTCTGAAAATATGCAGGGAATGATCCCAATCTTTTGATACCGGTTGAGACCTGATTTAGGACCAAGGATGTGATCTATTCTGGAGAATGTTCCATGGGCACTAGAGAAGAATGTGTATTCTGTTGCTTTGGGATGAAATGTTCTGAATAGATCTGTGATGTCCATCTGGTCCAGTGTGTCATTTAAGGCCTTTATTTCCTTGTTGATCTTTTGCTTGGATGATCTGTCCATTTCAGTGAGGGGAGTGTTAAAGTCCCCTACTATTATTGTATGATTGTTGATGTGTTTCTTTGATTTTGTTATTAATTGGTTTATATAGTTGGCTGCTCCCACGTTAGGGGCATAGATATTTACAATTGTTAGATCTTCTTGTTGGACAGATCCTTTGAGTATGATATATTGTCCTTCCTCATCTCTTATTATAGTCTTTGGCTTAAAATCTAATTGATCTGATATAAGGATTGCCACTCCTGCTTTCTTCTGATGTCCATTAGCATGGTAAATTCTTTTCCACCCCCTCACTTTAAATCTGAAGGTGTCTTCGGGTTTCAAATGAGTTTCTTGTAGGCAACATATAGATGGGTTTTGTTTTTTTATCCATTCTGATACCCTGTGTCTTTTGATTGGGGCATTTAGCCCATTAACATTCAGGGTAACTATTGAGAGATATGCATTTAGTGCCATTGTATTGCCTGTAAGGTGACTGTTATTGTATATTGTCTCTGTTCCTTTCTGATCTACTACTTTTAAGGTCTCTCTTTGCTTTCAATATTTCCTGTAGAGCTGGTTTGGTGTTTGCAAATTCTTTCAGTTTTTGTTTGTCCTGGAAGCTTTTAATCTCTCCTTCTATTTTCAATGATAGCCTAGCTGGGTATAGTATTCTTGGCTGCATGTTTTTCTCGTTTAGTGCTCTGAATATATCATGCCAGCTCTTTCTGGCCTGCCAGGTCTCTGTGGATAAGTCTGCTGCCAATCTAATATTTTTACCATTGTATGTTACAGACTTCTTCTCCCGGGCTGCTTTCAGGATTTTCTCTTTGTCACTAAGACTTGTAAATTTGACTATTAGGTGACGGGGTGTGGACCTATTCTTACTGATTTTGAGGGGGGTTCTCTGAACCTCCTGGATTTTGATGCTTGTTCCCTTTGCCATATTGGGGAAATTCTCTCCAATAATTCTCTCCAATATACCTTCTGCTCCCTTCTCTCTTTCTTCTTCTTCTGGAATCCCAATTGTTCTAATGTTGTTTCATCTTAAGGTGTCACTTATCTCTCGAATTCTGCCCTCGTGGTCCAGTAGCTGTTTGTCCCTCTTTTGCTCAGCTTCTTTATTCTCTGTCATTTGGTCTTCTATATCGCTAATTCTTTCTTCTGCCTCATTTGTCCTAGCAGTGAGAGCCTCCATTTTTGATTGCACCTCATTAATAGCTTTTTTGATTTCAACTTGATTAGATTTTAGTTCTTTTATTTCTCCAGAAAGGGCTTTTATATCTCCCGAGAGGGTTTCTCTAATATCTTCCATGCCTTTTTCGAGCCCGGCTAGAACCTTGAGAATCGTCATTCTGAACTCTGGATCTGACATATTGCCAATGTCTGTATTGATTAGGTCCCTAGCCTTTGGTACTGCCTCTTGTTCTTTTTTTTGTGGTGAATTTTTCCACCTTGTCATTTTGTCCAGAAAGAGTATATGAAGGAAGAAGTAAAATACTAAAAGGGTGGCAACAACCCCAGGAAAATATGCTTTAGTCAAATCAGAAGAGATCCCAAATCGTGAGGGGGGAGGAAAGGGGATATAAAGAGGTTCAGAAAGAAAAAAAGAAAAAAAAAGAAAAAAGAAAAGAGAAACAAATAAAAAAAGAAAACCAATAATGAAAAAATATAAAACGGAAAAAAAATATATATATAGGATAAACTAGTTAAAAAACGTTAAAAAAGAAAAGGGTAAAAGTTAAAAAAATTTAGCAGAAGAAGAGAAAAAAAATTGAAAAAGGAAAAAAAAATTAAATTAACTGCAAGGCTAAAGAATCATGGGAAGAAAGCCATGAGTTCCGTGCTTTGCTTTCTCCTCCTCTGGAATTCCGCTGCTCTCCTTGGTATTGAAACTGCACTCCTTGGTAGGTGAACTTGGTCCTGGCTGGGTTTCTTGTTGATCTTCTGGGGGAGGGGTCTGTTGTAGTGATTCTCAAGTGTCTTTGCCGCAGGCGGAGTCGCACCGCCCTTACCAGGGGCCGGGCTGAGTAATCCGCTCGGGTTTGCTTTCGGGAGCTTTTGTTCCCTGAGCGCTTTCCGTAGAGTTCCAGAGGACGGGAATGAAGATGGCGGCCTCCCAGTCTCCGACCCGGAGGAGCCGAGAGTCTGGGGCCCCACTCCTCAGTGCGCCCTCAGCGAACAGCGCCCAACTGCTCCCGTCACCCTGGCCTCCGGCCACGCTCCGAATTGACTGAGCCTGCGAGCGGTTCAAGGTAAACCCGAGCTTAGAGCTCACTCCTCGGCTCCGTCTCTGTAGCCGGCTTCCCCGTTCTAACACCTGTAAGCTCTGCGACACTCAGACACCCCCGATCCTTCTGTGACCCTGCGGGACCTGAGGCCACGCTGACCCCGCGTGCGCTTCACCCCGGTTAAGCCTCTGGAGCGATGTCCCTCAGCGGAACAGACTTTTAAAAGTCCTGATTTTGTGCTCCATGGCTCCGCCACTTGCCAGGAGCTGGCCCCTCCCCCTGCGGTCTGTCTTCCCGTCGCTTTGGATTCACTTCTCCGCCAGTCCTGCCTTTCAGAAAGTGGTTGATTTTCTGTTTCTAGAATTGCTGTTCTTCTTCTCTTCGATCTCCAGTTGGATTTGTAGGTGTTTGCAATCTTTAGATAAGCTATCTAGCTGATCTCCTGCTACCTGAAGTAGTCTCAGCCTGCTATTTCTCCGCCATCTTGACTCCTCCCCCCTACTTATTTACTTTTAAAAAGAATTTCTTTCTTTATTTGACAGAGAGAAAGAGGGAGAGAGAGAGAGAGCACAAGCAGGGGGAGTGGCAGGCAGAGGGAGAATCAGGCTCTCTGCTGAGCAGGGAGCCTGATGCAGGACTTGATCCCAGGATCCTGGGATCATGACCTGAGCCGAAGGCAGTTGCTTAACCAACTGAGCCCCCCATGTGCCTCACTTTATTTTATTTCAAGATGATAACAGTGTTTTGTTTGTTTGTTTGTTTTTCCCATTCAGGCTATTAACTCAATTGTTGTCAAAAACTCTGCACTCACCTGGCAATATATAAACACTGAATTCTAGGTACTCATCAGTGAATGTGAAACCTGGTTTTGTCAGTTATTAGTTGTGTGCCACGGACAACTTACCCCCTTGTGAGCCTGAACTCTTCATTTTAAACATGAGCTTGGATACTTTCCTGGTGACCTGACTCAGGCTTGGAGATGGAGGGGCTTGTAAAGTGCTGCTTCCTCACCCTCTGTATTTATCGTTGCTCATTTATCCGTTACTTTTTTGAAGGTAATTTTACCGAAAGACACTAAAAATAAAGGGAACAGCAAGAAAGCTTTTCAGGTTTCATTGTGTGTGTGTGTGTATGTGTGTGTGTGTGTGTGTGTGTGTGAATTCACTTGCCTATGCAGGAAATTGGTACCAAAAGAAATATCAAGAAGAATTATTTCCTGCCCTCAGGGGCTGACCTTCAAAAGGAGATAAGGTGGACTCACATACATCATTTTATTATTTTTGTGTTTCCCTAGTATTCTCTTATTCTAATGACAAGGGTGTGGTTCCTTTAGAAAGCGGGATTGCTCTAGCACATTTTATAAAACCAGTGAAATCATCTTTCCACTGTGAGCTATCCTTGGAAGGGAAAATGAGAATGGGAGGGAGAGATGTATTATTTCAAGGTAGTGGGCCATGAGCGACAGCTCCCACTGCTCGTGGTGTGCAGGAATGTTTCTGTAACCGAGCTTATAAACACAACATTCTTGACTAAGTGTGTTGTAGAATGGAAAAATCAATGACTACACTAGGAAAGAAACTGTCATCATAAACAAATACCATGGCTAGCATTGGTGGCACAGAAGGATTGTAGGCTTGATGTAAAAGCTGGTGAAGATGCTCAAGTTACTAAAAAGAGCCCAAGAAAATCAGTTCTAATTTTCCTGATTGTTTCCCAGAATGTACAGATGAAAGACCTACTCTGGTGTAGTTGAATTTGGCTGCTGTTATATAAAATTTTACAAAGCTTAGGAGATCTTTATTATTTTTTTCCCCCTAAGAACCAGTGGAATTCTGATGTTTCACATGGGAATTGTGTTTGAAATCTGAATACAGATGTGTGTTTATGTCTTAATTTCCTATCAACACAGATGTTTACTTCAGAAACACAGTCATTCTGGATGCTTCCTGGATTCTCACCCAGTTTTTCCACAAGAACGTTGTCTTGTCTTATGAAACAGAGCAGCTGCTGGGATATTTAACACTTTTTGGAAAATTCTAACTTTTTTTTTAAAAAATGAGGCTTTCTACAGGGGTGAGAATTTTGGTTTCGTGTTAGAATCTCTTCTCTGAAGGGAATTTGGTTAACTCGTATGGGCTGAGGGGTGGGAATGAGAGACTAGAGGTAGAAGTAGAATAGGTGGAATTACCAACACACACATTGCTGTCATGGTAAAAGGGGGATGAAAATCAAAATAATGAAATATCCTTATTTTGTAATAGAAGGTTAGACTGCTGTCAGTAGACCTGGTTTCCAGGATCAGAAAACCACAAGTTTTATTTTCTTTTTAAAGATTTTATTTATTTATTTGACAGAGATCACAGGTAGGCAGAGAGCAGAGAGGCAGTCAGAGAGAGAGGAAAGGAAGCAGGATCCCTGCTGGGCAGAGAGCCCGATGCAATGCGGGGCTCTATCCCAGGACCCTGGGATCATGACCGGAGACGAAGGCAGAGGCTTTAACCCACTGAGCCACCCAGGTGCCCCCACAAGTTTTATACTATGTCTAATTCACAGTAAATGAGACAGAATTCTACTCTGTATTGTGTAGAGCATTCTTCTTCTTCTTAAAGATCATTTATTTATTAGAGAGAGAGAAAGCGAGAGAGAGAGCATGAGCGGGGGGAGGGGCAGATGGAGAGGGAGAGGCAGACTACCCAGTGAGCAGGGAACCTAATGAAGGGCTCAACCCCAGGACCCTGTGATCCTGACCTGAGGCAAAGTTGGACACTTAACTGACTAAGCCACCCAGGTGTCCTTGTGTAGAGCTTTTCTAAACTCTAAGTAAATCAAGTAAACTGGGCACTCTATAACCAGTCTTAGAACATTCGACTCAGTGTAATACAGGATTATACTATAGTTTTCAGATATCTTTGTCTTTCCCTTTTTAAAAGAGATTTATTTTTATGTAATCTTTATACCCAACATGGCACTTGAACTCAAACCTCAAGATCAAGAGTTGTTCTCTCCACTGACTGAGACATCCAGGCGCCCCATACATTTTTATCTCTGCAATTTCTCTATTCCTCTCTTTGAATCAAGTTAGAATAAGAGAAAGGATCTTTATCTCAAATTCAGGGTCTCTTGCAAGTGAGATTTGGTAGACAATTTTGAGAAAGGTTTTTATAAAGATTTGGAACAACTTAAACAATTTTTGGAAAATTCATCTAAGGATTCCTGTTTATGTGCCCCCTTCTCCAATTTGTAAGTTCTCCTGTAGCAGTGTTTTAGACTTCTGACTAGATTATGTATCTGTATGCCATTTGTTCCAAGCTGTGTAAAAAGCAGTGTAGATGAGGGCTTGTGGGCTTACTGACCTGTGTGTGGGCTGGTGGCTACTGGGTGCTGCTACTGCAATGGGTTAAAGAAATCCTTCATGACAAAGAACGATCTTAAGCAACGTGGTGGATTCAGAAGCTCATGAAAAGAGGCTGCCAACACTAACATCTTCAAAACAAGATCTTTTACCTCAGATTGCAAATGTCAGTGAAATGAAGCTTTATCATTCTTTGGCTGCTGTGCAGCTTTCAGCAATGGAGCAATCACATTTCCCGTTCAGAAGGTCCTTTGTCGGCAGCTGCTGTATGGAATCAAAACCCAGGACGCAGTACTGCAGTTGGGGAGGGGTGATTCCGAGATGTGTGGAATCCTTTCCCTCACTGATGCAGAAGACGACACTAGCACTTAGGTTTGCTCTATGTGAGGTCTTAGCTTGCCTTTCCCGAAAGTGGATCAGGACCCTTGAGTTTGCAACCAATACTGTGGCAAAAGTACTTGCAGTGACAGCAGAAGCAATTTCCACCTCACTGGAAAGAGTTCTACCTCTTAGTGATTGTGTTATGGAAGTTCTTGGAGGAGGTAACCCCATCTGACCCTTGGTTCTGTGCAGCTTATAGTGACTTTATATAGATCCTTTGATAGGTGCCTATTTTTAATACAAATGATTCTAAAACTTTATTGGCCTCTTGTCTGCTTCAGCAATTTTTAGATTTTGGGCCAGTGTTGGTTAGAATCCAGCACACTCACTACTGTGGGTAAGTAGTACAGTAATCTTAAAGGCAGCTGGACATTGTGAAGAGTAACAGCTGAAGTCAAGCAGTTCTAGGCTGCATCCTGGCATTGCTCCTTCCTATCTGTATTAGTCAAGGGTCTCCAGAGAAACAGAGTCAATAAGATTTATGCATCTATCTGTCCGTCCATCTGTCCATCCATCCATCCATCCATCCAACCATCCATCCTTACTTATGAGGAATTGGCTCACAATCTGCCATCTGCAAGCTGGAGCCCCAGTAAAGCCAGGGTATAATTCTAAAGGCCTGAGAACCCCATTCCCATGGTGTATATCCCAGTCCAAAATCAGGGGAAGATAGGAGTCCCAGATCAAGCTGACAGCAGGAAAGGGGGTAAATCTTTCCTTTCTGTGTTTGTTTTTTTTTTTTTTCCTTCAGTAGATTGAATGATGCCCACCTTTTCAGGGAGGGGAATTTACTTCTGTTAGTCCACCCATTAAAATACTGCTCTCATTGGGAAACGCCCTATATAGATGCAGAAATAATGTTTAATTTGGGCACCCCAATGGCCCAGTCAAGATGACACATAAAATTAACCATCACACAAACTGAATGACTTTTAGGAAACTTACTAATGCTTTGTACTTCAGTATTTTTTCACTGAAAATGCAGAGATAATAGCTACTTTGTTATACCATACTGAGGATCTGAAGACAGTTTATTCAAAGTATCTAACATAAGGTAGGAAATTTATTTCTTTTCAATACATTTTTGTGAAGGGGCATCAATCAATGAAAACAATTTTGTTCAAAAGCAGCACATACTTATTATAGAAAATTTAGGACAAACACAAAGAAGAAAATAAAAATCCTATAACCTTAACACTATTAACCTTTTAGTGGATAATATTTTCCCATTTATATCTTCAGTATACATTAGTGTAAATCTTTCAATGATTAAGTTTTATTGTAGTATCTCAAATTTTTTTGTTTAATATTTATTTATTTATTTTAATTAAAAATTTTTTTTTAGTGTTCTAAGATTCATTGTTTATGCACCACACCCAGTGCTCCATGTAATACATGCCCTCCTTAATACCCACCACCAGGCCCTCCCAACCCTCCACCCTACTCCCCTCCAAAACCCTCAGTTTGTTTCTCAGAGTCCAAAGTCTCTCATGGTTCATCTCCCCCTCTGATTTCCCCCAACTCACTTCTTCTCTCCTTCACCCAATGTCCTCTTTGTTATTCCTTATGTTCCACAAGTAAGTGAAACCATATGATAATTGACTCTTTCTGTTTGACTTGTTTTACTCACCATAATCTCCTCCAGTCCCGTCCATGTTGATATAAAAGTTGGGTATTCATCCTTTCTGATGGAGGCACAATACTCCATAGTGTATATGGACCACATCTTCCTTATCCATTCGTCCGTTGAAGGGCATCTTGGTTCTTTCCACAGTTTGGTGACCGTGGCCATTGCTGCTATGAACATTGGGGTACAGATGGCCCTTCTGTTTACTACATCTGTATCTTTGGGGTAAATACCCAGTAGTGCAATTGCAGAGTCATAGGATAGCTCTGTTTTTAATTCCTTAAGGAATCTCCACACTGTTTTCCAAAGTGGCTGCACCAACTTGCATTCCCACCAACAGTGTAAGAGGGTTCCCTTTCTCCACATCTTTTCCAATACTTGTTGTTTACCGTCTTGTTAATTTTGGCCAACTGGTGTAAGGTGGTATCTCAATGTCATTTTGATTTGAATCTCCCTGATGGCTGATGATCATGTGTCTGTTAGCCATTTGTATGTCTTTTTTGGAGAAGTGTCTGTTCATGTCTTCTGTCCACTTTTTGACGTGATCATCTGTTTTGTGTGTGTTGAGTTTTTTATAGATTTTGGATATTAGCCCTTTGTCTGTGGTGTCATTTGCGAATATCTTCTCCCATTCTTTGGGTTGCCTCTTTGTTTTGCTGTTTCCTTTGCTGTGCAGAAGATTTTGATCTTGATGAAGCCCCAAAAGTTCATTTTTGCTTTTGTTTCTTTTGCCTTTGGAGACAAACTTCTTGAAAGAAGTTGTTGTGGCTGATGTTGAAGAGGTTACTGCCCATGTTCTCCTCTAGGATTTTGATAGATTCCTGCCTCACGTTGAGGTCTTTTATCAATTTCGAGTTTATCTTTGTGTGTGGTGTAAGAGAATGGTCAAATTTCATTCTTCTATACATAAGTGTCCAATTTTCCCAGCACCATTTATTGAAGAAACTGTCTTTTTTCCACTGTATATTTTTTCCTGCTTTGTTGAAGATTATTTGACCATAGAGTTGCGGGTCCATATCTGGGGTCTATACTCTTCCACTGGTCCATGTGTCTGTTTTTGTGCCAATGCCATGCTGTCTTGGTGATCACAGCTTTGTAGTAAAGCTGTGTGATGCCCAGTTTTGTTTTTCTTTTCCAACATATCCTTAACAATTTGGGGTCTCTTTTGGTTCCATACAGATTTTAGGGTTGTTTGTTCCAGCATTTTGAAAAATGCCGATGGAATTTTGTTTGGGGTGGCATTGGAAGTATAGATTGCTCTAGGCAGTATAGACTAAAGTAACAATGTTTATTCTTCCGATCCGTGAGCATGGAATGCTTTTCCATCTTTTTGTGTCTTCTTCTCAATTTTACTGATTGCACAGCATTTTATTGTTTGGGTATACTATAATTTATTAATCCTTTATTGTGTGTATATATGTTTTGCTACTACTGACATCCTTGTATATGCATTTTTGTGCATATGCATAGTTATTTACTTGGGGTAAACTCCTATAAATAGAATCACTGGGTCAAAAATTGTGCATCTTTTAAAGATATTTGATAGGACTTGCTTAATTGTCTTGACAAATGCTGCATCAATAGATACTCTCAACAGGAATGTATGGCAGTGACAATTTTTCTTTACTCCTTCCATCTCTGGGATACAAAAGTGACATATTATCTGACTTTGCATTTAAAAGCTTGTTAGTGAGTTTAAAATTTATTAATCTTTTCTATTGCTTTCCCTCCCCTTTTTGAATTGCTTTTGTGTGTCCTTAAAAATAAAAAAAAGAGACTTTTTAAAAGAGTAATTTTACGTTCTTAACAAAATTGAATGAAAGCTGTTGAGATTTCCCATATATCTCCTGCCCTTACACATGTATAGTCTCCCTGATTATCAGCATTGCTCAACAGAGTGGTGCATTTTTTATAACTGATGAACCTACATTGACATATCATTATCACCCAAAATCCGTAGTTTGATCTAGGGTTCACTCTTGGTTTGAATGTTCTATGGGTTTGGACATATGTATAATGACATTTATTATGTTATAATCATTATAATATCATACAGAGTATTTTCATTGCCCTAAAGTCCCCTGTGTCCTACCTATTTATCCTTCTCTTCCTCCTGACCTCTGGCAACCACTGAACTTTTTACTGTTTCCATAGAGTTGACTTTTTCAGAATGTCATATAACTAGAATCAAACTATATGTAGCCTTTTTGGATTGGCTTCTTTCACTTGGTAATATGTGTTTAAGGTTCATTCATTTCTTTTCATGGCTTCATAGATCATTTCTTTTTAGAACTGAATAACGTTCCGTTGTCTGGATGGATGTACCACAATTTATCCATTCACCTACTGAAGGGCATTTTGGTTGCTTCCAAGTTTTGGCAATTATAAATAAAGCTGCTATAAACATCTGTGTGTAGGTTTCTGTGTGGAAATAAGTTTTCAGCTTCTTATGGTAAATACCAAGGAGCATGATTGCCCGATTGTATGGTAAGAATATGTTTAGTTTTGTAAGAAACTGCCAAACTGTCTTTTATAATGGCTATACCATTTTGCATTTTGACCAGCTATGTATGAGAGTTGTTGTTGTCCCACATCCTTACCAGCATTTGGTGATGTCAGCATTAGAGATTTTGGCCATACTAATAGGTATCAAATCATATCTCTTTGTGGTTTGAATTTGCATTTTCCTGATGTCATATGATGTGGAGCATCCATCATATGCTTATTTGCCATCTGTGTATCTTCTTTGGTAGGTGTCTGTTAAGATCTTTGACCCACTTTTTAATCAACTTATTGTTAAGTGTTAAGAGATCTTTGAGTTTTAGACAGATGAATGTCCTTTATCAAATTTTTTTGCTGATATTTTTTCCCAGTTTGTGGATTGTCTTCTAATTTTCTTGATGTTGCCTTTTATAGAGCAAAAGTTTTTAATTTCAATGAAGTCTAGTTTATTTTTTTCATTCATGGATCATACTTTTAGAGTTATATCTAAAAAGTCATTACCATATCCAAGGTGAGCTCCTTGAGGGCAAGGGCTGTGTTCTCTGTACTCTACAACTCTGAAACCCCAGTACAAGAACAATGCCTGGCACACAACTGGTGTTCCAAAACTATTCATTAAATCAACAGAAACAATGTTCTCATATGGTAGGTCCAAGAATACTGTTTATAAAATGTTTTAGTAGCAGTATGGATTAAGCGAACTTTTGTGAGCTGATTTGAGAATTAGACCTTCAGGAGCAACATGTTTCTGGAGGAAAGAATGCTGGGATGTTCACATTTATTTTCAGCACTAAAACAATAGTTTTGTTCCCAAATTCTGAAGGATCCATTGTACTCTTCTGAGATTGGCACAATTCCTCCTAGACTCAGTGGAAATCATATGCCCATGGGAGAGAATCTGGCTGCAGTTGAATAGATGTTGGAGCAATACTAATAAATCTCAGAGTGAATATAGTTTGCATGTGCAATAGCTTATTCCCATAATTCAGAGTTTCCTGAGTGACTGAGAAGCTCCAAGGTAGAGCACATCCCAAGATCATTTCCACACAGTGCTGAGCTATTACTAAACTCTGACCCGTTAAATGTCTCATTCAACACCCATAGAGTTTGTGAAGCAATGCTATTCAATTTGCTGTATCATTTCACAATATTAATTGTGATTCCTAATATAGGGGGGATACTGAGAATGTGCAGTTGGCTCACAGTCTAATGAAGAACACCCTTAACTTTCTTTCCTCTTCAGTGTGAATTTTTCAGCACTGATGCAGCAGTAGTGGGTTCAATTTAATCAAAGTTTTCCAGAATTTTTCTTGCTGAGGAGTGAATCACTGCATTTTCTGATGAATTATGGGAGGAACATACATGTATTTTCAAGTTTGTAGCGTGCAATGTGGTATGTTGTAAGACAGTCATGTGAAATTTTTCAGAAATAGTTTGGTTTCTTTTCTAGCTCTTTATAATCTGTCTTCAACATATATTTTGAATCTCATTTCTTGTTCTCAGTTTTGTACTTTACACATCAGTGACATAGTGTTTGGCATGCCCCTGAAGGCATCATACACAGTGGCTGCTTCAAAATTATATAGAAGAGGCCTAGGGTAGACAATCTGGTTGGAATAAGGGACTAAATATTTACTTTGGAGTTTCGTTTATATAGCAGGCCCACTGCTCATATGTGGGAGAATATGATCTTTGGTCCGAGCTGCCATAATCTTTTGTTAAGATGTTGTAATAACCTCATAACTGATACCCTTACTTACACCTTTGCTTTTACAGTCTATCTCCAATATATCTTTTGAGCAACATACCTGGTCTCTTATTCTCACACAGTAGACCAAGTGGTCTTGTTAACGCAGAAGTCAGATCTTGTCATTCCTCTGATAGAGTCTTCTGATATCTTCCTATTTTCACTCCAAATAAAAGCCAAACTCCTTACAATATGTCCTACGCTACCAGGACTCCTGTACCTTCTTAGTCCTTTACTTCTCTTGCTTATCTTGGCCTCCTGGCTGTTCTTTGAGCAGGCCCATATGTTCCTGGCTTTTTTCACGGGCTTTCTTATTGTCTCTACTACATGTTGTCTGGACACCCACATGATGCCTCTCCCCCTTTATCATTTGCTTCAACACCTTTTTCATCTCACTTGCCCTCTCTACTCCATTTGACATTGCTTATTTCCCCCATTTGTAGAAACTATTCTCTTGGATCGTGGGCACTACTTCCTTCTAGAATTATTCATACCTGTTTGATCATTCATTTTTGGTTTCTTTCATGGGCTGCTCCTCTGTTGTCTCTTCTTTCACTGTCAGGTATTCACTTCTAGTCCCTGGTAGTTCTTGTCACCTGTTATTTTCTTGAGCAATATTATCCTCTCTGAGGTTTTTATTTTTAAAATGTTCTTATTTTGATTCCAGGTAGTTTAATGTACAGTGTTTAATTAGTTACAGTATAGTGATTCAACAATTCTATACATGACTCGGTGCTCATCCTGATAAGTGTACTCTTAATCCCCTTCACCTATTTCACCCAGCTCCCACCTGCCTCCCCTCTGATAACCATCAGTTTGTTCTCCATAGTTAAGAATCTGTTTCTAATTTTTTTAAAAGATTTTATTTGTTTATTTGACAGACAGAGATCACAAGAGACAGTAGAGAGAGAGAGAGAAGGAAGCAGGGTCCCCACGGAGCAGAGAGCCTGATGTGGGGCTCGATCCCAGGACCCCAGGATCTTGATCCGAGCTGAAGGCAGAGGCTTTAACCCACTGAGCCAGGCGCCCCTCTAATGTTTTTAATTACTGCTTTTATGCTCATAACTTTACAATCTCTTTCTTGAGCCCAGCTCTCTCCCTTGAGATTCAGAAGCCAAGGTCCTGCTATTGGCTGAACATTTCCATCTAGAGCTTTATGCGTACCTCAAAATTAGCATGTTTAAAAGGAATTTATCTTCTTCGCTCAGTGGGCTCTTCTGTCCGTGTTTCCTATCTCAGTAGGTGGTATCATCTAGCCGGTTAAAAGTTATCTTGAGTCCTCTCTCCCCTTCCCTCCTCACAGCCAAATATCAAATTTTGCTGACTGTATCTCTCAAATAGTTCTTAGATTTTTTTCCTCCCTTTTTAAACTTCTTACCTATAATGGATTCAATGGTGGTCCCAAAAATATATGTTCAAATCCAAATCCCTGGAACTTTTGAATGTTACCTTATATGGAAAAAGAGTGTTTGCATATGTAATTAAATAAAGGATCTTGTGATATCATCCTGATTATCTGGGTGGACTCCAGATCCAATGACAAGTGTTCTAATAAGAGAAAGGCAGGAGGAGAATTGTGACGGAAGGGGAGAAGACATGGACACATGGAGGAGAAGGCAATATAAAACTGAAGACGGGGGAACCTGTGAGGCTTAGTTGGCAAAGCATCTGTCTTCAGCTCAGGTCATGATCCTGTGGTCCTGGAATCAAGCCTAACACTGAGCTCTGTGTTTAGTGGGGAGCCTGCTTCTCCCTTTGCCTGCAGCTCCCCCTGCTTGTACCCTCCCTTTCTGTCCAATAAATAAATAAAATCTTAAAAAAAAAAAAAAGAAAGTAAAGGTAGCAGATTGGGGGCATGTGGCCGTAAGTCAAAGTCAAGAAATGATGATGACCACAAAAAGCAGGAAGAGGCAATGAAAGATTTTGGACTTACAGTTTCCAGAAATAGGAGACTGTGGAAGAATATATTTCTGTTGTTTTTAGCCACCCAGTTTGTCAAAAATTATTGTGGCTGCCACAGGAAATTGATACGCTACCTTTGTCAGTTTAGATCTTTGTAGTCTGTCTTGGATTAGTCTGATAGCTTCCTCACGGTCTCTCAGCCTCTGGTCTTAGCCCTCCTCAGTTGTACTGTTTACTGTGCAGCCAGAGTACTTACACTCAAGGCTTGATTTGGCCTTGTCCTTTTCATGTTTCAATCTGTCTCATTCCCCTGCACCTGTCACAGACTCCTGCATAACTTTAATGCTTATTCAGTCTGTACTGCTCTGCCCCATTATTTTTTTTTATTTCATTGGTCCTGTAGACCCTCACACTTGGATCAATCCAGCCAACAAGTGTGTCTACTTCTACATTAGACTATTGGAAAAATTCATATAATTGTGTAGATTTTTGCTGCTATATTTTTGTGGTCTCCAGTCTCAGACTGGTTTTCCAAAACTGACTGATAATCTGGTCAGCTCCCTCTCTTGATGGTTCTCAGTGGCTCTTCTAAAACTTCATCATTGCCCTCAAATATCTTCTGTTTTGTTTGTTTTGTTCCTGCCCCCACCCCTAGTTCCCCGCTCCAACTAATGGATAAACTTACCTTGCCTTTCATGAGAGAAACTTCATGGTTCTCATGATAATATTGCTCAGTTTCCTGTCCCATCCCCATCAAATTTCATAACATTATCTCAGCTTTCCTCCAGTTTCTGAGAAAGACATATCTCCTCACTCTTGTGCTGGTGATTTTTTCTATTCTTAAAAAAGCAAAACAAAGCAACAAACCATATCCAGGACTCAATTTATTACTTCCTCTTTGATTATATTTTTAGCCCTTTCTATGGGCTACTTCTCTAATACTGGTAAACATGCAGACATCTTTCTTGTTTTAAACAAACCAAGCTCTCAACACTTTAAAAATTATGTGACCTCCTTTGATAAAGTAAGAAAAAATTTGTAGGTATAGACTAAGCTCTCTTAAAAACAAATGGGGTGCCTGGGTGGCTCGGTTGTTAAGTGTCTGCCTTTGGCTCAGGTCATGATATCAGGATCCTGGGATCAAGCCTTGCATCTCCTGCTCGGCGGGAAGCCTGCTTCTCCCTCTCCCACTCCCTGTGCTTGTGTTCTCTCTCTCGCTGTGTCTCTCTGTCAAATAAATAAATAAAATCTTAAAAAAAAAAAAAAAAGACCCTCAGTGAAGGCTTTGAAAAGAACTCTGAACTTTTGTTTTTGTTTTTGTTCCATTTTATCCAAAGAGGAAAAGAGACAAATTAAAGAAATTAAAGAAATAGGTTAAGTGTCTGCCCATGTTACCAGCTATTTGCTGATAATAACATTTCTTCTTTTGTGACTGGAAGGAAGGGCAAATTACTTTGCTTTCATCAACAATTCCCACTCTTGCAATTCTGATATACTCAGCACTGGGCCCTACTAGCACCGTCTGCTACTATCTACTAACAAGTTTGTACCTGCCTCATGGGGTAGTGGGAGTGAGGATGAGTCCTGCAAAGAGAAGATGCCTCGGCAGAAACTTAAAAAGAAGAAGTAGGAATTTTCCACACAGTGACAGGGAGGCAGGAGAGTCAGAGTAAGACAGTCAGAGAAGGAGCTGTGGATGATGGAAGCAGAGGTTGGGGTAAAAAGGTGGAAAAAGCAATGAACCAAAGAAAGAGGGTAGCCTCTGGAGGCTGTAGATTATCCTCCAAAGCTTTCTGAAGGAACATACTCCTGCTGATACTTTAATTTTAGCCCCGAGTGACCCTTTTTCAGTCTTCTCCTGAACTGTAAGATAATACTTTTATGATGTTTTTAAGCCACTAAGTTTGCGGTAATTTGTTAAAGCAGCAATAGGAAACCAAAATGCTGGGCACAGAACACAGTCAGAACACAGTATGAATTTCCTTTTTTAACCTAGAACTTAGTGACAAGTTGTTTTAGATCGTATCCAGGGAGTGCTCTCATTTTAAGAGGCTATGACTGGCTCACCAAAGCAGCTGAGGGCTTATTCACCCCGAAGCCACCATGACTGACTCATTGTCTTATGGACTTTCCCTTGGACCCTTGTCTTCCCACCTTCTTTACTTCCCTTCATGTTCTCTGGTCACCATGTTACCCAACCACTTGTCCTGACCTGCACCCAGGCTTATGAGCTACTTTCTTGCTAGGACTTAGTTAATAAGCCCTAGACGTCTCAGTTTCTCCACTTGGTTTGTTTGTTTGTTTATTTATTTATTTATTTATTTTGAGGAGTTTATTTATTTATTTTACACACACACACACACACACACACACACAGAGACAGCAAGAGAGGGAACACAAACAAGGGGAGTGAGAGAGGGAGGAGCAGGCTCCCTGCTGAGCAGGGAGCCCGATGCAAATGTGGGGCTCGATCACGTCATAACCTGAGCTGAAGGCAGATGAAATGACTGAGCCACCAGGTGCCCCTTCCACTTGGTTTAAATGTAAGCACATATTGGTCCTTTCTGGCTTAATGCTCCTTGCCAGTCTGAGAAGATAACTGGCTTTTCGCATAAAGGTCCTCAACCGCAAGGACCCTATTGGGATCAACCAATCTAATCACCAGTCTGGACAGCATTCAGATGCACACATTCATTTCAATGTACAGTTGCACCTGAGCATTTGACTGTGTTTGCTCATCTGTTTATTCATGTGTTAAACAGTAATTTGTTGAACAGCTACTCTGTGCCAAAGATTTGGATAGAAACTAGGGATATATAGATAAGTTATGGTCTGTATCATTAAGGAGTTCATAGTCTAATGTGGAAGACAAATGTAGAGGTAATTATTAAATAATGTCATAAGGGCAGAGTTGGAAATATGCATAGGCTGTCATTGATCTCAGAGGAGAGAAGCTTTCCTGGGGTAGTGGGAGTGGGGATGAGTCCTTCAAGGAGGAGATGCCTCAGCAGAAACTTAAAAAGAAGAAGTAAGAATTTTCCATACAGTGACAGGTGTACATTGAGGAGGGTGTGAATAGAGAACACATAGTGATATGTGTTCAGAATAAAAAGGGACAAATTAAGCAAAAGCACATGGAATTAAGGGAATGTGAAAAGAATAACAAGCAGTTGAATCTAATTGGAATATCGAGTGTGAAGCAGAGTTGGGAAAAGGTTGGAGTGTTGGCAGGGGCCAGACCTTGGAGGACCTTGCATGCTCTGGACTGAGCTCAACCCTAGTATCTGGTTGGCTGTCATTGGAATGCATCCAAGTCATCAACACTGTTCAAAAAAAAAAAAAAAAAAAAGCAGCGAGCAAGAAGGCAAAGATGCCTGATACAGGTGGATTCATTGAAGGGATCATCTTTGTTGCTTGCATGAAAAGGATCTCAGATATTGGACTTTTCTAAATCCTCTCCAGGAGGCTCAAACCATGAATAGTCCCATTGCAATGTTGTGATGCTCAAGAAAAACACTATTGCAATAACTTAATACTTTTCTACCCACATTTAGATGGCTCTTGAATGATTCAGAAGGAAAATTTGAATGGATATGGTTAGAAGCAGCTTAGGAAGTTTCCTTAGAAAGGTTAAGTAATATGAGAAGAGCCATCCATAGATAACTAAATAATGGGCATTGGAAGGTTCCTTTCCTTAATTCCTTCACTGACTCCCATCAACTTCCTGCCCCTGACACCCACTGCTTTCCAAGAAAACCTCTTAATCCTTAGGTAATTTGGGCTGAAGATACTTCTAATTCCTGAGCAGCATTAGATTATCTGCAGAACTTCCCAGATGCTAAATGACAGGCAAATTATTTAGGTCTTTTAATTCCAGGAGGCAGGGTAGTATAGCTGAAAGGGCATAAAATGTGAAGTCAGCCTTATCACTGAATATTTACCTACTTTATAGCAGGCTGTTAGGTGCTCAGAAAACAAGGATAAGCCCTGTGCCTGATTTCTGGAAGCTGACAGTGAAATGGAGGAGATCTAGAACTTTAATAACAATGTGGTAATGAAATGATAGGGCTCACAGGATACTGTAGAGCAAGAGATGAGACATTTAGCCAAGACCAGAGTGAGGGCTCACAGAAAGATAAGCCCTTAGCTGGGACTTGAAGTTTGGGAAGAAATTAACTGGGAAAAGAAAGCGAGGTTAAGGCACATTTTATTTCCCTCTTTTCTAATCTGTGTTTCATTTTTTTTTGTGTCTTACCACAGAGTCTCTTTATGGTCTGTACACAGAAGGTTTGTGGTCCGAATGCGTCACTGTTTACATATCTTCATTAAGTTCTTGTTTGATTGGAAGGAAAAGATCATTTATTTCTGGATTAGATGACCTGAATCAGCAGTTTACTCAGGGTTTCCTAATGGATACCATTCAAAGCAGAATACATTTATTTACAAGGGCCTTGTCCTTTGAGGTGATACCCAAGCAGCCCATTAGCTTTGTTTGATGTCTCATTAGTACACAGGCAGTTGTTTGGGGATGCAGTAGGAGTAGTGCGGAGAACCACAGATGTGGCCTATTTATGGACAGTCTGACTGTTAGAGAACGAATGGTCTGCTGGCCTCACTCGGTTCCTAGAGAATCACAAGCTCTCTCATTTCCCCTCTTCCCCACGCCACACCTCTGCCCCCAGAGTGGTCTCTCTTTTTCTTTTGTTGGTTATTCGTCTACTTAACAGTGCCTTTGAGAATATGATGAAAACCAAGACTCTTTATTTAAGAAGATGCATGAGATCAGACAAAAGCAATTAAAGAGTGCCGAGATTTTCCCCACCACCTCCTTGCCTGGCAAATAGAATCTTCAGTAAGGGAAGCGACTTTTTCTCTCCCTCCAAAGATTTCTTCTTGCAGAATAGAAACCAAGTTGTACTATGTGATAAAGTTTCCTAGAGAGAAGGAGAAAAAGAGATGGGTAGAAAGGGAAATGCTTTAGGCAGTGGAGGGTTGGTGCTGGAGGAGTAGTTTTTCCTGGGTTTTTGAGGAGAGAGATTCTGGAATAACTGCAGAAAAGAAGTAAAATGGGCAGGAGAGCAAAAGGCATTTTCTTTAAGTGCTTTTACACATTGCGAGTTTGAGTGCCTTTGAAAAGTAAGAGTAAAATATAGAATTTCTTATTTTTATTTATTTTTGCCATTGCACTGTGCTTCTTGGCTGTAACAGGGCTTTGAGAGAAGATCACATTGGGTACATAGGCCTCTTCACATGATTCTGTAAATATAACATGGAGGAAATTGTGGATCACCCACCACCCAAGCCTAGTTGTAGGTATCCAGGTTAAGAATATCTGCTGTGGTGTTTGGATTACTGCAGTAATCTGCTAATTCATCTTCCTATCACCACTTTTCTTCTTCTCCCATATTTTCTGTATTATAGTCACATGGGTATGGTGCATAAACAATGAATCTTGGAACACTGAAAAAAAGATGTAAATTGGATTATATAATTTTCTTGCTTATATCATTTTAATGGCTTGTCTATTTGCTTAAGTTTCATGTCCTGAATTGTGTTCCCTCCAAATTCACATGTTGAAGTCCTAACCCCCAGGGCCACAGAATGTGACTGTATTTGGAGATAGAGTCTTAAAGAAGTAATTAATTAAAATGATGTCATTATGGACCTAGTCCAGTATGACTGGTACCATTATTGGGAGAGGAGATTAGGTCCAGAAGAAAGACACATAAAGAAACCAGGAGAAGATGGTCATCTACAAACCAAGGAAAGGGCCTCTGAAGAGCCTTGCTGACAACCTTGCAGACACCTTGATCTTGGACTTCTAGCCTCCAGAATTGTGAGACAGTAAATTTCTGTTGTTTAAGCCACCCAGTCCTAGCAAACTTATGTAGTAAATAAGATCCAAACTTTTTTTTTTTTTTTAAAGATTTTATTTATTTATTTGACAGACAGAGATCACAAGTAGACAGAGAGGCAGGCAGAGAGGCAGGCAGAGAGAGGGGGAAGCAGGCTCCCCATGGAGCAGAGAGCCCTATGTGGGGCTTGATCCCAGGACCCTGGGTTCATGACCTGGGCCAAAGGCAGAGGCTTTAACCTTGAGCCACCCAGGTGCCCCGAGATCCAAACATTTTATAATGTCTTACAAAGTTCTGTGTAAGATTTGATCCTGCGTAATTTCCTCTTGCTCTTTAAACTCTAACCATCATGGTGTTCTGATGACAGGACCTTAAAAAAGTTATTTAATCTTCATGCTCATTGTTCCTTGTGTCTAAAGTCGTTGTCCCCTCAGTACCTCCACCCTCACCCCTCTGTGTAGCTAGCTCATTTTTATCCTTTCTCTCTCAGTTTGTTACCTCTGACTGTCTCTAGCCCTCTGCCCCATTTATAACTAGCATGCTAACCCCATGGGGGCAGGACATCATTTGGTCCTTCTCATCCTCTTTTTACTCCAGACCAAATGTTAACAGTTGGCTCCATTTCTAAGTCTAATGGACACTCCTACTGCTCACCTTACTTGACCACTCAGCAACATCTATCAGAGTAGACTCTCTCCTTCTGGCCAAACTCTCTTCCTTGACTTCTGTTGGATCCATGCTTGCTTCCAACTCTGTGGCCACTCTTCGACCTCTTTCTCCTTCCTCCTCATCTTCTTCTGGCTTGTAGCATTTTTTAAGACTTGATCCTAGATTCTCCCTTATTGTTAACTCTCTCTAGTTTTTCCAAAATGCAAATGAATCACTGCCCATGTTAATACCTGTAGTCCAGATTTTGTTGACATTTAAGATACTGGAAACACTTAAACTTCAATATACCCAAGTCAGAATTTATAATCCTCTTTCCAAAGCCTGTTTCTCTTGCAGATTTTGTTACATTGGAGACTGCACCACCATCCAACCAGCTGTGGAAATCATCTATCCCCTGTTTCCAGTCTGTGATTAAAATCCTTTTGATGTTGTTGCCTAAATATCCCTAAAGTGTTCCCACATATCTCTTTATCCCTGCTACTCTTGCCAGGTCCAAGCTACTGACCTCTTTCCTGCACCGTTACTGCAATATTCCCCTACTGGTCTCCTGGTATTAACTCCTGTTTGTGTCCTTTCTATTCTCCAATGCTACTACTAATATGTGAAACATATTTCAAAAACACAGATCTAAACATTTTTCTATGTAAAACCTTTCAAATTCTCCCCATTGCTCTTAGGATAACAACTAAAAACATCAACATGGCCTTCCGTTCCACCATGTCTGTTTCATCCTGAGTCTCTTCCGTCATTCATCTCCCTTTTGGTCACAACTATTTTCATGTGGTTCCTGATATGGCTCATGCTCCTTCTTTCCTCAGGGCCTTTCTACTCATTGCTCTCATTCCGCTGCCCACCCCACCTCATACCACTTCACTTAGATTACTTCAACTTGTTCTTCAGATCTTTGCTCATCAGGTCCACTTCCTAAGTTTACTTTCAATGCACTGAATGAAGGTTGTAGTGATATTTGAGTGATTGGAGAAGGTACCTGTACTGGTTAGGCTAAGGGTAGAATATTATGCAGCAACAAATAACCTCACATCTCAGTGGCTTAAGAGAACAAAATTGTATTTTTTCCTTCATGCCACAATTTCAGCACAGACTACCAGTGGGAGCTCTGCTTTCCATAGTCACTTAAGAACCCAGACTAATGAAAGCTCCATTGACTTATGTTCCATGATCTCTCTGTCAGAGAGAAAATAATGTGGGGCATGTGCTATGACACTTAAAATTTTAGCCTAGCAATGTTACCTGTCTCTTCTACTCATATTTCATTGGCCAAAGCAGGTCATATGGGTATACCTAATTTCAAAGGAGAAAGAGAATATAATCCCACCATATACTTGGAAAGAGAAGAGCTGGAAATAGTTTGTGAACAACACTATAACAACTTTCATAGCAACCTTTCAGGTTAGAAAGAAGCTTCTATGAGTCAAGGTGATATCTATCTACCTACCTTCCTTCTTCCTTCCTTCCTTCCTTCCTTTCATTCTTTCTTCTTCACTGAATTCTGGGCAGCCTGTCTAGACTCTAAGTTCTATAAGAGCAGAGGCTATGTTTTGGCCCTTTTTATATTCCTAGTGTGGAGTATCTGTCATGTAGTAGATGTTACTAAACATTTATTGGCTGAGTGAACGAATGAATAAATAAGAGCATTTGGTGATGGCTGGTTTTATTTAATTTTTCAGAGATATGCAGACTGAGGTAATTTTTCTAAGAACATACCAAAGTATAAGTAATTTGTGTGTTCTTTTCATTTGGAATGAAGAAACCAGTGATCAAGTGTCTGGTCCTCTTCTACTCTTTTCATTGTATGCTTTGAATCAGGCATTTTGGAAGGAGAGGATATTATCCAGAATTCCTGCCACCTTTATTTTCTGCTATATTTATGGATTTTTTTTTACTTTATACATGCTGAAGATATTTTAAACTGTTCACTATTATTTATTATTTGATTACAAACATTTTCAAACATAGCTTTGCCTCTTTCTGATTGATAAGATTTGAACTGATTCCTTTTCCAGAAGGATGGCTTCCATTTGAATTGGAAATGTAATCCAGATTCAAAAACAAAGAAGTTAAAATAAACATTTTTTTCTGGTTCCAGAAATCAGCGTTAAAAGAAGGAAATATGAGAAACACAAATGTTTCTGAAATCTTACTGAACCATATTTATTGTTGTTACTAAATGGGCTTCCCTTAGCTATTTTCAAGTTGAAACCATCAAAAACAGGGTGAATGGCCAGATATAAAGAGATGGTGGAGATCCTAACACTTTGCCAGCAAGTTCTTTCCTGGCATAGAGCCTAAATGGGGCCAGCATGTTAGAGCGTCCTAACCTTCATTTCCTTCATAAAACACTTTTGTATTCTTTGGTAAATATGTTCAAGAAAGGGACTCTAGCCCTTGAGTCACATGTTAACCTGCTGTCTCATGGCACCTGTGGGTTGGTCAGTTTGTCAGCTGTCTTAGGTTAACTGAAAGACAGAAGTCCTAATGGCTACTGACTGGACTGGTAATTACCGACACCCCCCCACCCCTATTTGGTCTCATTTCATTATTTAATTCCAGTGAGGTATTGATAGCTTTGCTGCTAGGTGGTTACTGCACTTAAGTAAATCTTGAAGCTCAGCAGAAAATAGTCTGATTAAGATAAAGAGGATAAGTACCTTGTTCTTTTATTTGTCTTGCTCCAAAAGACCACAGTTAAGAAATTATAAAATAGGTTCTTTGGAAATAGGCTGATCTCTTAAATAGAACTACTGCTGGGCAATTCAGTGCAATAAGAAGATCCAGTAGAGCTGTCATTCTAGATGTCCCATTTGTCCTCAGGATGAAAAGTTTGTTTGTTAGTTTTTGACTTGAGAATATATTTAAATTTTGCTCCTGACAGCACAAGCTGACTATAACATTACTATTATATGGGCTATTAGTGTTACATGGTACATATATCCTATTGATATATAGAATTCTTTTAGTTCCTGGCAATTATCTGGTATTAGGGGTATTTGGTTAGACCAATAATAAGCTCATATATCCTTGTATGATAATAAGCTGCCTTCTTGTTTGCCTTTCCCATCTGGTTGGGAGAGCTTTGAGGGCAAGAATGTATCTTGTGTTTTTCAATTGATTTTATTTATTTATTTTTATTTATTTTTTTAATTGTTGAAAGAATACATTTTATTTTTTTAAAATTTATTTATTTAAACTCAGTTTATTAGCATATAGTATGTTATTAGTTTCAGAGGTAGAGTTCAGTGATTCATCATTTGCACCCAGTGCTCTTACATCATGGGCCCTCCTTAACGTCCTTCACCCAGTTACCCCATCCCTCCATTCACCTCCCCTCCAGCAACCCTCAGTTTGTTTCTTATGATTAAGAATCTCTTATGATTTTTCTCCACTGATTTCATCTTGTTTTATTTCTCCTTTCCTTCCCTATGATCTTCTGCTTTGGTTCTTAAATTCCACATATGGGTTAAATCATGTAATTGTCTTTCTCTGATTGACTTATTTCGCTTAGCATAATACCCTCTAGTTTCATCCATATTGTTGCAAATGGTAAGATTACATTTTTTTGAGGGCTGAGTAGAATTCTGTTGTATGTATATATACCACATCTTCTTAATCCTTTCATCTGTTGATGGCATATGTATCCCAGTGTTTATAGCAGCAATGTCCAAGATCGCCAAACTGTGAAAAGAGCCCCGATGTCCATCAACAAAGTTCAATTGATTTTAAGTTGTAACTTGAAATGCTTCATGCAGCTGGGACTGTTGCTGGGTAACAATGATGCCAGGGGTTTGGGGATTGACCTAGTCAGAAATACTGGGTTTAGCTGTGAGAGGCCTTTTTCCTGGCCTGTGGGCCCCACCCCCATCACACACTGCATAACTGGGCCTTGGGTCATTGACACCTTGGCTCCTGGGCTTCTCTCAGATGTGCTGGGGGTTTCTTGGACTGCAGTGTCATTTTCATGATCTTTATAACCTCCTCCCTTCCTGACTATTCCTAATCTCCTGTGGGAATTGAATATATACTTGATGAATGAGCAATAGAGGGTGTGTGCGGATGCCTCTAATAGTTCTTGGGCTGCCATTTCAAAGTTCCTGTCACTACAGTCTCTCCTTTGGGATTTAGGCAATATCTAAGAAGACCTAAATGAAAGTCCCTTACCTGAGAGAGATATCAATGTCATTCATGTCAGCAGAGGTCAAAATGATACAACCTGGGACAGAAATAATTTGATGGGAGAGGGGTGGATGGGGTGTCAGAAAGACCTACACAAGGGCCCTTCCTCAGGCTGCCTGGCTGAATGGGGTCTCTGGGTGAGAGGAGGTTGAAAGGAATGGGCTGCAGGTGGGGTCTCCGGGTGAGCAAGGAGCAGTATAAGGATGCCGAGACCTGGAGAAGTACAGATACCATTGAAAGAGGGAGCACTGAAAATGAGGGGAAGGGGTTGCCAAAGACCCACCAGTGCTTTAAGGTTTTGCATAAGGAGCCCTGATTTATTCTGCCCACAGCAAAGGTTGTGTCTAAGGAGATCACGAGTGCAGTGAAAATGAACTCATCAGATGCAGGGTCACTTGGTGGCCTGTGAGAGCCCTGATTGTCCAACTTTCTCCTCATTCTAGGAATGCATATAAAACAGGGTCAAGGTCATTTTGGAAATAATGAATTAAACGAAAAAACAAAACAGAAAATACCCCTATTAGCTAATTGTTAGCTTACTGGGCACTCGTTAACTAAACTTTGTTTGTTTACTGAATGTGGAGCAGAATTTAAAAATAATAATGAGTTCGCACATAGCATTTTCTAGTTTATAAAGCACCTTCATGTGCTGAATCTTTTCAGTATTCCAGTAAAGTAGGGAGGTCTGTTGGTATCCCCCATTTACAGATAGGGATGCTGAGGCTTGGGGCAGTTGCTTAACTTGCACATGTTTACGTGGCTGCCAAGTGGCAGACATTAAGACCAGAGCCCAGGCCCTCCTGATCTGAGATCTGTGTGTTCTTCTGTGCCAACCTGTCTCCAACCACATTTCCCAGGCCAGCAGCTCAGTCTTAATTGTCTAGGGCCTTTTCTTGCCTGGCTGTCCTAACCTAAACATTTCTAGGATTACTTCTTGACTTCAATTTTGACCTTGGTGAAGTGTGTTGTTTTAAGTCAAGGTCGTGAAGATTTAAGGTGATAGTACGTAAATTATGGCTTTTATTTCTCAAACCTGGTGTCCGTCAGGGTTTACCCGACTGTAGCTGAGGTTATAATATTTACACAGTGTTTTCGTGTGGGGACAGAAGCAGATGATAGTGCTGAGAGATGTTTATCCAACTTGCAGAAATTCAAAGCCCTATTGTTGTCTTGAGCATGCTGTGCTCCTTTGGTTCCTGTATTCTCAGAAAGAGAAGTTACTTAGGGAAGTATATGGTACCCTTGGGCTGAAACTTGACTGTTTCCAGTGGGCCCTTCAGGGGCCTCCACCAATCATGTGGGTGGCCCTCACCACTGCCTCAATAGAAGGTCAGCTTTGCTTACTTCAAGTAATTATCATTATGAATTTACTAATAAGGGTGCCGCTTATTAAGTGACTTCTCTGTGCCAAGCACGGGGCTAAAACCATTTATACATGACCTCCAATACTGAAAACCATTATATAAAGTAGGCATCGTGATCTGCATTTGATTGATAATGAAAACAGAGAGGTTAATTTATACAGGTCCTAGAATTAAGTCAGCTTAAACTTGGCCAGTTTCACTCTTGTGTCTGAAATGTTAGTATGGGCGATTCTATAACAAATTAAAAAAGATACAGAACTTTATTAATGCTTGTACATCACAGTGGATAAATTAAAGACCTCTCCTTGTGATTGTGCCTAACCGTGGGAACTCTCTGAGCTTGTTATCATTCCTCAGGCCTGCTGCTCTGGGGTGGTTGGGTGTGTGTGGCTGTACCTGGGGTCTTTTCTTTGGTGGGGGCAAGCTGTGCAACTCTGACCTTACATGGGTCTTTTTGAGCACAGTCATTTTGATTGGGTGAACTTTTCACTTCCTGTATCACTTCTGGATCAATAAATTAAAAGGGTTTGTGTGTCTGTGAAAAGGTAGGTTTCTTTTCTTTTTGTCGTCGTCTTCTTCTTCTTCTTCTTCTCCTTCTTCTCCTTCTTCTCCTTCTTCTCCTTCTTCTCCTTCTTCTTCTTCTTCTTCTTCTTTTTTTTTTTAAGAGAGAGAGAAAATCTGAAGCATGTTCCATGCCCAACATAGAGCCGGACACAGAACCCAATCCCACAACCCCGAGATCACAACCTGAACCAGAATGGAGTTGGACGCTTAACTGACTCAGCTGCCCAGGTGCCTTGAAAAGGTAGTTTTAGACTCAAAGGATTTATTTACCTTAGAGAATGTCAGGGAGGCATACTGGCTCTTGAAATGAGCCTCTTAGAGTTGTAAGTAAGTGCAGTAAGTGCTAGCCTGCTGTCCTGTATGAGTAATTTCTTTTGGGAAGTGACTTGAGTCCTTGGAAACATCTGGCTCAATAAACACACCATCCGCACAGCTGGGCTTAGGGAAAGTTGTGCTGGTGAGCAACTGTTGTGGAGTGGGCTTGGGTGCCGACAGTGACCTTGGCAAATTCATCCAGTTTATTAGTGCCTCCATTTCTTAATTTGGATTCAAATATGTAACATGAGTTTTAGCTGCGTGGGTGATGGACCACGAATCCTCTAGTGCTCTGGAATGATCCTGAAAAAACAGCTCTGTAAAATATCTTGCTTTCCGAACCCTACAGTGTGAGCGTCGTTGTTGGTCAGTACTTTTGTTGGAGTAATTTTCTTTTTCTGGTGGAGAGAACAGGAGAGCTTCAGTTTCTCCTCTTGCAGGTGGCAATGAGCCTGACTTCCCTCTTGTCTCTCTTGAAAAAAACTACTAAAAATGACCCCAACACCAAACAGTCATCTGTAGCAGATGCATCCCACTGTTTGGGGGTAATGGAGCAGGCGTATGGGGTTGCTACATCTCATTGGAGAGAAGGAAACAGCCGAGAAGGAAGGGTTAGCCATCATTCTGTTCAGAGTCTCCGACCACTGCCCCCCCACTGGTGTCCCCTCAGGGGACACCCACCAGCAGCTCCTCAGCTCAGGCCTTTCTCTTGCCCAGCATCTTCCTCCTTTATCCCACATCCCAGTAGCCCAAATTGCTGTCTCCCCTGTCAATTTATGGTAAAGGCCATTTGACCTCTTCTCTATTTAAATCCCTCTCTTCTGCCCCGGGTGAGGACAATGGATTTACCTTTAATAACCAGGCAAGTTCATTAGGGTATTTTCCCAGAAGAGAAGAAGTCTAGTGTGTGGAAGAAGTTTCCTTCCTTGTTTCTTTCCTTCCTTCCTCTCTTCCTCTCTTTCTTCTTTGGGTTGTTATTGGTTTTTCATAGCAACTGGTTTATTCTATGAATTTATTCACCTTGGTCTCCCTAAGGCAGCAGGCAGAGTGATTATTCTGATCACAAATTAGATTTGTGTTTCCTTTCCTTAAAACTTTTCACAGTCTGGAGTAGATTCAAAGCTCCCATGGTGGCCTTTGGGACCCAGAGTTTTGCTATTCCAGGTTTCCCCACTGACTTCTGACCAGCCATGACCCCTCCCTCACTGTGCTCTGGCCAAGGTGGCTTGTTGGGTCCAGCCAAACTCCCTGGCATCCCGGGACCCAGAGCTTCCCCTCATTTCTTTCAGGACTCTGATTAAAGGTCTTAGGATTAGGGAGGTCTTCCATGACTGCTTTGTGAAATTGCACCCTCCACTCTTCCTTTACCACAAAATATTGTTATTTAATCATTTATATTACATATATATTTATATTATATAATTTATATTACAAATATATATATATTTGTTGTTGCTGTTGTTTGTTTCCCTGCACTTGAATGAAAGTTGGAAGAGTAGAGTTTTGTTATATTTTTTTCTGACATAGTGCTCTTTCCACATTTCTTATAACAGTGACTTGCATGTAGTTGTCCTTGATACATATTTTTTGAATGAATGAATGAGTTGAATGAATGAATGAATGAACGAATGTGTTTAGCAGACAGCTATTTCTTGAGCACCTACATGTGTCAGAGCCTATGATCTCTATCTTAGCAGATTATATTGTGAGAACTAGTTATGCAAAGATCCTTCCTTAAATGCAGCGTTCCCCAAATGTAAAACATTGTTACTTGTGTTCCCCATCTCCTCTAATTTTTTCTCTCAGATTAGGTACCCAGGAGGCCTATTGTTCTATATCAGGAATTGGTAGACTTTTGCTTTAAAGGGCCAGACGGTAAATATTTTAGGTTTCGTGGGCCATACTGTTTCTGTCTTGACCACTCAGCTTGGCAGTTGCCCCAGGAAAGTGGCCATAAGCAGTAGGTAAAGAACGAATGTGACTGTCTTCCAACAAAACTTTGACCCAGAGTTTGCTAACCCTGCTTGGAAATTTCACAGATTTCTTTCACAAATCAACCCCAAATTTGTTAGTGCACTGTTTGGTACCTTTCCTACAGTAACTGATATTTTAGGGAATTTTGAAGAAGAAAGTTTCACTGAACAGGAACCATTGGCTGGTAATGGAATTTAAGGAATCAGCATAATCTCAAATGAAGATCACGTGGTGGTGGGGAGGGAACTTTCCCAATCAACCTCACACTTTAGTTCTTACGCTTGAGAAAGTCCTACCCTGTTCCTCAGTAGTCAGTCTCAGGAGACTGAAAACAGAAGACAAATGGGGGCATTGGCCAAATCATTCTAACTTTGCCCAAGTTCAAAGTGATGTGAAAAACAAGCATTCTTTCATGATCAGATTTTAACATATTCACTAGGGATGATCTGTGCCCTCAGACAGTTAAAGGGCTTCCTTTGCCAGGATTATAGTACATTTTGTAGGAAGTGTATCTCTAAATATGAGGCTGGATTACCACCCTGGTGCTGGGCAGCTCTCTCTCAGGCTCAAGTTCCAAATTGTCTGTTTTATGGCTTATTTTTCATGGTTTTATTTGCCAGGAAAGGCTATCTTCGGTGAGCATGCTTGACAACACTGCTGAATTTCTGGATCCGCGCCCTGGCTTCAACCTTTCTAGCCATAGGAGAGATTGTATTAATTTAAATGTTAGGTTACAGGCAAATCAGTGGGTTCCTTGTGTTCCCTGTCTTGTGCCATCTCTGTTAATTTGAAACATACTGCTGTTTGGCAGGGCCAGAGTAGATTTTTGGCAACTCAGTAGTTATGTGTATATGTGTAGTGTTTTTTTGTTAAAAAAAAACAACAAACCAAAAAACAAAAAATTAGGGAAAAAGAACTGATGAGTCAAAGTATTTCACAAAACTGTATTTCCACGTATAGATTACAGAGAAAATGTGCTTCATTAGTAAGATGCTATTGTATTCTGGTAACCAAAATTAAAAACATATTTAGGAAATGTTCCATTGCTTTTCCAGGATTGAAAGTTCCATATGGGCTACGTGTTGCTATTTTTTAAAAAAAAGCTTTTACTGTTTATTCTTCTTGCGTGATAACCAGCTTTGAAGAGGGTGTTTCCTGATGAAACTTTGGATGGTAATGTAATGCCACTGTAGAGATTTGGTTTCTTTGGTTTTGTACAGTGTGGGTTTTCTTATCACAATGCTGGATGAAAACACATCAGAAACACATATTGGGTAAGAAGTGAAGGGACCAGAAAGGCTGTGCCAGAAAGGAGAATTTATTTTAGAACATTGTCCTGTCCAGTCAGAGGGGAAAATAGGGAAGGGAGAGTAGGTATTTTTTAGAAGAAAATTACTTTCTTAGCTTAGATACTATTAATAAACAGTTATTCCAAAGAATTACAAGGTTATCTTTTGGTCTGGGTTTTTTCTTTGCCTCGTGGCATTAGCTTTTTATCAGGAAAAAAGAAACAATTTGAATAAATATATTACCTGGGAAATAAATTTTTATGTCTACCTAATGATAAGATTACAACTATGTACACTTCAGATAGGAGTTTATTAGAGCAATCACTCCCTATATTGCAAATTAGGTGTACTTCTTCCTCTGCTTCCCTTTTTCCTTCTTCACCTTCTCCATCTCCTCTCTCCTCCATCTCCTCCCTTTCCTTCTCCTCCTCTTCTTGTTTGAATCTATTAATAAAAATAATAACATTGGACAGTTTTTGGTTTTAAAATGGGATTTTATATAACTAGACAATCTGCATAGTGTTGGATGTTAGATACAAAGCCAGATAGTTCAGTTAACATGAACACGTGTCCTTCTTATTTCTAGAACAAGATGTATGACGTGAAACCCTGATTGTTTTTTTCCCTTTTACATCCAAGTTAGCTCTATTATGTTAGTATCAGCAGATGGGTTTAATTTGAGTAATTTTTCACTTTGGACCACCTCATGCTTTTTCCCGGGAGCCATAACTGAGAGTGATCTCATAGAAGGGATTGCATAAATGATACTCATTAGGGTTGTTTAAGAACTTGAGAGGATATGCCCAGTTGATAATAAAATTGGAAAATAAACAAATAATTAAACATTATCAAAAACCCTAACCAAACTCTTTTTCAGATCTCTGAACATTGTGATAAGAGCTAAATTAGATGTTGTGACTAATACGTTACTTGGAATTTAAATTTAGGGATTTTTGTTGTTTTTGTTGTTAGCAAGTCTAACCTTTCAAATCATGCATATTTTTAAAATAAAATTTTTATTTATTTATTTATTTTAGAAAAAGAGAGAGAGAGCATGCATGCATGAGGGAGGGGCAGAAGGAAAGGGAGAGAGAATCTCAAGGAGACTCCATGCTGAGCACAGAGCCTGATGTGGTGCTCAATCTCATGACCCTGAGATCATGTTCTGAGCCAAAATCAAGAGTTAGAGGCCAACTGAGCCCACCCAGGCACCCCTCAAATTATGCATATTTAATTTAATTCATTTTTCAAAGATTTTGTTTATATGTTAGAGAGAGAGAGAGGGTGAACACAGACCGGGTGGGGGAGAGCGTAGGCAGAGGGAGAAGCAGGCTTCCTGCTGAGTAAGGAGCTCCATGTGGGACTTGGTCTACATGAGTTAAAGGCAGATGCTTAACCAACTGAGCCACCCAGACATCCCAAATTATGCATATTTTAAATAATGTATTACTTTTCCTTTTGATTTAGAGATTTAACAACATTTTAATCTTTATTATTTAGTTTGCTTATCATGTCAACCTTATAAGATGGGCATGTTGTCCCTGGTTTATTGGAATAGCAGCCCTCCAAAGTTAATCCAATCTCTGTCTGGTGGTGGTGAGATTAGGCCTGTAAAGCCGAGGGAGAATTGACACTCAGGTGTGACTACTAGGTTGTGACTTTAGGCACATGCCTTGTGAATTTATGTGTTGTATTTCAGAACGAATAAAGGTGGTGGCTTCTGTAATCTGGAGCCCATCTAATGAAAACATTAAAAATGGCTAAAATACTACCTTCTTCTCATGGACAGTTACCTAACACAACATACTGCTGAGAGTTACAGTGAAAAAAAGTGGATATATCATCTTCCTTGCTTTAACGACACAAAATTAGTTTCAGTTATACTTCCTACATTGAAGACACTTTGTGGAATCATGGTGTCAATGTTAAGTTTGCAGCTCAACATGTAGACTGGCATCTGATTCTTACCTTTCCCTCTGGCCAAAGCACGGTTTTCTGTCCCTGTGAAGCCAGGTATGGTCATGTGACCTGCTGTTGCCAGTGAAACAGGAAGAGAGAGAATGTCTGGGTGGAAGCACTCAAGAGCTGGGTGTGCTTCTCTGTGCTCTCTTTCCTTCGCCTTGGCAGTCACCGAGGCACATGTTGACGTGGAGATGCCATTACACTGAAGCAGTCAGGAATGCTCAGCCAACACATGGAGGACAGCTGCCCTGGAGAGCATCCTGGACTGGTGATGGACTCCGAATAAGAAATAAACTTTTGTTGTTAAGTCACTAAAATTTTGGTTACTGCAGAAACCTGATCAATTAAAAATGAAACTGAGCTAAGGTAGTTCTTTTAATTCCCCAAAGGTTCCCACTGGGCCATGGCATGCTATTACCTCTTTTAAGAAATATACTTTCCTCCCACAGCACCCCCAAAATCAACATTTTTGAGTAATATATGACTATACCATAGAGTTACTGAATAATTTGTAGAGTCTAGAATTATTAAGGACACATCGCTCAAAATCTCTTTTATATCATTTTTTCAGTGAGGTTAAACCAGTTAGTTAACTTTTTGGGAATTCAAAAAATACCTAGCTAACCTGTCAGTCGTATTCTGCCATTAATTATCAATAATACTTTATCTCTAAGATTAAGTATATATGACAATGAATCAGTTCTAAGCTTATTGGAGATTATATATATACATACATATACATATGTATGTATATATATATTCTATGTAAAATAAATTCATACATATATATACATACATATATTTAACTATTAAAAGCCATGGTACATGTTTTATAGCTTTTTTAAAATAATATGCAGAGTGCTATAGAAACAAATTACCTTTCCAAGGGTCTGATCCCTTTCAGAGAAGAGGCAACAAAACAGATCATAAACCTCATATCATGCTGGCAGTGACTATACATATACATACGTACACACACACACATATATACACACACACACACACACACACACACACACACATATATTTGGCTCTGTGTCTGTTCATTCTTTTTTATGGCTGAATAATATTCCATTACACACACATACACACATATACACACATATATCTATATCTTTGTATCTATATCTATTTACTAATCACATCTTCTTTATTCATTAAAGAGTTTCAATGGGGGAGAACTTCCCTCTAGATTAGGTGTTGCTGAGAAATGAATCATCCATTAAAATTTTACTCAACTGATTATTAGAAATATATATCTTACTTTCACACATTTTTGTACACTTTATATAAATGTCTGACTCTGGGACCACATTGCTAGGGTCCTTGAAGTTTAAGCTTTCTTAGTTTTAAACATTTCCCTGGGCATCAGTGAGGGAGACTGACAGGGGGAGATTAGAAAAAAAAGAGGACATAGCAAGAGAAATGCGGGTGAAAAACCCTGGATGGAGACAGTTTCAAGGAACAAATAACCATCAGTAGCATATTCCACAGAAAGCCAAGTGAGATAAGGACTGGAAAGAATCCTGGTAGATACAAGGTCATTTCTGACCTCATTGTACTTGGGCAAATATCTATTTTTCTTCTCCTGATCCTCTAGAATGGCTCCTAAACCCTGCAAGAATATGGAAGGTGAGCTTGTCAGTTGGCAAACATCATTATGTGTCCTAAGATGAAAGAAGCTTCCTGAAATCTGAGAATATGAAGGAAATATGAATATGAAGAAAATTTGGGAAACAATCCTATTATACAGAAGACCATTATGTTGTCTGATTAGAGAGCCTTGATAGCAGCTACCTACATAACAGCCTTCATAAATGGCTAATGTGTGGTGATCACATTTTTATATATTTTGCCCCATGATGAATTTCCTTGAACATGTTGATATGTTTTTCCTTTGATGTATTTTTCATCTCTAGAAGTCTCATTGGGTTTTAAAAAAAATCTCCCATTTTTATCCTCCTCATGTTTGTGTTTTCTTCTCCCTCTCAAACATAAAAATCATAGTTATAATTGTTTTAATGCCCTTTTCTGCTAATTCCAACTCTACAATTTCTGGATCTGTTCCTGTTTGATTTTTCTTCTGGTTGTGGGTCACATAAAACTGGCATCTTGAAAAAGATTTTGTGTATTTATTTGACAAACAGAGGTCACAAGTAGGCAGAGAGGCAGGCAGAGAAAGGGGGAAGCAGGCTCCCTGCCAAGCAGAGAAGCCTGATGCGGGGTTCCATCTCAGGACCCTGGGATCATGACCTGAGCCACAGGCAGAGGCTTTAACCCACTGAGCCACGAGGTGCCCCACAACTGGCATTTTTTGATTGGGTACCAGACTTCTGGAATTTTAGATTATTGGGTATTAGATTTGGTCATATTCCTTTCAGAGGTGTTTCCGAATGTTCTGGTATGTAGTTAAGTTGCTTAAATCAGTTTGACCTTTGGAGACTTGCTTTTAATCTTTGTTAGGGCAGATCTTGAGTAGTATTTTGTCTAGGGCTAATTTAGTCTCTCTACTAGGGTGATAACCTTTCTGAGGAATACCCAATACCTTGAATATTAGGACATCTTTCAACCTCCAAATTGAATTAGACAGCCTCCAACCAGAATGGAGGGAACATAAAATATTCCCAGCCTTGTGTAACTTCAGGGAATTGTTTGATTCTGTTTATTAGTTCTTTGCTTGGCCTTGGCAGTTTCTTTTCATGAATGCCAGGATAGTCATATTATATCTTTCAAGATTGGAGTGGGGGGGACCCCTCTGCACTCTCTCTGTGCTGTTGTCTATTCTTTAGTATTCTTTTCTATGCCTTCTAGCTTTCTTGGCTTCCCTGTTCTCTGATCTCTGTGTTATTAACTGAGTGATACCACTGATCTCTCTTTGGGTCACCCATGCTCTGTGTTGCAGATTAGAAATTCTTCTAGGTGATAAGCAGGAGTCATCTCAATGGTTTTTATTTTCCCAGGGATCAAATCTCATGTTGCTTCTTGTCCAATGTCTGAGAACTATTTTTTTCCCATATATTTTGTTTGGTCTTCTTATTGTTTAAGGTAGAAAGGTAAAGCAGTCCCTGCTACTCCATCTTGGCTGGAAGTAAAAGTTCCCAGCATGCTGATTGCTGATTGATGGATAAGAGTAATGGTTTCTCCACAAATATTCTTAGAAATTATTGTTTCTTAAACACATAAACAAAGGCTTGCCATGAAAATAACTTGCTTTTTACCTCTTCTGAGGTCTAAATCTCCAACATTTTTTTCCTCATTATGTTGAGTGAATTTGTTTTGTGCTATTTTTTAAAGAATAAATTTTTAGGAAGATCTGCAGAAAAGCTGATTGAAAGAGTAAGTTCTGATAGTCCTTCACTTTTTGAAAGAAATATTCTAAACAATAATTAGTTTTCACTGCAGAGTGGTTTTCCTGTCAGAGCTATATTAATTGTAAAATGTGTTGATGAAAAAATGCAGACCACTTATATACCTCTTAGTTTATCCATATATTACTCTCCTGTGTTATTCTAATTAATTAAAAACAGACCAACCAACCAGTCAAATGTGAAATCATTTTCATTTTATGTGTTCACTATGAAAGGACTGAAATGAATTGTAAATTACAAACCAGAAGCTTTCTAATTACTGTAGTCCTGTTGTAACTGTTATTTGTACAAGTAATCTAGCTGATGTTGACTTTGGAGTACAGAATGATACACTAAGAGGTTCTGAAGCAGCAATGTGTCCATGGTGCAAACATTGCAGATGTATGTTCTGAAACTGAAGGAAACATCACTGAAGACTGGAGCATAAAGAATACCCCTATGAAACATTTCTTTTTCTATTGAGTTATTTTAGAAACAAATTTCATAGGGTCCAGTCTTTCTGCCCTAGTTATTTTTATATGGAAATTTCAGACTGAAAAAGTCACTGTGTAGTTTTGAATGAATTTCAGGCTAGAAAGGAATTATTTCACTGAGGAATTAGGACAAAGGAATGCTATATAGGCTAGATACAGAAAATTGTTCTTCCTGTATTTGTCAACTGTGCACTGAGTGTCTCCACTATGTGTGAGACACAGTGCTGGGAAATTAAAACCAACCAACCAACCTACAAAGTTATTTTCTCAAAAAGAAGGGACTACTTTGAGTTTTATTGCCTTCTAAGTTGCTTGTTTAATACTAAACAGTGGATTTTTTTTTCTCCCTTGGTTCATAGAAAAATGTGGGACAGATGGTAATTCTTCATGATATGACATAATTTGATCTTCAAGGTTTTGTTTTCATCTATCATTACATTAGTTTTGGCTTTTTGTTTTGTTTTGTTTTTTGGCCTCTCAAAAAAGAAAAAAAAAAGAAGGATTCTTTTCCATTAGCCACACTTGTTAAAAAATTTAGGGCTACTTTTAGAGTTCGAGTAAAAGCTGCATTATGTAACTATACTTTTTAGATTTTAAAAGTTTAAGCATCCTTGCCTGTTATTTGGCATGGTTCTGCTGGGCTGTGTTAAGTTTGGTTTCTATACTGGTCTTAACTTCTTATATATCTTTTTTTTTTAAAGATTTTATTTATTTATTTGACAGAGCTCACAAGTAGGCAGAGAGGCAGGCAGAGAGAGAGGAAGGGAAGCAGGCTTCCCTCTGAGCAGAGAGCCCGATGTGGGGCTCGATCCCAGGACCCTGGGATCATGACCTGAGCCAAAGGCAGAGGCTTTAACCCACTGAGCCACCCAGGTGCCCCTTAACTTCTTATATATCTTTTTTTTTTTTTTTTAAAGATTTTATTTATTTATTTGACAGAGAGAGATCACAAGTAGGCAGAGAGGCAGGCAGAGAGAGGAAGGGAAGCAGGCTTCCTGCTGAGCAGAGAGCCCGATGTGGGACTCGATCCCAGGACCCTGAGATCATGACCTGAGCCAAAGGCAGCGGCTTAACCCACTGAGCCACCCAGGCGCCCCAACTTCTTATATATCTTGATCTCATCTCTGACTGCCCAGTTTTGACCTATACTTTTTTCCTCTGGCTTTCTGTATGCTTGGATGTTCTAGTTTGAGTCCTACCTCAATTAAACTCTTCTGGCTCTTGAATCTCTGCATCACTTCCCAGTAGATGATTTGTTCACTCCTGGCACAGAATTTTCGTTGGTTGGCTGTCCTGGTAGTGGTGAGTCATTCTCCTACTCCACCCATCACTGCTCTTTGGCACGAGCCTGAAAAATGTGGCTGTGTACCTGGAGAAGTCTGTAGCCAGGGCCAGGTAAATGTCTTTAGCTACTTTCTCCAAAAGGAGTTTGCCATTTACAATGCTTTTGTATCATTTCATGCTTTCATTTTGTATCACTACTTCTGAAACCCTTTGGGTCACATGTACATTGGATTTACCCAGGATCTCACAACTTGGCTCTGAAGAGTGAAGAATGGACTCTAAACTCACTATTAACAGACTCAGTTTATTCTGGACAGTGTAGCTCCCCCACTTTCAAGCCGCCAGATCCCATTTAACGATCTGCCTTACTTTGAGTACATTCTTTTAATATCACATCTATTTAGGTACTTGATTAATTAGAACAGTGACAACATTTGCTAGTTTAGATATTTTCTTAGAACTCTAACCAATAAAATAAATCTGGAAGGCTGAATCATCAAGAAACCTCATTAGAATAAATTAGCAATGACTAGTAATTATTGATAGTTGAGTTGAGTAAAATAGGTCAGTGTACATGCATCGAAAACTCACTCCTCGACCAGCACTGTTAAGTCCCTGAAAAAGACATGGACTTTGCCCTTTTGGAGCTCAGGGTCAAGATGGGCAGGTAGACCCTCAACAATTTCAAGAAGATGTAGAAAGTACACAGTACTCCCTATGCACCATACACTATTGGAAAGAGTGGGAGGGACAGCCAGTCTAGTCTGGAGTTAGCGTGGTTGGGACAGGTGAGGAAGAAATATTCCTGCAAGAAGTGATGATTGGACTGAGTCCTAAAGAGGAGCAGAGTTACCCAGGTGAAAAACCTAGGGCAGGAAATTATAGAAAGAGGAACAAATGACTTGCCCTGAGTGAAAGACTTGGTCCCTCACCTTCTAGAGTGAAATGATTTTGTTGTAATCTTATGTTATAGGTTAGAATGGCCAAAATTAGCAAGACAGGAAACAACATCTGTTGGAGAGCATGTGGAGAAAGGGGAACCCTCTTACACTGTTGGTGGGAATGTAAGTTGGTGCAGCCACTTTGGAGGACAGTGTGGAGATTCCTCAAGAAATTAACAATAGAGCTTCCCTATGACTCTGCAATTGCACTACTGGGTATTTACCCCAGAGATACAGATGTAGTGAAAAGAAGGGCCATCTGTATCCCAATGTTCATAGCAGCAATGGCCATGGTCACCAAACTGTGGAAAGAACCAAGATGCTCTTCAACGGACGAATGGGTAAAGAAGATGTGGTCCATATACACTATGGAGTATTACGCCTCCATCAGAAAGGATGAATACCCAACTTTTGTAGCAACATGGACGGGACTGGAAGAGATTATGCTGAGTGAAATAAGTCAAGCAGAGTCAGTTATCATATGGTTTCACTTATTTGTGGAGCATAACAAATAACATGGAGGACAAGGGGAGATGGAGAGGAGAAGGGAGTTGGGGGAAATTCGAAGGGGAGGTGAACCACGAGAGACTATGGACTCTGAAAAACAATCAGAGGGTTTTGAAGGGGTGAGGGGTGGGAGGTTGGGGGAACCAGGTGGTGGGTATTAGAGAGGGCACGGATTGCATGGAGCACTGGGTGTGGTGCAAAAAAAATGAATACTGTTATGCTGAAAAGAGATAAAAAATTTAAAAAATGTATTTGGATTTTGTGTAATACTCTATAGTATGTTCATGTTAGTATCAAGAATATTTTAAAATCTTTATAATTTTAGTATAATCATCATTCTAGGAAAATGCTCCATATTTATCCTCTGATTTTTTTATACTCCTGGCAAATCATCAGTTACTCTTGTGAAAATTAGAATCTCAGTTTGAGAAGCTTTGGCAAACACTTCAGAATGTTGATTATAGATTTAGACTGACCTAGTTTGAATCCTGACTCCATCTCTTCCTAAATGGATGTATTACTTAAACTGTCTTAAACTTTAAATTAATTTATTCAATTATAAAATGTGGATTCTAGGAGATGGAAATGAAAGCATGTGTATAGAGAACCTTTACAATAGATCACTTGGTTCATGAGTGGAGATTTCATGGTCTTCTTAAAGTTGGGGAACATGTCTGTCTTGTGCCTCCTTTGTATGCTCAGCACAATGCCTGGCACAGTAAATAGTTATGAGATTGATAAGGGAAGCACTCATCATTTAATAATGTCAAGACTCTTCATTTCAATGTCAACTTAGAAGTTTTGAACAGTGCCTGGAATGTATTAGGTCTCAATAAATATTTCCTGATTGCCTGATTTGATGAATAACTTCATTTCGCACTTGTCCTCAGAAAATGAGGACTGAATAGAACGTGGGCTCTATAAATTGGAGATGAATCCTGTATCACTTACTGTGGTACTTATGCTCAGTGTCTACTGTGAGAAATGGCTATAGAATATGGATGCAGAGAATCACATGAAATAAATATACAGATTAATGAGTGGAGCTCATTTCAACCACCTCTCAGGTCAAGAAATTAAACTTTGTCAGCCTCCTCAGGAGCCTCTCCATGCTACATCCCAGTTGCAGTTCCTTTCCTTCTTCAGTCACCACTGACTTTTACAGTAATCATTTCCTTGCAGTTCTTGATGGTTTTCTCATCCAAGGTACATCCCTAGATACAGTACAGTAGTATTGTCAAATAAAAGAAGAATCAGTGTGGTGTCTTGAGTCTCTTTTAACCTACAAATTCTGCTTTTATCCCTATTATTCTCTTTGCAGAACTTGGTGTGTTTTGCTTGACCTCTCGAGTTTCCCACCATCAGTTTACTGATTGAATACTCATGGTGCATTCAACTTGTTCCTTTGTTCCCTGTATTTCCTGCAAATTGGCAGTTGGATCCAGAGAAATGATCAGACTGAGGTTCTAACCCTTTGATAAGACTATGGATGCTGATGTTTTCTTTCTTTTTCTTTCCCCTCTCTTTTTCTTGAGGTATAATTGACGTATGACTTTGTATTAGTTTCAGATGCACAGCATGATTCAGTATTTGCATATACTGCAAAATGCTAACCACAATAAGTCTAGTTAACATCTATCACCACACATAATTACAGAATTTTTTTTGTGGTGAGAACTTTTTAGGATTTCCTCTCTTAGTAACTTTCATATATGTAATACAGTATTATTAACTATAGTTGCCATGCTATCCATTTATATCCCCATGTCTTTGTTATTTTATAACTGGAAATTTGTACCTTTGACTTCCTTCTCCCATTTCTGTCACCCATGCACTTTGCCTTAGGCAACCACCAATCCGTTCTCTGTATCTATGAACTGGGTTTTCTGTTTTGTTTTTATTTATTTATTTTTTTTTAGATTCCACATATAAGTGAGATCCTATGGTATTTTTCTTTCTCAGTCTGACTTCTTACACGTAGCATAATGCCCTTGAAGCCCATTCATATTGTCACAAATGGCAAGATTTCATCCTTTTAATGGATGAATAACATTCCCTTTACATATATACCCTAATTTCTTTATCCCTTGCATCCACTGATGGACACTTAGGTTTCCTTATCTTGGCTATTACAAATAATACTACAGTAAACGTGAGGGTGTTTTCAAGTTATCTTTTCAAGTTAGTATGTTTTTTTCCCCCCTTTAGATAAATACCCAGCAGTGGAATTGTTGGATCATATGGTGATTCTATTTTTAATTTTTTGAGAACCTCCATACTGTTTTCTATAGTGGCTGTACCAATTTACATTTCCACTGATAATGCTTGAGGTTCCCTTTTTGTCCACATCCTTGCCAACACGTATCTCTTGTCTTTTTTAATGATAGCCTCTTCTGACAAGTGTGAGGTGATATAACATCATGGGTTTGGTTTGCATTTCTCTCATCATCAGTGATGTACATTTTCATGTACCTGCTGGCCATCTGTATGTCTTTTTTGAAGTGTCTATTCAGATCTCCTGCCCGTTTTATTTTTTAAGATTTTATTTATTTATTTGAAAGACAGAGATCACAAGTAGGCAGAAAGGCATGCAGAGAGAGAGGAAGGGAAGCAGTTTCCCTGCTGAGCAGAGAGCCTGATGCGGGGCTCGATCCCAGGACCCTGGGATCATGACCTGAGCCGAAGGCAGAGGCTTTAACCCACTGAGCCACCCAGGCGCCCCTCCTGCCCATTTTTTGATTGGATTGTTTGTTTTGCTGTTTTCTTTCACTGGGAGGTATATCTGAATTTCATCAACTTGATTTTCATTAAGTTTTGATTTTTTTTGATGGTAGTAGCTGTTGATGCTTACATCCTTAATTTATTATTCAATAGAGATATTCTAATTTTATAGTTTCCTTTTCATCATAAATGAAACCAATATATTGTCTTTTAAACTATTTGCCCATTGTTTCAGTTTATGTAAGAAAAGGAGAATAAATCTTTTTTTTTTTTAATTTTTTATTTTTTATAAACATATGTTTTTATCCCCAGGGGTACAGGTCTGTGCATCGCCAGGTTTACACACTTCACAGCACTCACCATAGCACATACCCTCCCCAATGTCCATAACCCCATCCCCCTCTCCCAACCCCCCTCCCTCCAGCAACCCTCAGTTTGTTTTGTGAGATTAAGAGTCACTTATGGTTTGTCCCCCTCCCAATCCCATCTTGTTTCATTTATTCTTCTCCTACCCCCTTAACCCCCCATGTTGCATCTCTGCTTCCTCATATCAGGGAGATCATATGATAGTTGTCTTTCTCTGATTGACTTATTTCGCTAAGCATGATACCCTCTAGTTCCATCCACGTCATTACAAATGGCAAGATTTCATTTCTTTTGATGGCTGCATAGTATTCCATGTGTATATATACCACATCTTCTTTATCCATTCATCTGTTGATGGATATCTAGGTTCTTTCCATACTTTGGCTATTGTAGACATTGCTGCTATAAACATTCGGGTGCACGTGCCCCTGCGGATCACTACGTTTGTATCTTTACGGTAAATACCCAGTAGTGCAATTGCTGGGTCATAGGGTAGTTCTATTTTCAACATTTTGAGGAACCTCCATGCTGTTTTCCAGAGTGGCTGCACCAGCTTGCATTCCCACCAACGGTGTAGGAGGGTACCTCTTTCTCCACATCCTCGCCAGCATCTGTCATTTCCTGATTTGTTAATTTTAGCCGAGAATAAATCTTTTGATTGCTTATCAAGGCTGGATCCCTTTTTAAACCATTGTTTAAGCTAATAATTTGTTCTTTATCATCTTTGGATTTCTAAAAATATTATAGTGGACTCATTTAATGAGTTTCAATCCACTGCAATTCTTTCCTTTTTCTTTTTTTGAAGTTTTTAAAATTATAATTTATTCCATACAATGGCGTAGTATGAAATCTATAAAATTGTGTGTTTTTTTATTTTTATTTTTTAAAAAAGATTTTATCTATTTATTTGACAGACAAAGATCACAAGTAGGCAGAGAGGCAGGCAGAGAGAAGTGGGGAAGCAGGCTCCCCGCTGAGTAGAGAGCCTAATGTGGGACTCGATCTCAGGACCCTGAGATCATGACCTGAGCTGAAGGCAGAGGCCCAACTCACTGAGCCACCCAGGCACCCTAATTATGTGTTTTTTAAAAAATTTGAGTATAGTTGACATACAACATTACATTAATTTCAGGTGTGCAACTTAGTGATTACAAGTTTATACATTATGATGTGTTCACTACAAGTGTAGCTACCATCTATCCCATTACATTGCTATTACAATATTACTGACTGTATTGTTTTTCACTTAGCATAATGCTCTCTAGGTCCATCTATGTTGTCTCAAATGGCATGATCTCATCTTTTTTTTATTACTGTGTAATATTCCATTATATATGTTTTGTGTATGTGTGTGTGTATTTATAAATTCCACATTTTCCTTATCCATTTGTCTATGGATGGACACTTAGGTTGCTTCTATGTCTTAGCTATTGTAAATAATAACTTCAACAAACATATGGGTGCATGTATCTTTTTGAGTTAATGTTTTAGTTTTTCTTGGGTGGATACCCAACAGTGGAATTATTGGACTATATGATATTTCTATTTTTAATTGCTTAAAAGTTTTTTGAGATTTAAAATTTATTTATTTATTTATTTATTTAAAACATTATTTATTTATTTGAGAGATTGAGGGTGGATGTGGAAGAGGGAGGGAGGGAGAGAGAGAGAGAGTATTTTCAAGCAGATTCTCTGTTGAGCATGGAGACCAACATAGGGCTCAATTCCAGGACTCTCAGATCCTGACCTGAGCCGAAATCAAGAGTCAGATGCCTAACTGACTGAGCCACCCTGGTGCCCCTAAATTAAAAATTTTAACTAATTAATTTTATTTTAATTCCAATATAGTTACCATACAATGTTATATTAGTTTCAGGTGTACAGTACAGTAATTCAGCAATTCTGTATATTACTCAGTACTCATCATGGTAATGTACTCTTAATTCTCTTCATTTATTTCATCTATCCCCTCACCCACCTCTCCTTTGGTAACTATCAGTTTCTTCTGTATTGTTAAGTGTCTGTTGTTTGGTTTGCTCTTTTTGTCTTTGTTCATTTGTTTTGTTTCTTAAATTCCACATGTAAGTGAAATCATATGGTATGTCTTTCTCTGACTAACCTATTTCACTTAGCATAATACACTCAAGGTCCATCCATATTGTTGCAAATGGCAAGAGTTCATTCTTCTTTATGGCTGAATAATATTCCATTTATGTGTGTTTCTCTCTGTGTGTGTGTGTGTGTGTGTGTGTGTGTATGTGTGCCACATCTTCCTTATCCATTTTTCAGTCAAAGGACATCTAGGCTTTTTCCATAATTTGGCTGTTATGGACAATGCTGCTATAAACATTAGGGTGCTATAAACAAAGGGGCATGTGCCCCTTTGAATCAGTATTTTTGTATCCTTTGGGTAAATACCTAGTTGTGTAATTGCTGGGTGATAGGGTAGCTCTTTTTTCAACTCTCTGAGGAACTTCCACAGTTCTCCAGAGTGGCTGCACCAGCTTGCATTCCCACCAACAGTGCAGGTGGGTGCCCCTTTCTCTGCATCCTCACCAACGTCTGTCATTTCCTGACTTGTTAATTTTCGCCATTCTGACTGGTGTTAGGTTATATCTCACTGTGGTTTTGATTTGTATTTCCCTGATGCTGAGAGATGCTGAGCACTTTTTCATGTGTCTGTTAGCAATTTGGAGGTCTTCTTTGGAGAAATGTCTGTTCATGGCTTCTGCCCATTTCTTGATTGGATTATTTGTTCTTTGAGTGTTGAGGTTGATAAGTTCTTTATAGATTTTGGATACTAGCCAAAACTTATCTGCTAAGACATTTGCTGATATTTTCTCCCATTTGGTTGCTTGTCTTTTGGTTTTGTTGACTGTTTTCTTTGCTGTGCAAAAGCTTTTTATCTTGATGAAGTCCTAATAGCTCATTTTTGTTGTGCCAGTACCATACTGTCTTGATGATTACAGCTTTGTAATAGAACTTAAGTCCAGAATTGTGATACCACTAGCTTTGGTTTTCTTTTTCAACATTTCTTTGTCTATTAAGGGTCTTTTCTGGTTCCTTACAAATTTTAGGATTATTTGTTCCAACCCTGCACAAAAGGTGGATGGTATTTTGACAGGGATTGAATTGAATTCATAGATTTCTCTAGGTAACATAGACATTTTAACATCTTTATTCTTTTAATCCATGAGTATAGAATGTTTTTCCATTTCTTTGTGTCTTCCTCAATTTCTGTCATGAGTATTCCATAGTTTTCTGAGTACAGATCCTTTGCATCTTTGGTTAGGTTTATTCCTAGGTATGTTATGGTTTTGGATGTAATTGTAAATTGGGATTGACTCCTTAATTTCTCTTTCTTCTATCTCATTGCTAGATTTCTGTGCATTGATTTTATATCCTGATGTGTTGCTGAATTCCTGTATGAGTTCCAGCAATTTTGGGGTGGAGTCTTTTGGGTTTCCCCGTAGAGTATCATGTCATGTGCAAACAGTGAGAATTTGACTTCTTTGCCTGTTTGGATGCCTTCTATTTCTTTTTGTTGTCTGATTGCTGAGGTTAGGGCTTCTAGTACTGTGTTAAACAGCAGTGGTGATAGTGGACATCCTTGTCATGTTCCTGACCTTTGGGTCAGGAAAAGCTGTTTATCCCCACTGAGAATGATATTCACTGTGGGGTTTTCATATATGGCTTTTTTATGATATTGAGGTGTGTTGCCTCTATCCCTACACGGTGAAGAGTTCTAATCAAGAAAGATGTTGTACTTTGTCAAATGCTTTTTCTGCATCAAAAGAGAGGATCATATGGTTCTTATCTTTTCTTAATATTAATTAATATAGATATTTGCAAATAACATATCTGATAAAGAGCTAATATCCAAGATCTGCAAAGAACTTATCAAACTCAACACCCAAAGAACAAATAATCCATCAAGAAATGGGCAGAACACTGAACAGACATTTCTCCAGGGAAGACATACAAATGTCAATAGACATATGAGAAAAGATAAGCCCATTTATAGTCAGAGTAACTACTGAAAGATATGAATTTAGTGTCATCATTTTATCTGTAAAGTGACTATTTCTGTATATTATCTCTGTTCCTTTCTGGTGTATGTTACTTTTGAGCTCTCTCTTTGCTTAAAGGATCCCCTTTATTATTTCTTTCAGGGCTGGTTTAGTGATCCTAAATTCTTTTAGTTTCTGTTTATCCTGAAAGCTTCTTATCTCTCCTATTTTGAATGACATCCTTGCTGGATAAAGTATTATTGGATGCATATTTTTCTCATTTAGTACCCTGAATATATCATGTCAGTCCTTTCTGGCCTCCCTGGTCTTTGTGGATAGGGCCAGTTTAATGTTTCTATCCTTATAGGTATGGACCTCTTGTCCTGATCTGCTTTCAGGATTTTCTCTTTGTCTCTGAGATTTGCAAGGTTTACTATTATATGCTGAAGTGTTGCCCTATTTTTATTGATTTTGAGGGGGTTTCTCTGTGCCTCCTGGTCTTGAATGCCTGTTTCCTTCCTCAGATTAGGGAAGTTCTGTACTATAATCTGCTCCAATATACCTTCAGCCTCCCCCACCCCCCCACTTTCATTTTCTGGGATCCCAATTATTTTAATATTGTTTCACTTTGTGGTATCACTTATCTTTCAAATTCTCCCCTCGTGATTCCGTAGCTATTTATCTATCTCTTTCTCAGCTTCTTTATTCTTCATCTCTTGGTCTTCTTTATCACTAATTCTTCTGCCTCATTTATCCTAGCAGTTAGAGCCTCCATTTTTTTTTTATTGCATTCATTAGTAGCCTTTTTGATTTTGACTTGATTCAATTTTAGTTCTATTTCTCCAGAAAGAGATATTCTAATGTCTTCTATGATTTTACAAGGTTGGCTAGTATATTTATAATCATTATTCTGAACTCTAGTTCTGATATCTTACTTTTTCTCTACTGATTAGGTCCCTGGTGGATGGTACTGTCTCTTGTTCTCCTTTTTGAGGTTAGTTTTTCTATCTTGTCTCGCAACAACTTGCAGAAAGTTGTTGCTTTTCTATTTGTAGAACTGCAACAATTATTTTCTTAGGTCTCCAGTTGAGTTTGCAGGTGTTTGGAATGGTTTGTTAGCTGTCTAGATGAATTGCTGGGACCAAACAAAACTAAGGTCTCCTACTCCTCCAGAATTCCCAATTTTGAGTATCTTTTTGAAGAACCAGATCTTGGTTTCATTGATTTTTTTTTTCTGTTGTTTTTCAGTCTCTATATAATTTATTTTTGCTCTGGTATTTATTATTTCCTTTCTTCTACTCACTTTGGGCTTTGATCTTCTTTTTCTACTTCCTTTAGGCATAAGGTTAAATTGTTTATTTGAGTCTTTTTCTGGTGTGTGTTTGTGTGTGTGTGTGTGTGTGTGTGTGTGTATGTGTGTGTGTGGGGTAAGCTTGTATTGCTATATACTTACCTCTTTGTACTGCTTTCACTGTGTCCCAGAGATTTTGGACCACTGTGTTTTCATTTCCATTTATCTGTATGTATTTTGTTATTTCTTCTTTGATTGCTTCATTGGCCCATTGTTTTTTTAGAGTCATGTTACGCAGTCTCCACGTATTTGTGGTTTTCTTCTTCTGATATAGTTCTAGCTTCATCCCATTGTGGTCAGAAAAGATGCATGGTATGATTTCAAACTTCCTAAATTTATTGAGGCTTGTTTTATGGCCCAATATGTGATCCATTCTGGAGAGTGTTCCATGTACACTTGAAAAGAATGTGTATTCTGTTGTTTCTGGATGGAATGTTCTGTATATATCTGTTAGGTCCATCTGGTCCAATGTATCATTCAAAGACATTGTTTCCTCATTGATTTTCTGTCTGGATGATCTATCTATTGATGTAAATGGAATATTAAAGTCCCCTACCATTGTAATATTGCCATCAGTTTCCATGTCTGTTAATGTTTGTTTTATGCATTTAGGTGCTCCAGTGTTGAGTATAGATATTTAAAATTGTTACATCCTCTTGTTGGATTAAGCCCTTTATCATTATATAGTACTCTTGTTTGTTTCTTGTTACAGTCTGTTTTAAAGTAATTTTGTTTGTTAGAAGTAGTGTTACCTTGGCTCTCCACCCCCTCCCCACTTCCGTTTGCATGGTGAGTGTTTTTCCATCCCTTTACTTTTAGTCTGCATGCATCTTTAGGTCTGAAGTGAGTCTTTGGTGGACTGTATATAGATGAGTATTTTTTTTTTAACCATTCCTCCACTCTGTGTCTTTAGATTGGAGCATTTAAACCATTCACATTTTAAAAAAATTATTTATTTGAGAGAGATAGACAGAGATGGGGAGAGAGAACACAAGCAGGGAGTTGGGGAGAGGGAGAAGCAGGCTCCCCACTGAGCAGGGAGCTGGTGTGGGGCTTGATCCTAGGACCCTGGGATCAACTTAACTGACTGAGCCACCAGGTGCCCTTAGGCCATTCACATTTAAAGTAATTATTAATAGGTATGTACTTATTGCCCTTTTTAAAGTTTGTTTTTTATTTCTTCTCCATTCCTTTTTTCTTTGCTTGCTCACTTTCTTTGTGATGGATGAGTAGCTATAGAGTTTTCTTTGGCTTTCTTTCTTTTCTTTCTTTTTTTTTTTTTTTAAGATTTTATTTATTTATTTGACAGAGAGAGAGTGAGACACAAGCAGGCAGAGGCAGGCAGAAAAAGAGGGGGAAGCAGGCTCCTGGCTGAGCCGAGACCCGATGCGAGGCTATCCCAGGACCTTGAGATCATGACCTGAGCCGAAGGCAAAGGCTTAACCCACTGAGCCACCCAGGTGCCCCAATGTTTGGCTTTCTTTTTATTTTTTGTGTATGTATCATAGATTTTGGGTTTGTACTATGGTGAGGTTCGTCTATAACATCCAAAGTAAATAGAAGTCTATATTGATTTGATGGTCATTTAAGTTCAAACACATTCTTAAAAAAACAAAAACAAAAAGAGAAAATAAACTTTTTTATTTTCCCGTTTCTTATTCTATTCCCCTTTTCCTTCCTTCTCTACATTTTATGTATATATAGTCATAGTCTGCATCTTTTACTCATATTTTTCTTATGTCTAACTATGGTTATTTCTTTTCCACTTAAAGAAGTCCCTTTAACATTTCTTGTAAGCCTGATTTAGTGGTGATAAACTTCTTTATCTTTTGTTTGTCTGGAAGAATCTTTATTTCTTCTTCAAATGTGAAGGACAATCTTGCCGAATAGAGTATTCTTGGATCTAGTTTTTTTTTTTTTTTTCTTTTTCTTTTTCCTTTCAGCGCTTTGAATATATCATGCCACTTTCTTCTGGCTTGCAGTTTCTGCTGAAAAATTGGCTGATAGTGTTATAGGTTTTCCCTCTGTAGATAACTTTGTTTCTCTCTTGCTGCTTTTAGGATTCCCTCTTTATCTTTAAACTTTGACACTTTAATTATTATGTGCCTTAGGTTCATCTTTTTGGAACTCTCTACACTTCTTGGACTTGGATGTCTATTTCTCTCCTTAAGTTAGGGAGGTTTCCAGTTATTATTTCTTCAAGTAAGTTTTCTACACCTTTATCTCTTTCTTCTTCTGGGAATCCTATAATGTGAAAATTCATTTGCTTGATGTTGTCTTCTTTCTTCTTCTGGGAATCCTATAATGTGAAAATTCATTTGCTTGATATTGTCCAAGAGATTTCTTGGACTTCTAAAAAATTCTTTCCTCTTTTTGCTGTTCAGCTTGTGGTCTTTCCATTATCCTATCTTGCAGATTGCTGTTATGTTCTTTCACATTCTCTAATCTACTACTGATTATTTGTTTTTATTTTTTTATTTATTTTTATTATTTATTTTTATTTCAGTTATTGTATTCTTCAGTTCTTAATCTTTTTATTTTTTTATAATTTAAAAAAAATTTTAATAAACATATAATGTACTATTAGCCCCAGGGGTACAGGTCTGTGCTGATTCTTTTTAATATTTTCTGTCTCTTTATTGAAGGTCTCACTGAATTCTATTCTTTTCTCCAGCCCAGTATCTTTGAATTCTTTAACAAGCATATTGCTCATCTGTTTCATTTAATTCTATTTATTTATTTATTTATTTATTTATTTATTTGACAGAGAGAGAGAGATCACAAGTAGAGAGGCAGGCAGAGAAAAGGGAGAAGCAGGCCCCCCGCCGAGCAGAAAGCTCGATGCGGGGCTCGATCCCAGGACCCTGAGATCATGACCCGAGCTAAAGGCAGAGGCTTAACCCACTGAGCCACCCAGGCGCCCCTCATTTAATTCTTGTAGTGAGGTTTTTCTTTTTTCTTTTCTTTCCTTTTCTTATTTATTTATTTATTTATTTATTTATTTTTGTAATTTCTTTTGTTGTCTATTCCTTTGTATCCCTATTTTGCTTGACTTCCTGTGTTTGGTTCCATGTATTAGGCAAAATGACTACTTTTTCTAAGTTGATGCAGTGGTCTTATGTATGGGGACCTCTATGCAGATTGTGTATACTTGGTGACTTTTGTGGACTGACTAAAGCTGTGGCTGTATGTGTTAATTACTTTTTTGAACAATGGCTTTTACAGAGAGAGTAAAGAAAAAAAATAAAATTAAGGAAAAGGATAATAATAAAACAAAAGAAAAAAGCTAAAAAAGAAAAAGGAAAAAGGAAGCAAGAAAGAACAAAATCAAGAAGAAAAAAGATGAAAATAAGAGAAATTTTCAAAAGTGTTTAAAATAAAACATTTAAAAAAAAAAACCACACAAAAAAACCTCACCACAAAACCATGGCTTGTTTTCTGTGCCCCAGCACCACAAGGTGGCTAGTGTGGGTTTGTGGATCCTTGGGTTGCTGAGGTTGCAAGCTCACAGTGAGCTGGAACCCTTCACTGGTCTGAGCTTTTAAGGTGGATGGGGAAAGAACATTCCTGTAGTTCCTGGGTCATTTTAAACTGTAGCCTTTTTTTCCCCCCTGTGTCCTAGCATGGCTAGGTCTGGTGTGGACCAGTGGACCCTGAGCATCCTGAAGTTGCAAGCTCTCTGTGACAGCTAGACCCACATGTTATGGTATCTGGGCCCTGCTCTGGTTTAGGCTTTTAAGGTGGGGTGGGAACATAAGCTTTATTGTTCTCTAGTCCCCCTGACTGGAGAGTCTTCCCATAGTTCCCCCACCTCTTGGCAGAATTCTAGTGTTGTCTTTTCATATGCTAGTTTTTTTTTTTTTTTTTTTAAACCACAGGTTTTCTTTTGTGCTCAAGGACAGAGGAATCTGTTCTAGGCCCCTCAATACCATCCCTCCCCACAGCCATCCACAGCTTGGGGGGGCGGTGTTTCCTTTTTTAATGTGTCTCTGACTCTCTTGTTCTCTTGCCATTCTCTTTGTCTTTTGTTGTTCAATAGCTGTTCAGTCAGCCCTCAGTTCTTCTTCAGGAGGAAATTCTCTATTAATAGGTGTATTTTGGTGTGTTCTGTGGAGGAGGTGAGGTTCAGAGTCTTCCTACATCATCATCTTGAGCTGGAACTTGCAATTATTTTCCTTATTGAAGCTCAAATTGCCCCATCATTGACCAGCGATACCTCTTCAGATTGGTTCTTGAGTCCTGTTTATAGCCTCTTTGCTCTCTGGTATGTTAATTGTAAGATATTCCAGGTTATTCTTGTACAGTTTCTGTTCCAGACTTGGCATCAACAATTTCTTCAAGAAATTCTGGCTTCTTTTAGTGGGAATTAATTTCATTTATAGGAATTTTACTACAGTGTCGAGCAGTTTCTAGGCTTTTTCAGTGGACAGTTAAGATATACATACAAAGTATGTGTGTGTGTATGTTTGTGTATGTATACACAGATATCTGTTTTTTATTAAGATAAAATATCTCATGGAGCTGTTTCAAGTTTAGTGCTTGTTTTCTGCACACAAGCATTTTTAATGAGGCAGAGTAGAGAAGCTGGTTAATAATATGCCAGCTGACTCTGCAACCAATTGATTAAATAAAGAATCCCAAGAGCTTTCAAATATTTGATATAATAATGCATAATTACTTCTAATATGTGCATAATGCTATTAATGGGATATCATTTTTTTTAAGATTTCATTTATTTATTTGTCAGAGAGAGCACAAGAAGGGGGAGCAGCAGGTGGAGGGAGAAGCTGGGTCCCCACTGAGCAAGGAGTTGGATGTGGGACTCAGTCCCAGGACCTGGGATTATGACCTGAGCTGAAGGCAGATGCTTAATTGACTGAGTCACCCAGGCATCCCCAGGATATCATTTCTATACACTTGAAACTTGCAAATGTTCAAGTGGAAAATGTAGAGAGACTGTAGGGATGTTTATTATAGGTTATGCTTTGGTTTTGTGATTCAAATTAACCTTCTTATAATAGTATTATATAGCTGTAAGTTATTATACAGTTATTTAGTACCATGCTGACTAACATAGCAATTCTGTACTCTCTAGCTACTTGTTAATCATTTTATTATTCCTACCACCTACTATAGTGAGCTTGGTGGGCACATAGTAACTGCTTAACTAACATTTGTGAAATGAGTATGTATTGGTGCTGGTAGTCTTCCAAGAAAGCACAACCTATGAGTAAGTTGTGCTTTCTTGGCTCTATCCTCAAAACATTTGCAGGCACTGACATTTTTACATACTGACAGTTTTACATACTTTATTGGATCTGTCTGACCTGAGGAAGCAAGTCAATTAAGAGCTTTGGGCCTTAATCTGAGAAGCAATGTTAAAAGGCTCTCAGTATTATCATCAGTGTCTGTAAATTTCCTAAATACAGTCTGTCTGTGTTTTGTACCTTGCATTTTTTCCATTACATCATGAAGGTTAATTGTGAAAGAAATGATGGAAATGTGTTTTAAAAGCTAACACTAATCAAAAATTAAAGGACAATGTTGATGAATAAAATATGTAAATTGCAATGAAATTAGACCTGGAATTGGAGATGATGTTAATATCTTACATTTTTCATTAAATGGCTTTTAATTAACTCCTAAGAGAATAGTCACTCTGCAAAGCCATGTAAAATTAGACCATTCAGTCACTAGTTTTTTTCAGAAATTTTTTACTCTGCTACTTTTTCAGATAGAATTTTTCTTTTTAGCTTGACTAAATTATTGAGTTTATAAAAAGGGAAGAATGGTAGTCTCACTGTGTGTAAAGATTAAAGGGAAAAAATATGACTCTTTCCATTTATCTTTCTGTTTAAATACTGCTCCAAGTGAACTGGCATTGATAGTGGACCAGAATATGTTTTTCTGCTGTTTAACTAGGGGTACAAGTTTAAAAAAATTGAATTATTTGCCAAAATTAAAAATTTTGAGTTTTTTTTAACCTCAAGTGTGAATTTCTGGTACCTTGAAACATCAAAATATTTGACAATGATGGACCCACATATTCACATTACAGCTATTGACTGGAGATGAGTACTGAAATTTCTCTAGGCTCTGCCTCATCTATGGTCTCCCTGATGTTGAGACTGACTGTCAGTTACCACTTAATAGGAGAGAAGTGAAACATTTCTTGGATCCTTTTCTCTAGCATCAAGGACAAAGTAGAAGATAGATGGAAGACTGCATATGTCAAGAAAAATAGGAGAGAACAAGAGGGAATCCTTTGTGTGTATACACATAAGAGAAAGGTATTTAATATAAAGCTATGTCTGTTTTGAAAGAATACGTTTTGGCGCACCTGGGTGGCTCAGTGGGTTAAGCCTCTGCCTTCGGCTCAGGTCATGATCTCAGGGTCCTGGGATTGAGCCCCGCATTGGGCTCTCTGCTCAGCTGGGAGTCTGCTCCCCTCCCCCACCCCTGCCTGCCTCTCTGCCTACTTGTGATCTCTCTCTCTGTCACATAAATAAATAAAATCTTTAAAAAAAAAGAAGAATATGTTTTCATTTTTTTAATACCATCTGAAGTTCATTTATTTAGAATCAAGAATTTATATCAATTTACAATTTATATTTTTGTTTCTTTCTTTTTAAAATTAACATATAATGTATTATTTATTTCAAGGGTACAGGTCTGTGATTCATCAGTTTTACACAATTCACAGCACTCACCATAGCACATATCCTCCCCAATGTCTATCACCCAGCCACCCCATCCCTCCTACCCTCCTCTCCTCCAGCAACCCTCAGTTTGTTTTGTGAGATTAAGAATCTCTTATGGTTTGTCTCCCTCTCTGGTTTCCTCTTGTTTCATTTTTCCCCTCCCTTCCCCTATGATCCTCTGTCTTGTTTCTCAAATTCCTCATATCAGTGACAACATATGATACTTGTCTTTCTTTGATCGACTTATTTTGCTTAGTATAATAGCCTCTAGTTCCATCCATGACATTGCAAATGGCAAGATTTCAGTTTTTTGATGACTGCATTGTATTCCATTATCTATCTATTTATGTATCTATCTTTGTATCTTTGTATCTATGTATGTATCTATCTATCTATCTTCTTTATCCATTCATCTGTTGATGGACATCTAGGCTCTAATATAAAGATATGTCTGTTTTGAAAGAATACAACTTTAAAGGTCATTAGGAAGTAAACCATTCTAGGGCTGTGACTGATACAAGATAAAGATGATTGATAAAAAAGAAAAACCTAATGATCTGATAAAGGAACTGATATACCAGTAGGATTTCTTTTGGAATGTGAATAAAACAGGTGCAGATGCTTTAAAATGCAATGTGTGTTAGTTGGAATAATTGATCAGTTATCAAAATTTTTTGAAGGTGGTAAAGATTTTATAAGATTTTACTTATAATCTATAAGTGTAGCAGAAACTGTGTCCTAAACAAAGGCAAGCATTTTATAGATAGAAGCCTGCTAGAAATACTGCTTCTCAGTGTGGAGCTTTTGTAGAGTTTTTAAATTGTGGCTGATGAGAACACAGATATAGATGATATTACCAAGTTGTCTATATTTATCTTGGTATTGAGGAAAATGTAGTATGACTGAAGAACTTTTAGGTATGGTACCTATGACAAGTATAACATCAAGAAATTGTTTATTTTTCTGTGTTGAGAATAATCTTCAAAGGTTTAATGCAGAATGGTCAAAATTAGTTCAATGATAGGGATCTCTGAGTGGTCATGATTTATATTTATTATAATATTATAAAATTTAAATCCAAGCTGGCAACATGTTATAAGGATGTGAGACTTATGTCTATTCCTTACAGCATCATCAGGTATTGCTTTGTGGTAGAAAGTGAAGTAGAATATATGCCATTGACTGAATGTACTCATGGCATGGACCATGGACAGTTCAATCATAGTGTCTTGAATTTCTAATCAATGGTTTGTTGGAGGTTGGATACCATAGTCGTGGCATTGTGTTATAAATATTTATGTGTAGGGTTTTTTTGTGCTTAGTATTTTTCTTTAAAAATTTTTTTAATTTGAATTCAATTTAGTTAACATATACTATATTATTATATCAGGGGTAGAATTTAGTGGCTCATCAGATGCATTTAACATCCAGTACTCATTACATCAAGTGCCCTCCTCTCTGCCTGTTACCCAGTTATCTTTTCCCCCACCCACAACCCTCCAGCAACCTTCAGTTTGTTTCCTAGAGTTAAGAGTCTCTTATGCTTTGCCTCTCTCTCTGTTTTTATCTTATTTTATTTTTTTCCTTCCCTTCCCCTATGTTTATTAGTTTTGTTTCTTAAATTCCACATATGAGTGAAATTATATGGTATTTGTCTTTCTCTGAGTTATTTCACTTAGCATAATAACCACTAGTTCTATCCATGTCATTGCAAATGGTAAGATTTCACTCTTATCAATGGCTGAGTAATATTCCATTGTATATACACCACATCTTCTTTATCCGTTCATCTTTAATGGACATCTGGGCTCTTTCCATATTTTAGCCATTGCGGATATTGCTTCTATAAACATTGGGGTGCATGTGCCCCTTTGAATCACTATGTGTGTAGGTGTGTAGTTTGGGAAATTTTTCTTTTGTTATCTGAGGAAAAATCCTGCCTGACTCATCAAGAAAGAAAAGAATAGGGGCGCCTGGGTGGCTCAGTGGGTTAAAGCCTCTGCTTTCGGCTCAGGTCATGATCCCAGGGTCCTGGGATCGAGCCCCGCATCGGGCTCTCTGCTCAGTGGGGAGCCTGCTTCCCTCCTCTCTCTGCCTGCCTCTCTGCCTACTTGTGATTTCTCTCTGTCAAATAAATAAATAAATTCTTTAAAAAAAAAAGAAAGAAAGAAAAGAATATAGACTGATTTGACAAGATTAAATATCAAAGAACCATTTTCTTACCCCCCCCCAAATGTGGGGCTTTCCGTATACTCTCTTAGATGACAAGGCTTAAGCTGAGCTGAGGCTTATTACTTTCTGGCCCCAAGTGTAGCCCTTGGGGCTACTTGTTTGATGGTGCCTGGTAGACTCCTGTCTACTCATCAGCATGGGAAACATAAAACATGTTTTATATCTCAGCAGCCAGAGAAGCAGAAAACCATTGAGAGACAACAGCCAAAGCTGTGCTGCCCTTTAAAATTGGTTGGTTTTTATTATGTATTTAATTTACAGGAAATAATACAAAAAACAATGGTAGAGCAAATAGCTGTGTACTTAACATTCAGCTTAATACGTAGAACTTATGTACTTCCATCTCTCCCTACCTTCTCTCTCAGCACCCAGACATGATCAGTATCTTGATTTTGAGTTTTCATTCTCTTGCTTTTGTCTGTAGTTCTAGCAGATGCTCATGTATCTTTTTTTTTTAAAAGATTTTATTTATTTATTTGACAGACAGAAATCACAAGTAGGCAGAGAGCCAGGCAGAGAGAGAGGAGGAAGCAGGCTCCCCGCTGAGCAGAGAGCCTGATGCGGGGCTCGATCCCAAGACCCTGGGATCATGACCTGAGCCAAAGGCAGAGGCTTTAACCCACTGAGCCACCCAGACGCCCCAATGCTCATGTATCTTTAAAGAAGATGTGGTTTACATTACACACTTTTGAACTTTATATAAAAGGAGTCCTCCTCTATGTATCTTTTGGTGACTTGCTTTTTGCTCAACAATCTGTTCTTGAAATTCATTCATGTTGATACATGCAATTTATTTATTTTCACTTTTGCATAATATGGCTTTGTATAAATACAAACACAGCCTTCAGTTCCATGTTGCTGGACATTGGGGTTATTTACTTTTTTTCCCCTCTGCTGAATTAAGCAAGACTATTATTTCTGTGGAATGCCCACTCTATGCAAGGCACTGTTCTAGATTCTGGGTATACCTCAGGGAGCAAAAGAGACAGAAATCCTAACTCTTATTGAACTTATATTCTAGTTGGAAGACACAGGAAAAAAAAGTAAGTTAATATGATTTGTGAGAATGTGATAAATGTGATAGAGACAAAGCAGAGACAATGATAAGGAGTGTTTGTATTTGGAATGGAATTGAGATCTTAGACAGGGTGATCAGAGAAGATCTCATTAAGAATATGAATGGTTGAAAACAGACTTGGAGATGACAGAAAAAACTATGTTCCAGGCAGAGGGAATAGAGCAAGGACCATGGGGTGGGGAGAAACTTCCCTTATGTTTTGTAAATTTCTCCTGGTGCACAGGTGCAAGGGGTTTTCGAATGTATGTTACTAGACAGGGAACTTCTAGATCATGGGCTATGCAGTAATGTACATTCTTAATTTGATGTACTGGTCTGTGTGGGTTAACTGTTGGAACACACAGTCTGCTCTCTTTAGTTTCCTTTTCCTCTCGTATCATCTTCTCCTCCTTACATTAGTTTGGAAGTTATACACTCTATTTCTATTCATTACTCAAAACATTTTAAGATGCATACTTAACAAGTCTAAAGTTGATCACTAAAAGAACTATCTTGTGAATAATATAACCTTAAACACATTAACTCAATTATGCCTCTATAATTTTATATGCTATTTTTGTGCAGTATTTTAGTTCTATCTTTTTTTTTTAAAACACTAAACACTATTGCTATTGTTTTAGACACATACTGTTGATTTATGCAATCAATGCTTATTCTAATTTCTCATATTTTCTAATTTATTTCTCTCTCTCTTTCTTCTTTCTTTTTATGATTATTTATTTATTTGAGAGAGAAAGAATGAGTGTGCAAGAGAGAGAGAGATAGAGCACAAGCCAGGGGGAAGAGGCAGAGGGAGAGGGAGAAGCAGACTCTCTGCTGAGCAGGAAGCCTGATGCAGGGCTGGATCCAAGGACTCTGGGATCAAGACCAGAGCCAAAGGCAGACACTTCACCAACTGAGCCACCCAAGTGCCCCTATTTCCCAATTTCTTTATTCATCATCCCTTCTTACATCTCAAACTTAAACCTGGGATCATTTTTTTTTCTCCTTGCAACACATTCTGTAGAATTTCCTTGGTTGGGGGGAGAGTGTTGACCACAAACCCTTTCAGTTTTTGTCCATCTGACTTTTGGGAAAAAAATTATGGGCTGGCTTGAGCAGTTGAGTTGCATTTGTGTAATATGGTCAATGCATAAGTCACTTTCCTTCAATGAAACAGCCTAGGTGGCAACAGTGAGGTGTTATCTGAAATGTGTAGTGTTCTAAACGAAGCCACAATAGAATCCTCTGGAAACTTGTGCATGGGGGCAATTTAGTCAATATGGAAAGCTGTCTGGTTCCACATGCCTGTCTTTAAGGGAAATAGTAACTCAAAAGTATGTCTGTCTAGGCACAAACTCTGTATGCTGCAGCCAGGATTGTTGGGGGAAAGTGTGACCATTTTGGATCCTGTGTAATGATTTCCGAAATATTCCCCAGATACTTGATATAGTCTGCAACTTTAGGGGTGAAAGAAAGATTAAAAAAAAGCAATTGGAAGCAATTAAAATTTTTTCCATTTTATTCTTGACTAAAAGTAAACTGCTGTGACTTTAAACTTCATTGGTTTTGTTATCACCTTAATTAAGGAAGAAGGAATAAACGTTAGGTAGGGTAATGTAAAAAACTGAATTCTATGAGTAAGTGATGAATTCTGACAAAATCTTCTTTTACTTGCAGATTAACCTCCTTTCTCGATCTCAAAATGAGTCATTTTTCATTTCTAACAGTGTTACAATCTCTCTATAGTGATCATTCAAGTTTAGGATCCTTTTTATGTTTTACTATTTTACAATTAATGCTTGATGAAGCCGGCAGACATTTAGAACTTCGTTGGACACCTTCAAAGCAGGAGATACTAATAATTTTCTTGTTCTTGTTCTTCATGCCTCTGAGTATAAATATGTAGATGTGGTTATTAGATAATGCATGAAACCTAATAAAATGTTAATTCAGAGAATAAGATTAGATATTGCTATTTTTGAAAAAGGAAGTAAAGGCAAGGTATCTGAGAGTAGTCCCATGAATCAGGGTTTGTAAGACATCTATTTTCTTTTTCAGCATATTAGCTGGGTTGTTTAAACTATCTTGAGACCAACTTCATTCAACTTTCATAAATATTCTGGTTATAACTGTCAGCACCAGGAATTTCTAACAAAAGAACTATATTTTTAAACAAAGATCAAGACAGATGGATTGCATTTTATACTTTTTTAAATGATTCACTTCATTTGCCAACTTAATAACTTATCCAGTTGCTTTTTTTTTTTTTTGTTTATTTATTTGACAGACAGATCACAAGTAGTCAGAGAGGCAGGCAGAGAGAGAGGAGGAGGAGGCAGGCTCCCTGCTGAGCAGAGAGCCCGATGCGGGACTCGATCCCAGGACCCTGAGATCATGACCTGAGCCGAAGGCAGAGGCTTTAACCACTGAGCCACCCAGGCGCCCCTATCCAGTTGCTTTTGATCAGCAGCTTCCATATTATTGGCATATCAAGTCTTACCTTTTTTTTTTTTTAGTGCCAAAGGGAGGAAAATATAGGTAATATAATCAAAATTTATATACTTTAAATTTTAAAATTTTCAACAATCCTTTCTTCATTTCCTACTTGAATATCGGCTCTTTTAATTGTGAACTGTTTGACCAACCTTGGACAAGTTACCTAAACTCTCAAACTCAGTTTTGTCATTTAGAAAATGGATATAATCAATAATCGTTCTTAATTCATAGTAATGCTGTCAGGACTAAATAAGACTATCACATAAAACAGAAAAGATATTTTCTGGAAAATGGTAAGTACTTAATAAATGAACATGATTTTTGTTATTATTAATACTGGAATAGTAGCTGAAGTGGCATTGGTTGAAGGCATTGTAGTTGAGAAGACAAAGGTATTACAAAGACAGTGTGATGAATGGACTGCCATGACCCAGGATGATGGCAAGAGAGGGGTAGGTAGTCTGAATTGTTTGCCAGTGTATTTGGTTTATCAGGGAGGTGTGGATCGAGACTGGTAAAAACAATGATGAGGAATAAGAGAGGCATGATTCTTAAAGGAGCACGGATTTTTACTTGAAGGAGGGGGAACAGAAATCTGGATGGAAGCCTTGGAGAATAAGGAAAAGGCTGATCTCCAAAGCCATGCCTGGTATATATGGCAAAATGGGCATTTGTCTCTCGATGGGCTTTTGGGGAGGCTCTGTACTTGTGGTGCATCCAAGTTTCAGTGTAGGCAAGGTGTTGGAAGAAATTGAGGTTGTTGTAAAGGTATTTTTACTCTGAGAGGAGCTTCTCTGAGACACAATAAACAAAGTTCCTCTTTCTTTTAGAGAAAGAGGAACATTATGGTTGGTTTAGAGGAAAGCAGTCCAAAGTGAAATGGGAATGAAACTGTGGGAAAGGCAAGCTGACTAGAGTGAATTGTATCTTGGATGATGATCAAGAATAACATGTGTGTGAGGCACAAGGCTTCCAGAAGGAATTAGACCTGTGTTTTGGTTGCTGTCAAGATAGGGAAATCAGCCATGAAGAGGGAGTGGGACTAAGGCTATTTGAACTGGTGAGTGTGGTGGCTGGAGCCTCAGGTTGCAGGCTACCAGAGGCAGTGAGAGGATAGAGGGAAGTTTACAAGTTGTGATCTTGCTTCTTCCCTATTTCCTTGGGACAATCAGTGTTCATTCCTTTATGACAGAAATTGGCAGCAGCTGCCCAGGGATAATAAAAGAGCAGCACAAAAGCTCTTTTGGGGTGGGATGTGGCTGAAAGCAGCCATGAAGAGACCAGCTGCCCTTGGGCCTTCATTGCTCCATTTCTTTTCCCTCCAACGGCCCAGGGATGATGAAGTTACAATGTAGGAAGATTTCTTCCCTTCAGTGGCATTTTTGAGTATTAAGGGTGAAACCTAATCAGAAGATCTACCTGTGCAGTGACAGTAAAAGGGAGGGTCAGGTGAGGTTTTGTGGTGCCTAGAGCCTTTTATATTCCTGTCCTCTCACTTAACTCACTGGGACTGACAAACTAAGCCTGGCCCTCAAGCAATTCTCATGACACAATTCCGGATGGAAGAGCTAATGCTCTTCTGTTCACAAGCACACAAAACAAAACAAAGATACTAGAACCCTGAAAAGTAGAGCTATTATACATGAAAGACAATAAACTGAACACCATATATCATCTGAAGCAGTATTATTGTAACAAAATGTACCAAGAATTTAAAGTATGTGTGATAAGAATAGTTATTAGTAATACAAAGCAGGAATGAGAAGTTATAAATAGGAACTAAGGGGAAATATTCAGAATGAAGAATGTGATATTGAAATACAGTATATGAGCACTGGGATAGGTATCAGAAAGGACATAGCAGAAGAATGAATTAATGAAGATAAGATTGAAGAACTTATGCAAGGGGAACAAGATAGAATAAAGAGAAAAAAAAAAGACCAAGAAATATGACTGGAGAAGTGCAAATAGGATTGCACCTGTTGATAGGATTTCATAAAGGAGGGGAAAAATAGAGAATAAATACTTGAACAAACAATATGGTTTAATCTCTCACGTTTAAAGATAAAAAAAATTCCCAGTGTGAAAAGGCTCATACAGGACCAAACAGGATAGAGAAAGGAATATTCACACTTGGAAATTTAATATCAAAATATAGGGACATTAAGATGAAGAGAAAATTCTAAAAGCTTCCAGAAAGAGATTCCCCACTAAGGAAAATGGACCAGATTGACACCACTTTTCTCAATACACACATATATGTATAAAGGAATAAATAATTTTAAGGCATTGAAGGAAAGTAACTTTGAATTAAAATTTGGTTTTATCCAACTAAATTGTCATTCAAATATGAAAATATAATAAAAAATACTCTCAGCCCTTAAAGCCTTGTTGCACAACCCCCCACCAATCTCTCTTGGAGAAAACCTTCAAATCAGAAGAGCTTTGGGAGTTAAGAGTAATAAAATAACATGTAGTTTTAATATAAAAAATAAAATCCAGCATCAAAGAAATAAAAAAAGTGGAAGTACAACACAATGAACCAGGACATTTGTTGGAGGGAAAGATATCAATGTTGATAACTTTAAGAAATCAATAAGGGTTAATAAATAATTCTTCCAGTAAAAGCAATAGCCATAAGAACAAAAATCATGTTTACTTTTTTTTCCTTTTTAAAAATTCAAGTATAGTTAACATACAGTGTTATGTTAGTTTCACAGTGTAATGATTCAACAATTCTGTCCATTTCTCAGTGCTCATCAGATGCTTACCTTTTAAACCAACAGAAGGAAAGTAGTTCTGTCCAAATGGAAATCATGGAAGGGGAGAAAAGAGGGAGAAAACAATAAAAAGAAATATGAAATAAGGTGCCTGAAATATATCTGAATATAAAATAAGAACAATTGATTTAAGATCATCAATTAAAAACCTAGGATCTCAGATTGGATTAAGAAAACAAGAACTAAGAATATGTGATCTTCATCCAACACAAATAACACAGAAAGATAGAAGGATTGAGAAAAGAGAGTAGTCAACCACAGGTCAGAATAGAGGTGGGGTAAGCAGTTTAATAACTGACAAAATAGAACTTAAGGCAACAAAATACCGTATTCCTAATGATATACTTTATGTATAGGTAAAAGGGAAATTAGAGGAAGAAGATATACTATCATGAACACATCTGTACTAAAATGCCTTGTTAGAATGTATAAAGCAATAAGTGTCAGAATTTTACAGAGAAACAGATAAATCAACAATTAGAGGTGGAGATTATCATATAATCTTAGAAACTAAGCAGTCAAAAGAAAAAAAGGAAAATTTTTGTAGATTAAAATGCAATTAATGTTTATTCTATTAGATAAATTGAAGACTATACACTTAATCAGCATAGAGTACATATTCTTGAGCAATCAAAATCTGTTATAAAAATGTATCTCGGGACTCCTGGGTGGCTCAGGTGGTTAAGCGTCTGCCTTCGGCTCAGGTCATGATCCTGAGGTTCTGGGATGAATTCTCCCATTGAGCTCCTTGCTTAGCGGGGAGCCTGCTTCTCCCTCTGCCTCCCTCTCCTCCTGCTTGTGCTCCCTCTTTCTGCCTCTGACAGATAATTAAATAAAATCTTTTAAAAAAGTGTATGTTGTATTAGACCACAAAAGAAGTTTCAACAAATCTCAAATGAATAATAGCAGCTTTGTTCTCCGATCTCATTGTAATAAAACTGGAAATTATCAACAAAAGGACAGCTCAAAAACAAAACAAAACTCCCATCTTATGTTTAGAACTACATAATTATTTTATTATTTATCTATTATAAAATAATTCTTGGATTAGAAAAGATACTATATAGGAAATTAAGAAATACTTAGCACAGAATGATAGTGAAAATACCGCATGTTAAGACCTGTGGGGCATGGGGCGCCTGGGTGGCTCAGTGGGTTGGGGACTCTGCCTTCGGCTCAGGTCATGATCCCAGGAGGGATCGAGCCCCATATCAGGCTCTCTGCTCAGCGGGGAGCCTGCTTCCTCCTCTCTCTCTCTGCCTGCCTCTCTGCCTACTTGTTATCTCTAGCTGTCAAATAAATAAATAAAATCTTAAAAAAAAAAAAAAAAAAGACCTGTGGGGCAAAGCTGAAGAAGGACTAACTTTGATGGGGATAGATAGCTTTAAATAGAGCCAGTAGGAAACAAGACAGGTTTTAAACAGACAAGATTAGCATTCAAGTCAAGAAATTGGAAAAAAAGCAAACACAAAGAGAACAGAAGGAAACAATAAAAATAGAAGCAGAAATAAATGGACTGTGTATTAATTATAATTAAGCTTTCTAAAATGAAAAGCTTTTTTTTTTGAAAAGGTTAATAATATAGTCATATTTCACACAAAAGTTACCAAGAAAAACAAATTCAGATAAGCACAGAACAAGAAGGTCCATGTGAAAACTTCATCTTTCTTTTTTACATGCCCAATGGAGATGGAGATTGCCTGAGATCCACAGAATGGGTCATCTTGCTCATGTCATTAAAAATATCCTCTGCCAAGGGGATGCAGACGTTTATACACCTTGTGTCCATGTGGAGATACCTGTCTACCTATTACTCCTCTCCCCAACCTGTACTTTATCAATTCTCCAATTTTGTTTCCTCCTTTTTAAAAAAAAAATTATTTATTTATTCATGGGAGACAAGGAGAGAGAAGCAGAGGCAGAGGGAGAAACAGGCTCCCCCGTGAGCAGGGAGCCCAATGCGGGTCTCAATCCCAGGACCCTGGGATCATGACCGGAGCCAAAGGTAGATGCTTAACCATCTGAGCCACCCAGGTGACCCAATTTTGTTTCCTGTAAGATAGGGCTGTAAAGGTGTATTGCTGGCTTTGCCAACTGAAAAAAAATTTTCTTTTGATGGTCTTTACAAGCAGGTATACAGAAAAGAAAATATTGACAGATCAGTAGCTGAATACCAGAAGATGTGTTGATTTGCTTCAGTAAGGAAACAATTTCTGGAACAGTCCTTGTGTTTGGAGCCATCACCTGTTTAAATTTAGAAAATCCACTGTCATTTTCCAAGGTACATCTGTCCTCTGAAGAGTCCAAAAAGGTGAGTTGAGTGGGCGATGAAGGAAATCACTACCTCTGCGTTCTTCAAGTCTTTTATGATGTAATTAATTTACAGTTTCTCCAGAAATACAATATTGATGATTAATATAGCATTTGCTAGTTTTTATGTCCTCAGGATTACTTAAGTAATTCTGATGGACAGTGCCTTAGGGGCTGAATCTCACTTTTGTTGTTGTTGGTGGTGGTCATTCTTTGATCATTCAGCCTTTGTGTGTTGATGCCTTCCATATGAACAGAATAATGACTTCTGTTTTGACTTAGAGTCAGAAATAGGAGGGAAAACCGTGAGCAGGTTCTCACTACGTTGTTTGGGTGGTGATGTCACAACACTTTCATATTGGTCCTGATAAAAGCAGGGAACCTAAGCAATTTTCACTAACCAGACCTTTAACCTTCTGGTGTATTCACTTTGGTGAGTACGGCAAATTCCAAACAAATACATACTAGATGAAATATACATTAAAATCCCAAGGCAGAAATATTTGTGAGCTAACTGTTTGGTGTGGTTTATGTCTGGAAAACCCTCTGAGACTTGACTGTGAGTGTAGGCAAGAATGATGAGTAAAGGTTTAAATTATTCCTTTCCACCCCAGGCTGGTCTAGGCAGGTCTGCTACGGCTTCCTTAAACATCCATGCTATCCTCTTCTTTCTTTTCTTTTTCTTTTCTTCTTTTCTTTTTTTAAAAAAGATTTTATTTGTTTATTTGACAGAGAGAGACACAGTGAGAGAGGGAACACAAGCAGCAGGGGGAGTGGGAGAGGAGAAGCAGGATTCCTGCCAAGCAGGGAGCCCAACGCAGGGCTTGATGCCGGGACGCTGAGATCATGACCTGAGCTGAAGGCAGTTGCTTAACAACTGAGCCACCCAGGCGCCCCCATGCAATCCTCTTTCTTCCCCACTCTTCAGATACGGTATACAAAGGACAAATTCTGTTCAAAGACAAGTATTCATGTGAATCTATCATACTTTCATTTTACCATTTTTTCTCTTTCGATTCAACCTCTTCTCTTGCCTCTCTTTTCAGTAGCCTAGAATACTGTCTTTCCAAATGGGATTTGGGGTGTTCTTTACTTTTCATTCCTCTTGCATCCTAGAAATACATTCTTAGATCATTTCAAATGATGAGTTCAAAAGAGTCTCAGCCTCTACTTCATGACCCACTCCTATGCATTTCCATCCAACTTTTTCCATCCCTCGAGGGGGATTTGACAGCTTTACTCCAGATCACCTTGAGATTGTGTATGGTCTGCTTTCAATAGAAAAGTATCATTCATTCAGTCAAGCCAACTTGTTGGTAGTTGAGCAGATGTCACCTTTTGATCACTCACATCTTTTGGATGAATTGTTTCTTAATTTCCTGAATACCAGGAGACTAGAAGTCAGTCCTGTTTGTTTCTCGCCTAGGCTTCCTTAACATCACAGGGCTGCTTCAAGTATCAAGAAGAGAAAAGAACTTTTAGTGTAGTGACAAACTGTGACATGAAGACTTCTATCAATCATGTCAAAGCTGTTTGTTTTAAAAATAAATTTTGTGTCAGGGTTTTTAGCTGCTAAAATTCATGGTTTCAATTTCATGACATTAATCATAAAAAATAAGACAAAACCTGATCAGCACTCTAACAATTACTAAGTATCTGGTCCAAGTCGTAAAAACTGTTACTGACTTGAGGTAGGTTAATTTAGAAACCTTCAGAAATGAGTTTGGATTTCAGTGCTTGAAAATGTCACATAAAAATGTAATAAATCTGTTACCATTATCACATTCTTCAGGTGATAGTGGCTTTGGTAGTTAAAATACAGCTCATAAAATTTATATTTATGTTAAGGCTAATTTGTTTTAAAACTTTTTAGAGGGGGCATCTTCAGAAAGACACCAAATTGGGGTTGATAAGTATAGAATATTTAAACAAAGTGAATCAACCTAAGCCTCAAAAGATGGAATTTTAGGGGTGCCTGGGTGGCTCAGTGGGTTAAGCATCTGCCTTCGGCTCAGGTCATGATCCCAGGGTCCTGGGATGGAGCCCCGCATTGGGCTCTCTGCTCAGCAGGGAGCCTGCTTCCTCCTCTCTTTCTTTCCACCTGCCTCTCTGCCTACTTGTGATCTCTCTGTCTGTCAAATAAATAAATAAAATCTTTAAAAAAAAAGATGGAATTTTAATGACAGATCAGTCAAGCAGTGTATCTACACTTACTTGATAAGACATTCTAGAATCTAACATAGAGTTAGATTCTATGTTGTTACTAACATAGATTCTATGTTGTTACTAACAACAGTAAGTTGACTAAATGATGTCAATGTGAGTGATTATGGAAACCAGTCAGTTTCTTTTGGGGAAAGAAAATCTCTAAAAAGAAGAGTGAATTTCAAGATATCTTTATGGGCTTTCCAGTGTTTTCTTTGATAAGCTGAGATTTCTTTCGACGGTTGTCATGACTTTCTCTGTTTTGGAAGTAGGATTTCATAACATTACTGAACATTTTGCATGTTAAAAAATAAAAATGATTCAAATAGTTATAGTTATCTTGTTCTTTTGGAGGATATGTTAATTTGATGCAAAAGAGTCAGATTTGGAGTGTCATAGTTTTAGTCTGGGTCTCTATTTTACCCCAAGATTTTCTTTGCAATGGAGTAGAAAGGTAAATTGCTTTTGAATTAGTAAAAATCATTATCTCATTCAATTAATTTTTTTTTTGTCTCAACAAATTTTTTTTTATTGATGAAAATTTGGTAGCAGGACTGAACATTTGAGTTTCTTATTAAATCATACTGAGTTACTGTGAATTTAAAACATTTTAAAAACTTAAAATGTTTAACAGATTTTCTAGTTTTAGTTCTAGATACATACAAGTGAAGCTATGCTTTAGCTTGGATGGATACAGATACTAAGTGAACTATAGCAGAATGTCCTAGATTTTACATTAATTGTCTTTGGAGAATGTTTTTCTTCCCTTACTTACAAGCTATGTATTTTGTAATGAAACACTAGTTCATTGATCTCTCTTTAAATTGCTTGCTGATAGAAATTAGTTAATAATGAATAACTACACATTCCCAAAAGACCAGCCATGTCAGCATGTAGACTCTCTGAATAGAGCTCTTTAGAAAATATTAGCAAAGTTTTACAAATTCCCTTGTACAACCTGAGAAATTGTTGAAACATGTCATAACATATATAGTATGTATATCTCAATGAAACTGAAAACAAAAATCTCAGACCACATTTGGTGACAAGTCAGGATGAGTTTTTCTCTGGAAGTCTCTTTGACCTCTAGTGTAAATAGATTTCTTGCTGGGTCTTCCTAATCCTCTCTACACAACTAAATCCTAAACATGTCTGAATCCTAAAGTCCACCTAAGGTGAGTTCCCAGGTGGGGACTCCTGGTGCAGCTGTTAGGAATGTATTCGTGTCAGAATACTACAGTTATTTTCTGGACTCTCTTTGAGAGCAGAACTATGCCTTATATTCTCAATGCTAAGTACAGTCTGTGGCACATAGGTAGATATTTAAAATAGGAGTTACCTATTTTTTAATCTTTGTAACTACGTTATTAAGGAGACAAAAATCCTCCTTTATTTTATTTTATTATTTTTTAAGTTTTTTTTTAAAGATATTATTTATTTATTTGACCCAGAGAGAGAGAGGGCACAAGGAGGGAGAGTGGAAGAGGGAGAAGCAGGCTCCCTGCTCAGCAGGGGCTCGATGTGGGACTTGATCCCAGGACCCTGAGATCCTGACCTGAGCCGAAGCCTTAACCAACTGAGCCACCCAGGCACCCCCCCCACCAAAATCCTCCTTTAATTTAATGAATAAGAAACTGAAGGGCTGACATGTGAAAAAAGTTGTTCAAGATCTTACCAGCTCTAATAAGTAGCTGAACTAAAATCTGCAGACAGGTCTGCCTCAATCCAGATCACGTGCTTTATCAAGGGCACCAGACACTGTCCACATAGCCATAAGGGAAGTTGAAGGACCCTTACTTAAATCTACTCCAAGAATGCATTTCTCTCTCTCTGAGTCCAGCATAAGCCAGGAAGCTCTGAACTCAGCCAACACTAGTTTTAAGGGATCAATTAAGGGAACACTAGTTTTAAGGGATACAAACGTAAAACAACTCTGAATTTAAAAACGTATAGTAAATATTGATTAATAGATGCCTATAATTCTGGATAAGAACTATATGACATAAAGGACTGACAAGGAAATTGAAAGAAAGCAAAAATAATTGAAATTAAATAATTGAAAGTAAATACAAACTCATTGGGCATGGTACTTACATTGAAACCTGGCTTTGTTAACTTTAAGACTAATGATTGTCTTACATGTTGCTGCGTGGATCATCATTCTGTTTTAAGACTAATGAGACCCGGAAGATGGAGGTGTTGAGCATCTAATGGTTTCTATTATGTTTTGCAGATCATTTCATTCTTGTTGGAACTATAAAGTTGTTATTGAAAAATATGCAGCCCTTTGGTTTAAAGATGTTTTATTTTAACACATATTCAGGAAAGTCAGTTTCCAATTATGGTAAATCTAGAGAACTAGCTTGGAAATTTCTGCAACTTATTTTCATCATGGAATGAAAGGAAGAAATAAAGATAGAATATTAGATCATTAAATGCAATTTTCTTTACTTTTCTTTCCTTTTTTCTTCCATAAGAAAACTGAGACAAAATGTGGCTGAATTAGTTGATTGCATAATTTGCTAATACAGAGCCTGGCTAGTTCCATGTCTCTTGGTTTTTGACCTAGATATATGTGTTTTTTTAGCTAAAGGATAAAATGCAAGGTTAACTTTTGAGTAAAAGATAAAATTTCTTCATACAATGAAAGATTTAAAATAAAATGGTTAATTTCAAATGTCCCTACATACTGAAAAGAAAGTGCCTTTCATTCTTACCACTTGACTCAACAGACATTCATTAACGTTGTTTCTCTTCCAGTTTGACCTGGACCCAAAAAATCAGTTTTTCCAACTATTCTCACCATCATCCTCAATTCCCTTGAGATACTTACTGTCCATTCACCCCTTTTCTAGGCCCCCTGTTATGGATCAATGATCTGTCTTTTTGGGTCCTGCCTCTGGGTTTCTGAGAAGTGCTCAAAAAAGTTGCATAACCATGCTAATGGTGTCATTACCGGTGCAAATGTTCCAAATTCAGCTGGGCCTCTGATGATGCTTAGTAGTTCTATTCTTACTCTGTGTCAGGGTCCCTTTTCCAGTCATATGGATTTCGAGAACAGTTACTCTTTTTCTCAGTCTCTAACCTCATCCCTGTCTCCTGCCTGACCTTTACTCAGAACATCAGGACCATCATGTGAGCATTTCCTCGGTATTCTTCTTATTCACTTCTGAAATTAAATATATCTTCTTCATCTTTCCTTCCTTTCTTAAAGGAATCATAGGAGTGGTCAAGAGAAAGGGCTCTGGAGTGAGATAACATCTCAGCTCTTCAATCTAGTAAATGTGTGACTTTAGATAGATTCCTTACTCTGTGTCTAAGTCTCCTTCTTTGCACGATGGGTGTAATAACAGTATTTACCATATAGGCTTGATATAAAGAGTAATGAGGTTTATACATACATACAGATACATAGAGTGCATGTTACTTGGCACAAAGTGTACAAGTTAGCAGGACTAATTTTATCATTGTCATTTTTGTTGTTATTGCCTAGGAAAGAAATTAACTCTATCCTCAGTTAACTCCATCTATCTCCTTTAGGATTTTGAGCTATATTTGATATCCTTTCTCTTTTCAATCCATCTCCCCCCAGTGCCATTTTCTTTTCAGTTTAAAAGTAGGGGAACCTGGGTGGCTCGGTCAGGTAAGCACCTGACTCTTGGTTTCAGCTCAGGTCATGATCTCGTGGGTTGTGGGATTGAGTCCTGCATTGGGCTCCATGGTCAGTGGGGAGTCTGCTTGAAGCTTCTCTCCGTCTGCCCCTCTCCTGACTCATGTGTTCTTTCTCTAAAATAAATAAATAAATCTTGGAAAAAAAAAAAAAAGCATGCTCAAGCATTTCGTTTCCAAAAATGTCAGTAATGAGCCTCTCTATTTTTTTAGTTAATATCTAACTATAAACCTTATCCTGACTTTACCCTACCTTATTCTTGTCTGTCCATTAGCATACAATTCTGGTAACTCTAAGTATTTTCTGAGCTGCTGCTGGAACTCAAGCCCAGAATTCATGGTTGAGTGGGATGGTAAAACCTGCTAATTTTGAGATGCTATGACTGTATGACGAAAAAATGTAAAACTTACTCTTTTTCATCATTAAAAATGAATTCAGGGATGGCAGCAAGGGGGTGGAACAGGAAGCCATGGATACTCCTTTACCCTTTAAACATAATAATTCACCAGATTTCATGGAAACCTTCCTTTTGTGAGAAATCTAGAAACTAACTGAAAGACTCTTACCCTTCAGGCAAACATAAAACCAGATTCACTGAAGCCAGTAGGGAGATTAAGGACATCTTCTTGCCAGAATCCCTATCCCTGGCATAGTGTTATACACAAATTAATATGTGTGATAGACCACATTAACAGAATAAAAGATAAGGATCACATGATCATCTCATACATGCAGAAAAGCATTTGACAAAATTCAACACCATTTTATGATAAAACTCAACAAATTAGGAACAGAAGTTTACCTCAATATAAGTTTATATATTAAAGCTTATAGCTAACATCATGCTCAACAGTGAAACAATGAAAGCTTTTCCTCTATGATTAGGGAAAAGGCAAGATTGTCCATTCTTGCCACTTCTATTCAACATAGTCCTAGCCAGAGCACTTAGGCAAGGAAAAAAAAAAGCATTTGAGTTAGAAAGGAAAAAATAAAGTAATTTCTGTTCACTGATGACATATTTACTTATTTCTTAATTTTTTTAAATTTTAATTTTGGCTGGAATTTATTATCATTATTATGTTCAATTAACCAGCATATAGTACATCATTAATTTTTGATGCAGTGTTCAATGATTCATTAGCTGTGTATAACACTCAGTGCTCATCAACACATGTGCCCTCCTTAATACCCATCACCTTGTTATCCCATACCCCTAACCCCTTCCCTTCTGTAATCCTCAGTTTGTTTCCCAGAGTCCAGAGTCTCTCATGATTTTTTTTTTCTCTCTCTCTCTGATTTCTTCCCATTCAGTATTCCCTCCTCTCCCCTGTGGTCCTCCACACTATTCCTTATGTTCCACATATGAGTGAAACAATAGGATAATTGTCTTTCTCAGTGTGACTTATTTCCCTTAGCATAATCCCCTCTAGTTCCATCCATGTTGATGCAAATTATGGATATTCTGGTGGCTGAGTAATATTCCATTGTATATATGAACCTCATCTTCTTTATCCATTCATGGTGTTGAAGAACATCTCAGCTCCTTCCATGGTTTGGCTATTGTGGACGTTACTGTTGTGAACATTGGGGTGCATGTGCCCCTTCTTTTCACTACTTCTGTATCTTTGGGGTAAATACCTAGTAGTGCAATTGCTGGGTCATAGGATAGCTCTATTTCTAATGTCTTAAGGAACCTCAATACTGTTTTCCAGAGTGGCTGCACCAGCTTGCAGTCCCACCAACAGTGTAAGAGTGTTCTCCTTTCTCCACATCTTCACCAACACTTGTTTCCTGTGTTTTTAATTTTTGCCATTCTAACTGGTATAAGGTGGCATCTCATTGTGATTTTGATTTGTATTTCCCTGATGGCTAGATATGATATTTAATATAAAAAACCCTAAAGAATTCACACACACACACACACACACACACACACCCTTGTTAGAACTAATAAATGAATTCAGTAATGTTTCAAGATACAAAAATCAACATATAAAAATCAGTTATATTGCTATACACCAGCAATATACTATCTGCAAAGATAATTAGGAAAATAATCCTATGTACAGTAGCATCAAAAAGAACCAAAAATTTAGGAATAAATTTAATCAAGGAGGTGAAAGTCTTATACTCTGAGAACTAGAAAATGTTGCTGAAAGGAATTAGCAAAGACATAAGCAGAGAAAGACATCCCATGTTCTTTTTAGTGGGTAATAGTACTTAAAAGCCAGATCAGGGCATTAGGTACACGCATTGCCATTGCAGTATTGTTGATCCTAGGCACTCTCAGTGCACAGAGCTAGATGATATATATGTGTATACATACGTATATACACACAGACACCCACACAACTACATCCTCATATATGCATACACATGCATATATGTATATAATATGTATATATTGTATAATGTTATATAATAATGTATATAATGTATATATAAATATATATTTATATCCATATTTTGATATATATCTATATAAGGAAAATCCTGAATTGACACAGATATCTCCAATTTCAATCCAGTCCATATGGTTCATTCTAGTTTTCCCTTTCACATTTGTATCTCCTTTCTCTGACAGTGAGATACCTGGCTCCCTTTAATCTTAATATTTTTTTATTAGTTGATAGATATTCATGAAAATAATCTCCCACTTCAGCTGTCACTATTTTCCCTTCATGGATGCTCTCTTGGCCCACTCAGACTCTGACACTACCTATCAGGCTCCCCTTCTACCTTTCCATGGGCACTAATAATCCACGCCAGACTACTGTTTCCCATAATTCCCTTCACATGGACACTCTGCATACTGCTCATGCTTTGACTTTCCATACTGGGTCATCCTTTATCCCATGCTTCCTCATCCCATCTCCCCTTCACATGGTTGTCCTCCTTAATCTGTTCAGATAATGATGTTCCATAATACTCTGCCTCTCTAGGAAGATGCCCTCCTCACCCTCACTAGGCTTTAACACTTTGCTTAAGGTTACCATGGCTACCTCTTACTTTCAGCATAAATGAAAGGCCAGGAAAGGAAGGGAAAGAAAAGGGAAATGGGAAATTGTACCCACTGGAATTTACTCCTAATCCTGGTTTCTGCCTCCAGTGATGACCAGTCTTAGTCCATCTTGCCTTCTCGTTGCATCACGTGCCTTGCCAGTTGAGCATGATTTCTTACTAATTCCTGCTTGTGACCTGCTTGGCCCCATATCTGCTCACTAAATGTGCCACTGGCTTAATCTCTTCCAGTGCCGTGTTCCTATCTCCCTCCAGCTGCAGATAGCAATTCAGGATCAGGTTAGCTTCTGACTCAACCTACTTCTGTAGAAATCACAACTGTTCTCAGGATTGAAAGATCGGATGCATGATATCAAAGAGTTATCCTTGAGTAGTTCTTGAAACTACAGCTGTGGAGGAGGTTGGAAATAAGGATAAAGAAGAGGAAACACCTTGGGAAGAGTGTTTATGTGTTTATATTTAGGGAACAGAAAGAGAAAGAAAAAAGCAGAGGTATCTTGGACTCATCTACAGCCTGGAAAAAATTGAAGTAATTGGTTTAGGTGACTAATTTTTTGAGAAGAATTTGACTCAGTGCTGTGTCCTTAAATAATTTAAATTGGAAGTATAGTGGTATTATTATAGACCTGGTGTAAACTAAGAAATATGACATTATAGAATAATTTGTTACAGTAAAAATGACTCAGTAGGTTGAGTCACACTCAGTGATTCATCTATACAGCTTGTCAGATCATCTCATAACCATTTTGCCTGACTTTAGTGTTCAGGGTCAGTTACAGAAAGTCTTGCCTCTTCTGTTTTAGTCAACTTTTGGGTGGATAGTTTTTTATGACAATAGTGGTCTTATGAACTCATTATAAAAAGCCTTGTGGAAAAGATGCTTTGGACAACAGTGCTCTCTCTCAGATTGTGTAGCTGGTTATTTGCTGAAAACACCTTTTGCTTAGGTGACTTTGTTTAGATTGGCAAATTCTCTGGAAATGTGGGTAGCATGTATATTCATTTTATTTACCACTGTATCCCTATTACCTAATATACTGCCTGGCATATTGTAGATTTTCAAAAAGTACTTGCGAAATTATTGAATGAAAGGAGATGGTTCTACACTTCTTTAAGAAGTCATCATTTGATGGTATACAACAGTTTTTGAGACAGCTGTGGGAAGGCAGTCATGGCTTAAAAAATTCCCAAGACAACATAGACTCTAAGAAACAAAACATATGAATAAACAATTAAACAAAAAGCAGAATCAGACCTATGTGTAAATATATAGAACAAACTGATGGTTGCCGAGAGAAAGGGGATGGAGAGGGGGGCAAAATAGATGAAGGGAAGTGGGAGATACAAGCTTTCATATGGAAGAAATAAGTCATGGGGATGAAAGGTACAGCATTAGGAATTTAGTCAATAGTATCATAATAGTGTTGTTTGGTGACAGATGGTAGCTACATTTGTGGTGAGCATAGCATAACATATAGAGATGTTAAATCACTATGTTATACTTCTGAAACTGATGTAACATTTTGTATCAGTTATATTCAAATAAAAAATTAAAAAAATTTTGTAAAGCAATCCTCAAGGAACATCAATATGGACTAAAGATTTTATCTGTAAAAATGCAACAGGTGCTTTCCCTTTATAGAAGTAGATATAATTTTTTTAAAAGATTTTATTTATTTATTTGACAGAGAGAGATCACAAGTAGACACAGAGGCAGGCAGAGAGAGAGAGAGAGAGGGAAGCAGGCTCCCCACTGAGCAGAGAGCCCGATGCGGGACTGATGCGGGACTCGATCCCAGGACCCTGAGATCATGACCTGAGCCGAAGGCAGCGGCTTAACCCACTGAGCCACCCAGGCGCCCCAGATATAATTTTTTATTGTGTTTATAATTTAAACCTTTCCTATTCAAGCTTTGACTCCCTACAGTGGGTCACCTTTCAGTGCAAATGCTTTCCTTATCTCATCTTCTCTCCACGTTCTTGCCCTCAAACAGTAAATCACTAAGAAACAGGTAGCTGGATAACATAACATTTTGAAGTCCTTTTTAGAAACAAGTAGATGGATGCCATCTAGCCAGACAATTATGCTGACTGGATCTTCTTTTGCTACCTCAGCGCACACACAGTAAAATTTCAAGTAATTGCGGTCATAAAACCACCCCATTTATAAGAAAATTACTGCAGTGATTAAGTAGTTTAGTAATAATATATTTTCCAGATGGCTTAATGAGAGTTACTGTAAGATGATTATTTCCATCATAATTTTGTTTTTATCCCCATTGTTACATTTATCAGATAATAACACTTTCAATAGTCTGGCGTTTAACTTTTTAGGAAAATAGCACTTAAACAAGTATTTCCCATATAGGAAGAAGGGGACTAACCTTTATTTAGCTTATGCTCTATTCCTAGCAGTATGCTATTTAATCGTAAAAGATTTATCTTTCTGCGAAGTGAAGCATAGATAATAATTAGTCGGTATGTTTCATTAAAAGAAGTCAGTTATAAAAAACCCTAATAGTTAAAAGCTAGGGTTCAAGAGCAGACAGATCTCATTTAAATTCTGGCTTTTCTCTTTTCTAGATGGGCTTTTGGGCAAGTTTTCTAATGTTTCTTAGCCCAAACTTCTCCATTAATAAGCTGGATTTAATAATATTGCTTATTACATTGAGATGTTTAGAGCATTCAGTGAGATAATACCTGTAGAGCAGTTAGCTTAATACCTGGCATATAATAAAGGCTCAATAAATATTAATATTATTCATTATAGAAGGCTGTCTGGCTTCTCTCACTTATTTTAGTGCTTTAAAGGTTGTTCCATGTTGTAGTACGTATCAGTACTTAATTTCTGTTTATGACTGGGTAATATGTCTTTGTGTGAATATACCACATTTTGTTGATCCATTCATCAGGTGATTGACATTTGGGTGTTTCCACCTTTTGGTGATTGCAAATAGTGCAGCTATGAACATTTGTGTACATGTTTTTGCCTGAATATCTCTTTTCAGTTTTTTTGGATATATGCGCAGAAGTGGGATTGCTGGATCATATGGCAATTCTATGTTTAATTTTTTTGAGACATACAAACTGATTTCTTTTTTAATTAAAGATTTTATTTATTTATTTGATGGAGATATAAAGCATGTAGAAGCAGGCAGAGAGGCAGGCAGAGGGAAAGGGAGAAGCAGGCTCTCCACTGAGTAGGGAGCCTGATGTGGGGCTCTATCCCAGGACTCTGGGATCATGACTTGAGCTGAAGGCAGCTACTTAACCAACTGAGCCACCCAGATGCCCCTACAAACTAATTTCTGCAGTGCCTACACCATTTTGTATTCTGACCAATGATGTATGAAAGTTCCACATTTTCTACATCCTCAACAAAACTCATTATTTTCTGTTTTTAAAAATGATGGCCAGCCTAGTGGTCTAAAGTGTTTGTGGCTATTTTCATGTCTCTACTGGTCTATCAGCTTTTCTGGGGGAGGATCTCAATCTTATTTCCTTTTCTCACACATTGAACAACAAATGAATTTTATGTGTTATTATAGCAATCCCAGACTTTAAGGAGTCTGTGATTTAGTGGGAGATATAGATGCATGAAGATGTTTAAAACCTGCAGAAGGAGCCCTATGGGAGAATATGCAGAGCACAAAATGAGTATAGAGGGAACATTGTTGGATGGCTTTTCCTGGGGCACTGTGGGAAGGCTTCATAGAGGGACTGACTGCTAGACTGGGTCTTTGTGAGGGAGCAACTTGGCTAGGTAGGGAACTAGGTCAATGGTATTCCCAGCAGATGGAAAATCATGGGCAAAGGCAGGCAAGTGGGAAAGAGCATGTTGCATGTAGTATTTGAATGGAAGCAAAAGAATATCTCAACAGTGAAAATACTGTTTATTGTTTATTTGAAGTGTCAGAAGTAAGAAAGAAGTCTTATTTACACTGCCATGAGTTGTATGTAAATTAATAGAAGAAAAATATCCAAATAATACAAATATGTCAAAAAGATATTAAAGAATAATGGTAGTATAGAGCAATGACTACATTTCAGCACTAACTGGCTCTATAACCTTGGGCAGGTTGATGACTTAGTGAAATAAAAGGGCCAGAATAGATGGATTTTAAGATTCTTTCTAGCCTAACCTTCTATGAAGCAAAACAAACAAGCAACTGACTCCACAGTTTCTCTCTCTCTCTTTTTTTTTAAAGATTTTATTTATTACTTATTTGACAGAGATTACAAGTAAACAGAGAGGCAGGCAGAGAGAGGAAGGGAAGCAGACTCCCTGCTGAGCAGAGAGCCCAATGTGGGGCTGGATCCCAGGACCCTGGGATCATGACCTGAGCTGAAGGCAGAGGCTTTAAACCACTGAGCCACCCAGGTGCCCTCACAGTTTCTCTTTTTGACTGAGAAGTCTGGTAAAGTTAATCAAATCATTTAGACTTGTTCATGTGTGTGGAAGCAAACATGGACATTTTACTCATCATTTCCATATGGCCTATTGGTAGCCATCATGAGGCATTTTGCCTGGAAACTTCCCCTCAAAATATTGCAGAGAATAGAGAATTGAAACAGCATGTTGCGATGAAATATTTGTTAGGGTGGTTTTCATTTGTATGTGAAAAATCAGATTTATCATGTCTTCCATTATGCACTCCACCTTCATCCTTTCTTTAAGATGTCAGTATACCCTCACACAAGTGAACACTTAGTCACATATATTTTACCCTGCTTGGGTTTGCTTTCTGATATATTTTTTTTTCCAGTAGTACAAGAAACAGGTTGACCGAGAGATTCTTTTGAAATTTGGCAGATCTTCATATTGGCCAAATTTCCTAATATCTTAGCTCTTAGCTTCTTCTTTTTCTTAAGCCCTCCTCCAGGCTTTCTGGTATTTTGATTTCATGCTTGTAAACTAGACACAAATTTTCCACTGAGAACATTGGACAAAGGCTGATGGCCTCACTGCTGCTTATTATAAAATTTTATATTTCAAACAGTCATGGTGGTAGCTTGAAGAATGCTTTCAGAGGAGTACCATCTATCATGCAGATCTATGTCATTTTTCTTCCACTGAAGCACCTCAAATATAATTTAAGGAAATCACAGAGTTGTTTCTGTTGGGAATAAACAACAGATTTTCACAGTTACCACTGCAGATCTCATTAGTAGAAGAACATGTCTTTACTGCTGCAAAGAACAGGAAGGCTGAGTTTTATGTTTTCCAAATAGGCGTAACTCCTGTAAATTGGCTACTATTGAATCTAGGATCATTTAATTCCATCCTGTTTTTAGTTTTCTTTGGTAATTAGTGATAACTGTTTAAAAATTTCAGGTGGGTAAGGATGAACTACTTTCCCTCAGTCTTGCTAACATTGCAATGAAATATGTCTTAAACCAAACCGGGCCACAAAAATAGACATTTGGTAAACAAACATTTATTAGCCAACAGGCACAAAATACTTCATAGATCCTGTGCTGTAGAAATCTCAGGTTTCTGATTGTTGTGGAGCTCTGCCACCACCTTGGAAGAATGGCTCTCTCATGGAAGACACAAGAACGTTTTAGAAGCAAGATGCTGCTTCTCTTATGGTTGATATTAAGCAATCAAAAATCCTCTAATAACTAGGCCCAGGACCATCTGCAGGATGATTCCGGGATCAAGCCACAGGTACCGTCTTGAAGCCTAAAGCTTAAGATCTCACTGTATTCTTATACTCTGCTCATTTGAGAATGATAGAGGTTTTCAAAATATTTTAACCTAAAAGTTCATTTTTGCTTTTGTTTCCTTTGCCTTTGGAGACATATCTTAAAAGAAGTTGCTGTGGCTGATATCGAAGAGGTTACTGCCTATGTTCTGCTCTAGGATTCTGATAGATTCCTGTCTCACATTGAGGTCTTTTATTCATTTCGAGTTTATCTTTGTGTATGGTGTAAGAGAATGGTCGAGTTTCATTCTTCTACATATAGCTGTCCAGTTTTCCCAGCACCATTTATTGAAGAGACTATCTTTTTTCCACTGTATATATTTTTCCTGCTTTGTCAAAGATTATTTGACCATAGAGTTGAGGGTCCATATCTGGGCTCTCTACTCTGTTCCACTGGTTTCTGTGTCTGTTTTTTATGCCAGTACCATGCTGTCTTGGCGATCACAGCTTTGTAGTAAAGTTTGAAATCAGGTAATGTGATGCCACCAATCCACAAAGCTTGAATCCTTTAAATTTCTCAAATGAGGATGTATTTCTAACATGGACTTTGCTAGGAAACAAACCACCAGTATCACCTATAACATTCTATTTTTAACATGAAGTACACTAATTCATAAAACATCATAAAACATAAAACATGGGAACACTTGTAATAGCTACCTCTGGAGTGTGGCCTTAAGAGAGTAAACTGGGCTGGCCTCCTCTGGAGTACAAATTCTTGATCAGAGCCTCTAATTGTACCTGGTTTGTAATTGAACTAATGATGTGATAACCACACTGTCTATGCTGAAATGCTTGAAAGAAAATTACAACCAGTCAATAATACCTTGTGTCTTAGTTTCCTATTGTTATTGTAACAAATTACTCAGAATTTAGTGGCTTAAACAATACAAATTGATTCTCTTATAGTTCTGGAGGTTAGAATCTGAAATTATCTTGTGGAGCTAAAATCAAGGTGTTGGCAAGGCTGCATTCTTTCTGGAGTCTCTAGGGGACTATCTGTTTGCTTATCTTTTCCAGCTTCTAGAGGCTGCCCACGTTCTTGGTTCATGACACCATTGCTCCATCTTCAAAGCCAGCAATGGCTGGTGGAGTCTTTCTCATGGTGCATTCCTGTTTTCTGCTTTCATCATATTTCCTTCTCTGACTCTTCTCCACACAAGCCCCGCCCCCCATCTTCCTTATAAGAACCCTTGTGATTTTTGGACCCACCTTGATAATCTAGAATAATCTTCCCATCTCAAGTCCTTTAATCACATCTGCTGAAGTCTCATTCACAAATTCTGTGGATTAGGATGTGGACATCTTTGGGGAATCATTATTCTGCTTGTTACCTCCTGCTAATATTCTAAGTAATTCCTTTTAAGATAATTTTAATTCAACTTCAATTATGGAGTTCTATGGGGAAAATAGAAATGACGTGGGCTTTGGACCTGGCAGATCATTGTTAAATCTTGGCTTCTTACCCAACATGCTGTAGGCCATAGGAAAGGAAAATGGAATTATATATAATATAATGTACCTCACCAGGAAGATTAAATAAAATAATGGGTGAAAACCTGGCCCAGTGCCTGTCATGTTGGAGACACTAAATAAATGCCAGCTAAAGGTAGCTATCATGATCATTAGCAGAATTATAGAGCTGGAAAGAACCTCAGAGATCATTTCTACTTCCTTCAGCAGTAGAACTACCTTTTTTGGTCTCAAACAAAATCTTTTTTTTTTTTTTTTTTTTTTTTTTTTAGTTGAAGTATAGCTGACACACAGTGTTCAAACAGAATCTTACATGGAATTTTATGAAGAGCCTCAGTCTACAACAAGCAATAAAAGGAACAGATAGGTCCCTTGGGTGGAATAAGTTCCTTTCACTTTGTCCTCATCATGTCTCTCCTTCTTTTCCTTCTGTCTTCCCTTCTTTTTGGCAGGTAAATCTTTTGCTGTTGCCAGATCTAGTCTAAGGATAGTAGCTTGAAAGCCATGGATTTAGTCCAATCTCTCATTTTGCACTGAAAGATAAAGAGGCAGAGAGAGGTTAAGTGACTTCCAAGGTTGCACAGCTACTCAGTAGAAGAAGAGGTATCAGAATGGAAGTTAAAATAAGGATTCTTAGTTCAATGTTTTTTCTCTATATCGTGTTAGAGGTAGATATAGTTGAGTGACCAGAAAGCTGTTACAGAAATGAAGAATTTTAGGAAATTTAGTTTAGGCAAAATATCTTAAGTGATGGCAAAGATAAAAGCAGCCTTTCTTCTACCACAAAATCTGGTTTTGTATATTGCAAAAGCAGTCCTCAGAAGTAAGAGAATTTGGCACTTCATCAGCACCACATAAAAGGAATGTTGTTTGTGAGATGTACTAGATTAGAACCAGCTCCTCTTCAGTGAGACAGTGTTAGAATTTTGCTTGACACTGGGGTTCTCCACCAAGATTTAGAGTTTTGAATTTAGGTTCCAGAGAGCTGGAGCTCTGATGAAAATCTCAGAACACACTGGTAGGACCAGGCAAGTGCTACAAAGCAATTTGAGTGTGGCTGTCTTTTGCTGCCCAACCAAGCTAAGGGAGACCAGATGTCTTCATTTTCAACTTCCCTTTCAGCTCTAGGTCAGAATTTTCTCTCTGCCAAGTGCTCTGGGGTGTTATAAGTGAGACAGGATAAATTGCCTGCCAAATTTTGCTATGAAACCAGCTTTAGTCTAGCCAATCCCTGAAACACAAAATTTCATTTCTTTTGGACTTAAAAATTCAACAGTCCAATGAAAGAGTGTAGCCCTTGTCCAAAATTAGTGCAGAACTAATAGGTTACTAGTTTTAAAATCAATGTTATTTAACTCTGGAATAAACAATATTTCATTTTTTCATGAATGAACATAAAAATAAACATTGAATTATATTTTTTTCACGGTTACACTCAATGTGATATCTTGGTTATGCTTTAGGTATTCAAACAAAAATGTGTCTATTGTCTCGACAATAAATTCAGTCCATGGTAAAGACTCATTCACAATAAAATTTGTTAGTGCAGGTTATTTAAAGACACACATATTATTGATGACTGTTAGAACCTTCAGCAGAAAACGACTTATGAGTTAGTTTTCTTGTGAAAGAATTTGTTCATTTCATAAAAAAAAAAAACCACATCATATATCCAAAATCTACCCATTTGATCATTTGAGTCTATTTTTCATTCTGACTGATTATACTGTCTGTGTCACTTACTACTGACAAATTGGCTGGAGAGACACTTGAGACTTTTCTTTTGAACATTTATCAATTTATCAATATTGATTTCCCTCAAGAGGCAGTCTGGCATGGTAATATGATAGCATGAGCATAAGAGTTACCTAGGACTGAGTGAGAGTTCTCGCTTTAGCACTTACTAGCCTTAGCAACCCAACAACAACTTTAGGAAAGTTCTCTTATCCGCAAGATACTAATCTGTGCCTTGCCTGGTTTTTGAGAGTATTACCTGGAATACTGTTGTAAAAGTGTCTTGTGAGATATCATAGAACACTGGTTTTCGCGTCTCTGATATATGTCAGATATCTGTTTTGGTAAGATTTTAGGAAGCTACTGCAGTGTATTATTTCCATCTTGAATAGTAGCAGAATATTCCCCCTATTCCTTATGTCTGTGATCAGGTTTATGTTTCCTGTAGAACTAGCTGTCACCTCTTCTTTGGCAGGTCTGAGTTAGTCTTCTGTGTACAACATTTTGCTCTTACTCAATTATTCCAATACTACAGAGTTTCTTCACTTATTTGAAGTTTAAGCCATGAAAATTTCTACTCATTTGCACCTTGACTTTTGACTTTTGTCTGTCTCCTTGGGATTTTTTTTCTTTTGATTTTTCATTCTTGAACGATTTCCTCCATCCTGAGTAAGTGCACTTCAAGCAAGATGTATATAGAACAAGAGGGAGAAAGCCATTCTTGTCAAACTATCAAATGGGTTGTTTGGGTTGTTTGTAATAGTTCATCTAAGAAAATAATTGGAAAGAAAGTCATAAAAATAGTTATGTCTGTGGTATGTCTAAAGGCATAGCTAGTGTACAAAATGTATTTGATATTATAATCCAGGGTGATAAATAGGAGAAAATGATACTTAGTGGGATGGAAGTTAAAATAAGGAATCTAATGGTTTTGCATCCAATTCTAATATTAGGGGTTAGTTTTCCCACACCACCAAACAATTCTTGGATACCAGCCTGGTGTCTGACAATTCAACTCAATTCTGACATTCGTTATCTACCTGAAAATAGTGTCATATCCACAGATTAAGGGCTCAGCTCCACAAGACTGTCCCCTAACTCCTAACTTTAGAAACCAGTCACAAGTCCGAGTTGTCACTTGTGTTTCTGACTGAATAGATATAAAATGGAATTTCCAATGATAACTTTCCCAACAATTGGGATAAATCAATTTGCTAGAGTGGCTTATAGAACTCAGAGGAGCATTTAACTTACAAGATTACAGGTTTATTATTAAAGCATATAATTCAAGAACAGCCAATGGAAGAGATGCATAGGGCAAGGTATGGGGAAAGGATGAAGAGCTTCCATGTCTTGTCTGAGCACACCACTCTCCCCAAATCTCCATGTGTTCACCAAAATGGAAGGTCTCTGAACCTTCTTCTTTTGGATTTTTATGGAGGCTTCATTATGTAGGCATGGTTGATGATATCATCGGCCATTAGTGATTGAACTCAATATCCAGCCCCTCTGCCTTCCCTAAAGTTACCTTGTTAATGTGATAAAAGTCACTTTTATTATGCCTTGGAATAATAAAGATATTATCATTCTGAGACTTTTAGATGTTCTGTGCCAGAAACATGGACAGAAACCAAATATATTTATATATTTATTATAAATCATAAAGTCACATTATGTTAGAAAAGAGAGATTTGCTAAAGAGAAAGAAGAAATATCCTATATATAAAGTACATAGGTGGAAATCTACTGTAGAGTTGACATATACTGTTGAAATTATAATTAGGATTAAAAATGAGAACATCATAGAAGAACTAACCATTTTGAGGTTATATTAAGTGGCTATCTGAGCAAACAGATATGCCTCTAATTCAAAATATAAGATTGATACTAGTTTGGATGTCATAGGAATGCAATACCTGTCAAGACACATGTTGGATGTCTTCTCTGGCTAAACCAAGAACATGAAGAATGTTTGACTTGTATTGCTGATGGTTTGAAAGTTTTGTTTCCTCAAAGGTATGAGAATTGACCTGGTTAATGAAGTGGTTATAACCAAAACTGTATGACAATGTTATCCTGTCATTTGGTTGTCTTTTGGCGTCCAGATCTCTAGGTTCATAAAATAAATGTTGGCTACAAGAGAATGGAATGTTTGAAGACACATTAAATAAGATAATGCATGTAAATACATAGTGTAAGGTTTTGGATAGACATTAAATTTCTTCTTAGAATTTCAATGTATAGCAGTATACATGAAATGTTTCTAGACCTTTGGCCTTTTTTTTTTTTTTTGAGATTTTTATTTACTTGAGAGAGAGTGAAAGTAAGAGAGATCACAGAGGGAGGGGGTGCGAGAAGCAGACTTGCTTCTGAGCAGGGAGCCAATGTGGGGCTCAAACCCAGGACCCTGAGATCATGACCTGAGCTGAAGGTAGACACTTAACTTTTAAGAAAGTCAAAGTATCTGGGGCACCTGGGTGGCTCAGTCGGATAAGTGTCTGACTCTTGGTCATGATCTTGTGGTAATGGAATAGAGCCCGTGGTGCACTGCACTCAGCATGGAATCTGCAGTTTGGATTCTATCTCTCTCTCCATCTCTTTCCCCTTCTGCCCCTTCCCCTGCTCACAATCTCCCTCCCTTTCAAAATAAATAAATAAAATCATTTAAAATCTTTAAAAAAGAAGCAAAGCTAAATGCTTTCCTATTTGTTAAATATAAAATATTTTGCTTAAATTTAATTTAGTTGATTACTAATAAGGATGAACATCTTTGTATAGGTTTATTGGCTTCTTTTTTTTTTCCCTTCAATTATTTTTCATGAATTTTATATGATTTTTTTTATTTTTATTTTTTTCCAGCATAACGGTATTCCTTGTTTTTGCACTACACCCAGTGCTCCATGCAATACGTGTCCTCTCTAATACCCACCACCTGGTTCCCCAAACCTCCCACCCCCCGCCGCTTCAAACCCCTCAGATTGTTTTTCAGAGTCCATAGTCTCTCATGGTTCACCTCCCCTTCCAATTTCCCCCAACTCCCTTCTCCTCTCTAACTCCCCTTGTCCTCCATGCTATTTGTTATGCTCCACAAATAAGTGAAACCATATGATAATTGACTCTCTCTGCTTGACTTATTTCACTCAGCATAATCTCTTCCAGTCCCGTCCATGTTGCTACAAAAGTTGGGTATTCATCCTTTCTGATGGAGGCATAATACTCCATAGTGTATATGGACCACATCTTTTTAATCCATTCGTCCGTTGAAGGGCATCTTGGTTCTTTCCACAGTTTGGCAACCGTGGCCATTGCTGCTATAAACATTGGGGTACAGATGGTCCTTCTTTTCACTACATCTGTATCTTTGGGGTAAATACCCAGTAGTGCAATTGCAGGGTCATAGGGAAGCTCTATTTTTAATTTCTTGAGGAATCTCCACACTGTTTTCCAAAGTGGTTGCACCAACTTGCATTCCCACCAACAGTGTAAGAGGGTTCCCCTTTCTCCACATGCTTTCCAACACATGTTGTTTCCTGTCTTGCTAATTTTGGCCATTCTAACTGGTGTAAGGTGATATCTCAATGTGGTTTTAATTTGAATTTCCCTGATGGCTAGTGATGATGAACATTTTTTCATATGTCTAGTAGCCATTTGTATGTCTTCATTGGAGAAGTGTTATATGATTTTCTGTTGTTATATGTATATTTTCTGGTTGAATTGTAAAAAATTTATATACAAACCTATGAAATACTTATGAAGATACTAATTCGCAAACAGTTTGTCATTTTCTTGAAAAATTTTTTACATGGCATTTTATTATATACAGAGTCTTTGATTTTTAAGTACGAAATTTGATTTCTGCCCTTGGTGCCATGCTTAGGAATGCCTGCCCCCACTCATTTTTTGGTGAATATTCATCTACTGAAGTATAATGTTTGCAGGTGTTATAGAAAGCAGAATTTCTCTTTTTGTTTTTAATATTTTTGTCAAGGAAAGCAAACTTTGGATTAGAAATGTAAAGTGTAAATTAGAGAGAGAAAACAGATTTTCAGGAAGAGTAAAGAAGTTGGTTAAGTAACTTCTGCTTCTTTTGCCTTGATGAATCAGGCTCTAGCATTCTGGGACAGCCAGCAAAAGAAACTAGAAAACCCCCATAATTTTGGTTTTCTTTGAGTAGTTTTGGAAGAATTAGAGCCAAAAGAAAGGCAATGAACAAACATTGTTCTGATTTTCAAAAAGAGGCAGAGGAAGATTTTTGCAGATGTTAGGCTAGTGAGCTTAGCTCAGGAAAATTTTTAGAATGTGTTATTAGAAGGATGCTTCTTGTGATCACTAGAAACCAGTGTGGGTTCACTAAAAAAGAACCAGCTTATTTCTGGGTTACATTAATGCTTTCTTTTATTAAAAATTAGAATAGAGAAATTGTGTGTTTCTCACTACATTCTTATAGATATGAGGGATAAATTTGCGTTGGATGTTCAGTTAGATAGATGGGTAACTGTTTGATGGGCTAAACTCAAAGTAATGATTGATATATTAATTTGAGCCTAAGGGAAATTGTGACAAAATTCTTCCATTGGCTTTGAACTGTTCAAATTTTATCAATGACCTTAAAATAGGTATTTGATACATATAGAATTAGCATTAGATAAATAGTAAGAATATATTATGTGAAAGAATGAGTATGAAAATATAGGCAAGATATACTAAGATGAAATTTGATGAAAATCTAAATTTTTTTCACTAAATGTGCAGCTGTTAGATTGAGGAAATATGACTAAGAAGCTTATCTATGAATTATTTAGAAGATGTCAGTAACTTCAGTGTAAATCAATATATGGTCACTGAGAAAACCAACTCTGTTCATTGTTGCATTAGGAACATGATCATGTCTAAACTGAGGGAAGTGGTAGTCGTTCCTTATTTAATACTGGCCAAATTGCAAATGATGTATTGTGGTGTCAACTATTAAACACAAATAAAGAGAGATTGATGCACAATAAGAGATTCATGACCAGCATGGGGGAACTGGAAACCATGCATCAGGATGATGGCTGAAGGAACATGAGAAGAAAAGCGGAACTGCCCTTAAACATTTGAAGATCTATCATGTGGTGAATGTAGAATTAAGTCCAATGGTGGTAGGGTTCAGCTCCACATAATGAAGAATTCTACAGAGTTCTTTTAAATCAGAGAAACAAGTTTGTTTGTTTGTTTGTTTGTTTGTTTATTTATTTATTTATTTGAGAGAGAGGAGGAGGAGCTGAAGGAGAAGGAGAAAGAGCCTCAAGCAGACTCCATGCTGAGTGTGGAGCCTGAGGTGGGGCTTGATCTCAGGACCCAGAAATCACAACCCAAGCTGAAACCAGGACTCAGAAGCTTAACCAGCTGCACCACCCAACCGCCCTGAGAAGCTAGTTTTAAAGAATGGGCCAAACAATTATTCAGGCAGACATGCTACAGAAGAATGAATAGTTTGCCCAGTAGACCCTTTAAAATCCGAGATTCCAACTGAATGAACTTTTTATGTTTTCCAACACACAAAAGCATTGAAAAGCATTCCTCAAGCCTTCTGCCTTCATCTAATAAGACAGGCTGCATTTTTAGCACATATGACTGGTGACCTTGGGCAAGGGATTCTAAGTAAACTATCTAGAGCAGGTCCCTGGAACCAGCCCATGCTGTCCAGATCTCTGGTTCTCAAGATAGACAGCCTTTTGTGGCTAACTACATAACCACATTCATTTGAAAACATTATCAAGACAGGCTAATAGTTTAAGTTTTGCCAGTATGGTTAAGTATAACAAATATGGCAAGTTTGGAAAATAGCTTGAATTAACAAGCCTGTATTCTGAATTGCTTGGATTAACTTTAGCCTGAAAAATCTTAATTTCTGTTTATGGTTTTAGTCACTACAGCTTTAGAATTTATGTTCTTCAATCATTTCAATGGCCTTAGTTCCCTGAACAAAACCACATTTACTTTGGTGCCTTTACTTTTAAAAACTGAATTCATAATAACTGAGGAAGATCATTGTTTGTTAAATTACCCTCCTGAGAGCATTGCATTGGGAAAGGCTGGATGGGATATGCCTCATTTCTTATGGTTTTTCCCTTTGCACAGGGCACCACTATTTATTGGGGTGGTGCCCTGTGCTGTGATATGAGTATGTTTCTTTCCTGGAAAGAAAGCACACTTTCATGTGCAGGGAGGAATGGATAGGAGTCATTACAATTTGAGGGTTAAAGATTGTTGTGAGGACTGAATGAAGAAATGTATATAACACAAGACTTAACAAAAGCCTGATAAACAATAAGCATTCAGTAAAAGATAGGTATTTCTTATGCTTGTCTTTGTCAGATGGTGTCATGTCACAGCCCCTTAGATTTACTTAACTGACTGCGGGGCCCTTATTCAGAGCACACAGAATAGCTAGAATAGGGCCCAAACCTGATCAATTTTCTAATAAGTGGGAGATAATTCTCTTATCAGAGTTCTCTAGTCTTGATCTGTCCCGCCAGTATAATCCTTGCAGACCCTACCCTTTAAGAGCTCATAGACTTGTTTGGAGTTATGTTGCCATAAGCCAAGGACTGCTTCTGACTAGTAGAAGCAAGAATCATTCCATAGGGTGTTTAGAGGGAGCATGGCCCTGCTGACACTTGGATTTCAGATTTCCAGAATTGTGATATAATAAATTTCTGTTGTGTCAGCCTTCCCAGCTTATGACATTTGTTACAGCAGCCCTAAGAAAATAGTATAGGCAGGGAATACAAAAGATCAAGAGGAGGAAGGGAGAGAAATAGAATTACATCACTAATGAAAATATGATTAGTAGGGTTATTTATTTTTATTTATTATTATAAATAGATGTATATTATTTATAATAATAAATATTTATAATTTATATTTATGATTATATTTATAATAATTAATAATATAATAAAAAATAAATAATTTATTTATAATTATGTTTTAAGTCATTTATTTATTATTTTTTAAGCCAAAAAAGTACTGTTATTTATTTATTTATTTATTAGTTTTTAAGCCAAAAAGGTACTGCTTATGGATGATGGAAGCTTTAATTTTTAGATAGAATAATAAAACTAACGTGACTCATGGAATTTGAATTTTGGATTCTTCTGCATTAGAACAATGTCCCAGTGAGTCTAATAACAAGGACTCATGTACTTCAGAGTGGGACTTTATGATTCTAAGATATGGGTACCCACAAAATTTATTTAATTGCGCTAACATGAGGATGATGACAAAGCCAAATTCAAATAACTTGCACAAAATTTGTTGGTAGTTAATTAGAATCCTCCTTCACATGGAGGTGGAAAGGAGAAAATTCAGATGGTGTGTGTTGATTGGGTCCCAAGTAGGTGACATTTTCAAAGGAGATAAATTTTGATAAATGCTCAAAAGCAGCTCACCCAGATGCAGATCAGAACTAGGCCAGAGCTCAATGTTGACACTCAGTAGTCTGATTTCCCAAAAAGTGTTTTGATGATGGCTTATTGGTATGTGGAAAGGTGTGGATGCCTATGAATGAAGGGGGAGGCATGCTCATCAGAATGCTCACCTGTTGTGGTTGATTGGAAAAGAGATATTGGAATTGCAAAGCAGGAATTGGAGAGCAAGCCTATCAGCTACAGAGCACTGCCATATTTTATTTCCATACTCCAGACCCCACATTTCTTGCTGCTCATGGTTGGGTAATGGAGCTAATCCATGGTGATGGTATGCTTGGGTTGAAATCCAATCATTGATGTTTTGCTCTATCTTGCAAATTCTACTTACTGGTCTAGAATAAGACCTGGATACAACCTGAGAATATGGCTAGTTGAATGTCTTTAATTTGGAAAATTAGGAAACTGGGTCCAGTGAGATGATTTGGCCAAGTTCATGTTCTCACAGTGTCATGTTTAGAAGCTGGGTCTTTTAGCTTTCAGTGGAAGCTTTATCTATAATATATTGCTCCTTTCTTTTCATTCATGATTACAAAGTCCTTATATTTTATTAGTTAGCCATATTATCACATTGAATGGAGACAAATGTGAAATTGTGTCATTATATTCTTTTCTACTTTGAAAGTTTTATTATATGTAATATTATTGATTAATTGTTAACTGCGATTGAAGAAATTGAAGGTGTGAGAACTAGTGTTAGTTGAACTACTACCTATTTGTGTGACCTTAGATATGTTACTTATCTTCTCTTGATTCACATTATTCCTGCCATATTTGAACATGGTTATGAATATTTCTCTTTTTAATTTCACATTATCACAAATAAAGTTACATATGAAATCATGAAGTATGGTAGTGTTTGATGCCTGTAAGTGATCAGAATATACTGATGAATCTGAAAGTTGCAATCAAATTTATTATTTGTCTTGCTTTCTTTTTGTAAATGGCAAATTGCATAGTATCTATTGAGCTGATAGGCAGTTTCCTTGATGATAATAAAAAAATAAAATTTATTAATAAAAATAAAAAAATAATATAAACACTTAATGTGTGATACCTCAGTTAACACAATCTGATATATAGATAAGGTAAAGATCTATGTTCTAAGAATGACGTAACTGAGACTTAGAGAAGTTTAGTTACTTGCCCAACATCTTAGAGTTTGTAAATGATGGATCCAGAATTTGAACCTGTGCTCTACTCTGAGAGTTCTTAATGGTAACCATTCTACTGTTGCCTTCTTGTGGATCAAAAAAATGATATGAGTTGTACACTAAAATTTTTTTTTTAAAAGTTAGCATCAGGGGTGCCTGGGTGGCTCAGTGGGTTAAGACTCTGCCTTTGGCTCAGGTCATGGTCTCAGGGTCCTGGGATCAAGCCCCGCATGGGGCTCTCTGCTCAGCAGGGAGCCTGCTTCCCCCCCTTTCTCTGCCTTCTTGTGACCTCTCTCTCTGTCAAGTGAATAAATAAAATCTTTGAAAAAAAAAGTTAGCATCAGAATGGCCTTTAAATTAAATTAAATTGTTTACAGATAAGAAGTGACTCTTAGGAATAAGACGATATGGTTCTTAAGTCATTTGAGTTCTTTTTTAAAAAAAGATTTCATTTATTTATTTATTTGACAGAGAAAGAGATCACAAGTTGGCAGAGAGGCAGGCAGAGAGAGAGGGGGAAGCAGGTTCCCCGCTGATCAGAGAGCCTGATGTGGGGCTCAATCCTAGGACCCTGAGATCATGACCTGAGAAGGCAGAGGCATTAACCCACTGAGCCACCCAGGCATCCCAGTCATTTGAATTCTTCATTCACTTCCTAATAAAGCTGTTTTCAATTATTCTTCTCCTAAGTACATGCACACATACTCATGCACACACAGATACACATCCAACCAAAACAAACTTTAGAACATTTTTATAGGCTCATTATCTTATATTCCTCTATTATAAGAAAAAACAGCAACTACACTAAAATGTGTTTATATGTGCAAAGACATAATGAAAAAGGGTTGCTGTGCCTTTTCACTCATCTTAATGATTGCTATTGCCAATATAATTTAATGATTAGAAATGTATTTATGAAAATCAAGAGAAAAGTTTTGTTTGAAAAATAGCTTTTTTGGGGGGTATCTGCAAACAGCCAGGGTCTCTGTGTGTGTGTGCTAAAGCTTTAGAAGGCTTGGGCAAACTGTTTTTGGAGTATCCCACAATATTTCTGAAGTGACCCTTGAAGAGTGAAACCTGACAGTCTCGCTTGATAGTTTTGAACTGAAATCTGACTAGAGTAAAAGCTCTTAATTCCTTGAATTTTTAGTTTCTGGTTTACTATTGTGAATAATTCTGTGGTTGTTTCATCAAAAAGTTGCCTAATTTATCAGGGAAACTTTCCTCTTTTATGTAGCTTCCCCTGTACACTTTTTTTGATGCTAGAATTTTATCCATTTGTTTTATATTCTTTTCCTTCAATCTGTGCTTTCATTGTTTAGATTTCACGTAAGGAATAGTAGCTCTTTTATTTCTGCTATGTAGTTAGAATTATTTGGATGTATTTTTCATATTCATAGTCATAGTATAGGAGTTCAGGAGAATTGATAATCCTGGAAATGATTGAATAGATACTTAAGTGCAAGCATACTATGTGGCTCAATTATTTATCATTTAGATGCCTTTAAAAGTTATTCAATTCTGACTGTATTACTTCTCATTTCTTTTTTTTCCTCAATTTCCCTAAAGATAACCTTTATGCCATATAACCTTTATGCTTTTTTCTACTGACTGTGAAGAACTTAATTTGATAAAATTAAAAATGGTGGAAATAAAGTTATTTATTCATTTGTGACTCAATACTTACATAACTTTTAAAAATTTCATAATTAACACATACATCTGATAATATAGAACAGTATCAGAGGTTTTTTTTTTTAAATTTTTTTTGAGGTGGGGAGGGACAGAGGGAGAGGGAGTAAGGGAATCTTTTTTTGTTTTTTTTTTAAGGATTTACTTATTTATTTGACAGAGATCACAAGTAGCCAGAGAGGCAGAGAGAGGGGGAAGCAAGCTCCCTGCTGAGCAGAGAGCCCGATGTGGGGCTTGAACCCAGGACCCTGAGATCATGACCTGAGCCGAAGGCAGAGGATTAACCCACTGAGCCACCCAGGCACCCTCTATCAGAGGTTTTAAAATGATATCTTAAAAATAACAATAAATATTACCTTTTCAGAGTCATCTATCAAGATCACTCTATATATTAAATCCTGATCCAAACTTAGGTAAACCTTAAATAAGAGTATGTGTGATAGACAGAAATTGGCTGATTATAGTGAGCTTGAACTTAATATCAATTCAGAAATTATATAGAGGAAACAGGTAATAAATAAAAAAAATGGTACTAGGTATTAGCAGTGAGTTGGGAGCATGAAACCAGAGGATTTGATGGAGGATATCTGTTATTGCATGGGGATAATTCTGATTGGGAGAAAGTTGGATTATCAGATAAAATATAATACTTCCAGTTAAAGCTGAAGTTCAGATAAACAATGAATTTTTAAAAAGCGTAAGTATTTCTTTTTTTTAAAGATTTTTAAAAATTAACATATAATGTATTATTTGCCCCAGGGGTACAGGTCTGTGAATTGTCAGGCTTACACACTTCATAGCACTCACCATAGCACATACCTTCCCCGATGTCCATAGCTAAAAGTTTAAGTATTTCTTGATAGTAAATATTATTTGTTTATCTGAAATTCAGCTTTACCTAGAGACCTGTATTTTTGCTAAATCTGGCAGCTCTACAAGGAAGACTTCTCTGAGGGGTGATGTTTGAGCTGAAAATTGGATGACGAGATGGAGCCAAATGTCAGAAGTTGAGTGAGGAAAGCAGAGAGAGAGAGAGAGAGCGTGAGCGAGAGCAGAGAGAACTGGTGGGCAAACCTGGAAAGAGCTTGATGTGTTCAAGAAAAACAAAATTAATTGTGGTTGCGAATGTGGCATGAGATAAGTTGGTCAAGTAGGTGAAAGTTAGATCAGGTAGTGCCTTCTAAACCAGGGAAGATTGGATTTTGTTCTCTGTGCTGTGTAATTAGCCATTTAAGGGTGTGAGTGGGTCGTGTATGTGTGAGGAGGATTGGGGGTGATATATGTGTCATGCTACTGATTTATAGTATAAAAATGTACTCTAGAGGATGGATTATAGGGCACTAAGTATGGAAGCAGAAAAGGTAGTTAGGAAGTTATGCCTGTGATCCAGACAGGAAAGGGTGGTGGCTAGGGCTTGAGTGCTGACAGTGGAGATGGAAAGAAATGAACTGACTCTGTTCATTTGTTGTTCATATGTGTTGTAAGTAGAGCCAACAGAACTTGCCAATGGAGGTGTTGTTGGTAAAGAAAAGAAAGAACCCCATCATTACTTTTAGCATGAAAGTCCTTGGTCCAGTGCCTGGCATTGGTAAGCATTCAATAAATGCCAGTTTTATTAGAATTCTCATATATGGGTAATTAAAGTTATTTATGGTAAAATCCAAAACAGGGATACCATGGATAATGAAGATGTTTTGGCAATTTTAGTTTAACAGAAAAACTAAAATTCCTAGTGTAATCTAATTCTGTAGTCTCAAATCTCTAAAGTTTTAAGGCAAATTTATAAGGTAATATATTTTAAATATATAATAGCTGATTATTCACCCCGTCTATCTGAGCAATGATTCTCAATCATGAAGCTATGATATCAGAGTCTGGCAACATGTGTGTATAGCTTGAAAAGTACATTCAGTACATAAAAGGACATAAGTTTATATCTGAAATAAAAAAGAAACCTGTTGCTTCAATAGCATAAATTATAAAAAAATAAAATTTAACAGAATCTTGTTTGGTGTGGATATACAGAAATCACAGTGATTCTCAATTGTGGCACTCTCTTGGGGGACAGTAACACACAACTTATGGATAGAGACAAAAATGGTTAGTCATCTCTGCTCTGGAGGGAGCTCAAGGCATTCCTTCCCTGCCCACAAGGAGACAAAGACAAAATGCAGTTATGAAGGTCATGTAAGTGTACAGTGGTGTGCAATGTAGACAAAGATCTCTCTTTTTCATGATTCATTTTCTTGCCTTTCTTATCACCCATGCTCTTGGTGTCTAGGAAGACTAGTTTCCTCCTGCTTCCTAAGTGAAGTCTTGGGGAGAAGTGTATTCTCTTTTTTTCTTTCTTTTCTTAACATTAGAGTAGAAAGTTCTTGATAGCCAAAAATTATCAGGTGAGGCTAAGAGTTAAAAAGGTAATGGGCCAGACTGCTTAAGGTCTATGTTTGTCTAGACCTTATTCTAAATGACCCAGAGAGATCCTTGAGACTCACAAGACACAGCTTAACTCTACAAAGAAAAGGAACTGATTTGGAGTAGAAACCTTGCTAATGATAGAGCACACATTTACCTAGAAAGTTCTTGAGCAGTTTGTATACTGTAGGATTTAGAATCAGTCCTGGTTTTGAGTCCCAGCTCAGCAACATTCCAACTGGGACATTGAGCAAGTTACCTAAGCTCTCTGAGCCTTAGTTTGTTCATTTAAAAAATGAGGATAAAAATGAGCATCTTTAGGATTGTTGAGAGAATTGACAAAATGAGTATGATAGCTCTTAGCACAGCTGTGCCTACTCCATAATGGGCACTCAATAAATTGTTGCTATTATTATTATAACTTAACTAAGTTCCTAGTTCTTTTTTGGAGTCAGGAGAAAATGAGGCTTTCAGAAACTAATTGGAAGAAAAGACTTTATAAATCAGTTTAGAAGTAATGTATCTAATAGCTCTAGTAGAAATGAAGTGGCCCTAATTTTTAAAAATTAAATATTACCCAGAATAAATATTGTACTTTGATCACAGTCATAAAACTGAATATCAGAGTACAACCCAAAGACATTGAGTCAGGGATAGATTCATAGATTTATATTTAGAAAGAGTGACTTGGAAAGTACTGGAAAAAAACCCACTTTCCACTTTCTCCTTTAGGATTTGGCTGTTAATCTGGGGTTTAAATATGCATATTTATTTTACTAAGTAATTCATTTATAGACTTGTACTGAGTGCTTACCATATGACAGGTACTATTAAGAACTGGGCATACAAAGACCATGAGGCCTGGCTCTTTCTATCCAGGCATGGGCAGACCACCATGGGAGACAGATAGGTACACATTGCAGAGCACATTGGGAAAGGTCATAAAGAAGCTTGCAAAGCAAAGAGGCAAGTGATGTGGGCAAAGAGGCAAAAGCTAAACAAGCTGTTGTATAAATTTACCAGATTAGCTTGATTTTTGTCCTGTTGTGGTTAATTTTCAAATTGATAACTAACAAAGAATACAAAGTGGGCCATGCACAAATGTCCAGGCAGTTGCTTATAGAAGTTTCTTTGACTAGCTATTTAGAACCAAAATAAGGTCAATAGAATGCCTATCAGTAAGATTTTTCTGAAGACTGCAGTTACAGATGGCAAACAGGCATCCTGGGAACAAATTGACCAGTAGTGTGAGCTCCTCTTCCCTTGTTTAATTTAGTCATTGTTTCTAATATTTTGAGGCCTCAAAGAACCACATGAGTCAATGAACCACATGTAACCAAGGACAGAAGGTTCTGATTGAAGGCTATTTTGGTGGGGCGGGAGGTCTTTCACAATATTAAAACAAAAGATCGAAGGACAGAACCTTAAAGATGATAGAGAGAGAATTTCTTCATTTAGATACTAAATAAAGTCTCAAGATACTAAAATGTACTTCCTCTTTCAACTTTTATCTACTCATAGAAATGCATTGTTAATATGAAATATACTTACCCTGCTAAAGGGCTTTTCCAGTTACTTATCGCTATGTAATAAACCATACCAAAAGCTACTGGTTTAAAACAACACTCTTCATTTTGCTTACAATCTGCAGTTTGGGCAGGGCTTGGTAAGGATGATTTTTTTTTTTCTTCCCACATGATGTCAATGGGAATAGTTTGACTGTGGCTAGTGGATCCACTTCCAAGACCACTCATTTCATGGCTAACAAGCTGGTGTTGACTGTTGGCTGATAGCTTAAATGGGAAACAAGTCTGGGGGCCTTCTTTCCTTTCCACCTGGGTTTTCTCCTTGGGATGCTTCGGTTTTCTCAAAACATGATATCTGGATTCCAAGAGCAAGAATTCCAAGAGACAGGAAGTAGAACTGCCAGTCTATTAAAGTTCTAGCCCAGACACGATTGCAGCTTTATTTCCATAATCTATTGGTCAAAGTTGTTACAGAGCCTACCCACATTCAAGGGGACATAGACCCTCACCTCTCTATTGGAGGGCTGTCAAAGTATTTATGGGCATCTTTATTCTTCCATTAATGCCAAAGCGAGTCCTATTTTCTTCCTTGGTAAACATTATGAGACGCTTGGGACCAAATGCAAAAAAAGGAAGAGTCATATTACTGAATAAATGAGCAAAGAGAATAAATCCAGATACAGTAGGCTTTTGCATCCATAAATGGTTTTTGCTGCAGTTTGATTAACATTACTCTCCTCAAATACTTTGCTTTTACTCTTACAGAGATACAGGGTCAAAGATAAGGGGTAAGAGAGATTCCTCTCAGCTCAAACTCAGTGACCTCACCATTCTAGGAATTTTTACCCTTGTCTTGTTTCTATGATTTTTATCTTTGGCTAACTCCAGATTCTCATTTTGTTCTCTCCTATTTATTGCTTTGTGCTCATTTCTCAAACTCTGATGATTAACTTTTCCCCTGTATTTATTTAATCCATAGAACCAACTCTATCTTTCCCACCTTTCTTTGATCTTTCTTCATATCTACTGCTATGATTTAAATAAAGAGAAAATGTGGTGGTTGTTTACTTAATGGTTGATAATGGTGGTTGTCTACAATGGTTGTCTACTTAATCTGATTCTCAAAGAACCTATTGAGAAGACAAATGATTGATTTAAAATGCTTTATCATAGGGAGAAACCAAAACCAAATGGGAATATCTTAGCATCTTGAGCTAAAAATCATTTCCTGTTAGACTAATTTATTTTATGAGGCAACCTAATACGACTGTATACCTAGACACATTAAATGTACTTTCAGCTGTTTATTGGCATCTTGGAGATCCCTGCTAGTTTTATGTTTATTAGGACCTTAAGGACTCTTGGTCAGTTGCATCACAGCTCTTGCCCTCAGGGGGATCTTAAATTAATTGAAACATGAAATTAGATTGCTCTTAAATTAATCTAAATATTAAAAACCCTTTAAAACTTTGAGTAATTACCTTAAAGCTTTTCATTGATGATATATGCATTTTGGGATTCTTACTTTGGACTTAATTTACCAAAAATGATTTCGCAGTTCATTTCCAAAGATAAAAAGAGGAAAAGCAACCAACTCAGCCAACTTTGTTTATGAAACAAGGAAATAGAGTTTTCTCTTAAAAAAAAAGAAAGAAAAAAGTAATTTTCTTTCTGTCTCCATTTTTTCTTATTTTTTTTCTTAAGTAACAAATAATACAAAAGCAAGAAAGATAACAAGGTAATAAGGTTATTTCACATCATTATTTGCTGAAGGTCAAGTTCTAGAAGTACATGTTCCTATCTTCTTGCTACTTATGTTCAAAATGGATTAGAACTCGTAATAGGGCTAAGGTCCCTATTAGTTAAAAACATGCTCATATTATTTTTTTTCTGGACAGTTTATACTCTGGCAGCACATGAGGCTATACTTGATTGGCTGAGCAGGGGAAAAAATATTCCTTTTTTGATCAAAGATTGGAGATGGGCCTGGGTCCTAATTAGGCTTAGTACTGACTGCTTGTGATGTAACTTAATGTAATAGGCAAAACTAAATATTCTCTTTGGCTAAATAAGATTATTATGTTAAATTATAGGAGAAAAAGTCATGTGTTAAACCATCTATCTTTTAAAATATAATGACTGAGGTAAGATTTTTTTGCTGTGATTGGTGAGGGGATCATTCATTCATTCATCAGCACACATTTATTACACATCATTTGAAGTCGTTTTGAGGCCTCTAATGGGGACCAGTGCCCACCTTCTTGACCAGGTTTTTAAAAATGAATTCAACAAATGGTCAAATATTTATTGGCTGCCTGTTATGGGCTAGGACTCTTCTGGAAATTGAGATATAATTATCGAAGAAAACAAATAAAAATTTCTGGTCATGAGGTTGGTTATATTCTATTAAGAATAGATAGACTGAACACAAAGAATGCTCTTTATTAATAATAAAATTGAAAGAAGTGGCTCAGTGTGAGACTTGAATTCTGGGATTAGTCAGACTTTCCTATATACCCATTCCCAGGCAGTGCTAGACTATGATAGGTCTCCCTACACTGGGCAGGCCTGTGCTGCCAACAACTAGCTCCCTAAGAGGAAGAAATGGGGTAAATGACCAGTTTTCCCCAAGTTCCTCTATCTGATAAGCCATTCCATCTCCCTTTGGTGAAGTGAGTCAAGGAAAAAGTGAGGTAAATTTTAGGGGGTATTAGACGTGTAGGGCAACCAGGTCTCCTTTTAAATCTACTTGCTTTTGGGGTGCCTAGGTGGTTCAGTTGGTTGAGCATCCAACTCTTGGTTTTGGCTCAGATCCTGATCTCAGAGTCATGAGATTGAGCCCTGTGTAAGTCTTGGCACTTGGCTCAGAGTCTGCTTGAGATTCTCTCTCACTCTCCATCTGTCCCTCTGACTTGTGTTTTCTCTCTCTCTAAAATAAATAAATAAAATCTTTAGAACAAAATATCTAATTGTTGCTTCTTCATTGCACATGATAGATGGGAGATCAAGGCTAGGGAAAGAGCAAGAGGCAGTAAACTTCTGCTCCAGAGAATCACACTGATAATAGCAATATTCAACAAAACATCTCATTTTTCAGGTGAGATAAACTCTACAGTGTTTACCAAGCAGCTATGATCCATAAGACATTGTGCTGGGCAGCAACAGGGGAAGAGATATATCACAATGACACGTACCAGCCCTCGAGGACCCTTCATCTTGTGGGAAGCCAGACATACATCAATAGCAAAACTATAGTAGAATTTGGAAAAAGTGCTTCTGGGAAGTATTTCATGAGGCATCATGAAGTCTTCCTTTAGGAATGCATTTGAGCTAGGCTTTGAAGTTCCAGATCAAATGTTATTTTTCCCACAGAGCCTCCTTTGATTCCCACAGCAGGAATCAATCTCTCTTTCCTCTAAATTCCTACTGCAATCTACCTATCCTATCATCCCTATTGTGCTTATTATTCTGTACCTTATCTACTAGTTAATTGGCATGCATCTTTTATTTCTCCTTTATACCATAAGCACCTTAAAACAAGGAAGCGTGTCTCACACACACTAGGTATTTGAGAAATATTTCTCAACCGAATGATCAGTACACCTACAATGGAGACAGTCTGTTGATCAGTACACCTACAATGGAGACAATCTGTTGATCAATAGACCTACAATGGAGACAGTCTGTTGATCAGTAGACCTATAATGGAGATAGTCTGTTGAAATGATTACTACTATCTCTGTCCCATAATTTATTTCTCTAATGGAATTGAGGTGGTGACATCTTCATGCCTCACCCTGTGTTTGATCATGGACACACAAGAAGAGGTTAGAAGAGGTTACCCCAATCACTTGTTTATCTGCCTAGTCTATGTGTTCTAATGTCGTTTACCCTGCTTATTCTGTTTTGAGTATCTGTCACTTATGGCCCTTCTTATAGAATGGGGAGAATTTCTACCAGAATTACTGTATAGATCTTGATCCAGAGAGAGGCAAGAGCTGAATGTTTTTGCAGCTGCCTTCTATGAACCATTTGATAGTATGAAAATCCATTATGCTGTTTCAACTCTTGTTATTTTATCTGTAGCTCTTTCTGAGATTTTATGGCCTATGCATGGTTCGAATGGCACAAATATAATGAGAAACAGATTATAAGAGTGCAACTAAAATTTTTAGAGAGAAATTATCTGGAGCTGTTTCTTCTAAATTCTAAAGTCTATCACCATTAAGATAACAGTGAAAGATTTGCTGCAGTATTTACTCAGTGGCCCCAAATAATGGACAAACAATATTTGAATGCCACTCTAAAATCCCAAAGGAGGGTAAATTTTCAAGGGCTTGAATGTGTGACTGAAGGCTTGGCGAGGCCAATAACCGGTGCCGGCAAAGGCAGAAATGCTGAAAACCCCATTTCCACGCTAGATTTCTTACTGGTCTGGCCGTCTTTGTAAGTGTGGCTCTGGTCTGAGCTGGCAAAACTTCTCTGGTTTCACTTTACTTCTGAAGTTCAATGCTTCAGTTGTGTGGTTTGGCTCCTGCTAGACTGCATTGAGGACTTTGGATGAAACTCCTTAGTTTGAGGCTGTGTGAATTGAATCTGATGAAAAGGCATTCTGGACAGCACTTCCCTTCTTTCCTTCAAGTTCCCCAGTCCCCTGGTAACTGCCATTCCTGCCCTGCCGGGGGTAGTGTTCTATTCTTGTTTTTAACTCACCGCTATGGTCTTCTTGTTAAAGAGATGTTTAATTGATTTTATAAAGATGCCTTACTTAGGACTCTATGTCCCGATGGCACAGAACTCAAATCTCACTTTCCAGTGCACACTGAACATTTTCTGGGAAAGCTCGTAATCCTGGGTGATTGTATGGGACATTTAGGAAAACTCATTAGAGTGGAAATTATCCACCAGAGAGTAAATTTAGTAGGCCCATGGTTTGATTAAGTTAAGCTGCTCCAAATAAAGAACACAAAGAAATGCACATCAGTATTCTCAGGCTTCCAAGGAATTCCCAGGTCTTTCTTGCATTTATGCCATTATTCAGTATAAATTATGTGCCTGCAGTTGGCTGTGCTCTAGAGCACTGGGCAGTTCTCAGCCAGGGGTGATTTTGCCCACTGGGGGACATTTGCAACGTCTGGAGATATGTTGGGTTGTCACAACTGGGAGGGTTGGGATTAGGAGCAAAGGGCTGAAAATGGTATCTAGGGGATAGAGGCCAGGATGTTGTTAAACATCCTACAGTACACAGAACATTCCCCTACCCCTTGCCCTACAAAGGTTTATCTGACCCAAAATGCCTTGTGACAAAACCCCACTCTAGAAGTAATTAATAAGCAATCCCGATTCTTGTTCATAATGAATTTATATATTCTAGCTGGGGGGAGAGTAGAAAAGAATCAGTGGGACATTTTAAAGAGTCCTAATTGCAGTGAAGATGGTATTTCTCTGAAGGAGAGAGAGCAAGCCAGCTACTTGGATCCAACAGATACCTGAACCTTAGTGGGGTCATAAGGAGTGCAGGCTAGTCCTCAATGTTGTAAATTCAGAAAATGAAACTTCAGCAGTTTGTCAAGAGCAATTGGATATCTGCATGAGCTTCTACTTTGCTGCAATAGTCAGTCCTTTAAATTTGCAATTTTTAATGTAGATATATATTCCTATGTTTCTTTTCAGTTAAATGCCATTTGGAGAAATCTAAGAAGGAGGAGAATTTTCCCAATGGGACAGTCACAAAATTGAGAATGTATTTTTCAGTTCTTGGCTCTCAGGCTACATAGAACTTATTGCCTGATATTTAGTATATATTTAGCAATATTTGATACAAAATTTTGGACATTTTCAGTGGTCAGACACCGCAAGGGCTCTGTTGGGTTTCACATGCTTATGTTTTGGGGTGCCTGGGTGGTGCACTCAGTTAGGTGTCTGACTCTCCATTTCGGCTTAGGTGATGATCTCAGGGTTGTATGATTAAGCACTGTGCAGGGCTCTGCGCTCAGTACAGAGTCTGCTCGAGGTTCTCTCTCCCACTTCTTCCTCCCTACCCATTTGTGTTCTCTCTCTTTCAAATAAAGAAATCTTTAGGAAAAAAAAAAACAAGAAACCCTAAATGCTTATGTTTTAATGACAGGTATACTATAAGCCTCTACCTACACACAGCACTGTGGCATTAATAAGCAGGTGTTAAAGGAGGTGTGCGATCTGAAAAGCTCCATCCTATTAGCTGTACTAGCTTGAAGGTTATCACACCACATCTCTTAGTTTTCTCATTATTCCCACTACTACACTCCCCACGCCCCCATTACCCTCCAAGTTTTGCCACTCATTACCTTTTATCTACTACTATGGCTCTAGTTTCCTTTCTGGTCTTCTGAATATATTTCTGCAATCTAAAATAAACTGACCTCCCAAAGATTAATTTTGAACCCATTAGTCCTCTGTTCAAAAACCGTCCCAATTGTAGAGCACTGCTTACACAATAAAGTCCTAATTCCAGTCATCCCACAACCTCCCTATCAGATATGTCCCTAATTTTTCTTTCATTGTTTTCATCATTCTTCACACATCGTATATTTTAGCCAGACAGAACCACCTGCCGTTTTCCTACATGTGCTGCCCTCTCCTGTCTTGGGTGTTTTCATTTGTCCTGTTCCTGGTGCAAGGTATATCTTCTGTACCCCATTATTGCCTGTACATATCTTATTCTTTTCTCAAAGGTCACTTCAAAGGCACTGCCTCACATTCCCTCAACTTGAAGTTCTTTGCCTTTTCTGAACTTCCTTTTCCCTTTTTTCCGTGACAAAAGTACTCTTGCTCTTGATTTATTAGCTGTATGTTATTCCTTCAAGTAAAAAAAAAGAAACCTGCATGAGAAGGAAAGATGCAGCATGATGTAGGGTAGTGCTTCTCAAACTTCAATGTACATACAAATCACCTGGGGTTTGGAATTCAGTAGGTATGGGCTGAACATGTGGTTCTGCATTTTTAACAGGTTTCTCCCCCCCCCCCAACTTTTTTTTTTCTTTCCATGTTTAACAGGTTTCTACAGGTTTCTAGGTTGGTGCTGCTGCTACTGCATGGGCTACACTGTGAGTAGCAAGGGTGAATAGGATGTGGAATAATGCCAATGAACCGAAAGGATAGCCATTGCCTAAGTCTGTTGCAGGTTAGCTGCAAATAACTAGCAGGCTCCACTGTGCTGACCAGATCTTCTAGGATTTGAATATTACAGTTTTGGGTTGCATTTTTGGCCCCTTCTAGGATTTGAATATTACAGTTTTGCATTGCATTTTTGGTGTGGTCTTATGCAAGTCAGTTAATTTCCCTAAACCTTAGCTTCACCTTTCGCAAAATGAGGGTAATAACATGCTTGTCAGTCTTTGCTGTCTCTAGCTGCTAATTACTTCCTGTCTATTAACTCAGTCCTCTTAAAGGTATGGGTAGTTAGAGGTAATTCTACATCTTATTTTGGATCCCTTCTCAGTTATTAAGAGTGGCTTGACAATGGTGCTTTGTGGTTTCTATGATTAGTGTCTGGGTTGGGGCAATCTTGGTACAGGGGGCACTTGGATAAGTTTTAGACTTCAGCCTTCTTACCTAATCTTTATCTTGGGTGACTTCAGAGGGTCTTCTTTCCTGGCATCTGACTTTCGCTTAGGCACCTACTGGGCAGTAACCTGAATTTTAACTCCTGTCACCTAGTTATGGCCAATCCCTTGCCCTTAGGGCAAGCCCAGCTCCTGCTCTTCTTTGTACCAACTGGAATGGATCTCCCTGCTCTTATGCTGAGGCCTGAGCTGCCTACACTTTGACATGTCAAACTGTTCTCAGTGCTATACATGTATTAATTCATTTAATTATCACAGTGATAGTACAAGGTAGTTCTATTATCCCCTTTTATGGATGAAGAAATGAAGATTCAAAGAGGTTGAGTGATTTGCTCAAAGTTCACAGTAAGTAGGGGAGACAGAAGCTGCAAGACACAATTTCTAATTGAAACCTCATTTTACTCCTTTCATTAATAACTGTGCCACCTACTACAGAGGATCCCGTGGATCCTTGAGGAATCCAAATCAGTACTTCTTCCCCTTTGGTTGATACTAGGGGTGATAGAAGCCACCCTGAACTCCAGGAGGTTTTATGGCTGGTGGACTGTGCCCTGAGAATGCTAAACCTTTTTTCACTTTGCTATAGCATGATGCCGTAGATTGATAGAGGAAGGGGGAAGTATTTCCTTTTTGTTGACATTTCAGAACTAGCAACAGCTTCTTGAGAACTTGCAGTTGTGCAAATCGCCTTGCACTGGAAGACTTTACAAAGTGAAACTAGAAGTGTTTGAGATTTAATGTAGACTCATTTTAGTTAAATGCTGTAACAGATGGCTGGTTTTATCCAGGACACCACACAGCATCATTTAATACCTTTTTCCTTCCTCTTTCCCCTTTCACTTTTCTTGCCATTATAATTTATTCCATGGACGTCTAAATGCTTAGGATTTTGTTATAGGCACATGAAAAGAATTGACTGCTCAGTTTTTCAGGGTAAGATAGTTAACTCTTCCAACTTAATCATTTTTCACTTAATAGATCATTTCTTATTTGTGATCTATAATAAATAGGTGATAATATTTTAGCTTCATTTTAAAAAAAGATTTTATTTATTTCTTTATTTGGGGTGGGGACAGGCACACCCTGTGCTGAGCACAGGGCCAAATGTGGGGCTTGATCTCACCACCACAAGATCACGAATGCAGCCAAAATAAAGAGTTGGATGCTCAACCAACTGAGACACCCAGGTGCCCCAGCTTCATTTTTGTTTTGGTAAAATAGATATAACTTGAAATTTATCATTTTAATGATTATAAAGTATAAAATCCAGTGGCACTTAATACATTTCTAATATTGTACAACCATATAATGCTATAGGAGTTCTGTATCATTTCATCATCCCTGAAGGAAATCCCATAAAGCAGTGACTTCCCATTCCCCATTCCTCTTGGCCCCTGGAAAATACTGATCTTCTCTGTCTTTATGGATTTACCTATTCAGGATATTTCATGTAAATGAAATCATATAATATGAGCCATTGTGTCTGGCTTTCCTTAGCTTTCACATAGTGTAATGCTTTACAGGTCATGCAGGTAGTATATACCAGTAGTTCCCTCCACAAAATGGCTGAATAATTATGGTCCATTGTATGGATATACCACATTTTGTTTATTCATTAATCAGTTGATAGACATTTGTGTTTTTTAAATACTCTATCTTTGTAATATATTTTGAAATCAGGAAGTGTGATGCGTCCAGCTTCATTAATTTTTCTTTTTCTTTTTCTTTTATTTTTTGTTTAAAGTTGGCTCCACACCCAGTGTGGAACTCAGCATTGGGGCTTGAACTCATGACCCTGAGATCAGGACCTGAGCTGACACCAAGAGTCAGATGCTTAACTGACTGAGCCACTCAGACACCCATCTTCATTCTTTATCCTAAAGATTGTTTTGTCTTCGCTTCTCCTACCTCTCTCCATGCAGCCCTTGTATCTTTTGTTGTGGAGGTGCTTTTCATCTAGTTTTTGGGACTTTTTTTCAGAGGAAATTGTTCTTTAGGTAGCTGTAGATTTGTTGTGTCTATGAGAAGAGCTGGGTTCAGGGTCTTCCTACCGTGCCATCATGAACCATCCTTTCTAGTTAGTCTTCTATTTGCCAACTTCTATGAGAGTCCTGATTGTATTAATTTTTTTTTTCTTTTTGCTGAGGATGGTAGTGTTAATTAAGACTAATGCATATTCTGTCTACTGAATTGCTAAAATAGCTTATGGCTCTAGATCTGCTATTGTGTGAGTTGACAATGCAATCTTGTTAGTCTGGTCATATCCCTGGGGCAGAAATGATCCCTCTGTTTCTCTTGTGTAACTGTCTGAAGTGCTTGATGTTTGGGTATACATATCAAGTGGTGAGGGCTGAGGCAGTTTAACATGCTGTTGGCTCTCAACCACTGGGGAAGTTTGGCTTTGTATTCCATGCTGATTTTTCTTAAGTATTTTGGATTCCTTGTCCATGATGCAGCTTGGTGTTCTCATTAAATGGAAATGTCCCTTGACAGATGGATACAATTTTTTTTTTCAGACAGATACAATTTTTTTCAGATGGATGTGATTTTATTGCCACTGACCTATTTATGATTTTTTGAGAGTGTCTTATAGGAAATGTGGAATCGTAACAAAGTTAAAGAACTCCTAGCTACCCAAACTACTCAAGATTATTTAGAACTGTTTAAATCCATGGAGGGGGAGAGGAGTGAGCTGTTAAATTCACTGGTAAGTTGGTGATATATAAATAATATTAAAGCTTCTATTAGTGCTACTCCATTAGTTTAGGCAGTACATATATCCCCATGCAGACAACTGATATCTCATATTCTTTAAAAAAAAAAATTTGTCATAGCTTCTCCCTGGGACCTTTCTTTGATACTTTGATTCTTACCGATCCTTGCCTACTTCTACCCGCCCCCCCATAGCACTTTAGCTGTTATACTCCTGGCTTTAGATAGACAAAGTTTCTTGTTTTCTGGTTGTTTTGTGAGTGTGCCTCATATCCTCAGTGAAGGATAATGAATACTCCTTGAAAGTAGCATTTTTATTTTGGTGTCTTACCATGTCTAGCATGATGTAAAACATAAAGTATACTCGCCATAAACACTTTTTGAATTGATTCATCTAGCTGGACACATGGCAAAGCATATATTCTCACAGGAGATTTTTGACAAGACAAAGCCTCTTCCAAAATTCAATTTCTTTGAAGGAATCTAGGAGAAAAGACATTGAAACAATAAGACTGAATTCAATTAATTTGGATCTTTGAAAGGCAGAAGGCTTTGATAACCCTAGATAATCTACTGAAAACCCATTTCTTGAACATCTCTTAAAAATATACTCATTAGATTTTCTGCCTTAGTAAGTGTAATATACATGTAAGTGAATCTGTTTTTGTTTTTGTTTTAAAGATTATTTATTTATTTATTTATTTGACAGAGAGAAAGAGATCACAAGCAGGCAGAGAGTCAGGCGGGGGGATGGGGGGGAGGCAGGCTCCCTGGGGCTTGATCCCAGGACCCTGAAATAATGACCTGAGCCGGAAGGCAGAGGCTTAACCCACTGAGCCACTCACATGCCCCATGAATCTGTTTTTGATCATTAAATTTTTTTCTTAAAATTCAGTTAGTCTGATGCCCATGAAGAAACTGAGGCTCACAGAAAGTAAAGTCATATATATCCCACAATTAAAAAAACAGTGTATCCTTGAATGAATGATTAATATTAAGAAATTAAGAAACATGTTTTCATTCCTTAATTTTACAAGTATTTATTGAGCGTCTACAATGAGCTAGACTTTGCCATGTTTTTATTGTAAAGGTTATATTGTTGTAGAGGAAAACAGACCATAAATGATAAATATAATAAATAACTAAATTATTTTCTACATTAGAAGGTGATGATCATAGAGAAGAAAAGACGAAAATAGAGGTATAAAAGTTTTTTGTTTGTTTGTTTTTTCTGCCTCTGAGAGCAGAATGCAGTATTAACTAGGTTACAGGGTACAGGTAATATTGATTCTAGTTTCAGAATACAGGTTACATGTACTCATTCATTTGCTAATTTAACAAATATTTATCGAACACCTACTATATTTAGTCACTGTGTCGGGAGCTAGAAAAAAGGGACCATAGTCTTTGGTCATGCGGAGCTTGCATTTTAATGTGGGAGACATATATTAAATAAATCCACAGATACGTATATGATTATACTTTGTGTTATACACTATGAAAAAAAGTAAATGGAAGGGGCCTATTTTATGTTTAAAACTGAGGAGAGCCAGGCTGTCTGAGGTAGAGACAGGGGCTTATAGACCATAGAATATGGAGCACAACTAGAGGGATGGTCTAACAGAGCAAAAAGCACTGCAGATGTAGAAATGAAAAAACGAATGGCGAGAATTCAGGTGTGAAGCATTGCTCATGTGTATTTGTGGAATATTCAAGTAGTTAGAAATGAGGACAACTTTATTTTCAGGATAGAGAATTTAAAATTTATTCATTTGTGGGAGAGGTCTGGGTGTTTGACTCTTCACTTGGTCTTCCTTCCATCCAGAATTCTGTCAGTGTCTGAGATGTGGAGTAAGAATTGCCCTATGGCCTGGAGACCAGCAATAGGGGACAAGTGAACTGTGTGGCATCTTTATGCTTTCCTCAGTGGGATCATGCCTGGTGAGGAAGCAGTCCCTGCACTACTTTGGGCTGGGTACTTACCTCCTCGGAACCTCAGTCTTCTCTTCAGAAAACAGAGGTGGTGGGGCACCTGGGTGTCTTAGTTGTTTAGCATCTAACTTGGTTTCAGCTCAGGTCATGAGCTCAAGGTCCTGAGTTTGAGTCCAGCATTGGGCTCTGAGCTCAGAGTATAGTCTGCTTGAGATTCTCTCTTCCCCCCGTGGACCCCCTTCTTTAAACTAAATAAGTCTAAAAAAAAAAAAAGAAAAGAAAAGAAAAGAAAACAGAGGTAGTAACAGAATGCTGAATCATTAGATAAAGGCTATATTCTCTGTTGTATCCCCAGTAATTCACACGGTGTCTGGTGCACAGTAGGTAAGAAAAAGTCTTGGAGTACATAAGTAAATTTGTGAAGAATATTGAGGAGAGCAGTTGGTTTTATATTTTATTCCCAAATGCAGCAAGTTCAGTGCCTTCCTTTCTCTAAAAAGAGCCATCTCAAGAACTGGATGGCTTGTCTGATCGGCTGTCTGTCTTTGTTGTATCCTATGGTGAGGTCTCATTAAAAAAGGGAAGGAACTCTGTTTCTCTTTCCACTCATGTCTATGAGAAGAACTTGAAAAATCTAAGTCCTTGGTCTCTTAGGACCTTATAAAGAATCCAAGTGGCTTAACAGATGTGAATAGCTCTGGAAAATTTTAAACACTGAAGTCAAATGGTGTGTCTGGACTTTCTGAACACCGTTCTCAAGCTGTAGCTGCCTTACATACCATGAAGACCTCCCCTAGAAAGCCAGTAAAATCTGGGCCCAAAGCATTTTCTCATCTCATCTCGTACAGAGCTTGCTTGTTTCCCTCCAACTGAGGAACCATCCTTAAAGGCTCCGAGGAGGGTGTGTGTTTTTAAGTTTCTCTTTAAAATGTCTGATAGTCCTTGATAGCCCACTTGAAGTTTGTGAAGGATATAAGAAAGTGTGACTGGCTGTACTTGATCTTGTTTTTGCTTATATAATTTGTAAGGGCCATCCTACTGCAGTTTGGCATAGTTTTGTATCGTCAGTCGGTACTTATGTGACACTTTAATCTTTTTTTTTTTTTTTTAAAGATTTTATTTATTTGACAGACAGAGATCACAAGTAGGCAGAGAGACAGGCGGAGAGAGAGAGAGGAGGAAGCAGGCTCCCTGCTGAGCAGAGAGCCCGATGTGGGGCTCGATGTGGTGCTTGATCCCAGGACCCTGGGATCATGTCCTGAGCCGAAGACAGAGGCTTTAACCCACTGAGCCACCAAGGTGCCCCCTTATGTGACACTTTAAAATGGAGAGTGATTTCCAGCCATTTATTACAGAAGCCTCTGTTATCAGTGACAAATAGTTCTGGGAGGCTGTTCGTCACAAAGATCTGTCTGCTTTATGGTTTTAGTTAAAACATTAGAGTTTGCCAACACTCTCCAAGAGGCATATTCAGTACAATAACTTTCTTTCTTTCTTTTTTTTTTTTGCATTGTCATGAAGTTTTCAAAACTCTGAGTAAAAAATTGGTTCTTTTGGTGTGCATTTTCGTACTGGACAGAGAAATGGTGTGGAGGTACTACTGGAGGATTTGATCAATTCTAGAAAGGAAAATTATGGAACCTCTTTTTAAGTCAACTATCTGGTAAAATATGGAAGTTTATGGACTTGTTTAGGTGATTGTTTCCCAAGAATAACATAGCATTTAAGCTTTGGAGTCAGATAAGCCTGGGTTGAAATCTTTTTCCAATTACTTATTAGATGACTAAGTGAGAAGGGACAGTCAAATTTCTGACATTAGATTTCTCACTTTGATCTTGGGCAATTATTCTATTTAATGGCCCTGAACCTGGCTTTCCTCTGTTGTAGAAGAGGGATGATGCTGTTTTTTTGAAGAGTGATCCTCACTGTAAATCCCGGAATGGTGCCTGCCTGTGGGATACCTTTGCTCAGTGGTTCTTCTTCCCTCTCTTGTTCTTCTCTTACTATCTGCCATCTCACAAAGAAATAGCAATAACAAAAATGTTAAGTAGTAAAGGAAGTCAAAAGTTTAGAAAAAAAAGAAAGAAAGAAAAAGTAATCTTCTGGTTGGAAACCTTCCCAGACAGCTAGTTTTCTTGCTGGAAGTGCATTTCTACTTTTCTCCTTGAAAATTAGTATGGGAGAAATTTTTTTCTATTATAGACCCCATCCTGGTAGGAAGTGTAGTGTTTAACATTCACAGGGGACTTTCTAAATTCTTGGTATGCAGAGAACACTGTTGGGGGCTCTTAGGAATGGAATTTGAAGGACTCTGGAAAGGGACAGGTCACACAAAGGAAATTCCATACACTCTGCACTCAGTAGACGTGTAAACTGATCCAGGACTCCTCTATGTCAAGACTTAGGAGGAGTCTCTCTAGAGCTAACTGGGTTCTCCATAGGAAATAGGGGTGCCACAGCAGCTTCTTGGGGTTCATGTGCCCATTCCTTATTAAATCCCACTTCTCTTCTCACTGACCAAAACTGCAGGGGGCTGGGCCATTTCTATCATAACACACAAGGAGAAACAGAATTGGCTTTCTTTTTTGGAACAATGAGTCAGACCTCAGAAATGGAGTCATAGTTTTAATAAATATATCAAGTACCTAGGATATAGTAGTCCTCTTCTGGGTCCCAGATAAATAGAACTAAAGGAGACACAATGCCTTGCCTTCGAGTTTCTTCCATTATCTACAAAAACTTATGTAAGATTTATGTTTGTATTGGGCATGGTAGGAGATGAAGTCAGAGCATTGAGAACTCTGTTGGCCTCACTAAAGAAGCGTGGCTTGCCTTTTGTCAGTGTAGGGTTTGAGAAGAGGAATGGTTTGCTTGGGTTTTCAGTTTCATCGCAGTGTCCAGGAGACAGAAAATCAGGGTCTCCTCTGGTCCACAGGGCGGTAGCAAGAGCACAGCAGGCCTTGGCTTCCTATCTTCCTGCTTTTCTCATTTGTGAAGTGAGGGTTTTAGCACCTACTGACAGAGAGGTTGTGGAGGTGAAACGAAGAGTGTGAAGTGGCAGCTTGCCACCAGTGTGATCACCGCTGGCTGCTGGCTGCCTTAGTTTCCCCACTGGGATCAGTCTCTGGAGCTGAGCAAAAGGGAGAAGCACAGTTTGAAGAAGTAAACATTCACTTTTCTACCATCTCTACCTCTCTCTGTGTCTAAGGAAGCAACCATTGTCCTGGGGAACCCTATCAATGAGAAGTTCCTCCTCTCTCAGGCCCCTTCATCTGCTGGTCTCAACAGCCAGTATTTCCTAAAAAATGACAGTCGATAGTAAAATCAATTTAAAAAAATTGACTCTTGGGGCGCCTGGGTGGCTCAGTGGTTAAGGCCTCTGCCTTCGACTCAGGTCATAATCCCAGGGTCCTGGGATTGAGCCCCTCGTCGGGCTCTCTGCTCAGCAGGGAGCCTTCTTCCCTTCCTCTCTCTCTGTCTGCCTCTCTGCCTACTTGTGATCTCTGTCAAATAAATAAATTTTAAAAATCTTAAAAAAAAATGGACTCTTAGAACACTGAAAAAATAAAATAAAAAAGTTGTAGTCACTCAATGAGTGAATGAATGAATGAATGAACAAATGAACCAACAAATGGCCTTTTAGCCTGAGCTCTGTTTTTGTTATGACCTAGGACACCCTTCTTCCTTGAGCCTATTTTGCAACCTCTAACTGGCCATTAGACTGTGGTCTGACAGGTTTGTTTCAAGTTCGTGCATGTGAAGCCCCTCCAACATTCTAATGAACAATAGAAATATCTTTTTATTGTCATATATCATATCCCCAAAAGGTGCCCAGCATAGGAGGCCTTTGGCTGAACGTTGAAAGGACAAATGGTGTCTGTTTGATTTATTTATTGTCCCATATCTTATATCAAAAATTTGCATGCCAACAGCTACCCAAGAGTGGTAGGTTCCCCTATGGTATGTAGTGTTACTGGTTCTGATGAACTGTCTCCTTTTGGTATGTGTTTGGAATTCATCAGTTTTCTCACAAGTTTGGATCCTGACACTGCTCCTGCTGGAGGTGGCATTTTCCCCTGCTTCCCCATCCTACCTGACCAAGCTGAGATTTCAGAGCTGTCCGTATCCACACACAGAGCCCATCTCCTTAGAGGAATCACCAACTCACTTGTTCAGGGGAACAACAAGCATGAGTACAGCAAAGGCCAGTTAGAACAGCACAGCAGGGTTGGAGTCCCTTAGATGGGGTGACAAGCTTGACTCCAGTCCTCCTGGCCTGCTGGAAGAAGTAGTGGGAATCCTGAATTTCTGGTGCACCAGAAACCATACACTAATTTGACTGTCATTTGTTTCTATCAAGTCCCTCTTTTAAAGTGCAGGTATCCTTGAAGGGTAAATCCTGATGGTCATTCACACCCAGAGGAAAATAGATTTCATTATATAATTTAAAAACAAAAAAGTTAAATGGGTGATGATCTGAAAGTAATTTCCATACTGACTAATGTTGTAGTGTTCCTAATTTCCTTCATTTAAATGTTGCCAAGAAGAAATTTTATTGGACGCCAATACATGAAACAGCTTACGATTAAATAAAAATGATGCCTCTTAAGAAACTTTCTGGAAAGCCTGGTTTAGAAAAATTTCAAAGTGACATGGCAAGGTATATCAGTAATTACTGAATTTAAGCAAAGGTCTTACCATGATAAATGGCTGGTTGACAGGCAATTATGTGAAATGTGTACCATTTGGGTGGCATTGCTAATGATATGATTTGTGATAATGGCTGGCCGTTAGATTATATCATTATGGATTATGTCATTCCATTACACTCTTAGGCTAACTATGAAGACAAATTTTCTTTTATAAGAATCATTGAGTGGATTAACTGGGGACTTCCAATGGCAAGGAGCGTTATAATGCATGCATGCAAATATGAGGTTTTAGCTTTGCAATAGAATTTAAAGTAATTTGGCATAATATTTGCTACTTCATGACTTACCAGGATGAATTTGTCAGATCTGGCTAGCTGGGTTTGCATACCCCTCCTCCTTGATCTCTTTATGGGTACTTTTTACAAAGTTTGTGTTCAACATAGTTGATCCTCAATCAAAGGAATTGACTTTCCAAACAAAAAAAGGTTTTTCTTTGATCTTGTATATGCGAAGCTGTGCTCCCTTTCTAGAATTAACAAAAAACTCACTATGAAAACAAATGGACCAACAAGGGGACACTTTACCAGATCAGGAAGGAGGAACTGAATGCACATTTGAAAGCCGTTGATGGGACTGACAGAAATTATTTCTGATAGTTCCGTGGACTAAAGAGAGTGATGTGGGTGGAGTGTGAAGACATAGGATTAAGAAGGGGAAAGAAGGACTTAGAGAGAATTTGGGATATTTTAGTCAAGACTGGAGACTTAGATCATCTCTTGCAATTTTATTGTAGTTACTTGTGTAATAAATGGCTATGAATTGTTTGTGATATGCATGGTGTAAGAAATATCATATTTCTCTCTAATAAAGCCTAGCTTCCAGTTTCTTTTCCAAGGTTGTCAAGAAGTACAAGTTTAGGGGCACCTGTGTGGCTCAGGGGGTTAAGCCTCTGCCTTTGGCTCAGGTCATGATCTCAGGGTCCTGGGATCAAGCCCCATGTCGGGCTCTCTGCTCAGCAGGAGCCTGCTTCCCTCTCTCTCTCTGCCTCTCTGCCTACTTGTGATCTCTGTCTGTCAAATAAATAAATAAACTCTTAAAAAAAAAAAAGAAGTACAAGTTTAGATATTTTTTGAGATTCCTTCTTCCTCCTTTGAGTTGAGTTAGGTCCCTGGGGCTTATGAAGTCCAGGACAAATGGAGGAGAGGTCAGGGGTTTGTTATGGTGACCGCTGAGAGGTTCCTGTGCCAGGCTTTATGTGGTTCTTTCAAAGACAGGGATGCTTCTGGGTCCATTCACTTCATGCCTTGCTCAGTTTTTGAAGCCAGACTGCTTAGTGCTGACACCTTAGGCATCCTTGTATCCTCTCCCATTGAGGTGTCCTGCCACAGCCAAGGTGTTGGGTATGGACTGGTTCTGATCAGCCTCCCCCCCCCTCTCCTTCCTTATTCCCTCAAGGCCATCCTTCTTTTTGAACTTAGAGTTTAGACCACTCTGCCTCTTCTCCAGGAAGCATTAGCCTCTGTCTGTCACTCTCTCAGCTTACCTGGCTCAGTTTTCTTCCAGGGCCTACACATTCAAGTACACAACCATCAGTAAAGTTCTTTAGACAAGGAGCTCCAAACTCAGGAATACATAAATCTGTTTCTATAAAAAGAAAATCTTTATTAAAAATACAACTACCCTACAACCCAGCAATTGCACTACTGGCTATTTACCCCAAAGATACAGATGTAGTGATCCGAAGCATCATCTATATCCCAATGTTTCTAGCAGCAATGTTCACAATAGCCAAATGATGGAAAGAGCCCAGATGTCCATTGACTGATGAATGGATAAAGAAGATGTGGTATATATATGTATATAATGGAATACTACTCAGCCATCAAAAAATGAAATCTTGCTCTTTGCAAAGATGTGGATAGAACTAGAGGATATTATGCTAAGTGAAATAAGTCAATCAGAGAAAGATAATTATCATATGATCTCACTCATATGTGGAATTTAAGAAGCAAAACAGAAGATCATAAGGGAAGAGAGGAAAAAATAAGAGAAGATGAAACTAGAGAGGTAGACAAACCATAAGAGACTCTTCATCATAGGAAACAAAATGAGGGTTGGTGGAATGGCAGGTTGGGGGTGAAGGGATGGGGTAACTGGGTGATGGATATTAAAGAGGGCACATGATGTAATGAGCACTGGGTATTTTATAAGACTGATGAATCACTGGCCTCTACCTCTGAAACCAATAATACATTATATATTAATTAATTGAGTTTAAATAAAAAAATGGAAAGAGAAGGAAAATCTTTAATTTTGCCAGCAAGTCCACAGAAACAAAAAAAACAAGTCCACACACACACACACACACACACACACACACACACACACACATATATGTTTTATATAAGTAAAAAAATATATCAGGTACATATATACATGTATTTACATATTTTTATATGAATAAAAAATTAAGAAAATTAAAGCATCAATTTTTCACTAGCTCATCTTGTTAGATTTGTTTAATTGCATGCCCTTCCCATTACTCTTAGTTCTGATAAGACAAGAACTGTGTCTGCATACATACCATTGTTTCCCTACTACTGAGCATGTAACAGATACTCAATAAAAGTTTGTTTAAGGAGGGGCACCTGGCTGGCTCAACTGGTTGAGTGTGCAACTCTTGATCTTGGGGTTGTGAGTTTGAGCCTCACAGTGGGTGTAGAGGTTACTAAAAATAAAATAAGATAAAAATCTTTAAAAGGTGTGTTTAAAGAAGAAGAAATAGGTAGTCTGAGCAAAGTCACAAGGTCGTAAAATAGAAAATGGTTTCAGGAAATATTTTGGAGAATTAAAGTTTTATTGACTCTAGAAGCCTAGAACTTAAAATAATGAAAAGGTCATGACTGGAATGAGAAAAACCACTGCTTCTCTAAGGACCCAACAAGCTGAAATAAGGTGAGATCTAGATATAGGACAGAAGAGCGACCTAGCTTTGAGGCTTAAGGCCGATGACAAGCTGGTTTGAAGGGCAGGGAAAGGTTGAAAGATGCACATACTTATTTCAAACACTTCCTGAGCTGTGTGAGTCATTTTCACTTATATGTCTGTTATATAGCTCATCTCTATAGAAATTTTTCCTTCTGTAGTTACTGGCCATAGTAAAGTGGAATATAATATATAGGCTAAAGGAGAAATCAGTCCCTGAATCCTTTATTGATTAACGGTAACTTAATTGTGACTATAGTCACAGATTACCAAGAGAACTTCTATTTGCCCTAAAGGAACTTTATTTGCCCTAGAACTTCTATTTGCCCTAAAAGAACTTCTATTTGTTTTGTCAGTTGCTAAATTTACATTTTCTGTTTCATAGGCTTGAGGATCTAGCAAAAAGAAAGTGTGTGCTAAAAAATTTTCAGTATTCACATGTTCAAAAGTGTTTCATGACTATTTGTTATGTTCAAGGGTATAAAAGCTTGTAGGAGGTCATTGCAGCAATCTGGTGTGGGTGAGGGTGGGAGGGTAGTGGCAGCGGGTGCTATAGGAAGGAGAGGTTAAACCAGGTGTAGAAAAAACTATAAATAAGGTTCTGTGAAGGACTACATAGGTGGGATTCACAACTAGTCATTCAGAAGGAGAGATTATATTAACACAGTGATCATGGAAAATTTGACAAAAGAGGGAGCAAAGATCTGGATATGGAGGGATTTAAATAGGTAGAAGGAACAGAGAAGAAGGCAGAAAGATATATCAGATAGAACAGTGAATTGGTTTTTTGTCTTGAATAGCTTTGTTTTCCTGGTAATCAATCAAGTAAACATATTGATAGTGGTGTGTGGTTGCCCTACTGTGATTATTATCTTGTATTTATATACCGTGAATTTCAAAGCCCCAGTTGGCGTAATTTCCCTACTATTATGAAGGCCTAGAAGTGGTTTGTGGTCTTTTGGGAGGGGAAGATTTCCCAGAAAAAATAGTGGTGAGATTCTTAGATTTGGAAAATATGAGGCATGCATTTTTTGTCTGGTTTTGAGTGATTCCTTCTAGTTAACTGACTGATCTAGGAAGATGGCTGTTATCCTATCCTGTGCTTTAGACCTTTCTATTTGAACCTCACCCTGCAGAAGGTCATGTGTTGGGATTTATTACTCTTTCCAAGTCCAAGAAAACAAAATCTCACATTACATAATGCAAGAGCATTTTTTTAAAAGAGTTATTTATTTATTTGAGAGAGAGAGAGAGAGAGAGAGAGAGAGCTTGAGCACGAGTGAGGTGGGGAGAGGCAGAAGGAAAAGCAGGCATTAAGACTCCTACTGGAGGGATGGGCATCTAAAACACCTAGCTCTGAAAGTCTGCAAGACTTGTGTCCAGGGGGCCCACAGGAATATAACAAATAAAGAAGCATTTAAAAAAAAAGATTTTTATTTATTTATTTATTTGACAGAGATCACAAGTAGGCAGAGAGGCAGGCAGGGAGAGAGGAGGAAGCAGGCTCCCTGCTGAGCAGAGATCCCTGTACAGAGCTCGATCCCAGGACCATGGGATCATGACCTGAGCTGAAGACAGAGGCTTCAACCCACTGAGCCACCCAGGTGCCCCTAAAGAAGCAATTTTTAATGGGCCTCGGAGTACTTAATAAGAAGATAGACCGTATGGCAGATTCCTAAAATAATTGTTACTGAATTACATAATATATTGTTTAGAAATTGGTTGGAATATTTTTGTTATGTGCTGTCTTTATGATTTATCAGTACAAATGATGGGAAGCTAATTCTTTTTCTTCAGTGACCTTACATTCTCTCTTTGTACCTATTAGCATTTCATTCTTAATATAGACACTCTGTGTTCTCACATGTAGCCTCCAGTTTCTTCCAGGTATGGTATTATTCCTCCCAGGAGTAACATTTCTTAAAGAACCCCGAGATAGAAGGCACTGGAACTTATCATGATTGAAGGAATTGCTAATGGTGAAAGTCAGGGATTTATGGGTGTTATAGACTGAATATTTCCCTTCAAAATTCAAATATTGAAGGTCTAATGGTCAATGTGATAGTATCTGGAGATGGGACCTTTGGGAAATAAATAGGTTTAGAGTGGGTCAGGAGTGTGGGAGCCTCATGATGGGATTAGTGCCTTTAAAAGAAGAGGGAGAGAGAGAGGGAGATCTTCTGCTCTGTGTGCAGACACTGAGGAAAGGCCCTGTGTGGACATAGTTAGAAGGCTGCCTTTTGCAAGCTGAGAAAAGGGCCATCACTAGACCAGTAGACACTGAATCAGCAGGCATCTTAATCGGACCTCCCAAGCTTTCAAAACGTGAGAAATAAATGTCTGTTAAGACACCCAATCCAAGGTATTTTGTTATAGCAGCCCAAGCGGACTAAGACAAGAGGGAAGATACCTTTTAGCTGGTATTCTTCCTTCCTTTTGTTGCAGAAGACTTTTATGCTGTTTGCCTGCTTTTGTTTTCTCATATTTACCATGTCTCTTCCTGAATGTTGGGGACACTTCATGTGACCAACCGAAGTCCTCTTTCCCTGGCATTATGTTTACACTTTTTCTACTGATGGGTTGTTCTTTGTTCCAACAGAAACACTTGAACTAATAGCTCTATTTGTTTGTGAATTATCTTATTTGTTTGCCAAGTCAATTGCTTTCTGGGGCAAGCTGTGTTAGGATGTAATAAGTCTTAACATCATTTGCAAGTCTCTCCCACAGTGTGGTTAGTCCACACATGCAAATAAATTTGGCTGAACTCAGCAAAGACATCAGGTTTCATTATTCTATGTAATGATGAATAACTCATTTGATCGCATTCTCCAATTTTTGGTTGTTGGATTTAGTCATGTGTATATATAAGAATTATTAGTTTACATAAAAACTTAATCTTAATGGAAGTTTTTAAAAAGTTTTAAAAATATTTACTGCAAAGTAAATAAAATTTGCCTTGGCACTTTATTTAAAATTACTAATAAATTTTAGATTTTAATCTGTAATAAGCTTCCTAAAGCAGTCATTTTTTTTCTACAGATACAGTGAGAAAGACCGGTTTTCTATTTTTTTTTTCTCTTTGAACTCATTTGGACACACTGTCATGAAGAGGCATTCGAAAAACATAATAGTCTTGTAGTGAGCAAACATCAACTTGGTTTATGTAAAATTATTGTTAGGCCATTTTTGACTTAGAAAAATGGCAACAGTATTACTGATAATTTGTTTTCATAAACTCACTGATTTTTGCCCTCTAAATTTAATTTTTTTTTTCAAATCAGAAATTAAAGCACCATGCTTATTTACTTCTAGAAATCCATCTGGTCAGTAGTAGAACTTCTGCCATTGTGTGGTTAATTGAGTCATCATGTTTTTGTACCTTATAGTGCACATACCAGTAAATACATATATATGGTTTCTGGAGAGTGACTATTTTACTTTTCGGGAGTGGACCCACCTGCAAATTCAGGTCAAAATGCATCAGTAATAATTTGGACACCTTTGTTTTGGAAAGGTCAGTTGTACTTACTTTTCCTGGGTCTATTTGGGCAAGTCTTGTGTATTGAATACTCTGGTGCTCAGTACAGTTTGCAAGACTTACTGAGCTCCTTACTGTAATGAGCCAGGTGTTGGGAATCCAAAGATGACTAGGATATAAATAAATGATAATAGTATCACATATTGCAGCATTAAAGGTTGAATAAGGTTGAAGTGCATCTGTAAAATTCTTCCACAGTCATTCCAATAGCAATGAATTAATTCAACAAATATCTAAAAAGCACTGCTATAAGCCAAGCATGTGTTAGGCAATGTGTATCCAGTGAGATACAGCAGTGAACAAGACACACATTCCACTTGGCCTCCTGGAGCAAAACACTTAAGGGACATGTACTTAGCAATCAATATATAGCTATTTGTAATTTTCTTCAGTTTGCTTTGCTCACTGTTGCGGGTGTGAGCTCTCTGAAACAGAAATCGGATGATGTTACTCTCTGTTTAATTACCTTGAGTGGCATTCTTGTTGCTAATGAAAAAAGGCCAGATTCCTTAGTATGGAGTTGTACTCTGATCCTAGATGAATTTTTCCAGTCTCTACAGTAGAGCTTTCTTATGGGTCCTATGCAAGCAAACAAGGGTATTTACTGATCCCCAAACATATTGTATGCTTTCATGCCTCTCTATGCCTTCGCTTACATGTTCCCTTTGACCTGGAAGGTCCTGCCCCTGCTACCTGCACAATATGTCCTCCTCACTTATTCTTTGGGCAAGCTCTTATTCACTTATATGTCACCCATTCTGTGACCGCACAAACACAATTCATTGTATTTCTGTAGCCCTTTGTAGTCATCTACTACATAGTATATTCCTGGTATTTTTATGTGAGTCAACCGGGCTAGAACGCTCTCTGAGAATTATAAAATGGATGTATATTCAGCTTAAATCATCCTCCTTGCTGAAATGTTCTCCATTCTACCTCCCAGGAGATTACTTCTGTTTCTAAAAACAAGAACAAAACACTGTCCCATCTTTACAAGAAACTCTACAAATAAGACCCAGGATTCGGAGTAAGTAGAATTGTGTCCAGTTTACGACCAAGTAATCTGAAGCTCAGATCTGTGAGGTGTTTGTTTCAAAATAGTCAAGAAAGTGTTGGGACTATGATTGTTTTATATTCTCATCTCTGTCCACGGCAACCATTTTCCCCTCTGTCTATACCAACACACTCACAGATTCTCTTTCTGCAAAATTGTAGTGGTAGCAGAAGTGGGACCCAAGCCATTACTTTTACACAGGATTGAATACATGGTGACTGAATAGTATAGTCCTCCTCTCTGTAGTCCTTGCTTCCAAGTCTTGATTAAGAGCACGAGCGGCGTGGTGATGATTTGTGCTCTGATTCCGTCAGATGGTATTGCTGGTCCTTCTTGGGCTGTTGCCTGTGGGTCCGGAGTGCTTCTCCCTGTGAACTGTGACTTCACTATCTCTGCTGCCCATTTCTCTTGCCTTAGGGAAACCATTTCTCAGTGGCTTCACTTCAACCACTCTTCCTGGACAGGTGTTGGTGGCCCAGTTCTTAGATTTGGGCCCCCTTGGAATGGGGAGTATTTTTCCAGAGAATGAGATTTTTGTGTTTCCAAAAGGTAGCCTGAGGACATTGGGTGGGCCTCACCCTGCTGAACTCAAAGTCAGTACTTTATAGCAGTGATCAACTTAAGGCTGCATCTGAATTTTTTGACATTTTCTTGCTTCAGGATGAGTTTCCTGTACTTTGATGGGCATTTCCCACTCAGGTTGGGCAACTCTTTTACGCTTAGTGTATGAATCTTGAACCTTACATAACAATCCTCTTCATTGTTTTTCCAAGGGGCTTTAAGGGTCTGAAACATGTAGATATTTCATTTAATTTTATTTTGACCTCCACTTATTGAGCACCTATTATGTCTCAGGCACTGTGCTAGATTATAGAGTGTTTTATTTTCTTGAGATGGCAGGGTGATCCCAATTAGCCTTCTGTTATCGATGAGGGAACCTAGACTCTGAGAGTTCAATAATTTGCCCGAGGTAATGAAGTTAGGAAGTGGCCGAGCTGGGGTTGAAATTTAGGCCTGTCTGACCCTGTGGCCTCATGCTGCTTCCCAGGATGATCACCTTGACAATCTACAGATGATCTATAGCACTTCAGATTTCTGAGGATTTCATGAGCATAAATGACACTACCCTAAAGCTAACCTTTTAAAATTCTGGGGGACTACTCCTGCTATGGCTACAAGTGCCAGGAGATGCTATAGGATTTGGAGGGCATTGTCAATTACAATAAAAGGCAGCTCCCTGTACATAATTAAGTTTTGCTCCCCCTTTTTAACTACAAATGTAGGGGAAAGACTGTTTTTCATAACCTAACTTTCTAAGTGACTTAGACATCCTTGAGCGCTTATTTTCTTTACTCTCATGAGCCCTCTAAGGACTAACATGTTAAAAATTATGATGATTCTTTCCAGATGTTGGAGTTTGGGTTGCAAGTAGAATAGGAGTAGCTGAGTGGTGGTGGAGCTGGCATTGCCCATGGAAAATGTTCAGACAACACACGAAGACCTGCCAAGTCTCTTGCAATGTTTTATTTATATTGATGTGTATTTGGCTCAGTTGGCTTGAGGTTGTGGGGCTGACTGGAATGACCAGGCAAAAGAACTCTAGGGTCTCCCTCCCCATTCCTGTGAGTCTTGAGTATTGAGGAGATTAAAGATATCAATTCTACATTTAGGTAAGAGAGTGAACAAAATATGCACTGTTGATGAATATGTTAAGTATCTAAAGAAATTGCTTAATTCGGAAAGTAAGTGAGAAATCAGACTGGAGGGAAATTCAGAGTGTTTAAATGAATACTTGCCTCTAAAATTACCACTATGTGATTGAAGAAAATCATGAATTTACTTTGAAATCATATTAATTCGTAAAATATTATCTTCTGTTCAAAAAAAGGGTACCGGTCTTACTCATTTTTATACTTCACAGAGATTCCTTGCCTTCCTTAAAAGTGTGCTTCTATTTATTTAATGGGTAACTGCTCAGCCTCTCCAGCTCTCTTGGATTTCCTAATAGGAACCAAATTTTTATACACTAGGTTCCCCTGCAGAATTATCTTGTGGGTTTAGAAGCTGTCATATATCAGTAAACTTGGTAGCAATTTTGACTGTGACCTTGTTTCCATTTTCAAGTAAAAGATATTTCATACATTCCATTTGTTGCAGAAATGTGTTTGCTACCCAATTTTGGTCTAATTTCTAAATTTGCCTTAGTCTTTTCAACCATGAGAGAGGAGGGCAGATATCACAAGGGAGTGTGGATGTGTTCAGTTCAGAGATAAACCTCTACCTGAGAATCTTGCATTTGTCTTTAGGTTTCTGTTACATGAGAGACAGAAAGGAGCTGTATGTCATCAGTACCAACCTTAAGTTGTCCAGGTGATATTTTTGTCACTCGGGGCGCCTGGGTGGCTCGGTCACTGAGCATCTGCCTTCGGCTCAGGTCATGATCTCAGGGTTCTGGGATGGGTCCCCCATTGGGCTCCCTGCTTGGTGGGAAGCCTGTTTCTCCCTCTCCCACTTCCTCTGCTTGTATTTCCTCTCTTGCTGTGTCTCTCTCTGTCAAATAAATAAATAAATAAATAAATAAATAAATAAATTGTTTTAAAAAAATAAAATCACCTTCAACTTTTCTGATATTGGGAAATTATTCTGTGTAACAAAATCAAACTGCAGAAAATCTTCTTTGTGTATAGTTTTGTTTAAATAGTGATTAGCAAATCCCAGACATCTTTTTGGAGTCTCTAGGAATTCTGGACTCAAGAAGAAAGAACAGTTTGGAAAACAATTTTATAAATTCGATTGTATTAACAAACATCTTCCAAAACAGGCAACATGACAAATGAAAAAACTCTGGAGTCAGACAAGTCTGGGTTTGATCTGGTTCTGCCACTTACTGATCATATAAACTTGGCCAAGTTTTCTTACTGGAGGAGATTGTTTCCTTCTCTGTAAAATGATAAAGTGAATATATACCTTTCAGAATTATTATCAGAAATCGACAAACGTAAATTTAGACAAGAGAAGACCTCTCAATAATTGGAAAATATTTAAAAATATAATATGAAAATTGTTACTCATAAGTTAAATTTGCACTGTGAAGCATGCTAGCCACATAAGGCAAAAGATTAATGCTGTCCATCCTGAGACGTGGATATGGATCTTTCTCCCTATTGCTGTGGCTATAAATCATAATACTAATGCTGTCATTTATTGTGTTCTTATTCTGTACTAGGTTTGTATAAGCATTATGTCATTTAATCTTCAGAACTATTCCATGGGTAGTTTATGTGATTCCAAACAACAAGCTTAGCTGAAATAAATTAACATTTAAAAAATAATTTACTTTGTACAGACATAGCCATTGGATTTTTATAAAAATAATTTAGGCTAACTCAGCTTTCCTCACAGACCTTTGAAATTAGTCTAGTGATTAAGTCAAGTAAGAAAAGCTCCAAGAAAAAGAGTTTTTTTTTTTTTTTTTTTTAAGATTTTATTTATTTACTTGAGAGAGAGAGTGAGCACAAGCAAGGGGATGCTGCAGAGGGAGAGAGAGAAGCAGGCTCCCCACTAAGCAGGGAGCCCCATGTGGGACTCGATCCCGGGACTTGATCTTAGGAGTCAATCCCAGGACCCTGGGATCATGACTAGCTGCTTAACCAACTGAGATACCCAGGTGCCCCTCTAGGAAAAAGACTTGTAAATAGAATCCAAATGTTTTATTCACTTTTCAGACAGGTATGACTTTAAAAAGATAAATGCTAGGACCAACAGATTACATTTTCTAGGACTGTAAACAATATGTATCGAATAGTGTTAGTGAGCTCGTGAAACCAGACATTGCTTCAAACTGCCCATTACCAAGCACAGTTGTTTAAAATACGTACGTAACACCTACTTACCAGGTACTTAACATAGTAGGTACTTAATGGTGCTTCATTGAATGAAGTCTTGGTGAATAAATAAATTAGTTTTTAATATGGAAAAATATGCCTTTTTGAAAGTCATTAAGATAATTTTTTTCTCATGATAATTTTAAAGCTTTCTTTTGTCAAAAGATTTTATTTATGTATTTATTTATTTGAGAGTGAGAAAGAGAGCGAGAGAGTGACTGGAGGGGTAAAGGGGGGAGTAGCAGAGGGAGAAGGAGAAGCAGTCTCCCAGCTGAGCAGGGAGCCCCACTAAGGGCTCAATCTCAGGACCCTGAGATCATGACCTGAGCCAAAGGCATACACCTAACCAACTCAGCCACCCAGAAGTGGCAATAATTTTAAAGCTTTCAAAATGTGTTAAGTAGTTGAATTTAAAGCCTATCTGAGTTTTTCCAAATGAACATTGGATTTTGTCTTTTTTTAAACTTTGAAAACATTTTTTTTCAAAGTGAGACATACATAAGAAAATCTCATATTTAAATTATGTATATAAGTATATGAAATGCTATAATTTATAAAACTAGCTCTATCATGAGTAGCCAAAGAAAGAGAAATGATAAAATTTGAAACATTCCAATGAGCTTCAATTTTGAATATAATATAGTTTTTATGTTTTCTATTAATGTTTTCCAGACTATAGACAGAGTTAAATAAAAAGAATAAAAAACATAGCTAGAATATTGCAGCACATATAATTTTGTAAGCCCTGCAAAGTGTTTTAAATGCATTATATTTCTTAATCTTCACAACAGCCCTGTTAAGCAAGTACTGCTATCTTTCCTGTTTTATAAACAAGAAAACTGAGGCGTGAAGGTCCAGTGACTTAACAAGGTCACGGAGCTAGCAAGCAGCAGAAAGAGGTTTGGAGCACAGTTTTACTTGAGTCCACATCGTGCAATCCTACTTGTCTGTTGTACTCAGAGCTCAGCCTGAGCTTGGTGGGTACAATTCCTATAGGAAGTCATCTCCACCATGTGTAGGGATGGGGTCATTGATCAATATATTGAATCAACTAGCAAATACAGTTGCCCCTTGAATAACACAGGGGTTAGGGGCATTGACCGCCCCCATGTACTTGAAAATCCACTCATAATTTTGACTTCCCCCAACCTTAACTATCAACAGCTTACTGTTGACTGAAGGCCTTACAGATAACATTCAGTTAACACGTATTTTATATGTGATATGTATTATATACTGTTTTCTTACAGCAAAGTAAGCTAGAGAAAAGAAAATGTTAAGAAAATTATAAGAAAAAGAAAATACACTTACAATACTGTACTGTATTTATAAAACAAAACAAAACAAAACAAAATGGGACCTGGGTGGCTCATCGGTTAAGCATTTTCCTTTGGCTCAGGTCATGATCTCAGGGTCCTGGGATGGAGATTTGAGTGGGGCTCCCTGCTCAGCAGGGAGTCTGCTTCTCCCTCTCTCTCTGCCACTCTCCTCTGTCCCCACCACCCCCTGGCCCTGCTTGTGCCTTCTCTTTGTCTCTTTCTCTCTCAAAAAAAAAAAAAAAAAAAAAAAAAAAAAAAAAAAAAAAAAAAAAAATCCATCTAGAAGCAGACCCACGCAGTTGAAAGCCTTGCCATTCAAGGGTCAAATGTAACTTGTTCTCCCTAAAGTGTCCAAAGTTATTTGCTCTGGCAGAGGGAATATCCACACACTTTCTCAAGAGAATCAGATGAGGGAACTCCAGATGAAAAGAAAATGGATGTGTGCAAAAATTTTTTTCTGGGCTATTACAGAGTCAGGCTGAATACTGAGGAGCCTCATAAACTCTGGGGTTAGTTTCCTGACTCAGCGTTACTGCTCAGTCCAGGCATTCTCAAGAAGCACAACAGATATTTCACCCTGTGCCACCAGACCAAACCGAGGTGCTGCTGTGGTTTGGAATCTGTAACGGCCCCTGAAAACCGAGGCAGCATCATTTTTATAGGTTAATTAGTGCAAAATTCCAATTCCATTTGCCTTATTCCAAATGGATCTTGTGTGAGAGCAAGGAAATTTAAATACAGAAATGATATTTTATGCAACATTACATTGGATATTTCATTATATCAAAGCAAGCATTAAAATTAAATGGACTACACAATAATAGTAATACAAATATTTCCCCTTCACTGCATTTATAATGTTTTTTTTTTTTAGATTTTATTTATTTATTTGACAGAGAGACAGATAGTGAGAGAGGGGACACAAGTGGGGGAGTGGGAGAGGGAGAAGCAGGCTTCCCAGGGAGAAAGGAGTCAGATGCGGGGCTCAATCCTAGGACCCTGGGATCATAACCTGAGCCAAAGGCAGATGCTTAACCAAGTGAGCCACCCAGGTGCCCCTATAATGTCCTTTTTTATACTACATTAACCTCTATACTATAACATATTTCAAATAAAAAACAATAATGGGGTGGTGAGGAGAGGAAATTCTACTTCTTGGCAATGTGAGAAAGATTGATTTTGGAAAAATGCAAGTAAGTTAGATATCTGCTCATACACATTTAAGTATACGTTTTTCTAAGTACATTCAATTAACTAAGCCCAACTGCCATACCTTGTGTCTTTGTAACTTTATTTTTATAATAACATGAATGGAGTCAGTTCTCTTATGTTTCTTGCAGTAGTATGTGAGAAAGCCAGACCCAAGTAGAATTGCCAAAAAAAGATACAATATTTTAATAACTATGCTACCAAAAATGACACCTACATTTATTTGGCTACTGTTTCTCAGAAAGAACTAAATGGATTGACAAAATTTTCAAAACAACACACACACACACACAGAGACTCCCAGCCTAACAGGTAATCGTTTTGGAAGCTTATGTTTCTAAAAAGGGGAGGGGGCAAAATGCAAACACCATGTCAACCATAGTTAATTGAAAACAGTTGGTGAATGAGCCAATTTTGGAAAAAAAAAAAAAAAGTGAGTTGCAACACTTGAAATGACTGGTGTAGAACTCAGAAAGTAGTCCAAGGAAGTAAATATTTCTTTGCGGGTAACTTACTTTAGCCAGACAACTTTATGAAGAGTGGTAGTATTCAGAAAGTTATTTGCTTTGAGATAAGCAGGTAACCATCCTTTTTTTTTTTTTCTTTAAAGATTTTATTTATCTATTTGACAGAGATCACAAGCAGGCAGAGAGGCAGGCAGAGAGAGAGGGGGAAGCAGGCTCCCGGTTGAGCAGAGAGCTCGATGCTGCTGGGCTCCCAGAACCCTGGGATAATGACCTGAGCCTAAGAGAGAGGCTTTAACCCACTGAGTCACCCAGGTAGCCCAATAACCAGCCTTTTAAGGCAGTAGTGTTCTCTGAAAAACAAACAAACAAACAAAAACAAACAACGAAAACCCTTTGGCACTCAGAAGATATTGACTCTCTGAGCAATATGTTTTTCCCAAACAGTGGTCTACCCAGTTAGGTACAATTATTGATTTTTTTAAAAAAATTTTATTTATTTATTTGACGGAGATCACAAGTAGGCAGAGGGGCAGGCAGAGAGAGGGGAAGGGAAGCAGGCTCCCCTCTGAGCAGAGAGCCGGATGCAGGGCTCGATCCCAGGACCCTGGGATCACAACCTAAGCGAAGGCAGAGGCTTTAACCCACTGAGCCATCCAGGCGCCCCATGAATATTTTAATAATTCAATTCATTTCACTGAAATGTGATAATAGCGTGGCAAGGGGGAAAGGATGAGGCTAATGGCAGAGCAAGTTTTTAAAACCTTTCTGAGGGCATTTTGTTAATACTCTTAAAGCCTTAATGCATGTACACACTTTGGCTCAGCAATTTCACTGTTAGGGAAATTATGCCAAGGAAATAATCAGCTATCCAGATAGAAGTTGTCAACTATATGTCAACTAACAAGGAAATCATTTAAAAAAAAAAAAAGGTACATCTATTCAGGAGAATTCTATGCAGCCGAGTTCGGAGAAAAATTTCTTGACATAGAAATAATCATAGTATTTTAATGTTTTACTAAGGGAAGAAAAAACAGACCAATAAGTGTATATAGCTTAGATACCATTTAAATAAAAATAAAATGAATATATCCCCTTGAGGTGGAGGAAATTGATAAAATGCAAACCATAGTAGGAAAAGCATAGTTAATTTTGAAAATGACTGAGACGGCTTTACCTGTGATGTGTTATAAACTCCCTGCTGGAGTTGGGAGCCGGGGCTGGAACAGTAGAACCTTCTGAGTTGACTCAAGATATGAATTTATCTGCTGGTTACTAGCTATAGGTTCATATTTGCAGTGGCCCCAACCTCGGTACTGTTTGAAAATATTGTATCAGAACGTAGATTAGATTTAGAAAAATTTTATGTATGAAAATTCTCAAATGATTAATCGCCAGAGACATTAAGCACCCCCCCCTTTTTTTTTGAGAGGGAGAGAGAGAGACAGTGGTGGGAGGGGCAGAGGGAGAGGGAGAAAGAGAATCTAAAAGCAATCTCCACGCTGGGCTCTGCTGATGCGGGGCTCTATCTCACATCCCTGGGATCATGACCTGAGCCAAAATCAAGAGTCAGACGTTTAACCAACCGAGCCACCCAGGCGCCCCCCAAGATTTTTTTTTTTATGTGGTGGGATTTTGCACTTTATAAATAATTTCACCTTGTCATCCCCTTTGGTTTAGGGGAACTGCCACTTCCTTCAATGACACATTCTTGAAACTACACGTATTGCAAGTTGTCTGTTGTTGAAACTTATGGGGTATGAGTTTTGGATGTGGAAAATTAGCTTGGATATGAAATCCTGATGACATGAAGGGTTTCCCACGCCAGTAGGTAAATAAAGATGTGAGCTGCCTTGATGAATTTCAGCATCCAAGCTGTCATGGAAACTTACTGCGCTAGTAAGCTAGAGACAGGGTCCCTTTTCTGCTCCACTTGAAAAACAATGGCCGGGTCAGACAGCCAGAAATGGAATGGTCATGCGATGAAGAATGAAGCGTATTTGGTTTTACAAGCCTTCACTTAGAACTTGTCCGTAGTGTGCAGCAACTACTGACTTGTTCTGAGAGCCCTGCTTCTACCTTCTCCTGATGTGTTCAAAGTTCTGGTACCTCAGTCATTTTTGCCAGTGTGTTTATTTATAAGAAGTTATTTTACTTCAAGACAATGTCAAATTTTCAGAAAAATTCAGGTAGAGTACAAAGAAAAATGTTTTTCCTTGAATTATTAGAGAGCAATGCCACATCAGGCTCCTTGCTTGCCTGCTTCTTCCTCTGCCTGCCACTCCCCTTGCTTGTGCTCTCTTTTTCTTTCTGTCTGACAAATAAATAAAATCTTAAAAAAAAATAGAATGAAGACTTTGTAAATGAATATATGAGCCTTACCCAGAGTTATAATATGAATTCCACTAGGTAAGCTAACTCACAAATTTGTGAAATATTGTAGGATTTTATAGTGTGTTTGGAACCAAGAAGCATAGAATTTGGATTTAGGGAGAGGAAATAAAATCTAGTGGCAGGTTCTCAAGGTCTCTTTTGGTTTGCTGCATTCACTCAAGCAAACTTTATTTCTGACGATATAATGTCATTTGGTATTTACATTATTTTTTTTTATATGAGGCACTCATTGCTTTTCAACACCAACTCATATATTTCCACTCTATGCCTGGGTAGTTGAGCAATAAATAGCACTGCATATATTATGCAGATGGAAGGATTAGGATTTGCTTATGTGATGTGATATAGAGAAATGAGCAGTTAACTATTTTTTTTTTAATCAAGTTAGAAAGTTAAAATTCTCATCTGATAAAACAACCTAGGACTATTGATTTGGGGAACTATTTTAAATTTTCTGTAAATTATAAAGTTCTAATACGGTTATTGTTTTGGAGATAGCTAGACTGTGCTACGAAGCTGTTGTAAATTTTATGGCTGAGCTTCATATTGGCAATAAACTGCTGGACCACTTAATATTAAATATGAAAATAAGTTACTCAGCTACTTGAAGAAAACACTATGACTGCAGGTTAAAAACAAGCACTTATTAAGTAATTGTGTTCTAGAAAAATGAGAGATAAAGCCAAGACTTTTTAAAAAATGAGATCGTGTTTATATTTTGCTGTTTAGTTTAACAAATTAATTTGTATCCTAGACATAGGGATGGGATATTAAAGAGTTAAAGCAAAATAGTAAAGGAATAGGAAGGGTTTTAGATTATTAAAGGGTTTTAAAACTATTAATATAAATAAATATTATCATATTATATATAATTACATTCTTAAGTGAATTGCAGAGATTTTTATTATGTTGGTATTGATAATACATTTGTCAACATGTCTTGTCCCTGGCCTTGGTTCTTGAGTTCAGCCAAGAAAGAATTCAGAGCCACCCCCCCCTTTTTTTAAAAATTAATGTATAATGTATTATTTGCCCCATGGGTACAGGTCTGTGAATCATCATCAGGCTTACACATTTCACAGCACTCACCATAGCACATACCCTCCCCAATGTCCATCACCCAGCCACCCCATCCCTACCCCCCAACCCCCCAGCAAGCCTCAGTCTCTTATGGTTTGTCTCCCTCCTGATCCCATCTTGTTTCATTTTTTCCTTCCCTACCCCCCACAACCCCCCACCCTGCCTCTCAAATTCCTCATGTCAGAGAGAACATATGACAATTGTCTTTCTCTGACTGACTTATTTCGCAGAGCCAAACTCTTAAGTGTGCAAGGGTTTAATAGCAGTTTAAGCAAAAGTATACTCTCAAATTTCGAGAGCAGGTAAGCCCAGAGGTGGCAGCTGTACTGGGGCTCAGGGTTGTCTTTACTTTTTATGTTAGGATAGGGTATGAATCATAACGAGGGCAGTGTCTAAGGTTGCAGCCAATCATCTAAGGGACTCCCACTATTGGGAGAGGAAGTTTTTGGCCCTATATATTCCTTCTGAGAACTGTCATGGAAGACATTCTCTGCCCAGGGGTAGGAGGGAGAGTGGGGGGATTAAAAACCACAATATAAATGTATTATAATGAAGCTATAGTTTACTGTAGGGCAGTGGTCCTAGGGAAGAACCATATCCGTATCCCTTGGGGTCTGTCAAGGCTGTTTGGAACTTGGTCTCTGCTTTTGATTATTCAGAAAGCACTTGTTCCCTGTTCATATCTAGTTAACTGCCTCCTCCATCACATAGACGTTACTGTACTTACTTTGGTTTAAATCTCAAGTATTATTATATTGTAGTGCATAGTATGGGGTTGTGCACATATACAATTAAATGTTTCTTGACTTTCAGTAAATACATATTGGCATTTTGGTAACTATTTAGACAGCTTAGTGAAGATTCAAACTTGAAAATATATGGCAGAAGCTTGTTCACCTCAATAAATATTCCTTTTAAAATATTATTAACAAGTCTACAGGCACCTGGGTAACTCAGTTGGTTAAGCCTCCAACTCTTGGTTTCAACTCAGATCATGATCTCATGGGCTGTGAGATGGAGCCCCATCTTTGGCTCCATGCTCAGTGGGGAGTCTGCTTGAAGATTCTCTCCCCCTGCCCATCTCTCTATTCTGTGTGCTCTCTTTAAAATAAATAAATCTTAAAAAAATGTTATTAACAAGCTTAAAATCTTATTTTCAAGTATATTAATGAATTAGAAGTTAACATGTCTCTTAAGAAGTAAAAATATTTTGTAAATATTAAGACAACTTGTTATAGAAAAGGATAGTTTTCAAGCATACAAATAGGTTGCCAAACAGAAGGAGTTTGCAATAAATTATAATCAGAGAGACGATCTGCCCTAATGTGAGTCTTTTAATTATAGGAAAAAAAAACCTGCAGAGAGAGGAAAAGCATGAGATGGTCCCCATGGATCATGGAGCTCAGAAGGAAACCAGTACCCAGGACTTATACTTTAGAGCAATGAGCAAGGTAAGTGAAGATGGTTGTTGCCTGGTTGGTTGTTCTAACATTCTGATTCATTAGGGTTCTCCATGGGCACATTTGTTTATGTTGTGAATCAGTGACTAAAAATTCAGTGTTGTATGGAAAAGAAAACAATTAGAACAGCAACAATTAAATAACCCAAGGGATTTCCATCAGTGCTCTCTCAGCTCCTTTCAGGAAAGCTCCAGTCTGTTGGACTGCTTTGTCTTTTGTCCCGGGATTTTTTTTTTCTTTAGATCCTAACCAAATCAACCTATTGTATGTGTTTTCTTTCCCCTTAAAAAACATTGTAGTCACCCATCCTCCTTAATGCTTTCAACAAAATGAATAATAAAAGAATTCTTGGACAGGGAGAAGAAAAGGAGAATTTATGTGAGAAAAGCCCACCCACCTTTCTTTAAGAGAGGTCGCTTTTTAAGAATTGGCTTCGTTTTCTCTGAAGACACATTAAAAGAAAGAAAGGGATCTATGGGAATGTGAGATAACTGAGCTCATCTGTCTTTAGTCTTTACAATAAGCTTTGCTGGTTTGCCTTGTGAAGGGATAGAAAAAGCTTGTTTGAAGCAGATTAGGGACCTACACTTCGCAACCATCTCTTGGTGAAGCAAGAAATTATTGTAAACAGAACAAATGGTGTTTATTAAGACCAAGACAAATATTAAATAACTAAACAGCTGCGTACACATTTTACTCTCTTTATGCATTCAGGGGACTTTACGCACTCCACATAGTAGGGGAAGGGAACTAACTTACAAACGTTTATTATTTGCCACACACTGTGGTAGTCGTTTTATTTAAATTATTTCTTCAACTCTAACATAGTTACTAAATTATTATGGCATGTTACTTATTGAATTATTATGGATTGTTATGAGGATTAAATGAGATAAAATAAGTCATATCTGGTACATCAAATTCTCACAACAACCCTATAAATCTCAACAAGGTTAAAATGACCCCGCCAAGGTCACATAGTTAGAATGTGGCTGAGGCGGTGTTCTCATCCTCACTCCCACTGTCGCACTATTTGACTACACGATAATGTATTTGCTGGATAATTGTCTACCATGCATGTGATAGGAGGGATCTTGGACCAGAAATTCCAATCAAAAGTGTGTTATTGTTAAACAAAACTCTGTTCCGAGTAATAATTTGTAGTTACTGGGAGAAGCATTATTTTTATGCCTCATCTACCCCTGAAGTACAATGTTTTGCAAATTGCTTAATTTCCGCTTTGTAAGCTGAGTGCTGCAGGCAAGCTATGTGTTCCCACTGGCAAAGTATTTCTAAATCCATATGTGGAGATTAAGTTTGAGGAAATCTGATATCCCAAACTTTGTGCAATGAAATGAATGTGACACTTATTTCGGAATTTTGTGTTTTCTCATGAAGATTATTTAATTTTCCTAATCCTTCATAGGTGGAGTCCTTTAAACCACTTCTTTGATAGAATGATATGCCACATAGGCAGAAATGTGAGTAGAATTTAATATTCAGAGAGACGTCAAGGGTGTGGTTTTTAGTCTTAATATTATTCGTGATATTTGTTGATGCAAACATTAGGGAAGGTGCAGAAATACCAGGTGAAATTGTAAAGAGTTCAGGAATAAAACACTTATGATGACAAAAGGGATGGTTAGCCCAGAGTGAATTCACTTAAGTATACCCTTAAATGTGTAGATTGCTTTGTATAGTATAGAGCTTCCAGATTATTCACAAGATGAAAAGGACAATACTAGAATGTCAAATGTGAAATGTGAAAATCTGTTTTTAAAAAATACGTATTTGTGTGTAAGTGTGAGTTAGTGAGTGAGATGGGCTGATGAAGGAATGATGGAGTGGTAAAGGATGAATAAAAATATTTTACTTCCCTTAGTTACCTCTTGTTTTACGGAACTAGTCATTGACAGTGACTTTTCATCAATTTTGCCTAGTGTCATTTTGGTTTTAGCATTATCTGTGATAATATGGTGCTACACAGTTACTTCTTCCTTATTTATTGTTTACTGCCTATGCCACTTAGACATTAACCTAGTTGCCACTTTTTCTAGGAGCATAAATTCTCTGCACTAAATTCTTCCATTAAACATACATAATATTTTTTTCACTAATAATGGGGAGAAAAAATGGAGTAAAGGAAGCAAAAAGGGAGAGTAAGGAATTGACAAGAAAATCTGTTTTCAATCTTCATGTTACTAGGAACAACATGACACTTCCTTAATTTGTACTTGAAAACAAAAAAAAATGCTAGCTTTTATATTTTAATTAGTCTGGGGACCTAAGGATAGGGAATAAGAAGTTTTAAGTAAATTCAAAGAAAAAGTTCCTATTTCTAGGAAAAAAAAGGTGTTAAAAGATTATTAAAGTATTTTAGACAGTTGATAAAATGCCTCTGTGAACATTAAATACTTCTTAAGAAACAAAATTTTGGTTATTTGTACATAAATAAATGAGAAACATATTAATTAAATTTCATACGAAATACACATGACTTAAAAAATTAAATGTAAAAAAAATACTTGGCAAAACTTATTTGGGGTTTGGTAAAACATGAAGCGTGTTTGGGGTTTGGTAAAGCCACAGACATTTGAAAAATATCTTGAAATAATCACTAAACCCAAAGTATTCCTAAGTTAGCCCACTCTTTAGAAACTTTTTATTGTGATGATGTCTCTGGTGATTGATCACTTATTTCTTTTACTGAAGAAAAAAATACAATTATGAGAAATTCAAGGGAGATCAAATTTTCTTTTTCCAGTGAATTGCTAGAATTTGAAAACCCGATAATTTAACAGGCATGTTGTTTGCTTGTTTTGAAAAACCCTTAGCAGCAGTATTATTACAGTTGGGTTATACTAGGCAGGAATTGGCTTCTCTCCATTCAGAGCTCATGTTTCCTCTTAAGGAGAACTTGAGAGTACATCTCATCCATCTCTTGATCTTTCTCCTCCTCTTCTTCCTTCTTCTCCTCTTCTAGTTCTTCTTTTGTATTTCATTGTTTTCCTTGAATGTATCTTGGTAACATTACTCCTGGTTACATGTTGGCAATTGCAAAGTAGGCAAATGTCAACCTTAGTTCTCTACAAGTCTAGCAAAACTCTTCCTTCTTTATGTTCTTTAGCTTCTCTATAGGTGCCAGTATTCTGAGCTGTGCCTACTCTTTACAGTTTCAGCCACACAGACCTACTTAATTATCAACCACTGGGGGGTACGCAAACTATCCTTTCATCAAAGTTTACCTTATGGACAGCCCACAACACACTGGGGAGCGAGGTGTTGGAAATGTCTTGTATTATTTAATTATAGTTGCTCACATTACTTTGTGGGAGACGAAAAATGGCATTAGACTTTAGTTGGAAAGTTTCTAATAAATTTCCCTATGCCCTATGACTCTTGGTGCAAGAAATAAAGTTTCATTTGAAGGAGGTTAAAGCAGAAATGGGATTTATGGCTATCTCATAGCACACAAAGCTTGAATAGTAGTTAGATCTAGAACCGGGTGCTGCAACACTATTGGGCTCTTACTGTGTCTCATTAACTACTCTGGATGAGTCTGTAGCATTTTTCTCTCCCACAGAGAGGCTTCTACTTCTTTGGTTTAAATGGAAGAACATGGCTCATATAGTTTCTGAATTTACTTGAAACAAGTTCAGCACCAGAAGAAAGACTAAATTCTTCTTTTGTTCCAAATTCTAAATTTTAGAGGTAGAACATTTTCTGGCTGTGGAGAGCAAAATGGAGTCCCTCACATCAAGCAGGGGTCTGTGTCTAGCAATGATGCAAACAGTTAAAGATACTACAGCTAGGAGATGCTACAGGGACCAGAATCAGTGGACACTCCGGAACTGAAAATGAGCAGAACCAGAGGAGGTCTGTGGGGGCCCCAAAATGATTAAATCCCTTTAAAAAGGATTTTGGCAGCAAACTGTCAGACTCTTCAGACCTGACCCCTCTATGTTTTACCCCTTAAAAAAGGCAACTGCCCCCAAAGGCTCTTCTTGATTGATCTCTAAACAGAGCTGAGATCCTTCACTGCTAGAACTTAAGAAGCAGTGAGTGCTGAGAGCTGACCCTGACCAGACTGAGGCCTTATCTCTACTGCGTGCCCATAGACTGACTTTGCCTTTGGGTCATTTACTTCCTGCACCCTTCTGTTAGCTTGTTTGTTGTGTGGTTCATCTTATGCCCTGCTCTGGGTGCTGTGAGTTGCTCACATTTCAGTGCTAATTTTCTTGTTAAAAAATTAAGATATTCTTTATTTATATTTTATTTACTTTGAAGAATGGTGACCTAGGAATTCAGATTTTATGAGGCATTACAACAGGTTGGTAGAGATACATAAAGAGAAAGGAAATACATAACACTTGTTTTCTTTTTTTCTTTTTTTAAAGATTTTATTTATTTATTTGAGAGAGAGAGAGTGTGGGAGGGAGAGGGAGAGAGAATCTGAAACAGACACCAAACTGAACACAGAGCGTGATGTGGGGCTCGATCCGATGACCACGAGATCATGACTGTGAGATCATGAGCTGAGCCAAAACCAAGAGTCAGATGCTTAATTGACTGAGCCACCTGGACGCCGCAAACACTACTCATATCACAGTTGTAGACAATTACACAGTCCACATAAAAGATTTTTTATTAAAATTTCATTCACATTTTAATTTTCTCTGTTGGAAAAAAAGATTCAGGAATGTTTGATACTCTCATTAAAGGTAGGATATTATCCATTCTGGTTCCTTGTAATAACAGTTACCGAATACCTAGACAGTGTATAAGGTAAGAACACAGAGGTGTTTAAAGATAGGCTTTCCCCTGAAGCAGTCCATAGTTAATTAAGAAGACTAACATTAAAAATATTATACTACATTGTGCTAAGTAGGATGACAGAAGTACATACTGGGGACAATGGTGGGACAAAAGATGGAAAAATGCAATGATTTTTGTGTGTGTGTGTGGATTGGGGAGGCTACAGAGAAGAGAGAAGAAAGGGCACTTTAAGGAAAAGAAATAAGATTATGGGCATAGATTTATGAGACAATGGTCTGTGAAGGGACCCCAGACAAGATTCTGATTATAAAGAAGTAGAAGTAATTTACAAAAAAAAAAAAAAATCCCTCCCTTTCTTTCTCCCTTCCCTTTCCCCCACCCTCTTACCTTAGCTGGAGGAGTATTACTTCCTCTGTACCCTTGCAGGCTGACTTTATTTGGAATTCTCAGTGCTGCTCAGCAGTCATACCCCATTTCTCTAGTCTACTCTCTTCGAAAATGATTTCATTACTTTTCCTTTTTCTTCAAACTTTGAACATTTCCTCCTCCATCCTTGCCCCTATGTAATAACCTTGATGTGGGAAACAAAGGCAGAAGAAAAATGTAGATTAAATTAAATGTTTTTATAACCTAAAGTCCATTGACAAATACTTGAGTTATTGTATGCTTTATTTGTAATACTTTATATTATATTTGTAATACTTTAGTTGTCTTTTATTTTAGTTATTTTATTTAGTTATTTTAGCTTTTAGTTATTTTATTTTAGTTATTTTATTTTTGTATATATTATCCCATTGTTGAAAAGTCAGTGTTAATCTCTGGGAGCTTTTTATGATTTTCTGTTTGTCCTTGATTTTCACAATTTTACAATACGTAGGTATCTCGGTGGGTTTCCCATTGTCTTTATTCTGCTTGTGGTTTGTAGAGATTCTTGAACCTATGTTTTGATGTATTTCATCAGTTTTGGAAATTATCAGCCATTGTCTCTCCAAATATAACTTCTGTTCTTTCTCCCTCTTTTCCTTTTTGAGCTCTAATTATATGTATGTTAGATATTTATGACCTGCCTATATGTCTTTCTTTGCATCAATCTGTATATTTTCTTCTTATTAATCTTCTAGTCCATAAATATTCTCTTTGGCTGTGTCTCGTGTACTGTTAAATTCATCTTAATTTCAATTATTGTATTTAAAACATTTTCAGAACGTCTGTTCTTTCTTTTTCATTCATTTTTTTCATTCTTTTTTTATTCTTCTTTTTCATCCTTTTCACTTTCCTTAGGGGATTTCACATCTTTTCATATAATTTCTGGAATTTTAATAATAACTGTCTCAGAATATGGTTTCTAATTCCAATATTTGGATCCCCATGGGTCTATCCTATGGGTTTTTTTTTTTTTTTTCCATTTAGTTCGTGGTAAGTTCCTTTTTCTTGTTTTATTCTTTAAAAAATTAACTTCTGGGCACTTGATTGAGTTTCCTAGAGTTTTCGTAACAAAATACCACAGACTGGGTGGCTTAAACAACAGAAGTTTAGTTTCTCTTGGTTTTAGGGGCCAGAAGTCTGAGATCAAGGTGTCAGCAGATGTGGGTTCTCCTGAGACCTCCTTTCTTGGCATGAAGATAGCTGCCTTCTCCCTTCTCATTGTGTACACACATGGTCTTTTCTCCATGCATCCCTGGTGTTTCTTGGTGTCTCATTCTCATCTTTTTATAAGGATACCAGTCAGATTGGGTTAGGGCCTGCTCTAATGACCTTATTTTAACTTACTACCTTTTTAAAGGCCCCTTCTATAAATATAGTCATCTTCTGAGGTACTGGGAGTGAGGCTTTAAATATATGAACTTTGGGGGATACAATTCAGCTGTAACAGCACTGTTTATGAAGCAGTATAGAGATAATTTGATTCTCTGGGTAATGTTTTTCTTCAGAGAGAATTTACTTTTAGTGGTTAGAGAGGAGGTAGATCTCTTCAGTTCAGTAAGGGATTGAGCTGAATATCAGGTGGTCTTCAGTCTAGGTAAGGATTGATCAGTTCTACTTCACCTCTACTTCTAAGATTTATGCTTTCATGGGGCTCACTTGAAAGCTTTAAATGTTTTTTCAGGACCTCTCCTCCTTGGTGAGCCCTGAATTTCAATTTTTGTCTCTCCAGACCCTCAGCTATAGGTTTTGAATCAACAAATGCCTCGAGAGGAATAGCCCTATCAAATTCCAGGCTATGAACAGACACTTCTCCAATGAAGACATACAAATGGCTATCAGACACATGAAAAAATGTTCATCATCACTAGCCATCAAGGAGATTCAAATTAAAACCACATTGAGATATCACCTTACACCAGTTAGAATGACCAAAATTAGCAAGACAGGAAACAACATGTGTTGGAGGGGATGTGGAGAAAGGGAAACCCTCTTACACTGTTGGTGGGAATGCAAGTTTGTGCAGCCTCTTTGGAGAACAGTGTGGAGATTCCTCAAGAAATTAAAAATAGAACTTCCCTATGACCCTGCAATTGCACTACTGGGTATTTACCCCAAAGATACAGATGTAGTGAAAAGAAGGGCCATCTGTACCCCACTGTTTATAACAGCAATGGCCACGGTCACCAAACTGTGGAAAGAACCAAGATGCCCTTCAACGGACGAATGGATAAGGAAGATGTGGTCCATATACACTATGGAGTATTATGCCTCCATCAGAAAGGATGAATACCCAACTTTTGTAGCAACATGGACGGGACTGGAAGAGATTATGCTGAGTGAAATAAGTCAAGCAGAGAGAGTCAATTATCATATGGTTTCACTTATTTGTGGAGCATAACAAATAGCATGGAGGACATGGGGAGTTAGGAGAAGGGAGTTGGGGGAAATTGGAAGGGGAGGTGAACCATGAGAGACTATGGACTCTGAAAAACAATCTGAAGGGTTTGAAGAGGTGGGAGGGTGGGAGGTTGGGGGAACCAGGTGGTGGGTATTAGAGAGGGCATGTATTGCATGGAGCACTGGGTGTGGTACAAAAACAATGAATACTGTTATGCTGAAAATAAATAAAAAAAAATGTTTTAAAAAAAATTGGGGCGCCTGGGTGGCTCAGTGCGTTAAAGCCTCTGCCTTTGGCTCAGGTAATGATCTCAGGGTCCTGGGATCTAGCCCCATGTCGGGCTCTCTGCTCAGCGGGGAGCCTGCTTTTCCCCCCTCTCTCTGCCTGTCTCTCTGCCTACTTGTGATCTCTGTTTGCCATATAAATAAATAAAATCTTAAAAAAAGAAAAAAAAATTTCAGGCTAATTTCTCTCTGTTTTCCTTTCCTTGAGCTTCTAATACTGGTAGCTTACTAATGTCTTCAGTAGATTTTTAAAAAGTAGTATTTCTAGATTTTTCTATTTGTTCTCAGCATGAGGGTAGGTCTGAAACAAACCAGTCCATGATTTTCAGAAGAAATTGTAGTCCAAATCCCTGAAATCACCCATTTGAATACTCATTCTCTGAAGAACCAATCAAATGATTATTTTCCCAATTTACCTTTTAATAAATGCTTGTATTTCTTTTAAATATTTATAAAGTTTGTAAAAATTTATATTGGACAGGATAATGTCAATACTTTTATAATTTTTAGAAGTTGTTGACTATTTATGGTAGGCGTTGATGAGTTAATTTTACCTGGTAGACAGGCATTCATGATGATTTCTTTGATTTTACATGACCATTGCTCAGCCCACATGTTCAGTAATTTGATTTCAGGATTTTGTCTGGCTTAGTTGGCTAATTCAGGTCTAGTAGGATGAGCTACCTTCTAAAGCTAATAAAGAGATAATGGCTGGAGAGCTACCCTTTGACTTTCGACAAAGAAGTACAGTTGGAATAAGGGTTTTACGTAAAAGCTGATTAGGAAAAGGACCATGGCATTTTATGTGCTGCCCTAGCTTGGGGCTTCGAGGCTCAGTTTGGGTCCCATAGACCTTTACAGTCCCTGTTTGTCCCATGGAAGCATTAAAATAGCTGCAAGGAGAGTCCCTCATTAGGGCTGGGGGGCTGACCCATGGTCACAAAGTAATCCATTGCTGTCTCCATGCTGCTTTTATCCTTTCAAAAAAAACCATTCGAACCTTAAATTAATAAAACATTACTTTCTCTGATTTCTTCAAAGGACTTGGGAAAGTCTCTGAATATAATCTCTCTCTAGGTTATCTCATTCATACTCATGGCTTTAAATACCATCTCTTAGTGATGACTCATATATCATAACTCCTCCTTGATCTTCAAACTCACATATCCAACTGCTTTCAAGGTGATTCACTTGGTTGGTTGTTGGAGTGAATGGATAGTTGGAAGTAAAGATCAATTCAAAATTGAACATGAGAAATATGAAATTTCTATTAGATCTTAAGTTAAGATGCAAAGGTAGAAAAGTGAAAAGGGCTTAGGATGGAGCCCCAAGACTTCCAACATTTAGGGGTCAGTAGAGGAGGGGCCAACAAAGGAGACCACAAAGACACCCAATGAAGAATACAAGGAATTGAGACATCACAAAACAAAGTGAGGATTGCGCTTTAAGAAGTTAAGAGTAGTTTCCTCTCTGCTGGGGGCCAGAGTAAGATGAAAACTATGGAAGTTATCATAGTACTTGACAGCCTGATAATATACTCATATTGACAAGCAGTTTCAGGGCCACAGTAGGACAGAAGCCAGATGGAAGTGCATTCTATCACAAATTGTCAAATTGGTAAATAAATAGCAAATACTTTATGGCATATAATTTCCCTTTGTAAGAACAAACAACAATAAAAACAAAATCCCTCTTTACATGCATATATGTTTATATACTTGGAAGAGGATGTGGTTGAATACAGACTATATAATTAACATTGGTTACCTTCCATAAAGCTTCTGTACACTACTGCATTTCTTATCTAGGCACAATGAATAGTTTTATTTACTCAATTAAAAATTGAAAATGTTGGGGAAAAAAGGAATGGTGAGTAGAGCAGTGTCAACAGAGTAAAGTAAGACTTTTTTTTTAAGCTTTTCTGTGAAATGGGGCAGGAATATGGGACAAGAGCCAGAGGAATTGTGGGGTCTGGGAAGGAAGATCTTAACATATGTCTGAATGCTTCAGGATGATTACGAGACGGGGAGAGATTGACCATGCAGGACAGTGGCATTACTGCAGAAATAGTTTGAGGAAGATCCTGTGTTCTTAACTTCTCAGCTAGAAAATTGTTACAGGGAACTGAAGACAATGTGAGTCATTGCTTTGTGAGGTCAGCTTTGCTTATATACCAACATATTTCAGTGAGTGGAAGTCAAGGGACTCAGGGAGGGAGAGGACTGTACGCTTTCTTCATTTTTCCTCCAAAGGCTCTCACCCAACCCTTTATCCAGAGATGTAACTGTGGTCACATGTTTTAGCCTTTATCATGCTTGAATGTTACCATTTTTTCCTAAATCCTGTATTTCAATTTCCTACTTCTATTCTCTTCTGTACACTTATTTTTATATTTTAAGCCTCCTTATGAATAAGTACGTTTTGCAAATCTGTGTGGATGATTTATCTATTCCTGTTTGCTCTTACTGTCTTTTTTTTTTTAAGATATTCTGTTTTTTAAAAGAATTTTTAAAGATCTTCTGTTACTAGAAATCTCTAAAATCTTGGACCCAGGAAAGATACCTTGTTAAAGGTCACACAACTAATTATGAGCAGATTTATGTCTACTTGTATTATCCCCTATACACGTGGATTGATACAATTCTCCATGAATACAAAATCCAGAAGTGAGAGAAATGTGCTTTTCCTCCAATCATGATGCTCTCCTTGAGTTAAGATGAGGGAGTTATTAACAGATTCATATATGTTCAATAATTTTTTCCTTCTCTTGTCCTTATTTTTCGTCTCTTCCTGACTACATGTAAATCTGCCTGGACAAGTTGTGAGTTCATGGAGAGTAGAGACCAGTTTATATGCATACTTATTTTGTATTTAACAATCTAAGTTACTGTCTTTCTAAGGTTTTAATTGACCATCTTGATCTTGAATTTTCTGTGTAGGCAGTCATATCATTTATAAATAATATTTTTTCTTCCTTTCCAAATATTCCTCTTTTCTTTTTCTCTTATTGCATTGGCTAAGAATAATGGTGAGTAGTAGCTGTCAGAGTGGGGCTCCTTTTTTGTCACTAATCTTAGTGCCATTTCCTTTAGTGCTATAGAGTAACCTCATCTAAGCTGTGTCACTGTGGGCACTGGTTCCCAGAGGGGAGAACAAAGAGTTCAGGAGTCAAAAAAGTCTTGGGAAATAGCACATTAAATCCAGTCAGCCCCACACCCCTTTCAGGGGAGTCATAGAACAAACACGTTAGCTTATTAAAGCCCCTGAGAAGTCACCCAGTATAAAAGAAACCTGTTTAATTTGCTTAATAGCTAAACAAATAAACTTATTTGCTCTGGAAGACTTTTTTTTCTAAACATACCTGTGGACATCCCCTCCCTTAATACCAGTTTGAGGATCTCCGCTTTCCTGTTTCACCCTTGAGTATGGTGTTTGTTGTTTGCTTCTGAGAAATACTTTTTTTATCCTGTAAAGGAAGTTGGGGTTTTGTTTTTGTTTTTGTTTTTTTAACTCAGGAATTGATATTGCATTTTACTAAAGACTTTTCTACTCTTATTGAAATGATTATATAATTTTTCTTCTTTATCTCTTAAAAATAATGTCATTTTATTTATTTATTATTTTTTTTTTAAAAGATACATTTATTTACTTTGAGAGAGAGAATGTGTGTGAGTGTGTGCAAGCATGGAGAGGCCAGGGACAGAGGGAGAGGGAGAGAAGCAGACTCCCTGCTGAGCATGGAGCCTGGATTCAGGCTATTTCCCCGGGCCCCGAGACCATTACCTGAGCTGAAATTGAGTCAGAGGCACAACTGACTGAGCAACCCAGGTGCCCCAATAATGCTCTGTTTTAATGTGAAATCAGTTTTGCATATAATATAGAAGTTAAGAAGTTGGAGTTTGTGGTCTCTGCAGTCTGTATTCCAATAGTAGGCCTGCCTCTTGCTAGCTGTGTGAAAACTGACAAGTAAGTTTCCTGTTTCATAAAATAGAGTAAGGTAGTATTTAACTAAGTAATGTAAAATGCTCAGTATAGTGCCTGGCAAATAGAGTCATTCACTAAATGCTAGCTGCTAGCAATGCCTCTTGATTATTACCAAATATTAACAGCTCTTAAATAAGAGCTGTTAAAAGCCTAGTGACTTTTAGGATGGCATAAATTTGACAACTTTTTAAAAAAAATTTAATTTATTTTTTCAGTGTTCCAGTATTCATTGTTTAGGCACCATACCCAGTGCTCAATGCAATACATGCCCTCCTTAATACCCCCCACCAAGCTCACCCAATCCCCATCTCCCTCCCTTCCAAAACCCTCAACTTTTTAATTTTACTTTAAGATTAGTCCTTTTAGGTCATCTACCTTTTCTTGTGTCAATTTTGATAATTTTTTCCCCAGAATATCTTATATTTGGTCTAGATTTCCAATTTCATCTGTATCTGTAATTATATTGGCTTTCTTCTTCATAATTTTTGCACATTATCTTTTCTTTCTCTCTCTTTTTTTTTTAGGTGGGGAAGGGGTGGAGGATGGGTGAAGGGAGAGAGAGACAGAATCTCAAGCAGGCTCCATATCCAGTGTGGAACTCTGTGGGGAACTCCGTCTCATGAACCTGAGATCATGGCCTGAGCTGAAATCAAGAGTTGGATGCTTAACTGACTGATCCATCCAGGTGCTTTTTTGTTTGTTTGTTTGGGTAGATATTTGTCTGTCTTATTTGTACTAGAAAAGATTTCAATGTCATTTTGCAATTTCTACAAATATTACATTTCTACTTTATTAATTTCTGCTTCTATCTCTATGAATTCCTTCTTTTGACTTCTTTTAAGCTTCCTTCCTTATTTATTTACTAGTTCCTTTAGAGGAATGTTGAATTAACTTGAATTTGATATATCTTATTTTCTAATAAATACATTTGGGGTAATACTATTTTTTAAAAAAATACTATTTTTTATTTATTTATTTGACAGAGATCACAAGTAGGCAGAGAGGCAGGCAGAGAGAGAGGAGGAAGCAGGCTCCCCGTGGAGCAGAGAGCCTGGTGTAGGCTCGATCCCAGGACCCCGGGATCATGACCTGAGCCAAAGGCAGAAGCTTAACACACTGAGTCACCCAGGCGCCCCGGGGTAATACTATTTTTATTGCACACCTCTTGACTTCATCTTATAATTGGAATGTGTTATCATTGCCTCTCATTTAAAAATTCTATGACCTCAGCATAAATTTCCATTCAATCTAAATTACTTGGAGAAAGATTTTTAAAGTTTCAAGTGGTTAACTAGATGGTGGGGATGTGGACAATGCTTGTTGATAATCTCTGCTTTATGGCTGTGTGGTCAGTGAATCACACTGTATTATTTCTAGTTTTAGGAATTTATTATGATTTCTTTTAGGTTTACAATATCATTTCTGGTGTGTGAAAAAAAATGAGGATTTATTAGATACAAAATTTGATATACTAATAAGTTATTCTAGTCCTCTGTTATCTTATTTAATTGTTCTCTGCTTAATCTGATAAATACTCATGGGGTCACAGTTCTAGAACTCTGTTTTTTCTAGTAACTGTTAAGGGATCTACTCTTTTTCTTCTTATATTTATTTAATAATAGAGGGTAGAAGTGTAACACCTATGTGATTCTATTTCATTTGACAATAATCTTTTAAAAGTTACTTTTGTAAGTATGTAGTATTTTCTTTACAACTATGGAATTAAAACATTTCACCAGAAAATGTCTAGCTATCCTTCCTGACGTTGAAGAGCCAAGGCTTTTTCAGGAAAAAGTTTTTCTCTTATGATCTTGAATGAGTGTGCATGTCTTGAAGATATTTCTGTATGTGGAAAAACAGAGTTGGGCTTATGTGCTTGGAAATGACTGAGCTCAGGGAAGAATGGCAGAAGGTGAGGTTGGGGAGATAGAGCCTTATCATGCAGAGGAATGGGAGGAAAGAGTTGCCTTTCATTTGAAGCATATTGCGAAGTCATTGATGCATGTTAGGTAAGTCAGTGACATTAATCAAATTTATATCCTAAAAAAAAAAAACACCTGGAAGTTGCATGGACCATTGGAGATAGATGAAAATGGAAACAGACTAATAGGAAGACTGTTGTAGTGTTTCAGGAGAGAGTTATGGTGTGACCTGGGCTATGTTTTAGGGCAGAGAAGAGGAGAAGAAGGGTTGGGATTCATGATTTATACTGGAAGTAGAACCAACTAAATGTACCAATGGATTAGATAAAGGGGATAGGGGAAATAGAAAAATTAAGGAAACCGAGTGGCTATCAAAGTATTCAGTTGCTAGAAAGGAGATACTGAATTATAATGGAATATTAGAGATGCTATTAATCACGTCTTCTTACTCATTATCCTTATTCATTCCCAAACATTTGTGTGATAGTTTGTGTGCCAGGAACTAGGGATGCAAAGATAACTGGGATCCCTTGCCAACTCTCAGTGGAATCATGAATTATCCTTTATTTGGTGAGCATAATCTCAGGCACATGGTGTTCACTAAATGATGTGACCCTGACAATGGATCTAAGTTAGAAACCTTTGGTATGGGTGGACTCTAGCATTAGCAGAAGCTCAGTTCCTATTCAGTTGATTGGTGAAGTCTGACAGCAATCCCCAGTCAAAGAAGATACCAAGAGCTGGCTCTCAATGGGTACCATGTTCTCTGACACTTATTTGGAAGTAACAAACATTCTTGGAAAATAATCCAAATATGGAATTGACGAGAGTTAAAATATAAGTCAAAGTAGAATACAATTACTATCTATTTCTATTAAATACATATTTATTTAAAAAATTAATATATTTATTACTTATGATACCTATTTATACATAATATATATTGCTTATGGAGAATTTGGGAAGTAATGCAGTATAAAAACCAAGCATGAATCTTAGGAATTTGGCTGAAGTTGGGGCGCCTGGGTGGCTCAGTGGGTTAAAGCCTCTGCCTTCAGCTCAGGGCATGATCCCAGGGTCCTGTGATCGAGCCCAGTATCAGGCTCTCTGCTCAGCGGGGAGCCTGCTTCCTCCTTTCTCTCTGTCTGCCTCTCTGCCCACTTGTGATCTCTGTCTGTCAAATAAATAAATAAAATCTTAAAAAAAAAAAGAATTTGGCTGAAGTTAACTCATGGAAAAATCTTATGATAAAATTAAAAGTTCTGAAAAAACAGTAGAGCAATGCAAGGAAGAATGTAAAACTTTACAGATTTATTTAATATAAAGAAACTTTATAATTTTGATTGATGTAGAAAAAGGACAAATTATAGTGTGACAATTGTTAGAACAATCTACTCCTGAAGGAAATTCTTCTCAAGAACATACAAATGGAAATAAAACACTCAATTGTATCCCTCTTGAAATCCAAATTGTAATGTCAAGATGGTAAGAATCATTGTAGTCTTAAGAATTTGGTACTACGTAATATTTCATATCCATATTTCATGTAGGGTGTGTGTATGTAACATAAGACATATGATTTTGAAGTAATCTGATGATAAGAGAAAATGGGTAAAGAGTGTTATAATATTAAACTTTCATGGTTATAAGGTTGCCTGGAAAATAAACTAGACTTGAGTATTTTAAAATGAGCTTCGAAAAACATTACAAATCTCTCTTTCCACTGTTCCATGTAGAAAAATCAGCCAGTACAATCTAGATTGCACACAAGCATCAGTGGTTTGGTTTATCACTTTATCAATGTAGTAGCTAAGAGGGCCCAGCTAATAGAAAACAGAGACAAATCTTTTTTTTTTTTTTTTTTTTTAAGATTTAAAAAATTTATTTGAGGTAGAGAGAGATAGTGAGAGAATGTATGAGCAAAGGGTGGTAGGGAGCAGGGATAGGGAGAAGAAGTCTCCCCTCTAAGTAGGGAGTCCAGTGCAGGACTGGATCCCAGGACCTTGGGATCAAGACTTCAGTTGAAGGCAGATACTTTAACTGACTGAACCATCCGGGCATCCCTAAAAAATGAGACAAGTTTTATACTTGGTGTTATTTCACCACTGTGTTAAGTGCATAGGAAATGATGAGTGCATTTTTGATGAATTAATTAACATTTCAGTCCCCAATTATAAGCATCTGTTTCAAACATAAACTCTAGTTTTTCAGGTTTTAAAATCGCTTCTGTTTTATTTTTATTTATTTAAAGATTTTATTTATTTATTTGACATACAGAGATCACAAGTAGGTAGAGAGGCGGGCAGAGAGAGAGGAGGATGCAGGCTTTCCACGGAGCAGAGAGCCCAATGTGGGGCTCGATCCCAGGGCCCTGGGATCATGACCTGAGCCTAAGGCAGAGGCTTTAACCCACTGAGCCACCCAGGTGCCCCGCTTCTGTTTTAGATAAACATCTCTGAATTTATTATCTAATTTAACTTTTATACATTAGACAAATCAGTGGATACCAAAATCTGTACAGACAGTCCCCAACATAACGGCAGTTTGGCTTATGAGTTTTTGACTTTGTAATGATGTGATAGCAACATGCATTCAGTAGAAACCTTGCTTTAGATTTTGAATTTTGATCTTTTCCTGGCTAACAATATGCAGTATACTCCTCTCTTGTGATGCTGGGAAGAAGCAGCAGGTTGGAGCAACCAGCCAGCCATGCAGTCATCAGGGTAAACAGCTGATACACTTCCAACCATTCTGGTTTTCACTTTTAGTACAGTATTCAATAAATTAGATGAGCTATTGAATACTTTATAGGCTTTGTGTTAGACAGTTTTGCCCATTGTAGGCTAAGGTAAGTGTTCTGAGAACCTTTAAGGTAAGTTAGACTAAGCTATGATGTTCAGTAGGTTAGGTGTATTGAAAGCATTTTTTATTCATGATATCTTTAACTTATGATGGGTTTATTGACATGTAACCCCATTGTAGGTCGAGGAAGATCTATACTTTGTCTTGTGCTACGTAGCTTGCTGTATTGAATAGTAGTCAAGAACATGGGTTTAGGAATTAGAGCGGTCTGGGTTCAAATCCCAACTCTGGCACTTCATAGCTGTGTGACCTTGGTCAAATTAACCCACCCTCTTTAGGTCTGAGTTTCTTCTATCTGTAAAGTGAGGCCAATAAGCATAACTGTTTTATAAGGCTGGTGAGAGAACAAAACGAGTTAATGCTTGTGAAACAACACTCTTTGAAAGACATTTTTACACATCTTGTTTCCTCTTCCTCACTCTAATCCCTCTTAGACCAACTCCCAGCTGGCTTCTAGCCACATCATCCCTACTGAAGCTTCTCTTGTTAATTTCACCAGTGACCTCTGTGTTGTATTTATGGTGATTTTTCTTTGTTTCTATAATGCTCAATATCTTAGTGACCTTCCTTTCTTATTTACATTAATTTCTCCCAAGGTTATTTCTCTCTGACATGTTTTTCTTTTCCTTTTTTAATTTAAATTCAATTAGCCAACATACAGCACGTCATTAATTTCAGATGTAGAGTTCAGTTATCCATCAGTTGTGTATAACACTCAGTGCTCATCCCTCTCTGACATATGGTTTTAAATGCTGTCTATATGCGAACAGTCTTCAAATGTGTGTCTCCATATCAGGCTTCTCTTTTGACCTTCCAACTCAGATATCCAGCTGCCTACCTGGTATTTCCATTTGAGTGTCTTCTCATAGACATCTCAAATTTACCAAGCCCAGGACAGAGTTCTTTGATATTCTTGCACCCAAGTCCATGACCTATCTTAACTATTTTAATGACTGGTACCTGACTATCTGCTCCATTATGAAATCTAGAAAGTTGCGAATTATTTTTTCCTCTCTCTTTATCCATTTCCCATCCAATCCTGTCACTACCATATCCAAAATTTATTTTATATCCATCCATTCTTTTCTGTCATGACTTCCATCACTTCAGTCAATCGTCTCTCATCTGGATTTCTGCAGAGCTTGAATATCAGTAGATATGTGGGCCTTAGAAAATCAATAATTTGGCAGATTTCTTTGAGTTTAGGTGCAAATGCTGTTTGCAATATATGGATGTTATTGGAATGCAGCAAAATATTTTATTTTATTTTTTTAAATTTTATTTTTTTTAAAGATTTTATTTATTTATTTGACAGAGAGAAAGATCACAAGTAGGCAGAGAGGCAGGCGGGCCGGGGGGGTGGGGAAGCAGGCTCCCTGCTGAGCAGAGAGCCCGATGCGGGGCTCGATCCCAGGACCCTGGGATCATGACCTGAGCTGAAGGCAGTGGCTTAACCCACTGAGCCACCCAGGCGCCCTGCAGCAAAATATTTTAAAAGGTTTTGTGGATTACCAGTGCTTTGGCAGGCCAGACCCTGAATGTCTGGTGTTTGTCCATAAGACTCAGCATGACACCTAGCTGGTCTCATAAAAGCAAGACTTTTTTGACATTATTTCTGGGACAGCCTGAGGCAACAAGATACCTATCTTGACCATAATGCTTCTTTTGCACCTGCTCAGACTCTCTAAATCAATTGTTAGTCTTCCCCTGACCACATGAAGAAACGCTCTTTGGGAAACTGTAGGTTCATCCATTTGCCAACTGTATGGACTGTCCCATGCCCTCCCCTAACCCCTCTCCTTCCTTGATTACTGGTTCTAAGGGCACAGGAGGGAAACATTAAGGCTGGCTGTTCATTTACTGCTCTTGGGAGTCTGAATTGTCTAAACTCCGGAGCAGCTAGAGGAATAAATTTGTTCTTTGTTCCGTCTTGGGAACTAGAAAATTATCCATAATCAAATGAGCACATTGTTTAGTTAGTGTCCCAGATTCTAGTGTTGCTCCTGCTCATTCATTTTTCCCACAGCAGCCAGAAACTGAGTTTCAATAAATTTTAAAAAATTGACATATATAGCCTGAGGAACAAAAATTCTAAGTATAGACTTTAATAAATTATGACAAAGTAGTTGCTACCCAATTCAAGAAATAGAATATTCTCTTGAGAGATGGTGTGTGATGAAGACTGCCGCCAGCCTGGGAGACAAGCTTAATTTCAAAAGACACATAGTACATAGAAAGACAGCAAAAAGTTGGAGTCCAAAGACCTAGGTTTGAGATCTGACTCCATAACTCACTTTCAAACTTTCTCATATTTTTATTTAGCATTTAGTCTATGGTATATAATATTTAATATAGTATTTAGTATGGTATCGTCAAAGTCACCAGACTTGTCCACTTTTTAAAACATCAATTCTCTCTCTCTCTCTTTTTTTAACGTGGGGCTTGAATTCATGACCCTGAGATGAAGATCTGAACTGAAATCAAGAGTCAGACACTTAATCCACTGCACTACCCAGATTCCCCTAAAATATCAATTCTTCGAACCATGTTTGACCTGTCAGTGGCATTTGTCACAGTTGATCACTTTTTTGTCCTTTATACTTTCTTTACTTCCCCCCCCCCCCGAATATCATACTTGTCTGGTTTGCCTTCTACCTACCTGGTGCTGCTTAGCCTTTTTTGCTGTTCCCTCTTTATCAACCCAAACTCTTAATGTAAGAGCCCCTCCTCTTTTTTCCTACTTACTCTTATAAGTTAAATATCATCTATAGGTGGACAATTCCCAAATTTACATCTCCAGTCTGATCTCCAGGCTTATATATACAACTGCCTGATCAACACTCTGCATGTATTTCTGACAGGCATCTAAAATTTACCATATGCACAGCTGAATTCCTCTCTCTCACCAAACCTTCTCTATCCTTAGTCTTACCCTTCTCAGCTAAGAGAAATTCCATTCTTTGGTTGCTTTGGCCAACACCTTTGGAGGCATTACTCTTCTCTTTCTTTTTACCTCATGACAAATCCATCAGTAAATCTTACTGGGTCTACTGCTCAAATGTGTTCAACTGTTTCTCAGTTTCCACAACCTGGTCCAAGCCAGGACCTTTCAGGACTATGTGATTACCTTCATATCCTTCCTGGACTCTGTGATTACCTCTTAATAAGAGGCCTGAAATGTGAGAGGGAATCAACAGAGAACAGAGTAAGAGCTGTTGTGATGGAGAGAATAGCTAGTGCAAGGGCTGTGTGTCTTCCCATTAGAACACAAGCTCCATGAGGGATATTGGTCTGTTTTGTTCGCTGCTATCTTCTGAGTGTTGTCCAATGCCACAGCAAGGCCTTAAAAATTATTTGTGAAGTAAATGAGCTTTCCCTTTTAATGATATTTTGTGACAGGAAACCTATGGATTTCTGGCATACTATTTTTTATAAAATTATAAAAATCTTGCAAATAATAATAACTTTTGTCACTGTTTCTTCTTTCTGCCTTGACTGTCTTATTCTTTTATATTCCACCATTTAGTTATGCTTTATATTTCCAAGATCTTTCCACAAACTATTTTTCACTCCAAGAAAGGAAGGCGAGGGCAAGGGGAGAGTGCTATTTGTGATTTTTTTTTTTTTTTTTTTTTTTTTTTGGAGAGAGAGTGGGTGTCTAATTGTGCATGTGAGAGGGACTGTGGGAGAGGGAGAGAATCTTAAGCACACTCTCCCTCCAACATGGAACCCCGAGGTGGGGCTTGATCTCATGACTCTGAGATCATGACCTAAGCTGAAATTAGAGTTGACTGCTTAGCAGATGGAGCCACCCAGGCACCTCATTTTTGATCTATTTTTTTTTTTTTGGCAACTTGATATTTTATTCTTTCTCTCTCTCTTTTTGGTATTTTATTCTTAAATGTGCATATTAAGATCTAAAATATTCATTTAAACATAATAGGGGAAATTATAATAATTTATCTCCAGGAACATATTTTTTTTTCTGTGAACATTTATCTTGTTTATTTCCTGGGAAATATTTTTTTTTTTTATAATTTTTTTTTTAAGATTTTATTTATTTATTTGACAGGCAGAGATCACAAGTAGGCAGAGAGGCAGGCAGAGAGAGGACGGGAAGCAGGCTCCGCGCTGTGCAGAGAGCCCGATGCGGGGCTCGATCCCAGGACCCTGGGATCATGACCTGAGCCAAAGGCAGCGGCTTAACCCACTGAGCCACCCAGGCGCCCCCCTGGGAAATATTTTTAGTCTAATCATAATGTATTTCTTTATTTTGAAATTTTTTGAATTTCTACTCAAAAATAATTAAAAATACTGCTATTAGTTTAAACTCCTAAGTTGCCCTGTAGCCATTGATAAACTGTTCTTTAAATAGCAAAAAGAAAGTTTAATTGGAATTATATGTATTAGCAAGTTTTCCTTTCATAAATAAGGAAGAATGACTGGTTTTCAAATGAAAACTTGTTATCTCTTCCTTTTTTCTTAATAAGGAAAATGATAGTAAGACCCAAGCAAGCATTTATGTGGAATCTTCTGCCCAGCCAGTTCAAAGTAGTTTAATACTCACTTCTTCCCAAAGGCACTGTCTGGGGAGAACAGGACTGTTCAGTGCCAGAATTCTGCCTTGCCTGGCTGGCTGCCTGTGGCTGCTGGGAACAGCCTGAATTAGGGGTCCTCCTAAATACGGTGTTTGGACCTCTGCTGTCTATCCCTCTGAATCACTTGGTCTCCCTTCCTGGGTTTTACAGTGATGGTGGTGGATGACTAATATTATTTATCATGTTACTTATAACTCTATTCTGGAAGATGTCCAGGATCTAGGTTTCAGTTTTTATAAAATCATCTTGAATCTCATAAGAAATACGAAGGATGAACTTTGAGTGCAGTGAATCATAAACCCTGTCTTCAGTGCTTGTACGGGAAAATGCAGGTAGGTCAAGTACTAACTCATTCAGAGTTAAGATTGTGAATGCTTCAGTAATTAAAAATCTTTTTCTTAATTGTTATTTGGTTCAAAAGAAAGTGAAATCATTTTAGCCATTGGTTGTGACTTCTAATTCGCTGTTGGTTAATTCAGTTTTAGCCTACGTCACCCCTCGCTGTACATGTATGCGCACACATATATGCAAAGTCTGTTTTTGAACTTAGATCCCTGGGAATCACTAGGGAAAAGAAAAAAGTGTCAGCTTAAAATTCAATTTTTCATGAGATTTTAAAATATTTTTAAGGTTTGATCTGTAGAATTCAAGTTTTTTGCTCAAACTTTCAATCTAGTAATAATAATAAAAAACCCAAAACTCTCTGGACTATTATTTTGAAACTTTGCTTTTGTTTTCTAACATTGCTAAAGACCTCCTACCATTTAATTAAGTTCATATTGGATTCCAGAAAAGAGACATTTTAAAAAGGCATTTGTGTATTAGAAAAACCTATGTTTTTACACTGGGAGAAATATTGTAACTATATCCATATGTAGCATAATCACTTATTATTGGATGTACTCTTAACCCCTTCAAATTTGTCTTTCTAAGAAAAGCAATTTGTTTCATTTTTATTAATAAGCACACATATTTACAATTGAACTTTTTTTCAGAGGGATTCTTTTCACTGCTTGAGTCTGAGAAGCACTAGCTTTGTCTTTCAAATAGCCTTAAGAATGGATGCTGCATGATAACCAGGGAAATGTGTAGGGGTAATGTTTTCAAGTGGTGCATGGGATTGTTCCTGCCTATTTCCTAATATTTTCAGTCAGAGTATTAATAAGCATTCATTAATCATTTACTATAATAAGTATGAAATATATTTTATTTATATCAAGTAAGTTGCTTAAGGTCACAGCTAATACGTGATGAAGTTGGAGTTGAACCTGGAATGTTGCTGTGAGGACACGTGCTCTTAATCATTGTGTAATATAACTTCATGGAGATGTGCCTACTCATCTGCTACAATGAATGGTGTAGGGATTGAGTGGAAGGGAGACCAGTGGGCTCTGAAGTGAGCATCTGGGCTGCTCGTTTCTTCATCCTTGATGACACATCTTAAAAAAATTCAGTTATGAGGGGCGCCTGGGTGGCTCAGTCATTAAGTGTCTGCCTTGGGCTCAGGTCATGATCCCAGGGTCCTGGAATCAAGCCCCGTATGGGGCTTCCTGCTCAGCAGGAAGCCTGCTTCTCCCTCTCCCACTCCCCTTCTCTCCCACTTCCCCCTCCCATTCCCCCTTTCCCACTCCCTCCTCTTATTTCCCCCTCCCATTCCCCCCCACTCTCCCCCACTCTCCCACTATGTCTGCTTGTGTTCCCTCACTCGCTGTGTCTCTCTCTGCCAAATAAATAAATAAAATCTTTAAAAAAAAATTCAGTTGTGAAATGACCTTCAGAAACCATGAAGAAGAAAATTCTGGAATATAATTTCTTTAATCTGCAAAAGTATGGAGAACTGTTTATATAATTAACATATTTTGTACAGAAGCAGGTTGATTTAAAAAGAAATGAGAAAAGATTATAAAAAGTTTAATGAGGGCACCTGGGTGGTTCAGTCAGTTGGCTCAGGTCATGATCTCAGAGTCTGAACTGAGTCCCACATTGGGCTCCTTGCTCATCGGGGAATCCACTTCTCCCTCTCCCTCTGCCCCTCTGCCTGCTTGTGCTCTCTCTCTCTCTGTCAAACAAATAAATAAAATCTTTAAAAAAGCATTAATGAAATTGTAATGTGAAAAATGTTATGTATATGAAAGTACATAAAATGCAAATATGAATATATATTCTAAGTACATACTTTTATGTAAGAAATGCATAAAAATTATATGAGAAAAAGTTACAAATTCATAAAATGTGGTATATCATAAAATGGGTAACAGCGTGCAGTAGTTGTATCTAAGTTTTGTTAGATCCTTTAATTCCTACTATTCCTGACTGAATATTATGTCAACCTTGATCTCACACTGGTTTTATTAGAGGGGATAAGAGAACAGCTACTGTGTGTTGGGTCAAGAACTGAGTGAGGGCCAAGCAGTGTCCTCAGTTGTGAGAGAACAAGACCATCTAGCTGATGGGTGCTCTATGAATATTTGTTACAAGTACAAATGTTTGAAGATTTGGGATGAAGAGAGAGGAACATGAGCTAAGTTTGGGTCATAGGGAATGCACAATTCTCTAATGAGAAGAGTTCCACACTTATATATTGCCTTTGTTTTTTAAGCATTTCAGTATTGTTAGAACAGAGTGACAGTAACAATACATTCTACTTTCTTTTAACTTCTTTGCTGTAGGGTCAGTCAGAAGAATTTGATTAAGATAGTGGGATCTGGATCATTACTGCTTGAGTTTGACTCTCAACCCCCCATTTACTTTGAAACCATGGACATGTTACTTACCCTTTCTGTGTCTCAATTTTCTCACCTGCAAAACTAGGATAACATGAGTATATGCCTTTAATACTATCCTGAGAATGAAATGTATTAGTGAATTAATCTATGTAAAGTATTTAAGAAAGTTCTTGGGTCCGTAGAATGTGCTAAAAAATGTTGATTACCTTGGAAAATCTAAGTATGGTGATGGTGAACTAAAGTTTATTTATGAAAATAGGAAATGTCAAGAATTTTTAAAGTGTGCAATATTCCACAAGAACCATCATTAGATGTCTGGGAATGATTGAGAGAAAGAAATAGGCTGCTCTCATTTAATGAGATCTCCTCATCTTGTTAATTACAAAGTAGGAAATCAAGACAAAGTCACAAAACAGAGGCCCATCTTACTGCGCTTCTGATGATCAAGGCTGTGCTTCATTACTGAGTTTGTGAGAAGAAGACATTGTCTCTGCAGGAGGCAATCAAGTGAACTACTACAACAGAACTGTCAGATTCCGTCAAACATTAGTTTTAATGAATTCTTCTCACAGAATTTTTCTGCATGTAAAGTGTATGTTCCAGCAGAGCAGTATTGGAACCATTCAGAGGGTAAATGTGAGTGTACCCCCAGCTCTTTCAACCGTGGAGAGTTATTGGTGTCATCCCACCTTTCTCTCCCTCTCTGAGGGAGAGAGCTTCCCATGTTAATTTTGCCAAAACAACCTGAGGACCATGGCAAATCCCAAGGCTTTTCTGAGCCTTGTTTCCTTATCTTTAAAATGAGGAGTTCCATTAGATGTTCTTGATTTGAACTTTCCCAGGCTGTTATTATTAGGAGCTTGTGACATTAGTTCAATCAAATTTGGAGGGAACTAGAGTTATCAGTGACTTACTTGCTTGGTTAAGCAAGCTATTTAGACTCTAGGAACTTCAGTTTTTTAATTATATGATGAACAACAGAATAGTATTTACCTTCTAGGGTTGTAGTGAAGATTCAGAGATAAATGATGTATAAGTTACAAGGAACAATGTCTGGCTCAATGGAGGCACTCAATAAATATTAGATATTATTGTGATATATGGTAAAGTTGGTAGTATATTTTGGAAATTATTACATTAATTCCATCCCATTGTTATTTATACAAAGCAGTACACCAGTACACTAGAGTTATTCTTTTAACTTTAAACTTCCAGTTAGGTTCCCATGTAGGACATTTATTTTAGATATAAAATGTTAGTGAACCTTAATAATAGCCAACACTGCTTGATTCTCTTGGTGCCATGCCTGTTGCTGGGTCTGACAATGGTGCATTGCTCTACATCCTGTGCATCACTTACTCTGTACAGCAATCCTTGAAGGTTAGATATTGCTATCCATGTTCGATTGGGTTGTATTTATCACCTAATTCAATCTTTATAATAATAATATTAGGTAGGTATTTTTAATCCTTATTAACAGATAAGAAAATGGAGGCTTTTAGAGGTGAAGTACTGGGGCTGATTTTCAAACCCAGACGTTTATGACTCCAGTGTTCTTAATCACCATGGCATATTACCTGTCATGTCATATTCCAATAATGTATCTCTTACTCCTGCTAAGGACAGCCCCCCACACCCCCGACTGCTTCCTGCCACAAAGAATTGGTATTTTCCCCTCCCATCTTTGTCTACAACAACTATATGACTGTTCCTTCCTTCATATGTTGTTTTATAAGGAAGCTTAGGGCCAATTTGATGGCTCAAATATAGTGATTCTATAATGCTGATGAACTGCATGTTTAAGCTTTTCTGATAATGATATTCTGTTCTCTTATATTTCACTCAGTCTTCATTGCTGTTTTACAACTTGTCTTTTTATTCAACCATCTGTTTATTAAAATAGCCCCTTTTAAGCCATAGTCAGTTCTTTTGTGGGACAAGACAAGCGAATGAACAAATTAAAAAAAGCCTATTTTCATAGTTTGATAAATTGCTCAGCAAGACGGATTAAGGACCCAATAGGTATTATTTGAGAGCAGACATTGCTTCCCGTTGTTTCCCCAAGTTTTGTAACTCCCAAATAATCAAGTGATAAAATATATATTTTTGAGAGTCAATATTGTAGATTACCTCTGTGAGGTGATAAACATCTTTAAGAGTGGCCAAGTCTAGTATGCTATTCAGTAACTGTTGACTGGCTAGCTAAACATTCTGAATTAATACCTTGAAATGTATGTATCCTGTGAGGTAGTCCTTCACTGGTATTTTATAGCACATAGATAAAACAGAAAGGTGGAGGGGCACCTGGGTGGCTTAGTCGGCTAAACACCCAACTCTTTTTTTTTTTTTTTTTAAGATTTTATTTATTTATTTGACACAGAGAGAGAGAGAGAGATCACAAGTAGGCGGAGAGACAGGCAGAGAGAGAGAAGGAAGCAGGCTTCCTGCTGAGCAGAGAGCCGGATGTGGGGCTCGATCCCAGAACCCTGAGATCATGATCTGAGCCGAAGGTAGAGGCTTAACCCACTGAGCCAACCAGGTGCCCTAAACACCTGACTCTTGATTTTGGCTCAGGTCATGATCTTAGGATTCTGAGATCTCTGCACTTAGCCAGGATTCTGCTTGAGATTCTCTTTCTTCCTTTTCCTCTGCCCTTACTCCCACTGTGTATCCACACAGGCTCTCTCTTTCTCAAATAAATAAATATTTAAAAAGACCCAGGCCCCTCTAAAACCCCAGTAAGGTGGATAATAACTTAAAAAAATGTAAACAGGGTGGAGGAGTCACATTTCAGTCTAATCATTCAAGGGAGATTTACTTTAATAGTGAATTCATTTCTTTTAGAAAAAGAAATGTGCTAAGATGTGGCAGAGGTAGTTATGTGACTAACACAAGACAGACAGTATGGGTTCTTTGAATGCCTTTACCAGATTGTGAAATTCTCTGTGAATTGTTCTAAAGATCAGATATGATGCATTCAAACAGATTTTATTTATTTATTTATTTAGAGAGTGAGAGAGAGTGTGGGGGATGAGCAGAGGGAGATGGAGAAAGAGAACCTTAAACAGGCTCTCCAACCAGCGTGGAGCCTGATGAGGGGTTGTTTTAATACCCTGAGATCATGACCTGAGCTGAAATCAAGAATCAGACCCTTAACTGACTGAGCCACCCAGGCACCCCCAGATATGATGCATTCACATTCTGAACTATATTTTAAACTGCTTATACGGTTTAAACTTTATGGCAGTTAACTTTACTAATCCAACAAATATTTATTGATTCCCTGTGTGTTCTGGATTTCGGCTTGAGATACCTGGGGGAACAAAATGAACAAATATTCTATTCTTAGCATGATAGGCTAAGAATAGGTTACTTTATGTGGCTAAAGAGACTTTGCATGTATAATTAAGAATCTTGGGATGAGAGATTATCCAGGATTATCTCGGTGAGCCTGAAATGTAATTACAAATATCTTTATGAGAAGGAGGCACAGAGGATTTCCTTCATAAGAGGAAAATGCAATATGATTATGTAAACAGAGATTGGGGTGATGTGCTTTGAAGATGTAGGAAAGGGCACAAGCCAAGAAGTGTGGATGGATATTAGAAGTTGAAAACAGAAAGGAAACAGATTCTCCCCTCAGGGCCTTTTGCTAACACCTTGACTTTGACTCAGTGAAACTGATTTTGGGCTTCTGACCTCCAGACCCTAATAGAACAAATTTATGTTGTTTTAAGCCTCCAAAGCTGTAGTAATTTCTTAGAGCAGCCATGGGAAACTAATGCATTCATGGAAGTTTTATTCTAGAGGAGGAGACAGACAGTAACTAATTATGACAGTAAACAAATCGTATAGTATGTTAGAAGGTAATTAAGTAGTATGAAAAAGAGGAAAGATAGTGCAGGGTAAGAGGGATGGAGAAGGCCTGATCCATGCAGTGGTGCTGGGGAGCCATGGGGCAAGACTGACAGTATAAGTAGAGTTGGCAGAATGGACCTCATTGAGAAGGTGAAATACGAGGGAAGATGTGAGTTGGTAGAGGATTTAGTTCAGTGGATACGCATCAGAAATATTCCAGGTGGAGAGAGCAACAGTGCAAGTGCCGTAAGGCCAGAGTCTGCCAGGTGCTTTTAAGGAAACGGGCCAGGTGATGAAAGGGGGGTGAAGAGGAGCAGGGAGAGCAGAGAGGTGTGGTTGCTGGCTGATGAGCTGAGCTCTGGTAGCCCCTGTAGAGCCTACTGTCAGGAAGAGGAAACCATCCTACAGATTTACCAGAAGTTCTTTTCTAGAAAATAACACACAGCTGGTCAATTCAGTGAAATTGTTTTCGATCGAAAAACAATTATTGATAGGATAAGCTAGAGGAAGAGCACCGACACAGAGCCATCTCCTCCACTAGTTTCAAAGCACCAAACCAGATAAGAAGAATGAAATCAATCAACCGATGATGTATGTGAGATAGATGTTTCCCATTGCTTTTGAATGTAAATATACAAGGCCTCTCCTTGAAACCAACTGCGTTTCAGCTAGAATCACTGCTATTTTAGTAATTTTTGATAATTCTAAGGTCCAACTTTTGTAATTTTGATGAAATAATGTCTTAGTAAAAGAAATGGTTTTGGATTACAGCATCCACTTGGTACAGTCTGTATCTGGATTCAGTGGATTGGAAACCGTGGCAGGGTCTATGTGTGAGGCAGGGGTGTCAAAGAACAGTGGCTAACGTTTAGTGGCATGGGTCAGCCACATGGCAGAACAGCCTGCACTGACTGCTTTGAGCAGATGTCTTGGCAAGTTGAAGGCACCATGACACGATGATTGCCAGCCTGGTCCTGGCCCAGTGGTTCATTTAATACTCCAGACACCTTCAGCCTTTCAGTGGGAACAAGGTTCACCCAATGTGTTTTCCATTCCACACCCTGATGTGGTTAAATTCTAACATCACCTACAGATGTGGTATGGTTATGAGCTCAATTTCTCTTTCTTCTTCACATGTTTTATTTGGATTATGTCTACCATGCCAGTTCTATCAAAGGCCTCTTGCCCACTTAAATCGTGGCTATATAACTTCATGGCAAACCCACTCCTGAAACAATCTAGAATCATTGCATCAGAATTTCGTTCAAGCTAAAAAAAATAAATGTTTGTAGAAAAAATGAATAAACCAATGTTTGAATTAGCAGGGAGTGCTGGCTACTCTTAACTTGTAAATTTTTGCAGACTCCTGGACCTGTTATGATATAAGATGGATTGGTTGCATCAGCAGACTCAGACCATCATCCAAGGGGAACTGGAGCAGACCTTGCTTATGGGGTACTTGGGATGAGTCCCAGGCACTCGTATGCCCAGTGAACTGAATCTTCCACTAATCCCACTATATCTAATCTTTATAAACGGGCTTCTCCCTTGGTTTCTTATTTTATGCTCTAGTTCCTTGTATGACTGGTTCTCTGTGTGGAATGCTACGCCAACTGGCTGGTCCCCAGATCACCTGCAGGCATATGGAGTGCCAGTTTCACTTAATGGGCCAGAGTGTGATCAGGGGTTTGTATCTGGGTCCTCCAGAGAAACAAAGCTATTAGAATATATATATAGGAACAGCTGAGTAGAATAAAAACACGGACTTCTCCAAGGATATGATATATATAATATAACATATGTATAATATATATATGTAATCTCTTTCTCTATCTCCTACTATATCTATTTATGTACACACACACACACCCCTTCATGGTTCTGGGTTTTTTTTTTTTTTGGAGAACTTTGACCAATACAGAATCCTAAAGACCATTCTAGCCTGGCCATTTCTCCTCTTTTTCTTTCATTTGCCTGTTGTTCTCCAGAGTGTAGATGGGGCATCCGAAACTCAGAGGGGTTCAGGGACTTGTCCGAGATAATCATCTGATTGGTGCCTGAGTTGGCATGTTGATCGGTTGACGGGGTGGGTGAGGGATAGCATCAGTGATGACTAAGACATTGATCTGCTGGATACCTGGAAGTGTTTAGAGGAATAAAGATGCCAAGAGAATGTACATATTTTGAGACAAAGTTTTACCTTCATTCAGTTGTTTTTTAACCACCTACTGTGGCAAAGACATGCAGAAGTGTTCAGTGTGCAAGAGAGGTGCTCTGGAAAGGGAGACATTTCTGTCCGATGATTACCCATTATGAATAAAGATTCGATTATGTGAAAGAGCAAACAGCCAACACGTGTGAAAACAGCAAAATTTTTATTTGTCAAGGACACAGTGTTCTAATAGCAGTTTTGTTCCCTTTGTTTAGTGAGGACTGGCTCTGACTGATACTCACGGAATGAGCTTTTCTTATGGTCAGACAAGTCGAACTCTGAAAGCCAGCATTTTTTTTTTTGAACTTTAAAACAGAAATTCAGGACCATGCAGGGCTTTCAATTTGATTAAAAAAATTTTTACAATAGATGAAAAAATGTCAACCATGTGAGAGTACATTATAATGAGCTCTTAGAAAATGAGACGTGAATCTTCATCTCTGCCTGGACATGCGACGTACTGGGGAAAATGTGCGTAATCAGTTGCATGATTTAGCCGAGAATGACTTTTCCTCTTCATTTCTTTTTCTGCCTTGTGTGTTGGATAATTTGAGAGTATTTTTTAACTTACTCAGTCTATAATTTTTGTTCACTTCGTGTTTTCTGGAGAGATATAGTCATTGAGACAAGTGAAAAACACAAATGTATATAATTATTCAATATACCTCAATGGATAACACTAAAGGAATTGTGCTGTTTTATGGAAGATACAAGAATACAGAGGACACAGCCTCTTTGTCGGTTTAGCAGGTAGAAAGATTTTAGTTCCATAAGGAAGAAATTGTTACAGGAATTTATTCACTCACTTAGCACATATTTACTCATTGCGTTAGGCACTATGACCGAGGGTGTACAGACGATTAAGATCCAGTGTTCAGCGTGGAAGCTGAGAAAGAAATGCCAATAGCAGGGTAAAAGTACTAGAATATAAAACTTTTTCATTCCTTTTGTGGTGTTTTCTCTCAGCTTGTCATGGCAATGTTTATTTGGTAGTTATGTTCTAAATAAATAAAGCTCAAAATATTAAGTTATTATGATGAACTTTATCGTTAGTCTCTTTATTGTGCAATGCCCATTTGAAAGCAAATATCAGAACATTTTTTTGTGTGGAGTCACCAAAATTACACAATTTATGTTTTGTGGCTTGTCCTTGGAAGGTGCCTCTAGCTGGTCAGAGATAACCTCAAGACCAAATGAAGATGATAGGAAGGAAGAAGAGCATATCCCCCAGATATGGAGCTGCCTGAGGGGGCACTCAGGGCACAAGGATACTCATGGGGCTGAGCAGACTCTCATAGGCGTCCAGGGGTCCTACTCTATGATTTGGAGCGTGTGTGCATTTGCTTGGGCTTGATGGTTACTACTGGGTTCCTCCTCCCATTAGCCAGAGAACCTATAAGCAGCATCCCAGTGAGGGGCTGAGGTCATGGGAATCAAGTCAGGGGTTCCTTATTTCTATACCTACTACCGCAACCCCTGGTAGATGGACAAACCCTAAAGATCTTAAACCTTTGTGCCAGGATATGTTCAGTGCCTGGGTGAGGTACAGAGGTTTGCCCCTATCCTGGCCCAGAAAGATCTCATCTGGATTGGGAATGGCAGCAGCTATGTCTAAGATGCCACAGGCTGTGTGCCTGACCCCAACCCTACCCAAGTTCATGGTCCGGCCCCTGTGTAGGTGAAGAGTGACAGCAGTTACAGATAAGGATAGAGTGGGGGAGGCTGACTGGGATGTGGGATAGGGGAATAGGTCATGGAGAACTGGTCCTAAAGAGGTCCATCCCAGGAAGGTGGGATTGTGCAGGAACCAGACGTTCCTTCCAATCATCCCTTCTTTTCACTTAATGGACTTTCTATTCTGCTTCTGTCATAAAGAGTTAACACAAACATTAGTGCTAAAAATGTGCCACTGTTGGGTCTTGGACATTGTATAAGAAAGTAGATGAATTACTGAAAAACTTTTTGCACCAAAAGAAAACAATACAGGCATCTGTCCTTCTGGTGGTAGGATTAGTAGCAACAAACCTTATGCATAAAGGACAGCACTTTATGCTTTATTAAACCTGGAGACAATATGAAGAGTAGGTCAGAGTATGGGTTCTGTGGTTAGACTTGGTTTTTGTTATACTTGTTTGGCATTCTAATCAGGCAAGTTATTTTTTTGTGCTTGGGTTTCCACATCTGTAGTACACATATTTTACTTATTTATTCATTCATTTGTTCACTCATGCAGCATTCATGCCCATTCATTCATTCATTCATTCCTGAGCATCTCCTCAGCATGGGCAAAACACTGAAAACACAGTGGTGATGGTGATGGGCAGTTGGCACGAGACACAGAGAGCATACTCACTTCTGGGGTGCTGAGCCCTGCAGCCTACATAGGAGACAGGCAACGCATGAGGGGTTGAAGGAAGATTCTTAAAGATGGAGGGTGAATGAAGGCCAAGGGACGGGATTCGGGACCTGAGAATTTCAGTGGTGTTGAGGGGTTGAATTCTTGGTCTGAGGAGTGAAAGTTAAGCATTGGGGAGAAGTAGCTGAGTAGATTAGGAAGGGCTTTGAAAACCATATTAAAGCATTTTGTGTATCCTAAGAGTGACAATAGCATTTCCCAAATAGTACTTCCCATTGGAACCAGAGTTCAGGGGAACTGCTGAGTGTTCTATCCCTTCCAGAAGATTCACAATGCTCATTAGTATCTATTAATGTTCTTCAATAAACTGTTCTGTTTCACATTTGTTTAATAGCCTTCCCAAACCCAATTAGTGTTTTTAAGAAATTAACCTCTTATAAACTGAAACCCCAGATAACCTGCTTGAGGAGAAATGATGAGAAATGGAAAGCCATTGAACATGAACTTGGCCATTCTGGAACTGGTTGGAACCTGTACTCAACAGATGAATCTGACTGCATAGGGTAATGGGTTAGAGTCAAACAAGACTGGAGCCCATTAGGAGGAGGTTATTGTCATAATTCAGATGAGAGATGATGATTACTTGGACTTCCTACATTTGTTTAGAAGATTAAGAATTATAACATAATTAAAATATCTATGATAGTTTTTACTATATGGTAGGTAGTCAACAAATAATAGTTTTCCCATGAATATATGGAAACTTGATATATGAGAGATATAAAGTCCAAAATAGTGATGAAGGGGGTTATTTAAATTTGCTAGGGCTGCCACAACAATATACCACAAACTGGGTGGATTAAATAACAAAAATTTATTATCTTCCAGTTCTGGAGGCTAGAAGTCTAAAATCAAGGTGTTAGCAGGGTTGGTTCTTTCTGAGCGTTGTGAGGAGAGATTCTGTTCTCTTTCCTTGGCTTGCAGTTGACCATCTTCATGGTCACATTGTGTTTTCCTTGTATGTGTGTCTATCCAAATTTCCCTTTTTTTATTAGGACACCAATCATATTGGATTAGGGCCCACCCTGATGACCTCACTTTAACTTTACTACCTCTGTAAAGTCCTTATCTCTAAATAAGTTCACATTCTGAAGTAGTGGGGTTTAGGGCTTCAGCATATGAATTGGGGGGGGCATATAATTCAGTCCATAATAGAGGGATGATTTAGTAATAACACCATGAAAATCAGTTATCTATCTGAAGAAAGCCCCTGGATTCCTACTTCACATAATACTCAAAAATCATTATCTGAAGGATTGAAGACTTAAATATGGAAGGAAAGAATGCTAAAATGTTTAGAAAATATATAGTAGAATTATCTTTATAATCTGGAAAAACTTTTAAAATGTGATACAGGGGTGAATTGCTGGGAAGATGGTAGAATAGGAGGACCCTAAGCTCACCTTGTCTCATGGATTCAACTAGATAACACCCATGAAAATGTAAATAGTCCAGAAAACAACCTGAAGACTGGCAGAACAAACCTCACAACTTAATGTAGAGAAAAGGCCACATCACAGACAGTAGGAAGGGGAAGGTGAGGTAGGGAGAGACTCGTGGACACAGAGAGGGGAGAGAGAGAGACTACTACAAGGGGGAGCTTGAATAGGGAAGATGAATCCCTGTAACATTTGTCATTGAAAACCAGAGGGACTGAATTTCATGAACTCTTACAACTGGCAGGACTTAAAGCCTGGGATTTTAGAAATCTGTGGACTTGGCTTTGGGTGAAAGGGGAGACAAGAGGAAACTGAGTCCCTGCCCTTAAAAAGACAGTACAATAGACCCTGGAGATAAAGCATAGAAGCAACAGCTTGAAAAATACCTAAGACATAGGGGAAAAAGAGTTATTTACTAATCTCAGAGCATGTCCCAGAAGGACAGAGATCATTGGGGGACTCCTTTGGGAACAAAGGAGCTGGCAGGTGCCATTTACCTCCCCCTGCCTAGCATAAACATACATATGCATAAGGGAACCAGTGTGGCACTGACATTCCTTACCTAACTTGCTGACACCATGCTCCGCATCCCATGCTGTACTTCAGTGGGTCTGTCCCCTCCAGCCAGGCCTGTCTTGGTCCCACAGCTATGGATCCCTTCTCTCAGAAGACCAATGCAAACCTTTCTAATGCATCTTCTGACATGCGCACTTTATGGATCTGCCTCTTCCAACACCTCAGTCTTGGCAGTTGCAGTGGCAGGTACCCTCTTGCTCTTGGCTGGAGTGCATTCAAACAAGGGCTACAAGCTTGGCAGTGTGCAAATGGCCCTGACAGAGGCCAGCACCACTTGAAAGTGACTCATGCTCCAGAAAGAAGGAAAAATAACCACTCAAACCACTCAGACTGAGGTCCCAGCAGTGGGCTGGGGCAAGACAGCTTGTCTGATGGCAGGCCCCACCAATGAATGCTTCTCAGGGAACAACACAGGTAAAGCACCTTGTGGTTTGGTGTGACTGCATCTCTAGCAAATGCCTGATCTGACCGAACTCAACCCAAGGCAGCCCAGACTAGTCCATTAACACCACAGGGACAAAATACTGATGACAACAGGCAAAGAGAGCCACTGAGATAAATGGACTTGAATGAAAAATCAGCTCAGCCACAATAGCAGGGCATATGCAAAACACACAGAAGACACATTGGAAGCACCAGGTTCTGGTGAATGGGGGACACTGCACTACAGGGCACTACAGGACATCATCTTCATAAGACCATTACTTTCAAGAACAAGAATCATAGTTGACTTTCCTAATACACAGAAGCAGAGAGTTATACAAAATAAGGAGATAAAGGAATATGTCCCAGATGAAAGAACAGGATAAAATCACAGCAAGAGACCTAAGAAAAACAGAGTTATGTAATGTGCCTGATAGAAAATTTAAAGTAATGATCATAAAGATACTCACTGGACTTGAGAAAAGAGTGGAGGACATCAGTGAAACCCTTAAAAAAGAGATGAAAAAAGACCAATCAGAGATGAAGAACACAGTAAATGAAATTAAAAATACACTAGATGGTATAAATAGCAGACTAGAGGAAACAGAAGAACAAATCAGTGACCTGGAGGACAGAGTAATGGATAATAATCACACTGAGCAGTTTAGAGAAAAAAAATTATGCAAAATGAGAATCGAATTAGGGGACTCAGAGACATCATTGAGTGTAATAACATTTACATTACAGAAGGAGAGAGAGAGAAAATTTATTTGAAGACATAATAGCTGAAAAACTTCCCTAATCTAGGGAAGGAAACAAAAATCCAGAGCCGAGAGGCAGAGAGGCCCTAATAAGATCAACTCAAGGAGGTCCGCACCAAGATGCATAGAAATAAAAATGGCAAAAATTCATGACAAAGAGAATTTTAAGAGCAGCTAAAGAAAAGAAACAGTTGCATACAAAGCAAACCACCTCAGGCTATCAGCAGAATATTTAGCAGAAACTTTGCAGGCCAGAAAGGAGTACCATGATATATTCAGTGCTGAAAGGAAATGATCTGCAGTCAAGAATACTCTATCCAGCAAGACAATCATTCAGAATAAAAGGATAGATAAAGAGTTTCCCAGACACACAAAAGTTAAAGGAATTCATGACCACTAAGTCAGCCCTACAAGAAATGTTAAAGGGGATTCTTTAAGTGGAAAAGAAAAATGATAAGAGTAAGAAAAGTAAGAAGCACAAAAGCAGTAAAAATAAAGATATCTATGAAAATCAGTCAAGGGACTCACAAAAGGATGTTAAGTATAAAACCATATACCTAAAATGTGGGGGAGGGGGTGGAAGGAGAAGAGTAAAGAACGGGTTCAAATTTATGCAAACATCTACTTCATATAGACTGCTATATGTGTAAGATGTTATACACTAACCTAATGGTAACCACAAATCAAAAACCACTAATAAGTATGCAAAAAATAGAGAAATGAATCCAAGCACATGACTAAAGAAAGTCAACTTATTGTGATAGAAGAGATAAAGAGATGAATGGAACAGAGAAGAACTACAAAAACAACCATACAAGTAAGGAAATGCCAATAAGTACACACTTATCCATAATTACTTTGTAAATGGATTAAATGCTCCAGTCAAAAGGCATAGGGTGATGGAATGGGTAAGAAAACAAGATCCATCTATATACTGCCTATAAGAGACTCACTTTAGACCTAAAGACACTTCAGATTGAAAGTGAGGAGCTGGAGAAACATTTATCATGCAAATGGTTGTGGAAAGAAAGCTGGGATAGCAATACTTACATTGGAAAAACTAGACTTTAAAACAAAGACTATAACAAGAGACAAAGATGGATGCTATAAAACCATAAGGAGATAATTTAACAAGAAAATATAACAATTGCAAATATTTACGCAACTATACGTAAATACTTAATAGCAAACATAAAGGAAGTAACTGGGAGTAGTACAAAAATAGTAGGGGATTTTAACACCCCAGTTACATTAATGAATAGATCATTCAAACAGAAAATCAACAAGGAAACAGAGGCTTTGAATGACACATTGGACCACATGGATTTAACAGATATATTCAGAACATTCCATCCTAAAACAGCAGAATACACATTCTTTTCAAGTGCACATGAAACATTCTCCATAATAGATCACATATTAGGCCACAAACAAATCTCAATAAATTTAAAAGATTGAAATCATACCATGCATCTTTTCTGACTATAATACTATAAAACTAGAAATCAAACAGAAGGAAAAATATGGAAAGAGCATAAATAAATGGAGGTTAATTAACATGTTACTAAATAACATGCTACCAAGAAATCAAAGAGGAAATAAAAAAATACATGTTGACAAATGAAAGTCAAAACAGAATGGTCCAAAATCTTTGTGATGCAGTAAAAGTGGTTCCAAGAAGGAAGTTTATAGCATTATAGGCCTGCCTCAAGAAGCAAGAAAAATCTCACATAAACAACCTAAAAGAACTAGAAAAAGAATGTCAAAAAACCCCCAAAACCAAAAGAAGGAAGGAAATAATAAAGGTTAGAACAGAAATAAATGAAATAGGAACTAAAAAAAACCTATAGAACAGATTGATAAGACCAGGAGCTGATTTTTTTGAAATACAAAGGATTATAAGAGAATACTAGGTGGGTTAAAGCCTCTGCCTTCAGCTCAGGTCATGATCCTGGGGTCCTGGGATCGAGCCCCGTGTCGGGCTCCCTGCTCAGCAGCAAGCCTGCTTTCCCCTCTCTCTCTGTCTACTGCTCTGCCTACTTGTGATCTCTGTCTATCAAATAACAAATAAAATCTTTAAAAAAAAGAGAGAGAATACTAGGAAAAATTATATGCCAACAAATTGGATGACCTATAAGAAATAGGTAAATTCCTAGAAAAAAATAACCTTCCAAAACTGAATTAGGAAGAAATAGAAAATTTGAACAGACCAATTACCAGCAATGAAATTAAATCAGTAATCAAAAAAACTCCCAACAAACAGAAGTCCAGATAGCTTCACAGGTGAATTCAACCAAACACTTAAAGAAGAGTTAATACCCTTTCTTCTCAAACTATTCAAAAAAATAGAAAAGGAAGAAAAACTTCCATATTCATTCTATGAGGCCTGTATACCAAAGCCAGATAAAGACACCAGAAAAAAAGAAAACTACAGGCTCATATCTCTGATGAATATAGATTTAAAAATCCCCAACAAAATAGTAACAAATTGAATCCAACAATACATTTAAAAAAATCATCTACCACAATCAAGTGGAATTTATTCCTAGGATGCATGAGTGATGCAGTATTCACACATCAATCAACATGATACATCATATCAATAAAAGAAAGGGTAAAAACCACATGATAATTTCAATCAATTCAGAAAAAACAAAATTTTAAAAGATTTTATTTATTTATTTATTTGACAGGTAGAGATCACAAGTAAGCAGAGAGACAGGCAGAGAGAGGGAGAAGCAGGCTTCCTGCCAAGCAGAGACCCCAATGCGGGGCTTGATCCCAGGACCCTGGGATCATGACCTGAGCTGAAGGCAGAGGCTTTAACCCACTGAGCCACCCAGGTGCCCCTGGAAAAAACATTTGACAAAGTACAATTTTCATTCATGATAAAAACCCCAACAAAGTAGGTTTAGAGGGAACATACTTTGACATAATAAAGGCCTTTATATGAAAAATCACAGCTAACATTATACTCAATGGGAAAAAAACCCGAGAGCTTTTCTTTGAGGTCAGGAACAAGACAAAGATGTCCACTTTCACCACTGTTATTCAACATAGTACTGGAAATCCTAGCCACGGCAATCAGACAAGAAAAAGGAATAAAAAGCATCCAAATTGGTAAGGAAGAAGTGAAACTTTCACTATTTGCATGACATGATACAACATGTAGAAAACCTTAATGACTCCACCAAAAAACTATTAGAACTAATAAATAAATTAGTGTTGGTGAGGACATGGAGAAAAAGGAACTCTCTTGCACTTTTAGTAAGAATGCAAACTGCTACAGCCTGTGGAAACAGGAGGGAGATTTCTCAAAACATTAAAAATAGAAATACTCTGTCATCCAGTAATCATGGTACAGGGTATTTCCCCAAAGAATACACAAACACTAATTTGAAATGATAGATGTACCCCTGTGTTTATTGCAGCATTATTTACAATGGAAGCAGCCTAAGTGTCCATGAGTAGATGAATGGATAAAGAAGAGGTGGTATATTATTCAGCCATAAAAAAGAATGAAATCTTGCCATTTGTAACAACATAAATGGAGGTAGAGAGCATAATGCTAAGAGAAAACAGTCAGAGAAAGACAAATACCATATGATCTCACTCGTATGTGGACAAGAAAAAATAAAGGGAAAAAAAGAGATACAACAAAAACCAGACTCTTAACTATAAAGAAACAGAAGGTTAATAGTGGGGAGGTGGGTGGGAGGATGGATGAAAGAGGTGATGAGGATTAAGAATAAACTCATCTCGATGAACACTGAATCATGTATAGAATTGTTGAATCGCTATATTGTATACCTGACACTAACATGACACCGTATGTTCACTATACTGGAATTAAAATAAAAAAAAGTGACACAAAAATGCTAGAATACAACACAGAAGATAAGATTTAAGATATTTGATCATATTAAAATTAATAACAGATTTGACAATTATATAGTTTATAAAATGCTTAACAGGATAAGTGTAGTTACCATCTGTCATTGTATAACATTATTAGAGTACTATTGATGATATTCTCTATACTGTACTTTTCATCCCCATGACTTATTTATTTTATAACTGGAAGTTTGTAGATCCTAATCTCCTTTACCTATTTTGCCCATCCCCTCTGGCAACCATTTGATTGTTCTCTGTATTTATCAGTCTGTTTCTCTTTTTTGTTGTTGCTGTTTTTTGTTAGTTTTATTTCTTAGAGTTCACTATAAATAAAATCATATATATTTGTCTTTCTTTGTCTGACTAATTTGACTTAGCATAATACCATCTAGGTATTTTAGATTTTATTCTTTATTTAGGGTGGAGTAATATTCCATTGTGAATATACACCACATCTTTTTTTAATCCATTCATCTAGTGGTGGACATTTAGGTTGCTTCTATATCTTAGCAATTTTAATAATTCTGCAAAAAAATAGGAGTGTATGTATCTTTGAATTAGTATTTTAGTTTTCTTTAGGTAAACACACAGAGGTGGAATTCCTGAATCATGTGGTAATTCTATATTGTATAACTGAAACTACTATAATATTATATGTTACCTATACTTCAATTAAAAGTACAAAATAATAAAAATTAAAAAATGCAAAAATGAACTGCTGATAAAAAATGATAACATAAAGAGAATGAAAAAGCAAGATGTGATTTGGAAAAAAAGGATGTTTTCAAAACACCTAACTGATAGAGGTTAGTATCTAGAACGCAAAAGAGTTAATGAGAAGACAACACAATAAAAAAAAATCGGACAAAAGAGACAAATAGGTATTTCACAGAAGAATAATCATATATGAAAAGGGAAACAATTTAGGTCCACAATGTAATATCATTTTATTACCATCTGGCTGGTAATAATTAAAAAGCTAGACAATTACCCATAACCAGTAAGGAGATTGAAACAGTCATCAAAAATCTCCAAACAAAAGCCCAGGTCCAGACAGCGTCCCAGGGGAATTCTACCAAACATTTAAAAAAAGCACTAATTCTTATTCTCCTGAAACTGTTCCAAAAAATAAAAATGGAAGGAAAACTTCCAAACTCATTTTATGAGGCCAGCATCACATTGATCCCCAAACCAGACAAGGATCCCATCAAAAAAGAGAATTACAGACCAATATCCTTGATGAACACAGATGCGAAAATTCTCACCAAAATACTAGCCAATAGGATTCAACAGTACATTAAAAGGATTATTCACCACGACCAAGTGGGATTTATTCCAGGGCTGCAAGGTTGGTTCAACATCCGCAAATCAATCAATGTGATACCATTTATTAATAAAAGAAAGAACAAGAACCATATGATACTCTCAATAGATGCTGAAAAAGCCTTTGACAAAGTACAGCATCCATTCCTGATCAAAACTCTTCAAAGTAATAGAGGGCACATACCTCAATATTATCAAAGCCATCTATGAAAAACCCACCGCAAATATCATTCTCAATGGAGAAAAACTGAAAGCTTTTCCGCTAAGGTTAGGAACACGGCAGGGATGTCCATTATCACCACTGCTATTCAACATAGTACTAGAAGTCCTAGCCTCAGCAATCAGACAACAAAAAGAAATTAAAGGCATCTAAATTGGCAAAGAAGCAGTCAAACCATCACTCTTCACAGATGATATGATACTATATGTGGAAAACCCAAAAGACTCCACTCCAAAACTGCTAGAACTTGTACAGGAATTCAGTAAAGTGTCAGGATATAAAATCAATGCACAAAAATCAGTTGCATTTCTCTACATCAACAACAAGACAGAAGAAAGAGAAATTAAGGAGTCCATCCCATTTACAATTGCACCCAAAACCATAAGATACCTAGCAATAAACCTAACCAAAGAGGCTAAGAATCTATACTCAGAAAATATAAAGTACTCATGAGAGAAATTGAGGAAGACACAAAGAAATGGAAGAATGTTCCATGCTCCTGGATTGGAAGAATAAATATTGTGAAAATGTCTATGCTACCTAAAGCAATCTACACATTTAATGCAATTTCTATCAAAATACCACCCATTTTTTTTCAAAGAAATGGAACAAATAATCCTACAATTTATATGGAATCAGAAAAGACCTCGAATAGCCAAAGGAATAGTGAAAAAGAAAGCCAAAGTTGGTGGCATCACAATTCCGGACTTCAAGCTCTATTACAAAGCTGTCATCATCAACACAGCATGGTACTGGCATAAAAACAGACACATAGATCAATGGAACAGAATAGAGAGCCCAGAAATAGACCCTCAACTCTATGGTCAACTAATCTTCGACAAAGCAGGAAAGAATGTCCAGTGGAAAAAAGCCTCTTCAATAAATGGTGTTGGGAAAATTGGACAGCCACATGCAGAAAAATGAAATTGGATCATTTCCTTACACCACACACGAAAATAGACTCAAAATGGATGAAGGACCTCAATGTGAGAAAGGAATCCATCAACATCCTTGAGGAGAACACAGGCAGCAACCTCTTTGACCTCAGCCGCAGCAACATCTTCCTAGGAACATCGCCAAAGGCAAGGGAAGCAAGGGCAAAAATGAACTATTGGGATTTTATCAAGATCAAAAGCTTTTGCACAGCAAAGGAAACAGTTCACAAAACCAAAAGACAACTGACAGAATGGGAGAAGATATTTGCAAACGACATATCAGATAAAGGGCTAGTGTCCAAAATCTATAAAGAACTTAGCAAACTCAACACCCAAAGAACAAATAATCCAATCAAGAAATGGGCAGCAGACATGAACAGACATTTCTGCAAAGAAGACATCCAGATGGCCAACAGACACATGAAAAAGTGCTCCATATCACTCGGCATCAGGGAAATACAAATCAAAACCACAATGAGATACCACCTCACACCAGTCAGAATGGCTAAAATTAACAAGTCCGGAAATGACAGATGCTGGCGAGGATGCGGAGAAAGGGGAACCCTCCTACACTGTTGGTGGGAATGCAAGCTGGTGCAGCCACTCTGGAAAAAAGCATGGAGGTTCCTCAAAAAGTTGAAAATAGAACTACCCTATGACCCAGCAATTGCACTACTGGGTATTTACCCTAAAGATAGAAATGTAGTGATCCGCAGGGGCATGTGCACCCGAATGTTTATAGCAGCAATGTCTACAATAGCCAAAGTATGGAAAGAACCTAGATGTCCATCAACAGATGAATGGATAAAGAATATTTGGTATATATACACAATGGAATACTATGCAGCCATCAAAAGAAATGAAATCTTGCCATTTGTGACGACGTGGATGGAACTAGAGAGTATCATGCCTAGTGAAATAAGTCAATGGGAGAAATACAACTATCATATGATCTCCCTCATATGAGGAAGTGGAGATGCAACATGGGGGGTTTGGGGGGTAGGAGAAGAATAAATGAAACAAGATGGGATCAGGAGGGAGACAAACCATAAGTTACTCTTAATCTCACAAAACAAACTGAGGGTTGCCGGGGGGAGGGGGATTGGGAGAGGGGGGTGGGGTTATGGACATTGGGGAGGGTATGTGCTATGGTGAGTGCTGTGAAGTGTGTAAACCTGGCGATTCACACACCTGTACCCCTGGGGATAAAAATACATTATATGTTTATAAAAAATAATAAATAAAAAATTAAAAAAAAAAAGCTAGACAATTCCAAGCATTATCATGAATGAAGTTGATGAGGAATTCTTTTGCACCATTTAAAGAGTGTGAATTGATACAAGATTTCAGCATTATCTTGTAAAATTGAGTTGAACATTCTCAAACCCTATGACCCAGGAATTTCTTTCAAGGTACATATTCTAGAGAAACTCTTACATAAGGTGAAGGGCATGAGACCATACTCATAGCAGAATATTTCCTAAGAATAAAACACTGGAAATAACCCCAAGGGTTATTGATGGAATAATTAAAAATTTGGATAGCCAAACATTGAAGTATTATAAGGTTTATTAAAGAATAACAACTGCATCCAGTGATATGCATGAATCATAAATCTTGTATGAAAAAAGCAAGTTATAGAAAGTTAAATCAGAAGATAAGGAAAATTAAATAATATATTGGTTCATCTGCATATATATGTCATAAAACAATGAACGCAAGAGAATGATGACAAACACACAATTCAGGATAGTACTTATCTCTTATTTCTGACAGAGGGATACAGAGGACTAGAATGGAAGCAGAAACATACAGATAGATGTAGCAATTTTATTGATGTTCTAGTATAGTTCTTGGTGGAATGAATTGCTCCCCCCTCCCAAAAGATATATTGATGTCCTAACCCCCAATATCTCAGAATGTGATCTTATTTGGAAATAGGGTTGTTGCAGATGTAATTGATGACGATCAGGTCATACTGGAGTAGGGTGGACCCCTAACTCAATGTGATTAGTGTCCTTAAAAGACCTCATGTGAGATCAGAGACACAGGGAGGATGGCATATGATGATGAAGGCAGAGATTGAAATAATGCATCCACAATCCAAAAAACATTAAAGAATACCAGCAATAGGCATGGGACATGGAACAGATTCTCCTTCACAGTCCTCAGAAGGAACTAAGCTGCCAACACCTTGATTTGGAACTTCTAGCCTCCAAACTGAGAGGAGATGTTTCTGTTGTTTAAGCCACCCACTTTGTGGTACTTTATTAGAGGGGCCCTAGGAAACTAATGCTGTCCTTATATTAGGTAGTAGGTGGAGAGGTGTTTTTTTTTTTTTTTAATAATTCACAATTTTCAAATGTGTGACATCTACTTTTCATGCATCCAATAGTTATAGAATAAAAATAAAAAGACAAAAGGTGTTATTATTTTCATCACTACCAAATCAGGGCATGTTTCTACTATTAATCTCAATGGCAAATTCCAGAAAAGCTTTTCTAGACAGTTTTATTAAAACCATAAAATTCAACTTCCAACACTCCCTTTAACTTTTATGGAATTTTTATTGCAACCTCAGTGTCACTGAGTCCCTGTTTCTCTGACTTTAATTACAGTGCGCTCATCTTCTGAGCAAAGTGAGGACACTGTCTAATTCTGAGCGAAGGTGATTGCCAAGCACACACCTGTCATGGTATGTTTGCTTCTTGTAGACCGGCTGACGTCAGCTTTACCTCCATTGAACACAAAGGGAATCCTGGACATCTAAAATCACTGCAAGGTTTCCAGCACACATGCCCCCACAGTACCTTCCCTTACCCTAGAAGTCCCACCAGACCAGGAGCTTTGTATGCTTTGTGCACACAGCTGTGTCGCTGCCACTGAGAAACTGCCTTACATGATGTAGGCGCTCAAAAAATTTTGTTGAATGAATATATCAATGAATAGTTTTATGTGAGTGTCCACTTCTCAGGAGAAGTACCAATAGCAACTACCACATTTCAGAAGAGTTTATGAGCTGTGCCCTAGGTTCCGGTAATTTTTTTTTTTTTTTTTGATCAGTTTGTTTCCCTTATCTGTGGAATCACCAGCTCTTCTTCTGTATATAAGCAGTCAAAGCTGCCTTTGGGAACTTTGAATAAACAGATTATGATCAGATTGATCATTGATCAAAATGATCAGATTTGAGTCCCATAAGGCCAGACCCATGCACATAAACACACACACACGTGTGTGTAACTTTTTTTCTTTTATGAGTTAGTTGTCTAATCTTTCATATCTATTAGAACTTGCTCTACTAATAGTAACATATTCTTTCTATCTTGAGGAGAAGAGTGCTTTAGAATCTTTTATTGATCTTCAAGTGGAATGCCTCTCGATTGAGGAGTGGATTCCAAAAAAGAAACTCCAGGAATACAGGCAAAGTAGATAATTTTTTAAAATGGGATTTACGGGGCACCTGTCTGGCTCAGTCGGTTAAGCATCTTCCTTTGTCTCAGGGTCATGGGACTGAGCTCTGCATTGGACTCCCTGCTCAGCAGGGAGTCTGCTTGTTTCTCTCCTTCTGCCCCTCCCCCTCCCCCTGCTTGTGCTCTCCATGTCCATCTCTCTAAAAAAAGGAAAAAAATGGGATTTATGTAGTATTTTGAAACATAAATTACTATTGTTTTGAATATATCACATAATGCATGTTATGATTTAACATTACATTAATGAGGTTTCTTTCTTCTTTCTTTCTTTCTTTCTTTCTTTCTTTCTTTCTTTCTTTCTTTCTTTCTTCCACTAGATAGAGAAGCTGATGTTAGTGAGGTGCTCAAGTGAGAGATGGAGAGTTTTCAAGATCTCAAACTATAATACTGGCAATGTTGATGGTACCATTGATGAATTCAAACAACATTTGATAAGTGACCAGGCACAGTCCTAGGTGAGGGTGGAGAAAGGAACAAGACCTCTGCAGTAATTCATTTCAGTGAGAGAGACATAAATAAGCAGGTAATTGCAATGTAATGTGATTAAGTCTTCTTAATTGTTGAGGGAAAGTATAGTGCTTTATGGCATTCACGTTTTCTGCGTAGTTTATTACAGAGTTGTTCTTTGGATGCTGGCTCCTCCAGATATAATAGTCCTTTACTAACCAGAATATTTGATTAATCAAATTGTTCAATTCCCTGACCATACCTGAGTAACAGTTTATTTTATAGATCACGATCATATCATTAAAAAAACCCTCAATATTTACCACAGGGGAAAACTGCAATCAATCTTTTCTATAGTTAATGGCTAATTTATTTTATCTCACTTTAGCATTTTACGATCCTTTTCAATTTCCAGGAATTTAGAGGCCCCTTCTGACTTTAGAAGAGAGTAAAGAGGGTTTATTTCTATGTGGTACTGATTTTTTCACATAGGTGGTGGCAAAACTTTACTAAAATAAAAAGAACAAAGGTCACTAATAGATTCCTGTAAGTGTTTATCTGGAAGAATGAGACACAGTAGGTATGGATTAAAACAATATTAGTTAAAATCAGTTACGGTATTAAAATGACCCAAATCATAATTCCTAATGAAGTAGTGGGTATTTCTTCACCTGATAATGAGATGATCTCCCCAAAATTTAGATTCACAACTCTGAGTAAACATACAATTAGAAATACTGTCAACATTGGGCTTTTAAAAAATCATTAAAATGTTACTAATATCTTATTTGCAGGTGTCCTTCAAGAATACTTCTCGTCCCTCTGCCTTCTCACATTCCTCAGAAAGTTAGAAACATAGTCCCGTCCTCTGATAGTGAACCCCCAGGCAGTGACTCTGATTTACAGCATGTGGTTTAAATGCTTGTTTTTTTTAACTCCCTGGGGATATCGGCCGCTAAGCCCTTTCCTCAAATACACCGTCTCTTTCTTTCTGCCTGATTTCTTTCTCCTTCTCGAGCTGGGATTTGGGGAGGATTCCGTCTGCAGACTACAATGGGACAGTCCAGCACGCCGCCCCGACAGCTGTCTGTTCTTTCCTCAGCTCCACGGATTCCTATTTTGCAGCTTTAGAGATGGCGCATTGAACTTGAGTTTGAAACAAAACTTTTTCCCAGGTGGTGGGCCTGCCGCTCGGATGCTGATGCAGATGCCGCAGCATCCGAGAGTGCGGAGCCCTGGTCTCTCCCGGTCCGCTCCGGGCTCCTGGCAAAGGGGGCGGAGAAGAGAGAGGAGAGGGCGGGGGTTGGGGGGCGGAGGTCACCCGTGCTCTCCATCCGGCCCAGCCTGTGAGCGCCGCGGGGTGCTGAGCGACCGGAGGAGCCCAGCACGCCCGCAGGTTCCAGCTGGGAGAGCGCGCGGAGGGACGCGCGGCTGGGCCCAGCAGAGCCCGAGCGGGAGCGGGGGCGCGGCGCTGCGCTGCGCGGGAGGAGCCCGCGTTGGCGGCGGAGCGGAGCTCAGAGCACGATGGCACTCGGAACTGGGCGCCCTTCTCCCCGGAGAGCCCTACCGGCGGCCGTGGATGCCAAGGTAACCAGCCCTCCAGCGGCTGCTTTCCCACGGGTCGGCCTCGGGATGCTCCACCCCACCGAGGTGGAACCTCGGCCGGCTGCACTGGAGGGCACCTTAGTCTGAGCTTGGCAAGTTCGGACCAGATGCCCGAGCGGGGGAGCTAGTTCTGCTGACCCGAACTGATTCTGAGCTGCGCGCGTAGGGAGCGTTAGAAAGGCTCCCCGGGGAGGGAATGGGACCACGGAGAGATCCCTGCCCGTCCGGTGGTTTCCGGCCGGCGACTCTGGGAGTCCTGCACCCGGGCCAGCGCAGGCCTTTGGCGCCCCCCAGAGAGGGAGGGAAACCGGCCCCAGGGCGTTTGAGCAATAGCAGAAAGTTTCAGCAAGTTAGGTTTGGGAAGGATGTTGCAAGCAGAGGCTTAGAGGGGCCATGGGACAGTAAGGGCGAACTCTGAGCTCTAAGACCCGGAGCAGGAGCCGTCCTCGCGCAGCCCGGGCGGTTCCACTCCGGCCCGGCCCAAGAAAGGCTGGCTCGGTAATTCCCAGCCTCCCGGAAAGCTGCTCCGGGGAAACCTCAATCGAATTAGCTCGAGGCGTGTGGCTGTGGTCGTGGGTATGGAGGGTCTGTGACTCAGGCCTCAACACACCACGGAAAGAACGATAAACGAACACAAGTGAATACTTCGTGTGAGACGTTGCTACCCTGCAGCTGTGACTTGGTCAACAGCATATAGGCAGATGTCTCGGGGAGCGCGACGAACTGCCTCCTTACTTATCGTGAGCCGGGATTTCTGCACCGGTGCTCGCTGGACCAGAGACGCTTCTTAGAGACTTACCCCTCGACCTTCCATGGGTCCCACTTGCGTGTGGTTTGCTGAAATTTGATCTAAATCGAACGGTTTTAGAACGTATTGAGAGAAGCCCCATTTAACATCAGTGAGCTTGCTGGTCCACTCTGTCCTCTTGAAGAAGATGTCTCATCTTCCTGACAAACAGGTGGCTCACTTAAAGAATAATCTGCAGTTTGGGGACAAAGCCCATCCAAGAAAAAAGCAGAAACTCTAAATGTCACCTCGTTATTTAAATAGACAAGTATGCTTTTAAAAAACTTCATGAGGTTTAAATCGAATCTTGGTAGAGATTTTGTCAACTTTACAAGTTTTAAGGTGCCTGTGAGGCATCAGGGGGAGATTTTGGGGGTCCCATTTGCAGAGGGGCCACAGAGTGAACCGAGGGGGTCTCAATTTTGGCAGCTTCTTTACCTTGGAAGTGAAATGTGGAAAGGCAGGCAGATGTGTGCTGCTGTGGTATGATGCAACCTTGCTTATGATAGGCCAGATACATCTGAGTCCCACCACGGGGTGCTGGGGCGCGTCAGTCTTAAAAGCCAGATGAGCAGTTTATGCTGTCCTCACACTTCCTCTGTCTTTATGCTACAGATGTCTGGACTGCAAGCCTGCACTGTGCTGAGAGAGAGATGACTTGAGTGGCCAGCATTTTTTTTTTTTTTTTAATCTCCACAACAATGTCTATGAACAATTCCAAACAGCCAGTATCTCCTGCAGCTGGGCTCCTTTCCAATACAACTTGCCAGACGGACAACCGGTTTTCGGTATTTTTTTCAGTCATCTTCATGACAGTGGGAATTTTATCAAACAGCCTTGCCATTGCTATTCTCATGAAGGCCTATCAGAGATTTAGACAGAAGTCCAAGGCATCGTTTCTACTTTTGGCCAGTGCCCTGGTAATCACAGACTTCTTTGGCCACCTCATCAATGGAGCTATAGCAGTCTTTGTGTACGCTTCTGATAAAGACTGGATCCGCTTTGACCAGTCGAACATCCTTTGCAGTATTTTTGGTATCTGCATGGTATTCTCTGGTCTATGTCCGCTTTTTCTAGGCAGTGTGATGGCCATTGAGCGATGTATTGGAGTCACCAAGCCAATATTTCATTCTACGAAAATCACATCCAAACATGTGAAAATGATGTTGAGTGGAGTGTGCTTGTTTGCTGTTTTCATAGCTTTGCTACCCATCCTTGGGCATCGAAACTATAAAATTCAAGCATCGAGGACCTGGTGTTTCTACAAAACAGAGCACATCAAAGACTGGGAAGATAGGTTTTACCTTCTACTCTTTTCTTTTCTGGGGCTCTTAGCCCTTGGCGTTTCATTCTTGTGCAATGCCATCACAGGAATTACACTTTTAAGAGTTAAATTTAAAAGTCAGCAGCACAGACAAGGCAGGTCTCATCATTTTGAAATGGTCATCCAGCTCCTGGCTATTATGTGTGTCTCCTGCATTTGCTGGAGTCCATTTCTGGTAAGAGCCTAACATTTTGACAATTTCTGCTTTCTTTTGTTTTTCCCTGTTGAATATGAGGTTTGTTGTTTTTTTCAAAGTTGTGATCTTGAGGCAGCACTGTTCAATCTTTTAAATGCTGGAGTTTATTCATTAAGCTATTTATGTACACATGGTTATTTTCCTACAAGTCCTGAGTTGAAAGAAATGTCTTGCTAAACAATTCTAACTATAGTGTAACCTGCTTGCAGAAGAGGATAAAGTAATTTTAACAGAGCAACATAGTTTTAATATACTTAATAGGATTAGTGTCAAAATGTGAAAAAAACTGATCAGCTATAATACAGTATTGTAATGGACTCAACTTAAGTCTTAGTAGAAAGTCACACAGACTTTTAATTTATCTAAAAGGCATATTAGCTCCTGGGTTCTTCTAAACACACAGGACTAGGTCTTGGCTTACAAAGGGAGGTGATGAGTTGAGATAGTTGGATAGTTGAGGTGAACTCTATGGATAGGTTAGGTGAAGAAATCACTAGTTCATCAACCCAAGAACAATGCTGATAGTTCAGGGAGAGGTGTGATTGGTAGGAAAACCACAGATCATTCCCTTATCATTCCATTCCTTTAAGAAAAAAAATTGTTAAATGTAGCCAGTAGCTATGTTTGATTTTTATTTGGAAATGAAAACTAAGGTTAAGGAATTAACAACAAACATCAGTCATTTATAGTATCTTCTAGATGGAAGAAAAAAATACTTATGATTTTTAAGTATGGCCATAACTCCCTTCATCATTTTACTTTATGATGGGAAGAGTAACAACATGCCATGAATTAGAAAAAGAATCCTCCGTACACAGCTAGTGATGGCAGTAAAGATGATTTTCATTCCTTTTTCGGTACTGGTGAACAAATGGGCTAGAGTTAGTAATACAGGGGAGCCACAGGTAGGGGAGATGAAGGTAGATGGAATGCACCCTTGCCTGGTCCTATAAAGGTGCTTGTTACTGATGCAGTTTTCCTAAACCCCTAGCAGGCCCATGTCTAAACATTGTTGCTAGTGGAGTTTTAATAAACAATCTTGATGATCCTGATGCACAAGAAAGTTTGTGAGACCTGTTGTTGCAGACAGATCCCCTGACAGCTGATTTTATTTTACAAAAGGATTTCTACTTTTTGAAGATTTCTTTATTTATATTATGTCCTCACAGTCTCAGTTTAGCTTTCTTGAATTGTCTTGAATTGGTCCTCGGAGCCCAAGCCCAGGGAGGCTAGGTTGGGTCTGTCAGTGGTAAGTCAACCTTTTGAGACCTGCCTGTTATCATTTTAGTAGGCCTGAGGTGAAACCAGCCAGGATTTGATCTGTGCTCATAGTCTAGTTATTTGAACCTGAAGCAGAGAACAGTTCTGTCAATACTTGGAATCACTTCAGCGTTCATTCTTGAAGTTTAATTTATGCCACTTGACAAAGGGAATTCCCTTCAAAGGAGACTCCTATTTTTCCCCTTAAACTTTGACATAGAGTAGCTTTTCCAAAATCAGAAGTGAGTGTGAGTAGCACTGAAATTAATTGAGGGTTGGAAAGAGAATATGAGGAAGGTGAGAAAAGAGGTACCTGAAAATAGTTAAAGAAACATTTTAAATGAAAGTCGTAGCTCTGGAGAGAACCTGAAAACAATGGGATATGGTATGCAAGGAGAGACAGGTAGTCAGGGCAACCAAGGTAATCACTGGTGCTTTCGTTTCTGTTTGTTCTCAGTCACCTTTAAAATTCTGCTTAGTTATGGCTTTTGACTGAGAGAGAGGAGTGACAGATAGGTTGACTGCTGTGAGACTGTGGAAGGTAGCAAGATTTCATGCTCATCATGGATATTTTGAATTTATGTTTTTCTCTAATTTCTCTTCCTGAATTTTTGGTTTCCTTCACTGTTGAAATAGATATTACAATTTAGTTCCTATTTTGAACATATTTCTACTGGGAGCACAGTTTTATTTTTGTGCAACATTTTCCAGGTCTATGTTCTGTTTATGAATTATCAACACACCTATGACACCAGTGAATCAATATTTCTAAAATGCCTCTTAGCATAAGAATTATTTCTCTGTTAGATGCATAATGGATATGCCACTGACACTTGCTGATGGATTGATATTTTATTTGAAGCATTCTTTGCATTCTTGGTTTCTCTTGTGAAGACTTAGGTCTTTATAGCAAATTCTGACTAAGAGATTCATAACTTCTGTGGTCTGGACACACGTGCCTTTGGCATTAGGGTAAGTCCACCAGTCAGCTCTAAATGGAACCCTAGTTAAAAAAAAAACTCAGGTTTGGGAATGCCAAATAACACCCAGTGCTAGCATCTCATTTGAAATATTTCTCCATTTTTCCCTTAAATGCTTAGGAAAAATTGCATGGGTGTTAATGACTGAGCCATCACTCTCCACCCTGTATTTTTAAAAACTAAGAAGTTTTAAAAATATCTCTGAAATCAAGCTTCTGGATTCCCATAGTTGTCCTATAATATTGATAGCTTCCCCCAATGCCCTACTTTACATCATGTGCCTTCTTTCTTTGATTGATGAATATAAATTGTTGGATTTATAATCTGGTTGAACATTTGTGCCCAATTTTTGACCTGTTTTCACTGTCAGTTTCAAGCCTCAAACTGGAACAAAGTTACAGGTGCACACACTAAATGGAGCAGACAAATAATGCAGATGACAGTGGTTGTGCTTGTTAAGATTCATTGTGTTGAAACTTGGCAATAGTGGCATAATTTCCAAAACTATCTAAATTTGTAGCTGATGCCAAAGGGAATGCTTTATTAATTTCAATGATCTAGTTCAACCAATACACAGGTGAGATGATCATGTTGTTTAAGTTTTCTTTTCCTCTATTTAGTAGACTTTATTTTTTCTTGAGTAGTTTTAGGTTTACAGGGAAATGAGTGACAAGCACAGATTTTACATTTACATTTACATTCTCTCATGTTCCCCCTGACCTCTTTGTTACCCTTCCTTATTAGTAAGTCCTCCTTTGGTGTGGTACATTTATCACAATTCATGCCCCATTCTTATTGAATGAAGTCTGTAGAGTTTTTCCATAATGTTGTACATTGTGTGAGCTTGGATAAATGAATATGGACATGTGTCCATCATTGGAGTATCATACAGAATAATTTCATTGCCCTAAAAATCCCCTGTAGTGTTTTTTAAAAAAATTTAAAATATAATGTATTATTTTTCCAAAGGAGGAAGTGTGTGTTTTCAGGAATTAAGATTTAGAAATGTAGTACAAATGTAATATTAATTTAAACTATAGCTCAATAAAATTGAAACTTTTACAATATCTGGATTTTATAGTTTTAAACCTGGGGACTCATATAAATTCATTCAATTATAATCCCAACTGAAAAATACAGGAAACTACAAGGGTCACTGACTAGTTTACAATTTCATTTAGCAACAAATTAATACAATAATCTTTAAGAGACAAATGGCAACTATACAATTGTCTTTTGTGTATCTTAGGTGAGTCCCCATTCCTTTATAAGTAAATCTTGAAGATATTCTTTTGATGTTTCTAGGGTGAGGGGGAAAAAGTCCATTTATCAGCCCTTCAAGAAACATTTTCTTGATATTATTTTTGTTTTTATACAAGTAATTTTTCATTTTAATGTTCCGTTCTAGAATACGTAACCCTGAAAGAAACTTATTATTATTGCTATGCTTATTTCATCAGTTTAGCAGAGCGATAAATAGTTGTTGACTGGTTGACTGTAACTTAAGTAGTATGAATGTCCAGAGATTGCAAATGATTGACCAGAATGTGGATTCTCGGTTTTGTAGGTAAGAGTTAATTAGGCAAATGCTGAAACCAAATGGTAATTTTTAATCTGTTCCCTAAATCAGCACCTGTAGACACTATTAAACTTCAGCAATCTTTTACTAGAAGGACATACACTTGCTCACTTTTACTTCAGGGGCAGAGGATAATTTTGATTTGGGGAAAGAAGAGTAAAGCCTATGAAAAGTAAATAGATTTCTTATGTAGATGAGTTTATCCAAGAAATGTGTTCCCTTGCATATATAAAATTTGAACTTGATTTTTTAAAAAAGATTATTTACTCCTAATGCTAGTGTTTCTAGCCAGTGTAGTTAAACATTTAGTCACTAAGATGTTTGTCAGCGATAATTAAAAATGTTGGGTAGCCGATTGAAGTTTGACTGAATTACTACAGGTATTGGCATCAAAATGGACAGGTCTTAGAGGGCTGATGGCAAATGATGAGAGCCTTGCTCTTGGGGAATTTACCCTCCTAAAGGAAGCTGCCTTGACCATGGCTCCCCCCTTTTGGTCACTCTGTGTGCAGTGATGGGTAGATGTGGAGATACAAAGTCTCTTTCCTACAGCTTAGCACAGTCTATCAGAAGTCCAGTCATTTATACATTATCAAAATATAAACTATATTATAGATAGGTGTGATTTGATGAACATATTGAGCTACATACAGACCTTTGGAGTTGAATTCCTTTGTGTTTATTATCTCACTCGATGAAAGTGTATGGTGTAAGATTGGTTCAGCAAACGTCAGTCAATTAAAAGAGACATTGCTAAGTTGAGAATTTTCGTAAAATTCTGTTGCTTTAGATGTGTATAGTGGTTGGAATACTTTTGGTATTTTAAGTTAATTTACTCTTGGCAAAACAAGATTTCCTGTTTTTAAGGCAAAAGAGTTATAAAAATGCCCAAAGATACCATAGACATTGGGAGGGCACTTAAAAACATTGCTTGAATGATTCAAAAGTAAATGAATCAGAAACATGTGGATTAGATTTATACCCTCTTGGATATAGAAATCTTCTGGCTTAATGTGTCTTGAGGTTTTTATTAAGCTCCAAAACATTTAAAGAACAATTCAAGATGTTAATGTGCCCAGAATCTCTCAAGGTTGCCAGTTTTAACTTTGTTTAGTTTTTCTTACTTACTTATTTGACAGAGAGAGAGAGAGAGAGAGTGAGCACACAAGCAGGCGGAGCAGCACAGGGAGAGGGAGAAGCAGGCTTCTCACCGAGCAGGGAGCCCAATGCGGGGTTTGATCCCAGGACCCCAGGATTATGACACGAGCTGAAGGCAGATACTTAACTAACGAAGCCATCCAGGCGCTCCAACTTTGTTTAGCCTTATCCTTCAGGAGGTATATAAAATAACTTGCATTGTATTTGCTTTGGAAGGCATTTCTAGCCACACCAAATTTTACCTGGTACATCAATGCCATTTTTCTATATTTAGAGAAGACTTCACCCAATAGGAGAAAACGATCTTTTCACATTTGCAAGTATTACTTTTCAAAGCTTGTGTAAACCTGTCTTTCTGTCCATCCTCTCCTGAGTGTAAAGATGGTAATGCCACAGAAGAGTGGGTACAATTGTGGTTTCATACAGACAGGGAGGCTGTTTTTTCTCACTCCTCCTGATGGTAGAACACCAACATGGAGTAGCTGTAGTGTGATGATAAGGAGAGACAGAGTCAATTGAGTAACATAAAAGGATTTATTTTAGATTTTGTGCACAGTTTCAAATCTAGCCTTCTCTTTAAGATGCTGTAATTATTCAAGTACAGGCAGGGAGATAGGGTCCCATCCCAACCACCTCTTGGCTATAACAGGGAGTGACTCTAAGCCAATTTTTTACATCTGTGAACTGATTATACTACTACGACTTACCTAAGAGTACTATCAGAAAAAATGATCTGACCTCCCTACATCTCATAATACAGTGGGTGGCCAGTAGTAAATCTAAAATCCAAAATCCTCAAAAAGTCTATTGCTTTTACCACTACCCACCATCTCAATTAGAAAATCAGTCATCTGTGTTTAGTCAGGTGTTTACCGTGTCCTCCTCTATTAAGAAGGTTAGGTTGCTGTGGAAAGGAACAGAGGGAGCTTGAAGCTTCCGAAAACTTTTCTTGGACATTTCCAACCTGAAGTTTCAGGTTACCCTTCCTTAGTTCACTGTCTCGCCAGTAATAAAGACGTTGTCTGCTCATATGCATAATATGAATTCAAATACTCCAATATTTCATAATGATAATCATTCATAAGGTATTAATCTATAAATTACTGGGATCAGGTTAAAATTAGCTCCCAATTATTGAGACTGTTACATATACTGCGCTATGCTTGGGTTGTGAGTAGTTCCAAGGAGTGAGATAAAGCTCTTCCCTCAGAGAGCTTGTAACTTAGTGGAAGTGAAAGGCATACCCTGTCTGAGAGCTAAGAAGAATCCTGTTTATTCCACCTCCTGGCTCTGTGACAATAACCACTCTGTGCCTGTCTCTTCATATGTAAGATGAGTATTGTAATGTTTCATTGGGTTGTTGGGAGGACTAAATAAATTCATATATGTAAGTTAAAATAGTGCCTGACGTAGTATCGTATGCGTCAGTGATTATACATTATCATCTTTGTCGCTGTTACTATTAAATATTACTGCAGCCAGACAATACCTTTTTCAATGAGACAATCAAAGGCACTTTTTAATTAGTTATTAAAGGAGTAATGGATGCTCTAGTAGATGGCAGTCCCTTCTGATTTGGTGGCCCACAATTATTACTTGTCTAAAGGTTTGACAAATATTTATTGAACATCCTACTATTGTGCAAGGCAGTGTTTTAGATACTGCAGTAACAATCACCGATTTAAGTGTTCACAATATCTATGCTGTAAGAAACGATACTCCTAGAAGACAAGGGAAGGCATGTGTAGGAAGTTGAAATACGAAGATATTTGATTACATTTATGTTATAAGAGAATAACAGGTATTCTTTTGTGAATATATGTGGATGAGATGACTTTTGATAAAATAAAAGTGAAAAATTTCTGTAGTACGTTATTTAGGAGGAAAAATTACTGGAAATAAATGGGATCCTAAGTGAAGTAATGTAAAAACCAAGGAGTAAAGAGATAATAATGTATATAATTCCTAGAGATACAAAAATGTACGAATAAGAAACTTAGTATTTAGGACAGACTTTTAACGTAGTAGAACACAGCAGGTCATGATAAATTAATATTAAAAGCTAGGAGAATTTTCAAATAATGACACATGAGTAGCAGAAAAATTAAATCATAAGATAAGATAATTTGATAATTCAAATCAGTATTTTGTACTGTCTATTGGTAAGAAAATTGACTCAGGATATAGAATGGAAATAAATGTGGGTGAAATGAAGCATTACAAGAACCACCAAGTCTTTCCAAGAATTTATTTAAGAAAGTGTTGGAAAGGACTGAAAATAGAGAAAAACATTACAGTTACAATGAACATTGATAATAGAAATGAAGAAAATAAAATCACTTATGCTTAGATGTACTTGCTAATTTACTCATTGATTTACTCATTTGGCAGACTTCTGCTGGGTAGAACATTCGGTGTCTCTCTAGGTGGACAGTGAAGCAGAAACAGAGTCTTGACCTGGGAAAATATTCCTGAGGCAACCTCTAGCAATCATCCTTTTAGCTTCTTCATTTTATCCATGGTCTTTGCACTCCTCTCCAACCCCTAATTCATACTCTTCCTTCTCTTTCTACTTTTATTTTTTAAATTTTAATTTTTTAAAAAATTTTTGAGAGAAGGAGAGAGAAGAGGAGAGCAGAGAGAGAGGAAAAGAAAGACTTTAAGTGAGCTCCATCTCACAACCCTGAGATCATAGCTTGAGCCGAAATTAAGAGTGGATGCTTAACCAACTGAGCCATCCAGGCGCCCCTCTCTTTCCACTTTTAATGTGGAATAAATATAACTGTTTGCATATTTTGGCCTTGTCTGGGAGCAGGGCAAAGTGTTAATTGCTGTATGAATTTCTTTAGTAAATAGTGGAGGAAAACAAGGAAAATAAAACCCACAGGAATGCCCAGGAAGGACTGGGAGACATCCAGGAGTGAGAGCAGGGAGGAGCAGGGACAAGGCAAGGACAGAAGTGGAAAGCAGGAAGCCAGGTGTAGGAGTAGCACGTGAGGAGAGAGACACTCCTGTGTCCTAGGAACTCCACTGGAAAGGAAGGCCTCTCTTTATTTCCATAGGTATCTTTTCCTTACTAAGGAACATTAAATTTGTGTATCCTGTCCTCTCGATCTACTTTAAAAAATGCAATGTTTTCTCTAAGTAGAAAATTGTATTGTAAAAAAGATACAAAAAACTACACATTCAAATTAGGAAAAATCTCTTCCAAATCCCACTCTCTGGAGATTACCACTATTAGCATTCTGAGTGCATACTTTTACTCATCTGATAGGGAAAATATATTAATTTTTTATTAATATATATAATATATATATAATATACATAATAAATATTAATTTCTTTTTTTAATAGAATAAACTTTCTTTTTCTTATATAATTGGGCATTATCTTCTTTTTTTGTGAATACGTAGGTTTCTGTAAATGATTTTCAAGAACTCTTTGGATAACAAAGAACAGATAATGCTAATATATAAAAACAGCTATAAAATCAGTTGTTATAAAAGCAATTGTTTTTCCATGTTCATCGTTAGCCTTTTTATTTAGTATTTTAATTTATAAAAGTAGTGAATGAATCAATAAGTTTTTTTGTGGTTACTGCTTTCATGTTCAGAAATACTTTTCTCAGGCTGAGATGTTATTGGTATTCCTCTCTTTTTTCCTAGCACTTTTGCTTTTTCATTTTTTGTATTTATGTTTTTAATACATTTATAGTTTATTTTGTTTGCAAGTTAATAATACGAATTTTCTTTTGAATGGTTAGCTAGCTGGCCCAAAATAGTTTATTGAATGATCTTTCTGTAACTCTTTAAAATTCTACCCTTTGTATGTATAAAATTGTTAATTTTTTTTTTAAGATTTTATTTATTTATTTGATGGACAGAGATCACAAGTAGGCAGAGAGGTAGGCAGAGAGAGAGGAGGGAGCAGGCTCCCCACTGAGCAGAGAGCCTGATGCGGGTCTGGATCCCAGGACCCTGGGATCATGACCAGAGCCAAAGGCAGAAGCTTTAATCCACTGAGCCACCAAGGCACCTCTCTTTCTGGACCTTTTATTTCACCCTACTGATCTGTCTTTAACTTTATGTACAACTACCATCTTCTTCACATTTTATTTAGACATGCATTCAGTCTGTCAGTTACAATGTAGAGTGTTCCCTTTCATGACCATGCTTTCCCATACTTGAAATCGTTTTTTGAGTAATAATTTATTTTTATTGTGACAAAATTCACACAACATAAAATTTGTGATTTAACCATTTTAAAGGGTACAATTCCATGACGCTTTTCACATTCAAAATGTTGTGTAACCATCACCACTATCTTGTCTAGAACATTTTCATCATCCTAAAAGGAAACCCCACAGTCATTAAGCAATCATCCCCCATTCCCTGCTTCCCACTCCCTGAGGCCCCTGGCAACCACTAGTCTCTTGTCTTTATGGATTCGCTATGTTGGATATTTCATATAAATGGAATCTTAAAATATGTGGCCTTTTGTGTTTGACTTCTTTCACTTAGCATAATGTTTTCAAGGTTCATGTATGTAGTGGTATGTATCCGTACATCATTCTTTTTTTTTGTAGTTGAATAATATTCATTTCTATGGATACCGCTCATTTTGTTTATATACTCATTAGTTGATGAACATTTGGGTTGTTTCCACCTTTGGCTATTGTGAAAAGTGCCGTTATGAACATTTGTATACAAGGTTTTGTTTGAACACTGTTTTCAATTCTTGTGGGTGTATAACTAGGAGTGAAGTTTGCTGGGTCACATAGTAATATTATGTTTAGCTTTTTGTGGTAACACCAATCTGCTTTCCATGATGGCTACACCATTATACCTTCCAATCAGCAATGTATGAGGGTTCCAATATCTCTTTATTTTTGCCAACACTTGTTATTTTCTTCTGGAACATTTTGTTGTATTATGGCTGTTTCAGTAGATATCCAGTGGTATTGTTCATTATAGTTTTGATTTGCATTTCCTTTCTGACTAATGATGTTGAGTGTTTGTGTATTTTGCAGGGAAGTCTTTTGTGCATATTTTTATATCTAAAAAAGTTATATGGGTCTATAATTTCCTTCTTTTATTGTATTCTGCTTTTAATATTAGAATTGTGCTAGTTTAAAAAAAACAAATGGGAAATTCTATCTCTATGTACATCAATAATTTAAATAATGTGGATGTGAGATGTTTTGTGATGATTTGGCATCATTTCAGTGTTTTTTGATAGAGTTTTAGAGTTTTTGTTTCTTTCTTTCAAGATTTTATTTATATTCAAGTTAGTTCACATATAGTGCAGTATTAGTTTCAGGAGTAGAATTTAGTGATTCATCAGTTGCATTTAACACCCAGTGCTCATTCCATCAAGTGCCCTCCTTAATACCCATCATCTAATTACCCCACCCCCCATACACTTCCCCTCCAGCAACCCCCAGTTTGTTCCTTATATTTAAGAGTCTCTTATGGTTTGCCTCTCTCTCTGTCTTTATCTTATTTGATTTTTCCTTCCTTTCCCCTATGTTCGTCTGTTTTGTTTCTTAAATTCCACAAATGAGTGAAATCATATGGTGTCTGTCTTTCTCTGACATATTTTACTTAGTGTGATATACTCTAGTTCCACCCATGTCATTGCAAATGGCAAGATTTCATTCTTTTTGATTGTTGGATAATATTCCACCATATATTCCATTATATATATGCACACCACATCTTCTTTATCCGTTCATCAGTTGAGGGGTATTTGGGCTCTTTCCATGTTTTGGCTATTGTGGATAGTGCTGCTATAAACATCGGGGTACATGTGCCTCAGGGTTTTATTTTCTGATTTTTGGTTTGAGTTTTCTACTTTGTCTTGAGCCAACATTGATATTTTAGTATAATTTAACCAATTTCATTGAGAGTATGAATTTAGTGTCACATTTTTGTACTGAGAATTTATAATTGAAGATATTATTACTTATTAATTTATATTTATCATGCATATAAAATTTAGTATACATTTATATCTGTTTATTTTATCAATATTTTTATAATATTTGCATTTTTTCTTTTTAAATTAAGATTTTTAGAGGGCTGTCTGGTTTAACCCACTGAGCCACCCCAGCGCCCCAAGAGCTGTCTGGTTTAATAGTTTAAAAATTTCTTATACTAACTTGTAAATCTTAATGTTTTCAAATTAGTTAACTTCTTACTGTAAGATTCTTTAAATGCTTCTTGGGCATTTGAAAACAATCTGTGTTCTTTTTCTTTAAGTGATAAAGTTCAATACATAGGTATTGAATCAAGATTATTATTTATAGAATTCTATTTTCTTATTTTTCTTAAGATAAGCAATTATTATTACAGTAAGAGCAATAGACTTTTTGAATATTCTGGATTTCATTGTGCATTTACTATTATTGATGCAATCTAAGGAACTTTTAGTGCCATTCTTATGATTAGAATACAGTATCATCATAACATTCAAACAAAATGGGTAGAATTTGTTTTCCCCTCTCTGTCATACTCCCATACCTCTTGGTTGGGCTCCAGAATTCTGACATTGAAAAAAAAAATGTGAGAAGTACATTTTCTTCTTATATTTGGCTACTAGTATTTTGATAGCAGCTTTAGTTTTGCTGATACAGGAAGTATGAAGTTAAACCAGAAGGGAATGGAAGAACATGACTAAATTTGCAGCTCAGAAAGCAGATTGATTCTGATTAGTTCTAGGAATTTGCTCCTGACAACCCTGGTCATCAGCATCTATAATTGGGCTATCCTTCATCCAGTTCTGCTTGAGGTTTCCATTTAGAATTGGCCAATACCTGTGCACCAGGAAGAAACTTCGGAGAATGTTCCTGCAACCTAGCATGGTCTCTGGGTCTTTTGACACTACAGATACATTCTTTGGAGAAAAGCTGGACTAGAACTGCATATAGAAAGAAAGAACTGTGTGAATGCCTTCTTACTCCTTGTTTCCGAACATAAAAGTTTGTTTCCAAATTGCAACACAAAAGTAGCAGCAGATGTGTTTATCATTATGCTTTGTTCATTGGGTGCATGGAGAATTAGTTTCTGATATAGTTTAACCTTTATGTGCTTTTATAACTACATATTTTTGCCACAGACACTTGCAGTATTTCTCTCGTACACTATTTCTGAATTGAAAAACTACCTGAAATACTGAAAATTTTTTTAAAGTTCCAGAGTCTTTTTTTTTTTTTTTAAGATTTTATTTTTATTTATTTGACAGACAGAGATCACAAGTAGGCAGAGAGGCAGGCAGAGAAAGAGAGGGAAGCAGGCTCCCCACTGAGCAGAGAGCCTGATGCGGGTCTGGATCCCAGGACCCTGGGATCATGACCTGAGCTGAAGGCAGAGGCTTTAACCCACTGAGCCACCCAGGCACACCAGTTCCAGAGTCTTAATAAACTTTGATAGTGTGAGGGGGTTTTGAAATGATTCTAAGTGTGTGGTGATTCTTTTCTCTCCTGAAAAGTCCAAAGACAGCTAAGGCAGAGTGTTTCTCATTTCAAAGGAGTATGAAGAATTGCTGAGGGGCACCTGGGTGGCTCAGTGGGTTGAAGCCTCTGCCTTCGGCTTAGGTCATGATCCCAGGGTCCTGGGATCGAGCCCTGCGTCGGGCTTTCTGCTCAGTGGGAAGCCTGCTTCCTCCTCTCTCTCTCTGCCTGCCTCTCTGCCTACTTGTGATCTGTCTGTCAAATAAATAAAAATCTTTAAAAAAAAAAAAAAGAATTGCTGAGAAAAGACAAAAGAAGAAACATACCAAGCAGTTCTAAATGCATGGCAGTTGGAAGACATCTTAGTTATTTTAGTTCATCCCTTAAAGCTTATAGCAGGCTGATCTGTGGATACAGGTGCTGACCCAGTTTGCTAAATGCTCTCCTGGATGTTGGCAAATCCAGTAGTCTCTCTAGGAATAATTTCCTCTGTGTGCTATTGACCTTCTCCTAATTGCATGCTTTAGGTTTATCTGTATAAGCTAAATGATATTAATACAAAGCCATTCTGCTTATTTAGATAGTTTCAGACTGATGTGGATTTCCACACGGTCCATTTAGCACACCATTTATATTTGGCTGGAAAGATGAATGGATAAACTCTTTTACCTATATTGGCGCCCTTGCCTCTAACACCTCCCCGCCCCCCTGCCATGTATGAATTAACTTTAGGATGTAAGCCACAGTGTTGGTGCTATCCTTCTTTTGAATTTCTTGGTTTGTTTTATATGGTTGCCAAAATCTCAAGTTCAAACCTGCCTGACTCGCGCAGAGATTATTTATCTGCAGAAGAGTATAAAAAGACAACCAAGCAGTCAATTAAAAATCATGCCTCACAGTGAATTCTGAGGGATGCCCTGTGTATTCAGGTACTGAGCAAAATAATAGAACCCAAAGAGTCCTGAGGAATTTCTGCTCCCCTCCCTTCCCTACGCCCTTCCCTGGTCAGGCCAAAACACTAAAAAATGTTTTAGCTTGAAAGTGGGAGATCTCTACTTTGGAACTACCTTCATTTTTCCTGTCTACTGAAGGCCCCTCTTTGTGGTGGATGGAGGAACAAATGCAGCCTTAGGCCTTCCTGCTCAGTGACAGACCTACTATCCCTCCCAGCCTGAGGAGGGGAGAGAGGGATGAATGTGCTGTGGCTTTAGTAATAGGTACATACTGTTCATTGAATAATGTTTTATAATTAAAGACAGAAGGCTCATATACAAAGGCTAATTGAGTAACTGAGTCTTTTCCCTTTCAAACTGGCTTGAAGAAAGGCTGTTTCATAAAAAAACTGCCAAAGTTACATAGTTTAGCATGAAGTGTAGTCAAATGTGTGTGTGCCTGGTGGCTAAAATGATCTCTGTAGGAATATGTTACTGTAGCACATTACACTGATTCAAATCTGATTTTCTTTTTATTAGAGGAATTCTAATTCTGAAATTCATTGTTTTGTTTACATTTGTAATAATTTTCCCCATGAGACCCATTCTGATTATTCTAGTCCACATTTGTCTCTTTTTCTATAGATAAAATACAGCATCTAATTCTATATAATCATAAAATTCCCACTGTTTGTTCTGTGATTGTCCAATCTCTTAACTGGATAGGGAGCTCGTTAGTGACAGAGTCAATGTCATGTGTTTCTGTTCTGTTTCCTGTAATGTCTGGTATACCTTTTGGAAAAGCTCAAGGAAAATGCAGCTCATCTTTAGAATTCTTTAATCACAAATGAAATTAGTGATGAAACAACATCTTTATAGCTATGGTTATTAAATATGTATCAATGTCACATAAGGATTTCATTTTTTAAATGTTATTTAAAAAAAAACGAGTTAAGTTTTGGAAATATAACTATACAACTCTAATTGTGATGATCATTTTATTTTATTTCATTTTATTTTTAAAATATTTTATTTATTTATTTGGCACAGAGATAGAGAGAGAGCTCAAGTAAGCAGAGTGGCAGGCAGAGGGAGAGAGAGAAGCAGGCTCCCTGCAGAGCAGGGAGCCCATGCAGGGCTCGATCCCAGGACCCTGGAATCATGATCCGGGCCTAAGGCAGCTGCTTAGCCAACTGAGCCACTCATGATGATCATTTTAAATGTAAAGTTCATTCTTGCTTAGAAATTTTGTTTTGTAGTATAAGGATTAATTAATTTAAAAATTTCATCAGTAACTCCTACCATATGCCAGACACAATGCTCTAAGTATTCTACCAATCTTAACTCATTGAAACCTTATTATATTTTTGCTTGCGTATTTTCTCAGACATGACTGCATGTGCAGTGGGTTCACCCAAAGGATGCAATCATAGAAGGCTTGATGTTACTTGCATTTAGGATCCAAAGCAGTTACACAACTGCCTTGGTTGTGCATTATAACCAAAATTTTAGTTAAAATCAAAATGTCTTCAGATTTAAGTCAAGATTCGTGGGAAAGAGCTCTGATAGGAAGACCATTCAAAGACATTAAAGTGATGTCCTTAATGTCTTAATGTCTCTACTTGATTTGTGGAGAAAACATAAACATGATTAAAAGGAGGATTATTTTTGTCCTCTTATTGTTGTACTGACATAGACCTAATTGAAAGTAAATCTTTGAACAAATTTGCTAAGAAGACTGCCTTCAAAAAATTGAAAGAACTTTTTTTTTCTTCTCTTCTCCCTTCTAGAGCATTGACAATGTCCTTAGTCTCCTACCTGCCCCTGTCCCCAACCTAAAGGCATCCTAATTTATCTGTGTAAATTAAAAATTCCAAATGAAAACAAATATGGTAGCTTTGTTAGTTGATATTAAGTATTAAAAATAACCTGGATTTTGGGGAAATTTTTTACCCTTTGAGAAGTGTTCTTTTTCTTCTCTTCTGTCATTGAAAGGGTAAAGCCCCTTCCAGGAGAAAGAAATCTTTGCTGAATGTTTGAGGGACCAGTGAGGCTTTGATTAAAACCAGAGGGTGACATGAGGATTACAACAAAACAAACTTTTATGTTGAAAATATGTTCGTCTTTCACTGAACAGCCTGTTTATTCCAAATGTCTTGCAAAATCTGATGGTTTTGGTATCAGGACACTACTGTTTGCAATCATACCCAGGCATGTTTGTAGCCGGAGAATGCCATAGTCCTTGATTTTTGAAGAGAGCCAAAGATACGGCCTTCATGAGAATTTGCTATAAAAGAGCAATTAAAACAAATCTATAAATATAATATGTTTAGAAATGCTCATTCATTTATTCAATAAATATTTTTCTTAGTGCCTTCCAAGTGTCACATACTGTTCCAGATACGAGGCTATGGTGCTGGACATGACAAGCGATATTCTCTCTCTCATGAAGGTTATATTCTTTTGCAGTGGTGGTTGCTAAAGGTTAGGGGCTGTTTGGAGAGAGAGAGAAAGAGGGAGAGATAATAAGTATATAAATTATTGCGATGATTTTAAATAGTGGTAAGTCCTGTCACTGAAGTGGGGGCTAGGACTCTTAGGTTGGATGGTTAAGGAAGGCCTCGCTCTGAGGTTAGCCCTGAGTGAAAAAAAGGAGCCAGGAATTGGGAGATATGTGGGCATGGTGGTCAGGCAGGGGGAACAGTCAGCACAAAACCCAGTGGTGGGGTTGAGCTGTTGTAATGAGGGACAAAACAAAGACCATTCCCTGGACCAAGGGAGCGCTGGTGAATGAAGGTGGTAGGATTTGAGGATGGAGACGAAGGCAGGGGTCAGAGTGTCTTATGGACCACGTTGGCTTTAGATTGAAATTCAGTGGGAAACCTTTGGAGAGGTTTTGTTATTGTTGTTGTTGTTGTTTTTTTAAGATTTTATTTATTTATTTGACAGAGACAGTGAGAGAGGAATACAAATGGGGGGCAGCAGAGGGACAGGAAGAAGCAGGCTCCCTGCTGAGCAAGGAGCCCAATGTGTGGCTCTATTCCAGGACCTGAGATCATGACCTGAGCCGAAGGCAGATGCTTAACGACTAAGCCACCTGGGTGCCCCCTTTGGAGAGTTTCTTAACAAGGGAAAGGTATGATCTGACACATGGTTTAAAAAGATGACTTCAGCTGCCAGATGAAAAATAGATTGCAATAGAGAAGAACTATAGCAGAAAGTTGTTGGCTTGAAATTTCATTTGACACATAAGTAATGGATAAATTACTTTTCTAGAATTTATATGGGGAAGTAAAGCAAATAATAAATCACTATTAAATAAAGATTAACTTGTGAGCAACAAAGGAAACACTTTCAAAATAATTCTCCTTAAGGCTTAAAGTATAATTATAAAGGAAACATTTAATTATACCATACCTATTATGCTTGATTAATAACTTCAATATATCTTCTCTGCTGGTTTAGCAAAGAACACTTTGATGGGCATTAATTTGGCTGAGAATATGTAGTTATCCATCTGCGTTTTGCTCTTGAGATGAAGTTATTTGGCTCCCTTTTAATTCTTTTTATTATTATTAATTTTTGGTTCTGGTTTTGCATAGCATCACACACACATGCACACAAAATTAGGTAGCTTCAGGTTTTAGTTACAAATGGTTTTCTGTTTCTTGACTCACTGCGTATGTGATTATAATACGAAGGACACACACACACATTTATAGGAAAGTGTGTATTACGTGCCATATGGACCATGTACCAAGAGTTTATACATTCCTTTTTTGGGGTTTATTTAGGGTTTGATTTTGGAATAAAAGCCTTTTTTTTTTTTTTTTTTTTGCTATTGATTTTAATACCACGGTTCCCACCATTTAAACTGTATCAAATATGAAAAAGGCCTATGATTTTATTCTTTAGAGTTTTTCTGTAGGGTCCTAAAATATTCTAAACCTTGAGTACCCTGCAGAAGTGAATCTTGCTGGGAAGAGAAAGACAGCTGGCCCCAAATAACAAACTTTAGCAAATTCTGACTTGAGAAGAGGCTGTGCTTTCTGAGTCAAGGTGCTTAACTACTATTCTCTACCTTCTGTTACTTGGGAGGAAAAATCAGCCTTCATTCCCAGCTGAATGGCATAATTAGGATCTCAGTAGGATTCCCTAACTTGGAAAACTGGTGGAGTTTCCAACTTCAGGGCTGCACTCACCAACCCGTTTTTTTTTTTAATTGTTGTTGTTGTTGTTTTTTAAGATTTTATTTATTTATTTGACAGAAAGAGAGAGAGATCACAAGTAGGCAGAGAGGCAGGCAGTGGGGGGCGGGGCGGGGGAAGCAGGCTCTCTGATGAGCAGAGAGCCTGATTCGGGGCTCCATTCCAGGACACTGAGAACATTACCTAAGCTGAAGGCAGAGGCTTAACCCACTGAGCCACCCAGGCACCCCTGCCAACCAGATATTTAGCAAGTACCCATTACATGCAAAGATCTCTCAGTTTATGTTGTCTGTATCAATGAGTATCTTCATCAGCATTATCTCCACAGCATATGACTCTACTGAAGTTCCTTAGCCTCCCCTTGAGTCTCTACTTCTAATTAGGGGAGCTCCTGTAGCCCAATGTGGTGTAGGCATTTCTCACTATCTGAGTTTGGACAGACCAGCCACATGTCCTTCAGAAAATTACTAAGAATCTTTGTGTGCCTCATTTCAACTTCTGTAAAATATGAATAACAATACTGACTACATCACTGATTTAATCAAGTAACATGAATTTCCACATGATACCTGGTAAGCATCCAGTAAAATGTTCTGTGATGGTTATAATTATGGTTATGACCATTGTTCAATTTGGTACCATAGTAAAACCCAGTGGCAATTTGAAAAACATTTATTGAGTGCCTAGCATGGGCATTTGTGCATGTGCTACATGGGTATATAAACATGACTAAAATGGGATCCTAACTTCAAAGGAATTTGTAGTTTATTTGGAAAGGCATGAGCAGAACCAGCTCTATTACAGAAGAACTAGTGTGAGCAAGTGCCCATGGCCTTCCAAGGAGCAGCTTTGCTGAGAGGCTTTGTCTGTGTTTAGTCTCCACCAGGAGACGAAGGGCAGTGAGTTCTTGACCAAAGCCCCCTTGAGTTCAGGTTCATTGTGGTCTCTGATGGTCTTTGGGTTTAGTGAAATAGGCTCTTAACCATCAGTCATGAGACTGAGTTCTCACCTAGGAATGCATTTCTTGTCTTTTGATTTAATTGTTGGTTTATAAACTTTCTGTTTTCTTCCTTGGATTAAATGGCATCATCTTTTTCCTCACTGATTTCTTTTCCATAGACTTGTAATAAATGCCCTTTTAGGTTTATACCTCTGCCTTTCTTTTCACGATATGCCTCTTCATATGAATGTGTTTATAAGGGCAGTTCTTCTTTAAGATGCCAACCAGACACTTTTTTACCTTTTGGGATTTTGAACCTTTACCTTCAGGGCTAGAGAGGTCTTGGCTCTTGCATCTTTCACTGGTTAATCCAACCAGGGAAATCTGAACGCTAGTTAAGCCCATTTCCTTTATCAAATCACTCACCTGAATGCAAAACCTAATTTCTTGTTGATTTCCTATTTTGTTACTTCTTGTTTATTTCTGGGAAAAATCATGTTCTTTTAAGTGAGGCCATTTTTGTGGTATTATGTGCAAAACCTTTTAAGAATATAATGTCTCCTATAACAACCATGGAGGAAGGACTTGGCTTTCTGGTATTGCAAACAATAGCACAGGACTTGGTGGTTTGATGGAAAAAATAACATGATTCATACTGGAAGAAGGAAGTGGAATTGGAGCCACAGTTTTATAGTATGCAAGGAAGAAATTTCCTGGGCTTTTGCTGATGGTCTCCTAGGGGAAGGAGAATAGTCTTGGTGCTTTTGGTGATTATTTTCAGACCAACTCATTGGGTTACTTAGACCTTTCTTAGTGATGTGTGTGAATCATTCGTGCAATTTGTAATGATTTGCCTCCAATGTGGGATTGATCATGGTTAAACTATACAGATGGTGTCTCCATTGCTTACCTTGATTATGTTTACAAAGTGAAAATAATTTAACCTCTTAAGCTGTTTTTTTAATATTAAATTTATGCAGTGCTCTGGTGGATTTTATAAAGGTACTTATTAAGTATGTTGTGCATTAATCATTATCTTTGAATTACCCCTGGTGTCTGAGAATCAAACTCCATGAGGGATTTTTAACCTTGCCATGTCATAACCTTGACATTTAACCTCCTCATTTCATAATTTGAAAGCAGGTGATGGCAGGGTCCCCAGCATTCTCATTCTTGGAAGAACAGAGATCATGCAGAGAGATGCAGTCTGAGCTACACGTACTTTTTTGTTCTGTCTCCTCAGGCAGGCTGGAATGGTCAGGTGCAGACCACATGGGCTAATTCCCTTTGCTTTTCTATCCTCCAGCCTAAGAGACAAGTCCTTCTCCTTTCCATGCCAGCTGTTTTTTGCTGCCTGCAATCTTTTCAGTAAACTGTCTTGCCTTCTTGATCTAATTGTGCTATGTTCCCTTTTCCTGATTATAGGAGAAATAATTGAGAGGAAAAACCTTGGAGAAGGTAGAAGCCTGTAGTCTGTCTTCCCAGCCAATTCAGAGAGAGAAATATAATAATCACTTAATTAGCAATTATAAGGTACAAAGCTGAACTGCTTATTTATTGACAGTGCATTCTGATTGATTGGTTCCAGTGGCCTACCTATTTTGAATATCATCATTGATATGGTATATTTTTATTAGCAAAGTAATATATCTTTATTATATTAAATTGGAAAAATACAGAAAAAGACAAATTAAAAATATAAGCCTCTAGAAGGTCTTGTTTATTTCTTAAGTACATTCCTCGACCCTTTGTAATTTCTGTGCTATTTTTTTAAAGATTTTATTTATTTATTTGACAGAGGGAGATCACAATTAGAGAGGCAGGTAGAGAGAGAGAGAGGAGGAAGCAGGTTCCCTGCCGAGCAGAGAGCCCGATGCGGGACTCGATCCCAGGACCCTGAGATCATGACCCGAGCTGAAGGCACCCCATATGCTGTTTTAATATGTATGTTTATTATGTTCTATGGTTGGTAATGTTAGTTAGAGAAGTGTCTGATTTGTCTACGTTGGTCATATATTCAGTAACTTGTTGAACTCTTCGATTGGTTTTAATCATTTATTGATTCTAACCATTTCTAGATAACAAAAGTTTATCTCTTTTCTTCTGATTCTTATATGCCTCATTTTCTCCTCAAAACATTAGCCAGGAATTGCCATGTTATGTTAAGCAGTGGTAGTATTAATGGGTATCCGTGTCTTGTTCCAGACCTTAAAATGTATCTATATTTTCTCCATGAAGTGTAATGGCTGTTGTAGACTTCTGAAATTGGATGAAGAACTTTTCCTAATTTTAAGCCCTTCATAAATACTGTGTTAGCTTTTTATTATACATAACAAATTCTAATATTTTAAAGTGGGTGCTCACCCACTTTAAAATATCATAGTTCTGGGGCACCTGGTTGGCTCAGTCTGTTAAGTTTCTGTCTTCAGCTCAGGTCATAAACCTGGAATCCCAGGATCGAGGCTGATGGGGGAGTCGGGCTCCCTACTCAGCAGGGGAGTCTGCTTCTCCCTCTGTCCCTCACCTTGTTCGTGTCTTCTCTCTCTGTGTCTCTCTCTCTCAAATAAATAAAATCTTAAAAAAATAATAAAATATCATAGTTCTGTAGGTCAGAAGTCTGGGTGTGTTCAGCTCGGTTCTCTGCTCAGGTAAGTGAAAACAAAGTATGAGTAGGCTGGGGCCCTAACCTAGAGGTTTGGGAGAAGAATCCTTTTCAACATTTACTCAGGTTGTTGGCAGAATCCTGCGGATCTGAGGTCCCCTATTCTATTGTGTAGGTGTAATATAACCAATATTGTTAGGGTTTGCTTCTACTTCCTGTTTTATAAACGACACTGAGATGAACGTCCTGTGGATTTTTGCCCACTATTTCTATTTACTTGATGAGAATCGATTCATAGACATGGAATTGGTGCTTTGAAGAGCAACTACCTGATGCAGGCTTGTGATGTATTTTACCACATTGCCCTGCAAAAAGACTGAACTTCCTCCCAGAAATTTCACTTTTTAAATTATGCAATAATGCTGTTAGAGGGTGAGTCCTAGGGGTAAGTCTGTTAGAGCAGCGGAAGGAGGAGAAATAGTTCAATTCAAAACTCATGGGGAGTGGCCATGATTAGAAGTCTGATTTGGAGAACAGGTTTGGGGGTAAATGTGAAATGAGAATGTGAAAGAGAAGTGTGAGTACCTTTGGACTAACAAGGAAATAGGTATTCCAGAAATTGGAACTCTACGTAGCATTCAGATGTGATATAAAGTTCAATTTAGAAAACAACTTTTTTTTTGGTGAGGTTTACTAATATTGCAACAGAATTTCACTTCAGTTAATTTTTTTTATGTCAGTGGTACAATATTTTAAATTAGCTTACACCATAAGTAGACGCTACATTATGGTGAGCTGTATTCTGCACTCTAAACGGTAACTTATAAATGAGTAATATTTCAAAAGTTTGTATATCAGGGACTGTCTGTTATTGTTTAAAAAAGAGACCTAGAGGGTTTTCATTGATTCATTTCATTTATTTCATTCATGGTAATTCATTAGTTCACGTATTGTCCTGATACATTCCTAACTCTTGGGAACTGTGTAGTTAAGATTTACCTAAGATATCTAAAAGTGGCATACAATCCAGCAAAAGTATCAGTACCAGATTTCTGAAGAGCAAATCTCTGGCACACAAAGATCTGGTTGTAACTGACAGCAAATAAGCAGTGTATGCATTGCTTGATGTTGGTGATGTCTTGCTGCTGTTGGTGTATAATTGTCTACTCATTAAGAGAGAATGATATAACTTGATGAGGATACTTGTTCAAGGCTAATAAGAAATTCTCCATCGCTGTACTTGTCCCTTTTGATTCCCACCCCACTCACCCCACACTCAGCAAACTGTACACACCCAAGACTGGTTGATTTAGTTAGTCCCAAAATGTACTAGAGCAGGGTTACTCCGTCTGTCTCTAATGAAACGAAGAAAAGGATAAATGCATACTATCTACAGTAGTGTTGAGCTTTTATTAGTTCTTGAAGTGACTCCAGAACCAGAAAGTCCTAATAATAATAATAACTATAGTAATGACAACTATAATAATTACGGTAATGTTCATAAGCAAATACTAGATATAATTTTTTAGGGACTTATTATGTATCTGACACAATACTGAGGATTTAGATACAACATTTTCCTTTATCTTACTCATTTATAAAATTGTTTTAAATTCTCATTTTACTGACAGAAAGTAAGGCACAGAGAGACTAAGGAATTTGCCAAGGTCATATGGCTAGAAAGTGATAGAACCATGTTTTAAACCCAGGACTCTGACTCTAAAATCTGTATTTCTTTAAAAAAAAATGTATGTTTTAAATTTTTTAAAAAGCAATTTTAGATGTACCAAAAAGTTTGCAGAATTACTGTGGAGAGTTCCCAGATATCCTTCACTCACTTTCCTCTCATACTAACATTTTGTCTTACCGTAGTATGATTATCAAAATGAAAAGATCACATTAGAACAGGGTAATTAACCTAGGTAAAGACTTTATTTAGATCACCAGCTTTTCTACTTAATGTCTTTTTTCTGTTCCAGTGTCCAATTCAAGATCCGGCAATATATGGTCATGACGGCATTATATGGACATGACAATTCATGTCTCCTTGGTCTTTCCTTGTCTGTCATGACCTTGACACTTCTTGCTTTATTTTGTAGGGCTTAGTTTGGCTTTGTCTGATAATAAAACTGATATTCTTAACTGCCAGACCTCTCAACAAAGATTTTGTTGTATTTTCTAGATGAATATATTATTTTTGTATGATTAGTTTACATTTGCATGTTTTGATGGAGTATATCAGTTTGAGTCCCTGGAATCCTGAGAAGCAGAAGTTTGTACAAGCAACAGCATCACCCTCTGCTGTTCCTTATAGAATCGGAGAGCCTCGTGTTGGAAGGACTTCTGCAGCCAGGGTCTCTTACTTGCTTTTCCCTCCAGACAGTGCCTTGGCCACTCAAGGGGCTGGAGGTGTGAGGCGTTGTCCTCGAATGTGCTTACATCTCAGCTGTGGGTGCCTGATTCTCTCTCTGTGGTTCAAGTTTCTTCATGCTCCTCACTTGAGCCAGGAATGACAGAACTGAGTTTTCATTATTCAGATGAGGAATCAATTCTACATTCTTTATCATAAGTCTTCTTTTTTTTTTTTTAAAGATTGTATTTATTTATTTGACAGACAGATCACAAGTAGACAGAGAGGCAGACAGAGGGAGAGGGAGAAGCAGGCTCCTTGCTGAGTGGAGAGCCCGATGTGGGGCTCAATCCCAGGACCCTGGGATCATGACCTGAGCCGAAGGCAGAGGCTTTAACCCACTGAGCCACCCAGGCGCCCCTATCATAAGGCTTCTATAATAAATGCTGAAGAATACAAAGTTAGGGCTATACCTTCTTCATAGCTTTGGAAAAGTCACTGTTGGCATGGAGCCACGTAGAGAGGAAAACAACAGGATAAACCTTCCTTTCAAGAGCTTTAAGCAAGTTGGCAAGGTCATGTCCCATGTATGTAACGGGGAAGTTTGGTTTCCTTTCATTACCTAAAAACTTTTAATGACTTTACATGTCTGCAGAATAAGGTCCAAATTCCTTAGTTAGGCAGAGAAGTCCCTTCCACAATACTCACAGCTTTCTTCACAGTGCTCCCTGGTGGCCTTGATCACAGAACTCAAACAGTTGCATTTATGTTTTTATGAAGGATGAAGATCCTCCCACTAGAAAAGGGGAGCCTGATAGTTCATCTTGACATCTCTAAATGCCTTGTACTGATTTATAATAGATGCTTTATAAATGCTTCTAGAATGATGAATATCTGCATTGGCTACCCCTTTTATTATGTTTTGTCAGCAGAAATATTAGAAGGCATTGAAAGTGTTACTCTAATGATCAATAGAAGACAAGACATTTGATCATATCCTGAATGCCATTTTTTGCTGCCTCTCTCAGTGGCAAGATAGCCTGACTAGAATTTATCTGCTTTAGTTCCTGAGCAGTTTCTTACCACAAGGAGCGTGAGAATCACAGTATGATTTTAGATATTACAGATCTTCTCTTGTCCCAGCTCAGATGTTAAGTAGCTATTGGGCAAATCACTGATCTCCCTGGCCTTGGCTGTTTTCTTCCCTGTGATAGGAACAAATTAGGCGTCATGATTTTTAAGGTCGTTTCCAGTTCCAACATTTAATCTTTTCTATAATAGAATATTTGTTTTCAATGTCAATCGGTGGGACTGTGTTATAACTCCAAAACTCTACACTTTGAACAAAACACTGAAAATTTTCTACTGCTCATTATACCTGGGATAACCATCACGCTTAATTGAAAAGTTCATGTCTATCCTCCCAGCTGCTTCTATGAAAATAGCATTCAGTCCCACCATGCAAGATCAGTATCAGGATGCCTAAACTGAAGCTGTCCAGGGCTATGGCAGTACTTCCAGCCTTACGTCACCTTTATTACTCTGACATGTTCAAAGATGTAACAAGCCACCTACAATGCAATTCTGATGCTAAATGCCTGGAGTTATTTCACATTTCACAGATTAGGGGCACCGTCTCAAGACTGCCCTCACTCCAGACTCTAACTGCAAGCCTGAGGATTCCCAGGATCCTTGCTTTTCTGACCAACTGGCTACAAAATCAGGAGTTCCCACTACTTCTTCATGTTTGTTAATTCTCTAGAATGACTCTCAGAATGCAGGAAAATGCTGTCCTTATGATTACAGCTTTATTATAAAAGATACCCATCAGGCTAGCCAAAAGAAGAGACACATGGGGTGAGATCTGGGAGGGTCCCCAATACCAAGCTTCCATGTCTTCATGGCGTTTTCACCCTCCCAGTTCATCAGTCTGTAGCAGCAACCAGGAAAGCTCACCTGAGCTTTGAGTAGCTTTGAGTGTCCAGAGTTTTTATTGGGTTTCATTACCTACGTACAATTGATTCAATTGTTGACCATGTCAGTCTCCAGGAGTTCATGCCAACACCTCCTGGCTCAAAACCCCAACCCATCACAGATCTTCCTGACTTCATGATGGGATTATGTCCTGATAAACCCATTGTTAAGTTGAGAATATCATAAGTCAAAGATGGTTTTAATACATCTAACCTACTGACCTAATTGGCCTAACCTACCTTAAACATGCTCAGAATACTTACATTAGCCTACAGTTGGGTAGAATCATCTAACACGTATCCCATTTTATAATCAGGTGTTCAATGTCTCATGTAGTTTATTGACTACTGTACTGAAAGTGAAAAGCAGAACAACTGTATGGGTAGTTATAAGTGTATCATTTGTTTACCTTGGTGATTGACCGGCTACCTGGGAACTTTGTCTCATTGCCATTTGCTGCCCAGAACATGGGACAGGATCACACTGCATATGGCTGGCCTGGGAAAAGATTAACATTCAAAATTTGAAGTATGATTTCTGCTGAATGTACAGCTTTTATATTATCATAAAGTTGAAGAATCCCAAGTTGAACCATCGTAAGTTAGGGACCATCTGTAATTATATGACTGGGTTTTCTACCTTGGCCTGCCCCCATCGTGAAATTACCTAGGGGTTTACCAGAAATCACCTTATTGGCACAAATGCCCATGATTCCAGGGACCCACCATGAGTAATAAAGACATACCCGTCATTTAAGAAATTCCAAGGGTTTAGAGTTTCCCTCCCAGGAATCAGGGACAATGGCCAGCCAAATTCCTTATTATACCACAATATAAAAAGTCATATAACAATATTTTGTGTGTTGCTTTGAAATCTTAGAAACTGTTCCAATTCAATTGTTAAAAATTGGAAGCAGTCTTCTGGAATTGGTAATATGCTTATATAATAATTTGTCACATAATTATTATACTGAGGAGAACTGTAGTTGACATTGGTTTGTTACTAAGACTATTATTATTATTATTAGTTTTAAAGAGAGAGAGAGAGGAGTGGGTGGATAGCACAGAACTTAATATGGGGCTCAATCTCACAACCCCGAGATCATGACCTGAGTCGCAGTCAAGAGTCCAATGCTTGACAGACTGAGCCACCCAAGTGCCCGGATAATAAAACTTGTTTATACCTGATGGATAATTTGCCTTTAAAAAACAAACAAACAAACAAACAAAAAAAAACAACCCACTGAGGTCCTCCACTGTACTGCAAGAACTAGCAAGAACTATACACAATTTAAGTTACTCATTGGAGCTAAAAAGTTATTGCTAGACCTTTATTTCACAGTGATATCCTATTCAATAACGGAAAACGGAAGGCTTTTTTTCTGAGAGCCTACTGAAGTATAGGGTTAATGTAGCATCGAATTTAACACCATACTGAAGTCCCAGGGGGCAGGAGCATTCCTGAACCTCCTCTATAGGCATGAATCTTTCTAAAGATAGTTGGCAGGAGATGATTGAAGCTCATTAAGCATGTGCTGGTGTTTTTTGCCTTTTGCTTTATTTGGTGTCATTTGTCAGCAGGAATAATTGATGTGTGTGGTGTCAATTGACATATATAACTTATATAGCCCGAGCACTCCCTTTGCCCCAGATATTCCCGGTCCCAAACAGTTTCACCTGCAGATCTTCCAGAACATCAAGGTGCAGGACAAGAACACCAGTGATTGCTTGGAAGGAAGGCAGGCCACTGGTTTTTGTAATAGAGCTTCTCAAGATTGGACAAGAAAAAGAGAATGGGATCACCACATATTGTTCAGCAAGCTTCATGTGAGGCAATGAACAATAGCTCAGTCAGGAGCATGACACGGAAGTACTCATGATCGGCATCATGACCTGTGAGAGGAATGGGAATGAGGTGCGTTCTGTGAAGCAAAATTATGGGGTCAGTAGTGAGTCAGAGGACATTTCATAGATGGGTTACAGTAACTCATTAAAAGGGATGGAGTGAACTTGTGTTCATTGTAGAAATAACCACGACTTATCCATAAAATACGTGGAGGACTCAGTCTGCTTCATAAGAGCCAGATCTGGCAGGACCATGAACCCTTTGTTAAGGATAAATGATAGCATGGCTGATATATCCTTTCTAGTGGACCATTTGAAACATTCTCAAAAGTTTTCTTATGCTTTACTATAAGCCCTAGGCTTCAGCTACAGTGACAGCAGATATAATTCATATTAGCAGCTGTGAGTTCTTAGGTAAAAGAAATCTGACAATTAGTACTTTTTGCAGAAAGAACATCAGCTCTACCTGATAACTATATATTCACATTGTAGAAATTCTCTTTTTATTTAAAAATTGGATTTTTATCATTAAAAAAAAAGATATGGGGATCTTTATTTAGAAATTTAGATGGCATAAAGTAGTAAGTTTTTGTATTTTAATAAAATTGATTTTTAGACAATGATTGCTGGTCTTTCAGTCTTAACTCTAACAAAAGAATTTAGTGCAACTTATTATTATTATTTTAAAATTATTATTGGGGCACCTGGGTGATTCCGTGGGTTAAAGCCTCTGCCTTTGGCTCGGGTCATGATCCCAAGGTCCTGGGATTGAGCCCCGTATCGGGCTCTCTGCTTAGCAGGGAGCCTGTTTCCCTTCCTCTCTCTCTGCCTGCCTCTATGCCTGCTTGTGATCTCTGTCTGCCAAATGAATAAACAAAAAAATCTTTAAAATTATTATTATTATGCTAATATGACAGTATCTGATTGACTTTTTGAAGCCTGAGGGAAGTGATGATTAATGGAATGCAAAAATGCCATCATAATTGCATCCCTAAAATCATGCCAGAAACATACTTCGGTGGCATGCTTATGCTAAACTTTCAAGGTCCAAGTTTACCACTTTAAATAACTTAGTCCCTTACCCAAAATAAAGAAGTAAATAATTAATGTAAAATAAATTCAAAAAGATGTCCTAACTCCCACTTAAGATCCCACAACCCATTAAATCTGTCTTCTATCGGATGTTGAACATAATGGTATCATGAACTTGATGAAAGCTATTCATTTATGATGACTATTGGCGACTGAAGTAAATTGGGATAGTTTTAGGCATTATAGAGAAGGTTGTATGCCAGTTAATAGTTAGGCACCCACCATGTGCCCCGCACAGTATAAAACAATAGCCATGGTTTGTGGCCTCCATGGACCCTAAAACTCCTTACTGATTTATTTCTTCATTTGGTATTTATTGAGTGCCTATTATGTACCAAGTATGGAGCGTGGCACTGAGGATAAAGGAGGCCACAACACAAAGTCTTGATGGGGTTGATGGAGTTGTGGTATCTGCTGCTGAGATAGTTGAAGAATGGATCATGGTTATCTTTTTATTTTTAAAGGGACACTCATTTCATTGAAGATTCTCATTAACTAATGAATTATTGTCCTAGAACGTAGAGAATACTTGAGAAATTCTTTCTGAACTTTTGTAATAATAAATGAACTTTGCCAGTTAAAGAAGTTTCTCTTTGGAAAAACATAGTATGTTTCAGAGCAGATGTTTTACTGAAACACCTTCCCCAGTCTCCTTTTGCTGTTGAAACAGTGTCGCCAACAAAGTAGTCTTTTGTTCCTGAAACAGGGTGGCCCAAATACCATGACTAATTTCCAACTAAGTCTTTTCTCTCTAACTCATAGAGTTGCAAATAATTACTTTAGATATGACATGTTAGTTAAAATTCTTGATTAGGATGAAAATGTCTTCGGTATCTATCATTGCCAATGCTTAAGGCATAATCCGTGTTTTGTTAGCTTAACTATGGGTTTGTGATAGGTAACCACAACTAGAAAGAACTAGAGTTTATAGTGCTGTTAAAAGCATAGTTCAAAGTAAAATGCCTCAAACTATTTTGTAACAAGGCAGGACATATAAGCAAACACATATATTCTCATACACATGTTTCTTGTAAGATCTAACAATTCTGCCTATTGATTTTTTATTTTCATCAGTGCAGAACACTTATTTTCATCAGAACAGAAAGGATGGAATAAGGGTAACAATTACAAGTGGGGATTAAAAAAATTAAACAGGATCCAATAAGACATCTGAAGACCAGTCAAATGATGAAAGAGGATACTAGAAGGAAAATTATGCCATTCATCATGGGATAGATATGAAGAAAGAAATAAAAGGATGCTGAGTTTTGTCTTATTGTCTGCATCACTTTTTATCTTTTAGTAAATATAAAGAAATCCTTCCCTTCCAGGACAGGTAGGTTTCCTTTACCCTTGTGTCTTTGTGACAGCCATGCTTCTGAAGGACCCCTCAGCTGGGTGGTACTTGACCCAACTGACCGACCTGTCACTTAAATCTGTTGTTATGGACATGAGAGATTTGGAGCGACATATTTAATAGCATACATTCCTGATTTTAACAAAAGATTTTAGTGAAAGTGCATTAATAGAAATACTGGGTGAAAAAGTGCTAGAATCAGCTAGAAAGAACACCAGATATAGGCAGAAAGAAACAAAAACCTAGTGAGTTGGTGCCTGGGTGGTTCAGTGGGTTAAGCCTCTGCCTTCAGCTCAGGTCCATGATCTCAGGGTCCTGGGATCGAGCCCCGCTTCGGGCTCTCTGCTCAGCAGGGAGTCTGCTCCCCATTCCCCCGCCTGCCTCTCTGCCTACTTGTGATCTCTCTCTCTGTCAAATAAATAAATACAATCTAAACAAACAAACAAACAAACAAACAAAAAAACCAAAAACAAAACCTAGTGAGTTAAAAATCAGATCTACTAATGCCAAGGAGGCCAATACATGCACCCTCACTCACCGTCTCCAACTCTTCAACTCCTGACCCCACCACTTTTTAGTTCCATGACCTTGGGAAAATTACTTAACTTCTTTCTCCATGCTTCAGCTCCTTCTTTTTGACAGAGGCAAAGTACTGCTTTCCTCGAAGAGTTGTTAACAGAATTAAATACGATAATAGATGTAAAATATTAAAATAGTGTCTGGGGGACCTGGGTGGCTCAGTCTGTTAAGTGTTTGCCTTTGGCTCAGGTCATGATCCGGGGGTCCTGGGGTTGAGTCCTGCATGGGCTCCCTGCTCAGCGGGAAGCCTGCTTCTGCCTCTCCCTTTGTCTCTCCTCCTGCTTGTGCTTGCCCTCTCTGTCTGTCAAATAAATAAATAAAATCTTTGAAAAATAAATAAAACAGCATCTGGAACATACTAAGTACTCATAAATGCTTGTTATTATTTTCTGCTTGTTATCTTGTTCATAAATCTAACACAAGATTATTGGTCTCATTACTGGGAATGGTTTAGTAAACCATTAAGATCAGAAGCTCTGAAGCCAGGTAGATGGGTTTAAATCCTACCTTTGCCACTTACCAGCAGTGGGAACTTGGGCAAGTTAACGTCTTTGTGATTTTGTTTTCTTATCTGCAGTATCAGAAAAATAGTAACTACCCCTGGGAGTTTTGTGAGGATGAAATAGTTAAAGGATATGAAATGCCAACATTTCCCCTCCCTTTCTCTCCTTTCTTGAAGACACATTAGGGCAAAGGAATTCCATTGTTCCTGCAGTGCCTAAGTCACCCCAGTGTACTGGTCTGGTCTTCCTGCCTCTCTTCTGTGGCTAGACCTGTCACACACTGACAGGAATAGTCAATGGCCAACTGTAGGTAGGCCAAAACTTTTCTAGAGTTAAATCGAACACACTGACTATTCAGTGTTAGCCGTTGAGTCCAACAACTTATTACACAAAAGGTACAGGGATGGAAGAAGCCCTTTAGCCGAGATTAGGACTGCTAAGACAGAGAAATCTCTGTTGTAGCATTTTGACTTATTCTTCCCTGCCCTCTGCCCTTTCCAGGCCCCCAAGCCCTGCTGGGATCTGGCCAGGTAAGAATCTCTGCATCTGTGCCTTTGTTCTTTATCATCCACAGTGATTCTCACTTTTGACCAGACTAGGGACCCTTACCTGTAAACAGTAAAAATACATGTTTATCACCTTAAAAAACTAAAAATTTTAAACTAATTTTAATCGTAGCAGGTTCTTTTAATCTTAAGTACATAGGCACTCTGGGCAGTCTAGAGATGAATGGTTTCAGAGTCAGAGGCTGTCTTCGAAACAGGAGCTAACATAAACTTTTATTTCCTTCTCTTGTTTTTCACCTTGAATTCTTGACTTCTTGAATCTGGGGCTGTCTGTCCTACGTTCTGCTTAGCCCTCCAAAATTCTGTGCTTGAAATTACCTGTTAGTTCTTGTCTTTCTCGTGTCAGCTGTGGGAGTCTTTTCCAATTATCCCGTCAAAAGTAGAGGACAAAGATCTGAAGAAGGTAAAGACAGAAGGCACTCACAATATGAAGGACTATTATGCTGACATTTTTTCATTATAATATATTTTGCACATGGTACTGATACGGTGTCTATCAATGCTAGTGGAATGGTGGCAAGTGTGATGGAAGTGTAGAATGAGAGATTATAAGCTATAGAGAGGTTAGGGAAGGCCTCCTGGAGAATAAAGGATGGGAAGGGTAGAGGATTTAGGCAGGTCCTTCCTGGCGAGGAAAAGGACAGAGAAAATGACATGTTGTGGCACTTAACGAGATATTTGACACATATAATGAACAAGTTGAAATAAGAGAAGTGAATAAGTATATTGTATCTGGAGGACCAGTTAGGAGCCTGTAATAGAATGATCTGGTTGTTAAGTGATAAGACAGCAAACTTGGGTGGACAGGGTGTGTTTAAGAGACATCCTGCGAGTGGATAGAGTGTACAGGGTCCTGCCCTGGGTTCCATAGCTGAGGCTCCAGAATTGGATATTTATTTATTTATTTATTTAATTTTAAAAACATTTTATTTATTTATTTGACAGAGAGAGAGATCACAAGTAGGCAGAGAGGCAGGCAGGCAGGGAGAGATGGGGAAGCAGGCTCCCCGCTGAGCAGAGAGCCCGACATGAGGCTCGATCCCAGGACCCTGAGATCACAACTGAGCTGAAGGCAGAGGCTTAACCCACTGATCCACCCAGGCGCCCCCAGAATTGGATATTTATACCACAATGCAAATCCATTAAGATCGAACCACAGATATGGGACTTTAACCATGCATAGTTATGTCTAAATATTTATATATCCATACATATAATTCTGAATAATTTGGAAGTTATTTGGAAGTAAATTGGAAAAAAATTTTGGAAAAAAGCAGGGAAATGTGAAGGTTGTCTTGCTTCACTAGAAGTACATCTCATAAGTGAGAAGCTTATTTCCTATAATGTCTTAGGAGCTAGGATTTATTCAAAGGAGAAACTAGCTGAGGTAATTCTGGAGGCACAGATAGGAGTGGTTTGTCTGGATTTTTTTTTTCCAAAGATTTTATTTATTTGTTTGACAGAAATCACAATAGGCAGAGAGGCAGGCAGAAGGGGGTGGGGGAAACAGGGTCCCCGCTGAGCAGAAAGCCAGACGCAGGGCTTGATCCCAGGACTCTGGGATCATGACCCGAGCCAAAGGCAGAGGCTTAACCCACTGAGCCACCCAGGCACCCCAGTTTGTCTGGCTTTTAAGCAATGATTTATTCACTGAGCTCTGTCCTTATTTGACTATATAGAGAGTGTAAATTTTATTTCCGACAAGTGCATTTTTTAAAGGAAGGTCAAGAAACCAGCGGACAGCCAGGCATTTGCAAGCCATGTTTTATGACGAGCAGTAGAAGAAATGGAGAAATAGATAGAAGTTAGTGTTATTTTTAAAGTATGTGAAGAGCTTACAGCACTTAATCCAGGATGTTCTGGAGGCCAAAACTAGAATATGTAAATTTCAGCTCATAATACTAGAGAATGTTCAACCACTCATACAGTTTTTAAGTTATTTTTAGAGAGAGAGATTGCGTTTGCAGACATGGGGAGGGGAGGGGCAGAGAAGAGGGAGAGAGAGAATATTAAGCAGGCTCCATGATCAGCACAGAGCCTGACACAGGGCTTGATCTCATGACCCTGAGATCATGACTGGAGCTGAAATCAAGAGTTGGATGCTTAACTGGTGGGGCCATCCAGGCGTCCCAATAACTCACACAGTTTAAAGATTTTATTTATTTATTTGACAGAGATCACAAGTAGGCAGAGAAGCAGGCAGAGAGAGGAGGAAGCAGGCTCCCCTTTGAACAGAAAGCCCGACGTGGGGCTCGATCCCAGGACCCTGGGATCATGACCTGAGCCGAAGGCAGAGGCCTAAACCTCTGAGCCACCCAGGCGCCCCAATAACTCACACAGTTTAAATGGAAGAGATTGTCCCATGGATTGTGCTGAATCTTTTCCATCAGATACACAAAGACAGCTGTAAGGAATTCTGTTTTATAAAGAGGACTGGACTGGCTAACGGAAACTTTCCTGCTTTCTCTAAGATATGGTGATCCTGTCTTCTCATGGGAGGTGATGTGGACTTCTGTGTGTTATGATAAGTGAATCGTATTTTGTCTCCCTTTGCTCTTAGAATCTGTTTAGTTACATTCCTGCTTCACTTTCTGAGGTATGAACTTGTATCTTGTTAGTAGTGATCACATGAACACATAATTGTTTACTTGATATCATCCCTAGCTTTGGGCTAAGAAACTTGAACAGAATTCCCTGGGTCCCTCTGACTAGGAGACATCAGTCCTAAATCCTCGTTAGTTGCCTCTGTCTTGTCATCCTTGGACTGTCTTAGGGGCAAGGTGTGTGTATCTGTGTTAATCTAAAGGGAGAAAGAGAAAGGCTTCTTCAGGCATTTTTACGGTGGGAACAGGGCCTCCATTCTGCACTGTTTTCTCTTTCCATCCCAGCATTGCCTCAGGGTGGGTGGGGATGTTGGCAGGAGAAGTGGCAAGAACAGGGCTGTTGAAGTCTCTGTTCCTTCAGGCAACTGCTTCCCATAGTGTCTCCCACTCCTCAGAAGGCTTTCTCTACTCTTTTCTGGTTGTCATTTGGTAGGAAGTTTGAGCACTGCAGGGCCTGTAAGGCAGTAGAGTGGAGTCATTTGAAGGACAGGCCCTGGACAGGCTCTGATGTTTCCCAAGGACTGGTCCCTTATCTTGCTGAACCAGACTTTGCTTATCTGTAAGATGCAGATAACAATGCAAATGTCCCAGCGTTGCTAGGATGATTATTTGACCTACAGGTAAGAAGAGGCTTCCTAGCACAGGGAATACTCAGCTCTATTTTCTGTTGTTAGTATTATTGGCTGTGTCTCACTCCCATGTGACATGTTTTGGTTTACAGGAGACTTTCTGCCTTTCACATGACTCAGGATCCCATAACTGTGGGAATGACCGGTTCTCTGGACTCATGCTGGCCTGTGTTTTCATAGTGGTCAAGTTCTATGAGGGGTCTGCGGTTTGTCATAAGGATGTTTTCTTAACTGTGTAGTTTCTCATTCAGTTAGGAATAATTTATCTTATTGTGACTTAGTACTTTATTTGGTCTCTAGTGTATATCTTTCGATTGTATTTATTTTACATTTTCTGTAGTTTTTCTTAAGTGATCACATGTGACATAACATATATACATTTTATTTATTTTACATTTTGTTATATTTGGTATCTCAGAATAAATGACTATATTTTATTCCCTTAAAAAGTGTCAGAAAAGGAAGTTATGACATTATTTTGTAAGTCTAGTAGCTGAGGACCATCTGAACGGTTATTCATACGAGTTCTGGCATAAATCTTCTCACTAAAAAGACTAAAAAAACCCCAAAAAACAAACCCAAAAACAAAAACAATGCCGGCCTGGGGGAAGAGACTGGATTAGCAAATGAAAATACATGGATTCTACGAATGAACCTTCTTGATCCTGGTGAACTTTTTGTTTTTTCACGTATAATACATTTTTTCTTCTCTATGTGCTGTTTAGTTTAAAATTTTCCTCACTGCTCGTTTTACACATCATTTCTTCAGCTGGTGTGAAGAGCAAAGATGCACATATAGTTGGGATTGTCCATTCCAAAGGGGACGGAATCTACCCAGCATGTCCTATTTTCTCATTTCTTTCAACTTTTCTCATTTCTGAGAGTCTTTCAGCAGAGGCAGGAATATGCTGTCAACTGGGTCATTGGTTAGTCTTCTATCAATACATCCAATAGAAAATAAAAAGTTACTCTGTACAAATGTTTGTATTTTGTGGCAATATTTGCAGCTTTTCTACAGCTGGGGTACAAGAAATACCATACGCTCTTGTCTTCCTCCCATTGTAGTATTTTTGTCTTACTTATCTCTAAATCATCTACCATGCTCAAAATACTGTTTTAAAAATCCTAATGAGTAGTCAGTAAGTGGAAAATGACTGAAATATTGTTACCGCTTATATTTAATGGAGTAGACATTTATACATTTTAAGTATGGAAAAAATAGTTATAAAGAAGTATCCTCTTAGAGCCTCTATATTTCAATTTTTACAGTTTTTTTAAAACCTATATTTTTGGATTTGCATAAGAGTAATTTTTTTCTCCTGAAGTTTTTTTGCAGTCACTATTGCAGAGATAAAATATTCTATTTCACAAACACTGTATGGTTCAATCACCACAAATATATTTAACTCTAAAAGTCACCTGTTTATTGGAGATGGATTCAGTAACTTACATAAGGTTCCTTTTCCAAAACTGCCATTGCAATTCAATTAAAATGGAATTTCTCAGGGCTCCTGGGTGGCTCAGTTGGTTAAGCATCTGCCTTTGGCTCAGGTCATCATCTCTGGGTCCTGGGACTGAGTCCCAGGTTATGCTCCCTGCTCAGCAGGGAGTCTGCTTCTCCTTCTGCCTTTTCCACCCCCCACCTCCTTGCTCATGTGCTCTCTCTCTCTCAAATGAATACATAAATTCCTTAAAAAAACAAAATGAAATTTCTCATTTGCAAATACTCATAGGTGCTATGGCATTTAAAAATCTATCATCTGTACCTAGTTCCTTAGTCACCAGTCATCCAAATAAACAGAGGTTTAACTTCTCAAATGTGGAGATGGAAAGGAACAGTTCCTTAGCAAAGGTTCTAGGTGGGACTTTTTCACCATCCAATAAGGCTGGGTTGTAACTGCATATTTACAACTAGCCCCCATCTCTGTGGTTATTTATGTGTCAGACTCAAAGATCAGTATTTGGATGATGATATCATAAGGGACAGTAACTTGCAAATCAGTGGATTGTACTTCTGTGTACCCTATCATTCCCCAAAGTCAATGTCTCTGTGCTACTGTTCTGTGTTGACAGAAAGGAGGGAAGGAATGGTCTGCTTCTTAGAATAAGAGAACAACATGTGAAAACATCTGCTTCAGTGACTAGATAAGAACTGTGTCAGAGATATTGTCAGAGATATTGTTTGTATGCAAATAGATGTTGATAAAATTCTAGAAAATTATTTGGTGTCTAAAGAAGTTGGACAGTCCACCAGAAATAGTTTTCACCATGTATTCATTTAAATTTCCTTAAAAAAATAGTGCCAAGGAAAATTCAGACAAACTACAGCAGAATCACAATAAATTCAAAATTAGTCAAGTATGAATAACTGACGTTTTGATATACTAGAAAAATTGCAAAAACTTCAGATTTTCAATGACTGCACCTAAGATCATGTGTCAGTAAATAGCTTGGCCTATGACATCTTTTACATGCCTGTCTTATGCTACAGCATTTAACTGTCTTCTCACTGGGCTTTCCTCATAGGAACTTCATTCATATAATTCACTCAACAAATATTGATTGCCCTACTCTATGCCAGGTGCTGGGGATACAGCAGAGAACCAATCAGAGGAAAATATACGCTTTCAAGAAGATTCTATTTCAGTCTGAGAGATAGAAATAAGAACAAGCAACATATATCATATATTAGTTGAGATTTCTCTAAATATTCACCTCTGCCTCACTAGTATCTAACACAATACATGGATATAGTAAACACTCAAAAGCTACTCGCCGCTAGATTGATTTATGAGATAAAATTGACATATAACATCATTTTACTTTCAGGTATACAACATAATGATTTGATATTTGTGTACATTGCAAAATGATCACCACAAGAAGTCTAGTTAATGTCACCAAGAAGTTCCCTCACCTGTGGCAAGCGGCAATCTGTTCTCTGTATCTGTGAGTTTAGATTGTTGTTGTTTGTTTTAGATCTGACATATGAGTGAGATGTAGATTAATATACTTTTATGATTACGCAGAGGAACAAAAGCATAATTTTTAAAATTATCATTGCTTTTATTTTTTTAAAAGATTTTATTTATTTGATATAGAGAGAGATCACAAGTAGGCAGAGCAGCAGGCAGAGAGAGAGGGAAGCAGGCTCCCTCCTGAGCAGACAGCCTGATGCGGGGTACGATCCCAGGACTCTGGGATCATGACCTGAGCTGAAGGCAGAGGCTTTAACCCACTGAGCTACCCAGGCATCCCTAAAATTATCCTTGCTTTTAAATGTGGACAGTTACTGGAGTCCTGACAGTGGCCCACAGATAAACATAGACTTAATGGTAGAGGATGTATAGAGTAACTTCCAAAATATAACTTATCTATGAGTCAAGTAGCCTGGCAGATTTATTAATTTTGGTGGCCTTAACAATGGATATAATTGTATCAGATGGCCCAAATGAATGGGTATTTTATTTCACCATCTACCTATTTTGCTTTTTGTGACCAGCAATGAACATAATCTCTTCATCCCATATACTTCTTTGACTTTATTATTTCTCTCTCATCTTAGTGCTGAGTGTTTAGAGGTGTCAGGTTAATTAATTGACTTTTCCATAGAATATCCAAATGCTTGGTCCTGTGCATTTTTCAGTTAGAATTCTAATCATTAGCCAGGATGAACAAGTGTAACATGCCAAGGTCCAAAGGAAGATATTTTCAAAAAATAACACATAATATTTCTCTGGTTCCATGTGCTGGATAGCTCTTGGAAACCAGATAGATAAAAGGCTGAGTGTCTGATGAACATCTGTACACAACTCCTTGGAATCCAAGTTTGGGTAGGCTGACCATGGAAGAATGCTCTCAGGGCTTGTGAGGTGACTATTGACAGAGCCCAGGGAAAGTGGCAGACTTCCTCATTCTTACCCCAGCCCCCACATTTCTCCTGCCAGTCTTTTCAAGGGCTTAAACTGTTTAGGCAATTCTGTGGTACCTCATTCAATACACACAGACACGCATAATAATCCACATTAGTTCTGATTCTTTAGTACTTCAACAAATCACTTGGAAAAATGCATAAATTATAAAAGCAAAGCCTGACCTATCTGAAAAAAACTAGTAAATTAGAGATAAACCAAAAGTGAAAATAAAAATCCTCTGTAATTCTACTGTCTAGAGATAACTAATTGAATTACTGATACACACCCTAGTCTTTTCTCTATACATGCACAAAATTATGTACTTGGGTTTTTTTTCCCCAAAATTGGGATCACTCAGTTTAGCAATCCAAACATTAATGTTAACATACTTTTCCGTTACATGAAATTACCACAATTTATTTTTTGTTGGATACTTAGGTTGTCCTGAATTTTCAATGATATACCATTATCAGTACTATACTAAAAAGTATACTAATACATTTGCCCTTGCAGAGGACACACTGTTTTTGCACAGTTGGTGACCACACAGCTGTTTGCAGGGAGAGAGAAGTGCACACCATGTAACTCAGGTGTTTTTAATTTGCGTGTTTCTAAACCAGGCCCAGCTGTTCCAGGCAATTACAGGAAGCATCTTTGTTCCAAACTATACAGAGCAGGTTCTTGGCTGGGGCCTGAGATTCCTAGGAACACATGTAGTCATTAATAGGAAATACATTCATGTTAATACTCACCAGGCAAGAGAAATACTTACTCATTCATCCTCGAACCAATCCCCATCTCCCCCCTTAACCCCAGCAAATAGATTATCAGTAACTTGAGGGCAGGCACATGCCTACTTTGTTTCCCATTATATCTTCAGCATTTAACACATTACCTAGCACATAGCAGATAATCAATATATATTTGATGAGTAAATTTGATGAATAAAGAAAAATATAAAATGAAAATATCTCACTCCAACTGCCATTGGGTCTTGGCTCTGCTTTCTTCTAAGAGAAACTGGGCCATATATGTTTATTTATTCTATCCTAATGGTTAACTTGGGGAACAGGGACATAGTGTCTATACCTGACCCAGGTACTTTTGGGTGAGGACTGTGGTTTTTTTTTTTTTTTCTGTGTTGAAACTTGTTTGGTTTTACTGAGCTACAGAATGTTTTGACCTGCAGTTTGATACATTATTTCTCTAGGAAATGAACCCTGAAGCAAAGAACCATTTCCCAAGGAATTTGCATGGATTGCAAGATCCTGGGGTTTTTTTTTGTTTTGTTTTTTTTTTTTTTTTTGAGTGATAATAAACCACTTTGGAATCCTTTACTAGTGGGTGACATTGTATTAAAGCTTTCAGAAACATTTTAAGCCTCAAAATATTAGACAGTTATGGTGGATGATCAGATGTTCCTCTGATGACTAGGTCCTATGCTTCTAGAAATAGTCTCAATGAATAGAAAATAATATAGTTTTATTCATTCCAACACTTACTGAGTACAATCTAGGTGTCAACTTTTGTACTGGATGTTAGAAAAAAAAGAGATGCATATAGATATAGAGACAAATGCATAATTATCATACAGTGGGGATGTGATGTAACTGGCTGTGGACAGGGGGCTGTGGTGACACAGAGGAGAGAGCAACTTGCTAATCCCTGTTGGTAAAGTTGGGGAAACTTTCATGGTGATGAACCCATTTTTACATGGGGCTTGAGGGATGGATAGGCATTTACCAGGCAGAGGAAGGGGGAATAGGCATTCAAAATAAAGCCAAAGCTGAGAAGGGCACAGTGCATCTGGGACAGGTGAGGGCCTTCAGGGCAGGCTGGAGCATAGGGTATGTGCAGGGGAGATGAGATTGTGGCAGACCTCAGATGTGTCATCCAGGAACCAGCTAAGGAGCTGGTACTTTGATGTGTAGATAATGAAGGTTTTGATAAGGGACATTTATCCTTCCGCCATTAATATCAACAGGCCAAATTAAGACATTTCCTTCTGATAATGGTCGATTAAGAAGACAAGAAAGACTTGATTTTCTTTTCTTTTAGATTTTAGGCTTTGTTATATCCTCTCTTAATGCTGGTGGTGTAATGGTCCAAACCTCCCTTAATTTTTCAGTTTCACCTTTTGTTCATTTATTCTTACCTTTTTTTTTTTTTTTTTAATAACCAAGGTGTTTTCAAAGCCTTCTTGTATGTCTGTTCTGCAACTGTTTTCACAAAGCTAGGCTCAGCGATTAGGCCAGTTTTAAGTTGTAGCTGGGACCTTTTACGGAACTTATTCCACAAAATTATTCCTTTTTAACATCATGGGTGGTCAGGAAATGGATACATGGGACCAAAATATACATTGTTATTGTTAACTCCAGGGTACTATAAAGGGGAGTCATTTCCTCGAAACCCTTAGAAAATTCCATTGCATTTTTGGAATATTCTGGGCAAGTTGAGGAAAGGGTGAGGGATGCAGAGAAGGGAATATGAAATAAGAAATTGGTATTGTAGTTACCAAGCAGAAAACTCTAAAAGTAACATTCTGGAACAATACCATTTCCATGTGCAAATTGTATCAGATGCTCTGAATTCATTCTAAAAACCTCTTATCTATAGTTTATCTGTATTTTTATTTACAAATAAACTTGTTTTTTTTTTCATGGAAACATACATATGTGTGTTGGCTTTGAATTTACCATTCCCAAAAGTAAGAAAAAATCAGTTACTTATATCAGTGTTTGTCCTTTCTTGGGTCATTCTATTTGTGCACATTTGACTTGCCATATAAGTTATAATTTTTGTAGTTTTAATGTCAATATAAACTCAAAGGAACCAGATATCTATGTCAATGTTGCTGCTACTGTTCATTTCTTTATGTCAGTATTTTGCAAAATAACATCACTTCGTGGAAAGTGAAATGGATACCTTGTAGCCTAGCTAGTTAAGTTAAACAACTCTAGGACTGAGAAATTATCTGTATCAATGGATTTTGTTATTTTGCTTGTTCTGCAGGTGACAATGGCCAATATTGGAATAAACGGAGATCATTCTCGGGAGACCTGTGAAACAACAATTTTCGCTCTCCGAATGGCAACGTGGAATCAAATCTTAGATCCCTGGGTGTATATTCTGCTGCGGAAGGCGGTCCTGAAGAATCTCTACAAACTCTCTCGGCGCTGCTGTGGGGTCCATGTCATTAGCTTGCACATGTGGGAGCTTAGCTCCATTAAAAATTCCTTAAAGGTTGCTGCTATTTCTGAGTCCCCAGTTGCAGAGAAAATAAATCAGCCAGCACCTGGTTTAATAGGACAGTAAGGCAGTGTAGGTCTAGGGCAACCAACATTCAGGAAAGTTTTGTCAATATTTCAGTTAATTGGATGGAAACAGAAAGCCTAACTGGAAAATTCAGACCTCAGCAGTTAGTTTGGAGACACTTTTGTCAGATTCAGCTGTTGAAATTTGTGAAATTCACTGTGCAATTGCATCTTTTCCCTTATTATTATTATTATTTTTTTCAACTGGAGGTAAACACAGTATGATAATGCCATGGGAGTCACACTGAAAAAGTGTTTTGGGCTTCTTTGTGTTATTCACGCTTTTGGAATGAGTGACTCTGTTGAAGCCTAAAGCCTTTGTGTGTCTTATTTGTCCAACAGCATCTTAATACTTACCTGCACAATGAAATAGCTGTTTGGGGGTCATTGCTCTGCAGCTGTTCCTGATGAATGAGGCTCAGTGAAGGGGAGCAGCCTCACTGTTGGGTGTGGTCTGTTACACCGCTCAGTATGTGACTTCAATCAATATATGAATGATCCTGTCTCTTGGGGTTCACTGTGGCTAGTTACAATGACCTCCATGACACCAGATGTGGACATCAGGTTGCCTGACCTCACGAGCCTCCTTAGAATGAGCCTATTCTTGTCATTTTGACAAATATGACTGCTTGCTTGTATTATTGTGATGGCAGATTATTTGAAGGTTTCCTTGTGTGAGTCATAGATTTACCGTTCTCACATAACCTTTTCCTCTGAAAATTCAGTAAACGATTTTTAGAGAAACCAAAGCTCTACATAGGGGGATTTGCCTGGTAGCAGTTCCTGTGAAGCATGCCAAGGATAATGCGAACAGACAGAGCTTAAACCCCTGTGATAGGTACAAAGCATGTTGGCAAAGGAGCTCTACTCTGAACTGCCATTGCTGTATTAGAGAACAAAAGAAACACAGTCTATATATAATATTCCAAGACTATCTACAGCTAGTGTGTTTGTGCTTTCTTCACACATGCATACACACACATGCATAGACACATACGCATATCAAAAATTTCTATTGAAAGCTAGTTCATTAAATCTGTTTGATAGCATCTTCTAGAGACTATGCTACCTGTGTCAAGGGGAAAATTGGCAATTAGTCAGGCACTTGGCGATCATTATTATGGGTAACCAAGAGATCAGGGGATAATGATCTCTCCCCAAATTTCCAGTAATACTTTAGACTTCTTTGCTTCTTTGTATAATCCAACCCCCCAATTTTCATGATCACTGAAAATTACCTGGGGCCATCAGAACATAGGGTAGGTAGTTCTGCCTCTGTAAAAGAATTTTTGCTTTCATTACCTGTGGTCCATTTAAAAAAATTAACCTTCTCTGTGAGACTGATTCCACAGTCTCCAGGAAATCTCTTTGTTTCAGCTAGACTTAAATTATTACATTCACAAATTTTTGCTTTTGACTGGTAATACACATTGGAAGTTGTCCACTTTTGTGAATTTTGGTAAATTCTTATGAACAAATGAAAAGAAGTTAAGCAAATAACCTTATTGAAGATTTTAAAGGAAACACTTTTCCCAGAGAATTTAAAGAGGGGACACACACAGGGACACATGATATTCTTAATTTAAGAATAGTAAATGATGAATCACACAAAGTTAGGTTATTCTCATATATAGAACACATAGTAGATGCTCATGATATACTTGCCAAATTGAGTTACAGACAAGATTATTTTTTGGTGCAAAATGAGCATGGAATTGCAAAGTTTTGTTCATTTTTATTTAAAACGGCAATTACATATTGGTTATTTTGATATGTATATGTGTGTAAATGTATATTTAAATATCCAGTGTATATACTTAAAAAAAAAAAGCCATTGCAATTTCTGATTGCTGTTACATTACATGAATGCTCTCATGTGTTTCAAGGGCACTTAAAGCCCAGAATGTTTAGTTGGCTTAGAGGAGACGTTTATTTCCCACAGCTACTTAAGGGAGTGTTGGTGTCCTGGGAGCTGAGGCACAAGGAACCATAGCTTCATCCTTTCTCCTTAGGCTGGATAGGATGTTGCAGCAAAATTTCCATGTACTGTGACCTGGGAGAGGTGTGCAGAGAAACTCTCGTTCAGGGCTCCAGGTCTCTTCTCCTTAAAGCTTTTAGGTAAATGGCATCATGGTTTTTCTGATGTCATGATGTCATGGTTTTTATGACTCTGGCCATGAGCATCTATATCGAGGAGATACTCTGACCTTAGCATATGTGGGAATGCATGGGCATGTAAGGTATTAGGGAACGACAGGACAGTCAATCTCTGCATATCCTGGAAGGATTCACTTCATCATCTAAGCACAGGTTTAGGGCAACTAAGTTGGTTTTATAATGAGGTTAAACCCAAGAAGCAGACACCAAAAATTGAAAAAAAATGTAGTAGAAGAATATGTGTTTACATTGTGTTAGACCTTTTGTCCAAGGAAAATAAAGTGAACACAATATACATATATCTGACTTCAGAATTTTATTTCTGTTATTATATATATTTCAGTGTAGTTTGGCATCTTGTTGTATGTTGAATAATAGAATGTAGCCGCCAGCAACAAATTTCACAGAAATGTTTAAAGTGAAAATTACTTTGTTCCGATTACTAGAAATAAGTAGTACAAATAGTGTTCACCAGGTTAACCAATTTTGGAATTTTAAGGTCTGTTTAAAATTTATAATTAGACCATCAGAGCAACTGAATTATCCTTCTCATTGGGTAAAGTAGTATCTGAGCAACTTCACATACTATCAGATCATATTACTTCTGGGGAAATTGATTATTCTAGGCAAATGACTTGTAAATGCAGGTGTTTTTCTTTTGTTGGTGAACTTAAAAACTGAGACAAAAAAAAAGCTAACAGCAAATGGGTTTTTATGAATTATGAACAAAGACAGGTAATGCTGACTCATAATTAGTTGTAGGTACATCCTACTGTTTCACAATTTTTACTGAGGATTTAACTAAGTGACACAAATATTCTAAATTTTTTCCTAAAGGCTGAAAGTTCCGTGTAATTATTTGCATTGCTGAAGTGCAAAATACCTAAAAGTTAACTCATACACACACACGCATGCACACACACACACATGCATCTGTCTTACGAAATAAATAGTCTTGTTTGCTCATTTTCAGTCTTTAAAAGAAAAACCTGCTTTAGTTTTGTGTCTAATCTGAATTTAGACCCCAAGTAAGAGCACTTGCTAAACACATAGATGAACTTTTCTGAAACTGGCTGCTAGCTTTGCCTGTATCACCACCATTGCTACAAATTAATAAACAAAGGTCAGAATATGAAAGATGGGATGGGAATACACATTTTCTCACTTCTTCATCTGGGTGTCAAATATTTTACCATGTGGTAAATAATGTTGGACTTCAGCTTATTACTGAGGTATTTTAACGGTAGATACAATGTGTTATGTGAATAAATCAATTTTGTGTTCTTCATACTTGCTGGACTGTATGAAATTAAACAGTGATATGTATATTTTGTGGCTTGTATCCATGTGCAACTCATGGAATTTTAGTGTTTTGACTAGTTTAAAACTTCCAACAAATGATTTACAATAAACTTGGACTAGTGTTTACCAAGAGTAGCTATTTTTAGGAAGGTCTTATAAAGCTTGGAACTCGAACCTAAACTTCCATTTTTATCTCTTTGGTGGAAAGAATTTCCACTTGTTTTCTTTTATTACCTTTGGTATCTGTTTCCTGCCTCTTTTTTTTTGTTTTTGTTGTGGTTCACCTAGGCAGGTCGTAAATTTTAATGGGAATCTGATAATTTCCAAAGCACACTGGCCTAGATGTGTCAGGATAGCAGAGACATGTCTGTGAAAATGGCCGCCCAAGTCTTCATGCCGTGAACCCTCAAAGGGTTTACAACTCACCCATGGCTCATGTCCACTCAGAAGGGGAGCTCTGCCCCTTGTAATCACTCAGACTTTAGGTGACAAAGCTGCCGCCGTCTTCTATGTTGCTTTTTTTGCCTTGCTACAGGGAAAAGAAGCATGGTAAATCATGACTGGCTCTTAGAGCTTCCACCTGGAGGTAAGACGTATTCCTTTTGCTCACACATCTCTGGCCAAAGCAAGCGATAGCCTACTACCTTCAAGGAAGCGGGTTAGTGTAATATTATGATATGCCTTCGAGGAGAACTGAAAATAATTGGTGGACAGCATGAAAGATTTCTCTATTAGGTCAAATATTTTCGTGCTTGCCTTTCTAACATAATTCAAACTAAAACTCTTTCTTTTAAAGTTTTTATTTATTTAAGAAAATCATGGAATGAAAGCATTTAGAATTCATTCTTCTAACTAGCCTATAATCAATAAGATTATAAGACAGAATGAATGCCACATACGCTGTTTGCAATTAATAGGAATTTTGGAAGATTAAAAAGTCAATATAGAATAAGAACTGAAAAAACTTGTTCTCTTTTTTCTTTTTTTTTAATTTGAGAGAGGGAGAGAGCACGTGCACACATGAGCAGGGGAAGGGGCAGAGGGGGAGGATCCCAAGCCGCCTCTGCGCTCACACAGATCCTGACATGGGGCTCAGTCTCACAACCCTGAGATCACGACCTGAGCTGAAACTAAGAGTTGGATGCTTAAACTATACCACCCAGGTGCCCCGAAAATACCATTTGATATATATCCTTATTCATAGCAAAGTAGAGGCAGAATGACTGAAATATAAAGGAACTGTGTTTTGGCTTTAAAGTGTGCTTTACTGGCTCCTGGGTGGCTCAGTTGGTTAAGCAACTGCCTTCAGCTCAGCTCATGATCCTGGAGTCCCGATATCAAGTCCCACATTGGGCTCCCAGCTCCTCAGGGAGTCTGCTTCTCTCTCTGACCTTTTCCCTTTCATACTCTTTCTCTCTCAAATAAATAAATAAAATCTTTAAAAAAAATAAAGTGTGCTTTACATTTCCACTTATACAAGCATAGAACTCTTAGAGTTTTGTATTTAATACTATTTGAGTTCTTTACATATCTGATTGGTAAAACCCCAAATTAACAAAATGCTTTCTGTTGGTGTAGTGCTAACTTTCCTGTGTTAAATAAGGCAATCCTATACCAGTATACACAGAAATAATTTTAGTTTAAGAAAAGGAGATTCTACTAGACATACTGTTGTGCTGTAAAACTTTCGTTCTTCAATAACCCACATTGGTACATGCAGAGCATTCCTGTTAACAACTAAATGCTCTTACATAAAAGAAGTGTACTATAATTTAAATAATAATTTTCCTACCGAAGCAGAGCTGGTTTTGTTTTTGGTCATTTCTCTCTTTCCAATTATGTTATTTCAATATACACATCCTTATCCTTTCTTGTGTTCTGTGAGATTGTTGGGTTAAGGGCACGCACATATTCAATATCCATAGAAACTGCCCCATTGTTACATGTGTACTTGGCTTCTCTTCTTAAGAAAAGGCCCTATTCCTGTGTTTAGTTCAGCAATCTTTTTATTGTGAGCCATATGATTGGCAAAATAAATTGTATTTAATATTAGCTTTGTTATGTTACTTGTATTTCCCATCACTAATGAGGCCGAGCAACTTTTTATACCTTTATTAGTCATTTCCACTTCCTTTGTAAATTTTCTGTTCCTGACCTTTATCTATTTTTAATGTTAATTTTTTCTTACTGACTTTCAGGAGGACTGTGTATATTAAGGATATTGTCTTAGTTAGCTTGGGCTGCTATCAAAAAATACCACAGACTGGGTGCTTAAACAAGAGAAATTGATGCCTCAAAGTTCCTGGAGGTTCGAAGTCCAAGATCAAGGTGTCAGCCAATTAGGTACCTGGTGAGAGCTCTCTTCATAGCCCTCTTCTAGCTGTTTCCTCACATGGTGGAGAAAGAGATGGGGGATGGGGAGTGGAGAAGGGGGAAAAGATAGAAGGGATAGGAGAGAGAATGAGAGAGAGAACTCTCTTTCACCCCAAAGGGACAAATCCCATCATGAAGATCTCAGCTCTCAAGACATCATCTAAACCTAGTTACTTCCCAAAGATCCCATCTTCAAATACCATCACACTGAGGAATAGGGCTTAAACACATGAATTTTGAGGGGGGACACAATTCAGTCCATACCAGACTTTATTTTTTATGAATGTTACAAATAATTTTCTTCCAAGGCTGCCATTTTCTTCTGTGTTGAAGGTATCTTTCACCATATTAGATGAGTTCTACTTTTTTACTTAGGCAGAAATAACTTTGAATGGGTTCTTTATTATTTATTGAATGGTTTCTTGTTTAGAAAGACTTTCTGTCTTCAAAGATTACAAATATATCCCCCTATGTCATTTTCTACACTTAAAGTTTTGTTTTTTAACTTTAGATATTGTAGCTGTTATGGAATTTATTTATTTTTTGGTGCCATGTAAGATAAGGACCTAACTTTTTTTTTTTTTAAATATCAAATGTGTAACAAATAGACCCAACATCATGACAGCAGTTTTACAAACAAGTTTTTTTCATTATATTCTTGGAACCTTATCTGGGGTACCTCTATATTAGGCTTTTTGAAATATTGAGCTTAGCTCACCTGGCCTCTGTTACTAATTCAGTTTGGGAATACTAGTCTACACCACACAATTATAAAAGTAATACTACTCCTGGGACCCACCAATGACCCTAAGACCTATCACCAGTAGGACACGGGATTTGAAATGCTTTTTTTTAGTAAAGAAATTTTATGTGTATGCCACATAATTTTATGTAATGCTATTTCCCTTTTTGCCAGATGTCTGCTGTGACCAACAGTTTCCAGATGGTTAAATGGGTTAATTACGAGTTGTATTAATCTGCTAGGGCTGCCGTAACAAAGTACCACAGACTGGGTGGCTTAAAAAGCAGAGATTTATTTCCTCGTGATTTTGGAGGCTGGAAGTCTGAAATCAAGATGGTGGTAAGGTTGATTTCTTCTGAGGCCCTTCTCCCTGTCTTTAGGCGGCTGTATTCTCCCTTTGTCTTCAATTGGCCTTTCATCAATATCTAATCTCATCTTCTTATAAGGACACCAGTTACACTGGACAAAGGCCCAAGAGCTGTGATAACAAGAGTTAAAGGGGTGACCTCCTTTAACCTTAATTGCCCCTTGAAGACCCTATCTCTAAATCCAGTGGCCTTCAGTGGAACTGGGGGATTAGGACTTGAACATATTAATTTTGGAGAGACATGATTCAGCTTTAACAAGAGTGTAGTCTGCAATACTGAGATAAATACTGAGATACAGTTAGAGTAACTGACCCATTCGGGGATTAAGCTTATTATCACAGGTTTATTATCCAGCGGTTCTCAAATATTACCATGCATCTGTTTTACATGAAAGACTTGCTAAATGAGATTGCTGGGCCCCACCGCAGGGAATGAGTCAGTTAGTCTTAAGTAGGGTTGGAAAATTCATATTTCTAACAAGGTCCCAGGGAAGGTTCCAAGGCACTGCCAATCTGAGGAACACACTTTGAGAACCATTAATCAACCATGTTAACCAGCCACAGATGGCATGATATGAAACATACAAAGAAAAGTGAAACTTCTAGACTACACAAAATTGTACCACTATTTTGGTATTGGCAATTTAATTACTTCCCTAAGGACTGTTTTTGCTCTGACCTGAAACAAATTGGACCTGAAAAATGTCAGAGCTGTGCAGGAAGACACTAGAATGCAGGATGTTATAGAATGACAGTAAAAGTCACATACAAAAAGACAAAACAGATGTAAGTGAGGTTCGAGTTTAGCTGGTCACATACCTCTTACTGGTGTCTAAAAGACTTTTGTTGTCATATAGACAGACAACATTCCTATGGTAGTCTGGAAATACTGCTTATGTCATACCATTAACCAGAACCTCTTTTTTTTTTTTTTTTTTTAAGAAAAAGAACAAGGCTATTTGGATTAACTTTACATTTTCCTCCCTTACATTTCCAATATTTGTAATCTTCTTTGATTCTTATGTTTTCCATTCTTATTTGAGCCTAGTTTGTCTTAAAATAATTTCCTACTTCAGTAAAATAAATCTTTTTTTTTTTTTAAGATTTTTTTTTTCTTTTAATTTGACAGATCACAAGTAGGCAGAGAGGCAGACAGAGAGAGACAGGAGGAGGAGGCAGGCTCCCTGCTGAGCAGAGAGCCCGATGCGGGGCTCGATCCCAGGACTCTGAGATCATGACCTGAGCCAAAGGCAGAGGCTTTCACCACTGAGCCACCCAGGCGCCCCCAGTAAAATAATCTTGAGTCAGTTGTTGGCTTCCAAGGGGAGGAGGGAGTAGTGCAACTTTTTCAGTTTCCAAATAAAATGTAATACTAATACTTTTGGGAAAAGTAAATTATTATAGTGGATGTTATTCAAAACAATTAGAATGACAGTAGAGAATGAAAGGACCCAAACTAAATAAAAATACTTGAACTCAAAATTTCATTCTTAAAGACATTAAAAATGCAGCATCTTTTGTATAAATCCAAGTAAGTGGCATTTCTAAGTTCAGGGGGAAAAAAAAATTACAGAAGAAAAAGCCCAGGCTGAGGTTTTTCAAGACATGGTTCCACTCAGGAAAATTCTTTTCCCTCTTACGAAGAGTGTGTTGGTCTCTGGAAGCTTACAAAGAATATCAAACATAAACACAGATAAAAATGTTGTAAGTAGTTGATCATTTTTTTTTAATCAAAGATTTTATTTATTTGAGAGAGAATGAGTGAGAGAGAGCATGAGAGGGGGTTGGGTCAGAGGGAGAGGCAGACTCCCCGCTAAGCAGGGAGCACAATGCAGGGCTCCTTCTTGGATCTTGACCTGAGCTGAAGGCAGGCACTTAACCGACTGAGCCACCCAGCACCCAAGTAGTCAATTATTTAAATATATCGTTCCGAAATCTCAGAATAAAGTATACCAGTTTGTAAAATTTCAGCTATTAGAAGAGTTGAAAACAGAAACAGGATATAGTTTCCTGATGATTGTCACATTTGTCATCACTTACGATTATGGTTTTATAAGATTAGTGATTTCCTCAGAGCAATACTCACAAGAAAATGCAAAACAGAGAGCTCAAAAATGTTCTGAGAATTAAAGAAGCTAAAATTAGAAGTACTACATAGCTATTTGCTTTCTAAATTGTGGTTAGGCTAACATTAAAATTGTCCTGTAGTGATGTTTCTAGTGATGCCTTGGAAAATAATGGCACTTTCCATGAGGTAGAATTCTCCAGAAGATTTAGGTATAGCTCTTTGGATTTTACCCTTTTTCTGATTTGTAGTACACACCCCCTAAGCCCTTATTAATTGCACTAATCATCAACTTATAATCACCGGGAGGGATTTTCTAAGAAGATGTGCCAAGGTTTTGAGGTGAGAAGGAGCTTAATTTGTGTGGTAGTTGTGGTTTTGTGCTATATAATAAACAGGTATCAGCTGATTTCTGTCTCCTACATTCCCTCAACACATTTAGCCCATCCTTCAGGCCTGTGAAGATAGGTTGTTGGTCCCCTATAAGCCCATTACTGCTTATGTCCAACAAAAATATAAATGTATTTTAGACCAGTTTGCCTTTATGTGTGAAAAGAACCCATTGTGGATCATGATTCAATCCAGAATGGAGGCAGCAGTTAATGTTGACCTAATGAAGCGTTATCAAGACTAGCCTATGGGCTGGCACTTCTGTCATTCACTTGTACATGTGTTTAAGAACTTTCCACATTCCTGATTTGTGAGGAGTAATCATGGAGTGGGATTAAGAGGGAATGAGTTTAGCATCTCTAGCCTCAGAAGAAAGATCTCTGCAGATTTCAAGGATGGAAGTTGATGTACCATCACACTACAGTATTGCTCTTGGAAATACTTCAACTCTCATAAGCATTACCAGTAATTCCTTACAAGATTATAACCACACTCTGAAATTCCACATTTCAGTTGGAATTCTGAATAAGTTTTGCAAGTAGGTAAGAGTGTCATTATTAAAGTTGTAACTCTTACTACCATCTGAGCAAAAGCTTGTGGTTTAACCTTCACTTGCTTAATGACACATTTTTTTTTTAATGGAATAGAAGTCATTTCTTGCTCTGATGATTAAGAGATGGCACATGGCTGTTGAGTCCCAGTGTGTAAACTTAATGTTTTTGCTGTTCTTTGTAATTGCCACTGCAGGTCAAGCATCATCAGCTTTTCCTGATGTGTAGCTGCTTAAGTGTTTTCTTTTTCACCACTTTGTTTAGCAAAGGGTCACCATTTTGTCTCTTCATAATGAATTTGTAATTTTCTTCCTAAAAAATAATTATGATGAATTTATGTACCTGCTTTCAAATTATTCCTTTCCTTATTGCCTTCAAAATCAGTACTATGTTGAACAATAGTGGTGAGGGGATCATCTTTGTCATGTTCCTGATCTTAAGGGAAAGGCTCTCACCTTTCCCCATTGAGAATGATATTCACTGTGGGTTTTTCATAGATGGATTTTATGAAATTGAGGACTGTTCCCTCTATCCCTATACTCTGAAGAGTTTTAATCAGGAAAAGATGTTATATTTAGTCAAATGCTTTTTCTGCATCAGTTGAAAGGACCATGTGGTCTTGTCTCTTCTCTTATTTATGTCTTCTATCACACAGATTGATTTGCGAATGTTGAACCACTTTTGCATCCCAGGGATAAATCCCACCTGGTCGTGGTGAATAATCCTTTTAATTTACTGTTGGATCCTATTAGCCAAGATCTTGTTGAGAATTTTAACATCCACATTCATCATGGATATTGGTGTGAAGTGCTCTTTTTTGATGGGGTCTTTGCCTGGTTTTGGGATCAAGGTAATGCTGGCCTCATAGAAAGAGTCTGGAAGTTTCCTTCCTGTTTCTATTTTTTGAAACAGTTTCAGAAGAATAGGTATTATTTTTCTTTGAATGTCTGGTAGAATTCTTCAGGGAATCCATCAGGCCCTGGAGTCTTGTTTTTTGGGAGGTTTTTGATCACTGCTTCAATCTCATTACTGGTTATTGGTCTATTCAGGTTGTCAATTTTTTCCTGTTTCAGACTTGGTAGTTTATAGGTTTCCAGGAATGCATCCATTTCTTCCAGGTTGCTAAATTTATTGTTGTATAGCTGTCAATAATAACATATGAAAAAAATGTTCATCATCATTAGCATTAAGGGAAATTCAAATCAAACCACACTGAGATACCATCTTACACCAATTAGAACAGCAAAAATTGACAAGGCAAGAAACTACAAGTGTTGAAGAAGTGGTGGCAAAAGGGGAACCCTCTTACATTGTTGGTGGGAATTCAGGTTGGTACAACTACTTTGGAAAACAGTGTGGATGTTCCTCAAAAAATTAAAAATTGAGTTACCCTATGACCCAGCAATTGCACTACTGGGTATTTACCCCAAAGATACAGACATAGTGAAAAGAAGGGCCATAGGCACCCCAATGTTCATAGCAGCAATGTCTTCAATAGCAAAACTATATGGAAAGAGGCGAGATGCCCTTCATTGGATGAATGGATAAAGAAGATGTGGTCCATATACACAATGGAATATTACTCAGCCATCAGAAAGGTTGAATACCCGGGACGCCTGGGAGGCTCTGTTGGTTGAGGCCTCTGCCTTCAGCTAAGGTCATGATCCCAGGGTCCTGGGATCGAGCTCTGCATCGGGCTCTCTGCTCAGCCGGGAGCCTCCTCCCACCCCTGTCCAGCCTCTCTTGCCTACTTTTGATCTCTGTCTGTCAAATAAATAAATAAAATCTTAAAAAAAAAAAAAAAAGAAAGGTTGAATACCCAACTTTTGTATCAACATGTGTGGGACTGGAGCTGAGTGAAATAAGTCAAACAGAGAAAGTCAATTATCACATGGTTTCACTTATTTGTGGAACATAAGGAATAACATGGAGGACATTAGGAGAAGGAAGGGAAAAATGAAGGGGGTGGAAACTGGAGTGGGAGATGAACCTTGAGAGACTATGGACTGAGGGAAAACAAACTGAGAGTTTTAGAAGGGAGAGGTGTGGGAGGAAGGGTGAGTCTATTGATGGAAATTAAGGAGGGCAGGTATTGAATGGAGCACTGGGGGTTATACGCAAACAATGAATCATGGAACACTACATCAAAAACTAATGATGTACTGTATGGTGACTAACATAATACAAAAACAAAAACAAAAAAACAAAATCAGATCCACACTATTCAGCATGACAAAGCTCTTCATTGTCTTGTTTGTGGTGGATCTTCTCTCGAAAGTCTGAGCAGCATTCTATCCTCCCTTCTTGGAGATTTCTAAATCTCCTTCTATCATTATCAAGGGCACTAATTTACCAATAACTATATTTGTATCTTAAGAACTACTGTATTTCACCATGAGTAGTTCTCTTCATCAAGTTGTGAAAGCCAGATTCTTTTGAGTGGAATTTTTAGATTCATGGAGTTTATTAATTATATAATTTGATCCTTACTGTGATATTATTATTCCATTATATTATTATATTATTTTAAATAGACACAATCTATAGTTTGAAGAAGCTATTTGCTTAAAAGCCCATAGACAGGGATGCCTGGGTGGCTCCGCTGGTTAAGAGTCCACCTTTGGCTCAGGTCATGATCCCAGGGTCCTGGGACTGAGTCCCCCATCAAGCTCCTTGTTTGGCAGGGAGCCTACTTCTCCCCCTGCCTGCCTCTGTCTCTCTCTCTCTGACAAATAAATAACTAAAATTAAAAAAAAAAAAAGCTCATAGAGGGATTAAAACACCGGTCTCTCATAATCCAGGTTACATTGCTGCCATGAGAAAAATTTTAAATGCATTTGTATAATTACAATTCCACATAGATTACCTAATTTGAAAGACTGGACATAATCATTAGTGAGAATGCCATTTGTCTAATGTTATTTAACAGTGATTAAAGGAACATGAACAGACATTTCTCCAAAGAAGACATCCAGATGGCCAACAGACACATGAAAGATGCTCAAGATCACTCAACATCAGGGAGATGCAAATCAAATCACAATGAGATATCACTTCACCCCTGTTAGAATGGTTAAAATAAAAATGCAAGAAGCAACAAGTATTGGTGAGAATGTGGAGAAAAAGGAACCCTCTTACGTGGTTGGTGGTATACAAACTGATTTAGTCACTGAGGAACTAGTATAGGGGTTCCTCAAAAAATTAAAAATAGATCTACTCTATGATCTGGCAACCACACTACTGGGTATTTACCCAAAAAATACAAAATCACTAATCCTAAGGGATGCATGCACCCTTATGTTTATAACAGCATTATTTACAGTAACCAAGATATGGAGGCAGCCCAAGTATTCACTGATTGATGAATGGATAAAGAAGATGTGTACATACATACACAATAGAATATGACCCAGCCATAGAAAGAATAAAATCTTGCCATTTGAGATGACATGGATGGAGCTAAAGAGTATAATGCTAAGTGAAATATGTATGTGGAATTTAAGAAAAAAAACAAATGAGCAAAGGGGAAAAAAGTGAGAGAGAAAGAGAGAAAGAAATCAAGAGACAGACTCTTAATTAAAGAGAACAAACTGATGGTTTTGAGAGGGGAGCGGGGTGGGAGGATGTCTAGAATAGCTGATGGGGATAAAGGAGAGCACTTGCTGAGATGAGCTCCGGATAAGTCACTATATTGTATACCTGAAACTAATATAACACTGTATGTGAACTAACTGGAATTAAAATAAAAACTTAAAGTAACAAAATTTTAAAAAACAGTAAAAAAAATTCTATGTTTTGTATATCTATCCCAAATACTACTCATTAAATTTTTGTTTTGGGAAACTTGGGTGGCTCAGTTGGTTGGGTGTCTGGACTCTTGGTTTTGGCTCAGGTCATGATCTGAGGGTCATGAGATTAAGCCCTATGTCAGGTTCCACACTCAGTAGGAAGTCCACTTGAAGATTCTCTCTTCCTCTTCTTCTGTTCCTTCCCCTGCTCACGCATGCATGCACAAACTCTCTCCCCCTCTCTAAAGTAAATCAATCTTAAAAAAATAATGTTTTTGTTTTTCCAGAGCCATGCCTAACCATTTCTATTTTGATTTTGAGTATATTTAATAAATGAATACTCAGAATGAATGTAAATTTTAGAAAGAAATATTTATTTCCAATTGATAATTGGGTTTAAAAAATTGGGGGGCAATACAGTCATTTGGCATTCCTGATGCTCATGTATTTCTACACCAGTTGCAAAAGACCAGCTGGGAAAGGAGGAAAATATGCATCAATAGAGCAGAAAAGGGGAAATACATTTTTTGAGTGTACTCTATCCTAGTCATTGTACTTGATACACATTTCTGAATCTTCAAGAAACCCCATGAGGTGTATATTATTATCATTATTTTACAATGAAACCAAAGTAAGGAAAAAGCACTTTGTAGATTTATAAAAGGCTTTGTATACTCCGAGAATTGCCAAACTGTGGCAAGCAAATGTGATCCTAGAAATTGTTAAACCCTCGGTTTTACCAGTTATCTGTATAACTTTCTTTCTCTGGTGTAGATAAAGAAGGTCGTCTAAGGAAAAAGCAGGAAGAACGGATTAGATCTGCACTGGGCCAGGCAGCAGAAGATACAACTGCAGGAAATCACTCCATGCTATACATTTGGGAAGTTTTTGGTACACTAGAATAGGGTACTGTGGTGCAAAGGTTATGTTTTCTCTTTGACTTTGGTATTTTGTACCTTCAGGATTTCCGTATTCATGTACCAGCTTCTTTCAAAACTGTAATGTATAACAGATCAACTGTTAATTGATATTGCTTAAACAAAGTTTTCCTTGGTCTAATGCATTTGAGAAACCTATTCTAAATCTTTTCCAAGGCATGCCAAAATCTACAATAAGATCAAAAACCTATTTAATTAGTTTAATGGTTTTAAAAATGTATTAGCTAGGACAAAAACTGCATGGAATCTTACAGGAACCCCTTGAAACCATTTTGAAAAGCACAGTTCTTGATAAGAAGAACAAAGTTTCTTGCTATTCTTAGCTATACTTTGTGATCTTCCTCTGAGTCCTATTAGCTTAGATATTAATTACATAAGGAAAATTCTAGAGCAGAAAGCCATAAAATAAAAATTCCAAGAATCTTCAATACTACTATGTATTCTCTCTTTTTTTTAAAAAAAAAGATTTATTTATTTATTTTTAGAGAGAACATGTTTGTGCATGCAGGAGGAGGGGCAGACAGAGAGAGACAGAGAGAGAGAGAGAGAGGAGGATTCTCAAGCAGAGAACACAGAGCCCGACTCAGGGCTCAATCTCACAATCCAGAGATCATGACCTGAGTCAAAATCAAGAGTTGGATGCTTAACGGACTGTGCCACCCAGGTGCCCCACTACTATGTATTCTTGATCTTTTATATAATAAATCAGATGGCTTACTGACTTCTGAACATTCATATTTATCGTAAAGGAAGATGACTAGAAAGGATCAAGTGTAGTCCCTTGGGACTAGATGAAGTAATGGTTGCCTTATTTTCCAGTGTTTACTTGCTTGTTCCAAGATAGAGATATTTCTGCTCTCACATTCCAAAGCAATGTTTGATATGGTTTCATCCTTTAATGTCTCAGACAGTTATTAACTAAGTGAGAAGGTGTTAAATAGAAGTTAGCTGAGAAGAAAAAGTTTGACATGGATTTAAGAAATTTCTTCTGGCCTGCAGCACACTTTCATCCAGTACCAAATCTGTATAATCCATGGTTGACTCTTAGCCATCCCTAATTCTTCCAGTGTTCTTCCTACAGCAAAGTAAATGCAAGCATTAGTTAACAGTGAGAATTGTAGAATTAGTCCATGAAATCAGGTTCTTAAGATTAGTCATAACCAAGGATAGCCCAGCAGAAAGGTGCAGGGTATTCAATGTGTCTTTAACCAATAAAATAGCAAGTAGAACAAAGGAAATGGGAAGAGTATTTTGGGTGTAATATGTTTCTCCCAGGCTGACTGGTTTCTCTTATAGGCCTATTTTATTTCTTTTAGGATATGAACCCCTGGAGATATTGCAGATTAAATTTTACAGGATGTTGGAAATGTGTGAAAATCATCTAGAGCAGACAAATTAAAATCTCTATCTTGATTGTAATTTGTCATGTTGCTATCTCAGTTACTTAGAACCGTAGAATGGCGGATTGGAGCCTATTGTATCACTTGAAGTTTTTGAAGGAAGTTCTGCACTGTTTCCTAGAAATTGTTATTGCTGTTTCTGACTTAATCACTGACTCTGCTCCATGAGGCTGAAGCAGAAAGAGAAAATGGGAATGGATACAGTGCCGTCATCACATTGATGGGTAAACCCAAGGGACTGAGAGTTTCAGAAGTGGGTCACTTGTCCAATGATGACTGAAGATGAGGAAAATTTTTCCCTACCCAGTGGGAAATTTCAGTCAACTATTGGAGTAGGTTTCTTTGTGACTGAAAGATAAGGGCGTTTGTCTTCGTAGTTGTGGTGGTCTACCAGTAATTCCACAGTACCTCACACTGCTGTTGCTCAATACGACTCACAGAGGAGTTTTGAAGGAATAGTGACTTTATTGACTCATGACAAAACATTTTAAAACACAACTTAACCCATACTTCAAACAAAGATTTCAACTAGAGTCATGTCTGGTTAGTAGGGTGCAGGGTGACTATAGCCGCAATTTTGCATTGTTGTATCGGTCATGGGAATTTGCAAAGGAGAAACTGCAGGGGCAGGGTATCTTTGCTAAAACACAAGATAGTCCTCCATGGATTGAAAGATTCTGAGTTAGGGTTTCAGAATTGGCCCGGAAACACGATTAGGTATCATGTTGTTCCCACGCCTCCCGTGAAGTAGAAAACAAAGCGTCTGCATGGATATCAAGGCACCAGGTGTCTGGGCAGAGATATTTGCCAAAAGTTTCAATAGTATCAACGAACTAGTAATTTTTTCCTCTTTCTAGAAAGAATATAGACAAATGCTTTTACTGAAAAATGAATTCAGAAATCAAATCTACCATTCAAAAGATATTCGTAGTTTGAGGAAAAAAGCCTGGTACTTGTCAAAGATACTGGAAGAACCAATGAAGTAAGAAGGTTGATGGGATATCAAGTGAAATAAAAACAAAGGATGAAAGAATTTTCAGATTTACAAAATTCCAGGATTGAAGCTGGGCTGCAGCGAGAATGTTGCTTTTGGCCTGACCTGTTTGACTTGCATGGTGAGGGGCCCCATTCCGACAACCTTGGTCTGCCCATTACCTATTTCCAACTGAAATCAAGAGTCAGAAGCTTCACAGACAGGTGCTCCCATTGTAATAATATTAATAATTATCTTAGTGTAGTTTCCATTTAATGAGTGGCTTCATCTTCACCAGAACTTTGCTGCTATTTTAGATATTTTATTTCATTTAATACTTAAAGCAACACCCTGAGATGGGGATTGTTGAGCAGTTTACAGATGATGAAACTGACACTGAAAAAAATTAAAAATCAGGTAGCCAGGATTTGAGCACAGGTCAGCCTGACGGTGAACCCAACACATTGTCCATACAACATGGACGCACATGCACACTACGTTTATATGTATAGATACACACACACGTCCGTAGTCTACACAGAGAGAGTATGGTGCCCTACACTTTTTTTCTCAATTGCCTGACTTCAGAGCAACTGATAAAATATTATTAGATTCAAACTTTTCTAGTTCTTACTTTCTGAATTGCTGACTGAGAATCTATTGACGAGAAGAATCGATGTCCTGTGGACCTCAAAGAAAAGTAATGAGGAATGCTGATAGCTTTTATAACCCACACTTTACAGAACCTATTGGCTAGAGAGAGATACTAAAAATTTAAGTACCTAATGTTTAATGGGGTTTAATTATGAATCAGGCACTTTATATACATTGCTGTGAGTTGAATTTTATCTCCTCAAAATCTGTATGTTGAAGTTCTAAACCCCAGTACTTCAAAATGTGACCTTACTTAAAGATAGGGTCATTGCAGATGTAATTAATTAAGACGAGGTAATTCGGGACGGTCTCCTAACCCAATAGGACTAGCATCCTTCTAAAAAGAATGCCACGTGGGCAGGAAGAGACATCTATAGAAAGAGGATGATGTGAAGACCCAGGGAGAAGACAGCCATCTATAGAGCTGCAGAGAGGGTCCTGGGACAGATCCTTCCCTCACAGCCTTCAGAAGGGACCACCCTGATTCTGGAGTTGTAGGCCCCAGAACTGTGAGAAAATAATGTTGTATAACACCTCCCCAACCCCCCAGTTTGTGGTTCTTTGTTTTCCCACTGCTAGCAAATTTTTACATCTATTATCTCATTAAATCTTCACAGCAAACTTATGTCCGTGTTCCTGTTGTCTTCAGTCCACCAATGAGAAATTGAGTGAGCAAGGGGCCCTCGGCACTGTGACGCCAGGTCCCACTTCCATCAGCAGTATGCTATCCTGACTCCACTCAGAAAAAGAGAGAGCTTGTTTTCCTCAACATTAAAGAGATTGCAAAACACCCAGAAAATTTACTGGTGTGAATTAAAGAGATTGACGATAGTTTGCCTTCCAAGGTCTTCAAAGAGTTAAGCATGGGCTTTCCTGGAGTAGTAAGTAGAGAGTGAACCAGCCTCTCAGGCCCCAACAGAGTGACATTCCTGCCTGTCCCACTCAGGAACATGGGAACGCACATGCGCACTCCTGATCTGGTGTTCAGGGAGAAAGCTATCTGGGAAACTTCTTTCCCACTACTCCTCTAAGAGCCCTACATTCACTGGGCTTCTTGGCACAGGCGTTGCGTGAATGATTACTGGAACTCCAGGAGGGTGAAATAAGCACTCGGGCCAGAAATTAGGGGCCTTCTCAAGATGTGTACCGTGTATTTGCATTTTAATCCAAATCCACCAGTTCTTTTATGAATAACAACTGAAGGATGGATAGCTGATGCCGCCAGGAAAACGGGCCATTGTTTCCTCAGATTGTTGTGAGCACTTCGTGATGATTTATCTTTCCCTTTTATCGTTTTGTTTGTACCTTCTGTTTTAGAGAACTGATTTAACCCAGAGTGTTCCTTTTTCATGTTCTAAAATAGCTTGAGCTTAGTTCTAAAGTAACCTCATAAAGAATGTTTCGTTTTTATTGTGGTAAAGGAGCTTTCAACTTTATAAGTGAACAAAACAAAAAATCACATACATTGCATCCTCTTTCCTGCTTTGTGTGTATTCATGTTGAGAGGCAGTTGGGAGGAAAGCATGCTTTTGTAAATAAAGCAAGAGTTTGAATCCCGTTTTACTATTTTGTGCTGTCATATTTTTGTATAACAATTTCAGTCTCTGTTTCTTCACCTAAAAGATAGAGATAAAAATCAGTAACTATTTTTACGGATTTTAAGTTTTAAGTGAGTGATGGATAAGACAAGTTCATTGTAGAGTGCCTTGTACATAGTAGACACCATTATTTCCTGTTCTGTAGCTTGAGAATTGGCTATTTTCAAAAAGACTATTAAGATGCATTTGTATATCCCCAGCAAGAGGTGGTGAGCTAAAGCCTTATACCTATGAAAACAACAAAAATAAAAAGTTAATAATACCAAGTAGAGGCAACAATATGGGGGAAATGAGAACTCTAAACTGTTAGTGTGAAGCAAAATTTTTTAAATTTTTTAAAAATCTGGAGACAGTGAGAAATTGTTTAACAGTATAAGCAGGTTCATACTCTAAAGACCCAGAAGTTCTCTGACTGGGCAGATTACCAGAGAAATTCTTTCACATATGCCTAAAGAGGCACACACAGGAATGTTTGAAATAACGAAGATTTAGAAACAGCTATTCCAATGAATAGAATAGGGAATGGTTGAACAAAACTGAAAGATATCAACATTTCAAAAGCATAGTTTTTGAGGGAAAGAGTAAATGCACGACACTGGGTGGGCATGAGAGGTGGTGGAAAGGATGACAAGGGAAGTTAGGGGGATAAAGGAGACCAAAGATGAGGGACCGGGTCTGGACAAATTGAGAAGTATGTTGTGAACTGAGGACAGGTTGTATCAGTCTAATTTTGCTGACCTAAGATTCATACAACAACAATGACACAGAATAATTGAAGAGGACATGTTACACAGTATTATTCCTCAAAATATCTGCATTGAGAGTTGATGGAAACAATTTGGGGCCATTAAAAATGAAATTTAAGCAAGACTTCTTTTTATCTGAGGGTTCCCCCCCTCTAATTCTAAATATGGTTTCACACAGGCTCACTCTTATGGGGCCTCCATCTGGTCCCCATGAACACTTATGCAAACTTTGGCCCTGACAACTCCCAGCCATTACCAATGACCTACTTTTCCTTTGAATTTTCTACCAGGTTTAATCAGCTTGCCTTTGTCTTAAAATTGTAAGACATCAGGCATCACTCTATTATACCTCCTAATTGCCAGAGAAACAAATTAAGTTCCCAGAGGAGACTGAAAACTGTCATAACTTGAGCTACAATAACAAAATACCAAGTGGACCAAACAACAGACAATTATTTCTCGCAGTCCTGGAGGCTGGGAAGTCCCAGATCAAGGTGCCTGCAAATTTAGTCCTTGTTGAGGGCCCCCTTCCTTGTTTGTAGAGGTCCTTCTTCTCAATGTATCCACACATGATGGGAGAAGGGGGAAGAGGGAGTGAGAGGGAGAGGGACAGAGAGAGGAGGGAGGAGAGAAGAAGGGGGGAGGGAGAGTCAGAGAGAGGGAGAAGGGGAATCTGGTGACTCCTCCTCTTATAAAGGCACTAATCCCATCATGGGGGCTCCACCATCATTTAAAACTAATGAAAACTAATCAGCTCCCAAAGTTCCCACCTTCTACTACCATGTAACTATTCCTAATACATAATATCACATTGGGGGTTAGGGCTTCAACATATGAATTTTATAGGGATACACACTTTCAGACCATAACAAAAACCATGTCGCTAGACTTGAAGTAAAAAAAAAAAAAAAAAGAAAGCACTGCCTTTTGGAGAGATGGGACACATAGTAGAGCTCTATCCAATGAAATCTCTTCATAACCTCCCTTTCTATAATTTTTACTGACCCGATAATTTTATCCTCTTAAGGTGGGAAGGGCTTAAGTGTTATGATTTTTCCCCATCTGTGTGACATCTTCTTTGTCATCTGTACTCTACTCTAAAGTCCTATTACATTTACTCTCTGCTCTTAGAGGCCAAAAACACTTTTTTTTTTTTTTCATTTTAAAGTCTTCAGGCTTGCACTGTCTATCATATAGTAGGTACTTAATAGTTGCTTTTAAACTCACCTGGGTGGCTCAGTCAGTTAAGCAACCAGCTCTTGGTTTTGGCTCAGGTCATGATCTCATGGGCTGTGGAATGGAGACTTGCCTTGGGTTCCTCACTTAGTGGGGAAGGTGCATGATAGGTCCTCTCCCTCTGCCCCTCCCTGGATCACTCTCTCAAAAGAAATAAATAATACTTAAAAAAAAAAACTCACCTGGAATAGTACAATGGTACCTCACTGTCCCTCTGCTTCCACTGTCATCATTCCTACCATCATTCATTTTCCCACATAGCAAGTAAAATGAGTCTTTGAAAATGTCACTCACTGGCCCTAAACCCTTCAATGAGCATCTGCTTAGTGAATAAACCCCAGTCTTTATGTGGCCTACAAGGCTCTGCCTGACATGGGCCCTGGCTATTTCTTTCCCCTCATCTGTGCTTCCCTTGCTCCTTATGCGGTACTGCCTTCTTTGCTATTCATTGTTTGTGCAAGATGCTGCCCCAGGACTTTTGCTCTTGATGTTTCTTCTGCTTCATGAATTCTTCCCATAGGTATTTTCACCGCTTGTTTTCCCATCTCTGTTCAAATGTCACCTCATCTAAGATACCTTCCAGAACGACTTAACCCAAAACAGCCTCTCCCCTCAATACTTCCAGCTCCTTAATGTGGCTTTAGTTTTCTTCATTGCCCTACTGGCATTGTATACTTGTCACTTTTCTCTGCCCATTTGAATGCGAGCTCCACAAGAACAAAGACTTCAGAGGTTTTGTTCACTACTGTATCCCCAGTACCCAGAGCAGTCTTTTGCATATAGTAGGTAGGACCTGACTGATAGGGGATTAACTGCTTCTCCCATTCTAAGAGGTTGTTTAAGCAGAAAATTCCTCAGTATGCCACTCAAGGTTGTGTGGGATTGCACAGATTCCCTTCCTTTCTGCTTTAATATCTCCTCAACTGCCTTTTCATTCATTCGTTTTTTAAAGAGAGAGAGAAAGAGAGAGAAAGAAACAGACCCTTGCTGAGCAGGGAGCCCGACATGGGGCTCCATCCCAGGACGCTGAGATCATGACCTGAGCTGAAGGCAGATACATAACTGACTGAGCCACCCAGGCACCAGCCCCCCGCCCCAGCCTTTGCTTTCTAACTCAGAATATTCTGTGAAGTCGATATAGATTGTGGGTAGTTGAGTCAGGTCATGCTGTACTTCTTTTTTCTTTTTAGAATTAAATTTGTGAGCCTTTACATGGCACATGGGCTCTCTAGTTCACTCAGAGCCTGGCGAGTCTGTGGAACGTGGCTTTCAGCCATTTGAGGGTGTCTACTCACCTGGCTTCCTTACATATCTGAGTAAATTTGTTTAGTCACCATTTCTTAAACTTGCCAAACACAACAAAAATTTTATTATCACTGTGATTTTGCCCAAGCACTTCCTTTTACCTCAAAGTTCGTCTTCACTTTTCCACCCATTTAAATCCTATGCATTCTCCACGTGGCACAACCATTGCCTTGAAGTCCCTTACAATGCCCACTTACAGGTGTAATTTCTCCATCCTTCGAATGACTACGGTACTCGATGTTATCATTTCATTGCTTATCTATTGCATTTTCTTGCTGGTTATTTATATACATTTTAGAATCTTTCCTCCTGGAGGCGAGCGTCTTGCTTTATTTGTCTTTGGTTCTTCACAGCACCGACTCCTTAAAGACCAGTACGTGTTTACTGAATGAAAGGTGACTGAGGATGAAAACAGAAGCAATAACGACAATAAGCCTGAACTAAGTAGGGCAAAGACTGTTCTTTACTGGTACTGCGTAGGGACCCAGACAAGTTAAATGTTTGTGCAAGATCCCAAGTCTGTCGTTACAGCTGGCGATTAAGGGAGGCTAGGTTTACTGATTACTTGCCTGCATGTTGTCTCCACTCACTCGTTTCCATGAGTCACCTCAGTTCCAGACAGTCAACATATATGTAATTTTAGATTGCTTCCTACTCTGATATGATTAGTAATATTGCAGAAGGCGGCCCTTATTTTTTTTTAAACTTCACTTACATTTCTCCCCAAATAGGACTTTTATATATATTTTTTTACTTTTCAATAACTCTCTTATTGAGATGAAAACGCAAAGGTCAATTTCAGCATTCCAGATTTACCAAAATGGATGAATGGTTCAGGTAATAAACGTTTTTTCCTTTTCTTTTTAAATGTGCATACCCAGTTTTGTTGTGTGAAGAAATTAATTGTGACTTGTACTTGAAGACTTTGGATTAATTTATTCTGATACAGTGTATCATCATAATGTGACTTGTACTTGAAGACTTTGGATTAATTTATTCTGATACAGTGTATCATCATAATGTGTACTTCCAAAATATTTATTGAAAAAATTATTCAACTCTGTTATTATCTTGGGATGATCTCATTTCAATATAGAGAGAAGTCATCCACCCAAAGGCTGGTGAAAAAAGCATAGAACAAATATGGGCTGATTGTCTTATGGTTTGTGACATGGGAGCTGCTTTCTCATTTCTGGAAGACTATGCGGAGGTGTGAAGAAATCGATATTCATACAATCCATCTATACTCTGTCAGCTGTATAAATAATATACCTCTATATATTGAAAAAGTTCCCCCCCAAGTTTAGACATATGGCTAATAAGATAATTCATTTTAAATTATTATTTCCTATTATTAACTTTTTGCTATTTATTTTCCTGGTCATTGAGTATATGAAAGTACTGCTGTATCATGTGGATGCAAGAGAAATGTTTTCAGCTTAAAAGAAAGGCATTGGGAGATGGAGAGGAGAAGTGAGTTGGGGGAAATAGAGGGGGAGACAAACCATGAGAGACTGTGGACTCTGAGAAACAAACAGGCTTTTGGAAGGGAGGGGTTGTGTGAGCCTGGTGGTGGGTATTAAGGAGGACACATATTGCATGGGACACTGGATGTGGTGCATAAACAATGAATTTTGGAACACTAAAATAATATGAAATAAAACAAAATTTAAAAAAAGAAAGAAAGACTTATGATCCTTAAATACGATGAAATACTGGAATAATTGATGCCCTCATTTTATAGGTAAGAAAATGGAGCTGCAGAGAGCGAAGCAAAGCACCCACAGACACACAGGCCCGCCTCAGGCGTCTCTGCGCTCAGGATGGTGCTCTTGCCCTCTGGCCATTTGGTCTCTCAGTCAAGTGAGCCTTGTTCTTAGGGTCTACCTTTTCAGGGCCCTCACCTTTTCACTATTATTTTCCTGATACTTCGGAATGAGTCCTTTAAGATCCCTCCCTTCTCCCTCTTTTCACTTCTCTCTACCTTCTCCTTTGTGTTTCATTTGTTCTACTGGACTTGGGAAATTGTTGGCTTTCTAATACATAACTGAACCATCAACACTGTATTTTGGTATGTGTGATTATGTCCCTTTTGACCCAGGGGAATTTGCTTCGTAGCAGGGGGTCACAGCACTGCTGTGTCTCCAAGATGAGTTCTATCCTGACCCACCTATATTCATGTTGACCTCCTTGCTCCTTGAACACACTAAGTTCTTCTACACTTGCTGTTCCTGGAATACTCTACAGTTGGATTTTATTTTTCCCACCTGGAACTGCAGGGGAGTCATACATGTTTTCTTGTTGACTCCTTTCGCCACGTGGATTTTTTTCCCCACACACAGATTTTTTTCTCTCTTCTGAAGGTCTAAGCTTTTATCAGGGACTCAAGTTCATTTCCTACAAAGCTGACTTACTTGTTATCCAAGTAATATGGGGAGGAGAGACAAACTGATTTCTAATACTTTCTTGGAAGTTAAACATATTTTTAAAGATAGATTTCACTCATTCAATAAATATTTATTGAGCGCAGTAAAGAAAGAGAAATGTATAAAGTTGCCCCCCCCACACCTTGATCATTCTTTTATTCTGGATAATTTTAATCAGCAGCCAAATATGTGGTGACAAATCCTATCTTATAAATGACAACAAAATTTCCACTTTCATTAATATTGTACAAAAGATATGTAGATTATCTGACTCTTGAGAATGTTGAACCAGAAGATGATAAGGATAGAAAGAGAGATTTCTGAAAGGTAGATATCATGAACAAGACTTGAATTTGGATAGAAAAAAAATGGTGACTATTACCTTTAAGAGAGATTTGTTTTGTTTTGTTTTTCCTAAATGAGAGGTAAGGATTAACATTAAATTACAGATGGGGAAAGAGGTGATAGAGGGAGTGACCATATTTTAATGAAAAATAACAAAATGTTTTTCTAAATATTAGAAATGAGTCTCATAATTAATTGCTAGGTTAAAAAAGCATTCATTTGATTACCCCTTCTGAAGCACCATATCACGTTTTGGCTTGTTTTTGTCCCTTTATTACAGTCTTTGCTTATATTTTTGGCACCAAAAGAACAGCGACATCAATTCAGAGCATCTCTTGCAAATGATGTAAGCTATGGGACAAAACATTAGCCTCAGATACCGTTTGAAATGGCTTGATCAGAAACTGCTGAGTAACAATGACTGAGTCAGGAAATTGATTAGAAGATAGGTAAGACTTACATTTGTCCTCTCAACCCTCATGGGCTGAGAGTGGGCATGAGGGATTTTCCAGTGCATTTATGATCTCTAATATATTTATAATTTTATGACAACCAGAAGAGTGAGTTCTTTATACTGTAAAGCTTCCTTCATATAGTGATGCAATACCATGCACTCAATAGTGTTTAACATTTTGATTTTCCTTTGTTTTACATTAGTTTACTCAGCTAGGGCATTGACTCACTTGCCTTTTTTACTTGCCAACAATCTACAAACCTGAGATTTTATCATTGATCCCCCAAATGATTCTACATTCTTCTCATCTAACTGAAACCATTTATTTCAAGAGAAGCTGTGAACAGACAAGCCAACCAACCCAATTTGGATTTTCAACATCATCAAATACCATTGGTGGTAGTCATGATTATAAAAATTTAATAAAAGATCTAGGAGGCTAAATGAAATATGGATGATCTTCTGAGGAAGCAAATTAAACGGAGAACTGAGACAGTTTCTTGATCATTAGGCCAACATAACCACTTCTATCTCAATTATATGAATAGTTCAATTGAAAGAGACTTGCAGAGGAGGAAGGGAACTCAGATAGTTAGTTCCCTCTCAAGTTCTCTATAACTTACTCTTATAGCATAATCTAAGTAGTGTGCTTTTATTCTTAGGTTCAGGGAGGCCAGGTCTGGGAAGAATTGCTAACCAGCTACCTGGTGAATTGGTCATCAGGTCAACCTGAAAGAAATCGATCACTTCTCTTATTATTTATCCATTAAAATGATAACTCACCTGGAGATATGGATGACTGGGTTTATGTAAACTTGTATTAACAACAACAAAAGAGGTGGAAAATCCCATTCAGTTAGAAGATACAACTAGGGGTTCCTATGGCAAATTATGGCTGGTTATTAGGAAGCTATCTGTTTTTTTCAAACAATATAAAGATTTATATGGACAATTTCAATGTCTAATTGGGAGCTAACCTCATGATTTAAAAAATTTAATTAAATAAAAATTTGGATATGAAGAAAGACATTAAAATTTACTGACTATTGTATAAATATTTTAAAAAAGAAGACTAGCGCTATATTAAAATAGAGTTGGGGCATCTGGGTGGCTCAGTGGGTTAAGCCTCTGCCTTTGCTCAGGTCATGATCTCAGTGTCCTGGGATGGAGCCCCACGTCGGGCTCTCTGCTCAGCAGGGAGCCTGCTTCCCCCTCTCTCTGCCTGCCTTTCTGCCGACTTATGATCTCTCTCTCTCTCTCTGTCAAATAAATAAATAAAATCTTAAAAAAAAATAAAGCTAAGACCTGGATTGCAAAGATTCAGATACCCGTTTAAGTATAATCTTCTTTAATATCATCACTAACTTCCTTAAGAAGAGGCATAATCATATGGGTTAAAGTTCTGAATGGCAGTATATTGGACACAATCTTTATTTCAATAATGTGGGAAAATCCTACACAGAGTTAAACACCTGTGGAGTATAGTTGGACATATTAATATAAAATTGGAAAGGAAGAAATAAAACTACCCTTATTTTCAGGTGATATGAATGTCTATATAGAAAATCCCAAAGAGTCTACCAAAAAATCTTTAGAAACAACAGGTGAATTTAGCAGGGTCACAGAATATAAAATGTATACACAAAAGTCAATAATATTTCTATATACTGGCAATGAACAACTAGAATTTGAAATAAAAAAGAATTTAAATTAATAAAAAAAGAAAGAAAATGTCTTCCACATAGAAAAAAAAAAGAATATACTATTCACAATTGTACCATCAACCTTTAGGTAAAAAGCTAACAAAAATCAACACAATTCGTATGTTGAAAACTACAAACATTAATGAAAATAAATAAAAGAAGATTTAAATTAATGGAGAGATACCACATGTTCATGGATTGGAGACTCAATATTACTAAGATGTCAATTCTTCCCAATTTGCTCTATAGATTCAGTGTAATACTAATCAAAGTCCCAGCCAGCCATCTTATAGAAATTGACAAACTGATTTTAAAATTACATGGAAAAGTGAAGGAATTAGAGTGGCCAAACAGTTCTGAAGAACAAGATCATAGTTGAAGGACTCACATGATGTGAATTTAAGACTTGCTGATGTAATTAGTGTAAAGCGACAGTAAAGAAGACTGTGTGGTGTGGTATGAGTGAGAGAATACACATGTATACAGGGCTGGCTTTATGGGTGTTAGACAGGTCCCTGCCCTCAGAAAATTCCATGCTTGGCTTATGCTCTGCTGTCAGTTTTGAAATTCTTAATAATTTTGAACATAGAGACTTACTGGACAAAAATTATAAAATCTAATTAAAATCACTTAGCTTCTTTTCATTGATAGTCCAGAAGAAAAAAAAACCATGAAATTTAAAATTCTATTTTTAGTGCTTTTCTATGTATTGAAGATAAAACAGAGGGGAAACAAAGGAACTGAGGATGGTATACACACGTAGGGATCATTTTAATTTTTAATAGTTTAAAGATTTTATTTATTTATTTGAGGCAGAGAGAAAGAGAGAGAGAGCTCACACAAAGGGAGGGGAGAGGGACAAGGAGACCCACTGCCAAGCAGAGAGCCCTCTGCGGGGCTCTGATCCTGGGACTTTGAGATCATGATCTGAGCTGAAGGCAGGCACTTAACTGACTGAGCCACCCAGGTGCCCCGGGTTCATTTTTATTTTCGTGTGAAGGTCTTAAGTATTTTCCATGTAGGAAAAAACTTACTAGCCAAAAATGCTGTGGTGCCAGCTCATGGATTGTACTACTTTTAGTGGTTTGTAAACTTTAGTTTTCACTTGAAGATTTTTGCTGTATTTGTTTTCCACCTCGACTGTTTTACTGACCATATTTTGAATACTATTTATTCTTCCTGTTGACAGAGTAACAAGAGCTTTTTACATTTTGAGATGCTACCGAGAAAGTGAGGGCAGCAACTTCCCCCAGCCAGATTTTTTCACAGTCACATCAAGATATAGATCATAACATCATAGCAAGATAGTAGAGGCCCTGAAAGGACATTATGGTAATAACAATGCTACGTGTCCATTACATTTATTTCATTTTGTCCTGGCCATTAGGGGAAGACTAGATTTTTCAACCAAAGACTAGATTTTTAACCATTGCAGTTAGGAGTGGAAACTACATTCTGGCAATGGAATAAATGAAATGTAGCTGGAAGCTACGTATACTCTTCCAAGGTTGGCTCCTAAAACCTCTCATAAAATCCTGTATGTCTTTCTTCCTCAAGTGGTGGGAGTGTCCATTGCTAGGGGCAAACTTAGGAGCCGTGTGTTGAAGATGACCGAGGCTTTGTCAGCTTGGGCGCCTGCATGAATGCTTAGTAGAAGGACACTCTCCCTCCAGCTCCCCCGCTACTATGTATTGGACCGTTACATGAGCCAAGAATAAACTTCTTTTGGCTTATCCATTGAGATTCAGAGGGATGCTTTAGTAGTAGTCATTTACCGGAATTAATCTTAAGATATTCAGATTAACTGAAGCTTTTTATGAACAAATTGCCAACAAATGAAGCAGTTTCAATTCATTAGCAAAGAAGAAATTATTTCAAGTATATAAAACATTAGAATGATTTTATGAACTGTTTTAATGTAACATTTAAAAACAAAGTTTTCTGTAAATTGGCTCTTAATAAAAGAAAATGACCTTTCAGTGCAGACTCCCAATAAAAGCAATGTGTACTATTATTTACATTTTTAGAGATCAGTAAACCGGGGCATGGAAAGCCTCACACAAGTTTCTGTGATTGGTAAGGAAGTAGTGTGGTTGCAGAAGTCGTGCCTGTCACCCCCATGTTGAATTGGTTCTTATCGCTAGAAGGCGCTATTCAGCAGTTGGGGAGATCATAGAGCTGTTGACAAATCACCAACAGTGTTCTTGCGGCTGTTAAAACATCGATGTATCCTTTGCAAGAAGAGCAAATGATAATAACTTGAGTCTCATGATAAATCACTTTGGGCAAACCATTCCAGCTTCAAATTGCTTTTCAATGATTCATTATGCATTAAGAACTCTGGTATAAAGTTTGAGTTTCAACACTTACAGAAACTTTCCTCTGGATTCATCTGGAGAAACTGAGTTTTCTTTTCCTGCAAATTGCTTTAGTGCTGCTAGCTCAGAATGGCTTTCTATTCTTAGTGCACATTCAAAACAAATAGGCATTTTGGAATTGTCATACCAAGACTGATTAGCAAAACTTAGCAATTCAAATGCAGTGAAGAGATCCAGAGATATGTTGATCATAAAAATTTTTTTCAGTTCATGTTAAAATCTTGAATGGGAATTTCTAATTTGTATACAAATAACTAATCTAATCTGAATATAAATAACCTGTTGTAGCAGAGTACCCTGTCAACTTTCATTCAAATATTTATTATGCATCCATTCTGTGGTAAGGCACTATTTTAGGCACTGGGGTTTTATTGCTCAAAAACAAAACAAAACCAAAATCAAAAACAAAAACAAAATAAAAAACCAAACCCCCACCCCCTGCCTGCAAAGATTCTAGCCTTCATAGAGCAAATCATGAACGCTCTCCTCATGGAACAATTCATTATAATGCCACTGGAAGAAGTTGGAGCACTCTGGCTTCTCATTTTTTCTGCAAGAATGCCAAGCACATGGTATTTGCATGTAGTGGGATGTTTTAGGGAACCTTACAATAGTGTGCTCCATTTTGGGTCCAATCAGTGACACTCCTGGTAACCTTCTTGTTGCCTTTGGGAGTATAAATCACTTCTGAGTCACAAAAGATATTTTGCCCTGAGGAGGAGATGTGTCAAAGGATTGCGTCTTTCTTGGAGGTAATCAAGATTTACTTTTCAGAAAGTTGAAACAATGGAGGGCATGGATGAATCAACCTTTTATGTGTGGATAAAAATGAGATCTCACCAGGAAGTTGTTCCCTCACCAAGAAAAAAATAAATAGATCGTGTGTATAACAATGAATAACATACCACAGGTATGGGCACCTGGATGGCTCAGTTGGTTAAGCATCTGCCTTTGGCTCATGTCATGATCCCAGGGTCCTGGGATCAAGCCCCATGTGAGGCTCCCTGCTCAGCCTGCTTCTCTCTCTACCTACCACCTCCCACCACTTGTGCTTGCTCTCTCTCTCTCTCTCTCTCTCTCCCCGCTCTCAAATAAATAAATAAATAAATAACAACAACAACCAAAAAAAAAAAAAAAATTCCCCAAATAACTAGATCAGGAATTTTCTATTACTTGATAGTTAGACTTCCCATATTCCAAACCTTCCAGAACATGGCCACAAATCCAAAAATATGTGAAAATATTCTCTTTAAAAGGATAATTACAGTCCTAACAAGGCCCCCCTGATGTATCCTCTTACCTCAGCTCACCATATTGAGTGGCACTGGCCTTCTTTCTGTCCCTTAAACAAGCCAGACTTGTTAGCTCCAGTGGCTTGGCTCTCTCCTGGAAGGACCGTTTCCCAGATCACATTAGAAGTGAGAGTTGGTTCAGTTTTCTTAATGAGATCTCTGATTAAATGCCCCCTTCCAGACAGGACTTCCTTGATCAGTCTGACTGAAATACTGTTGTCACCCACTCTCGTGCCTCTGTGTGGTCAGACGTGTTGTTTAGTATTGCCATGGAACTTATTCCTCTGCCATCTAGTTTATTAGTTCGTTTACTTTTTCCACATCAGTTCACCACTCTAAAAGTTAGGTCCCATTATAACAGGAACTTTGTTCTGTTGTATCCCTGGCGGCCAGAAGTACAGCTGGAGTTCAGGAGTATTTGCTGAATGAAGGGATATAAGTTATATTTCATAAATCAAGCCCGACAGCCTGTTTGGAGTATTATGAAAGTACTCAAGTATTTTGCTTGAGTTCAAAGTTATTTTGTTTATAAACTTGTTATTTAAACAGAAAATCATGTCCAACTCCCATCATCCAACTGATATTGCGTTTCAATATTTTGGCCAGAATTTAACCTGAAACATAATTTATACTCACCTTAGTACATGTGAGTACACTAATATATCTAGTCAGAGGAATACAAACACGCAGTGAATTCAGCAATAGAGGCAGCCTGCGCTTAATAAGCCATGACCTTGAACCAATTCCATCAAGAAGTGATTATTGGACAAAGTGTAGCACTTTTGTTGAGAAATGGCAGCAGGAGGAGAGTTTAGACTTGACCACGTGGCCTCAATGCTAAGCAAATACAGTTTTCTCACAAATGTTCTTCTATAAAGTTCTGAACATCTGGGCTTAGAGCTTAATTCATTTGTGATGCAGAAATCGAACAGATGAATGGGCAGCAGACATATACTCTGTTGACCTCTCTGAGCTAATCTCTTTATCTGTGAGGTAGGTAGTCTTAATTCTTGCCACTTTGGATTTTTATGGAACTAAACAAAACTACGTGTGTGGCATAGAATGTGCCCAAAACACAGTAGGTACTTTGTAAATATCAGCATATTCATTGGTTCATTCAAAAAGATTGTGCTTGGTATGGTTACAAAGTTAATACAAGCAGTTTAAAAAAAATCTCATGGCATTCAACTACCTACTTTTCTTTTTTTTTTAAATATTTATTTGTTCATTTAGAGAGAGAGAGAGAGAGAGAGAGAGAGAGTGTGTGTGTGTGTGTGTGTGTGTGTGTGAATGGGGGAGGGGCAGAGGGAGTGAAATCTCAAGCAGACTCCCGGCTGAGCACAGAGCCTGATGTGGGCTTATTCCCAAGACCCGGAGATCATGACCTGAGTCAAAACCAAGAGTCAGACGCTTACACGACTGGGCCACCCAGGTGTCCTGTCACTCAACAGCCTTCCAGATTCTTACTATTAGCTATTCTGTGTTGGGTACCTCATCTAAATAGTCACTGTTTATGTTTGCACACATGCTCATGCACACATGAGGGCTGGGGTGAGTGAGGAGCGTGGTAAGCCATAGAGTGAGAGAAAGAGGTAAAGTGGGATATGGTAAGTTGGAACACATGGGAAGTGATTTTCAGTGTTGTACATTAGACGTACTGGATGGTTATGTGGGATTATTATTAACCAGAGGTCATGCAGCAGTTTGTTCAACTAACTGGCATTCTTAAGACTTGTAAAACTGTGTAATTTAAGGCACTCAACCACTGAGACACCACAGTAAATATTTGGAGGATGTGTTTATTTAACTTTAGCTTGCTTCACAACTAATATTCTAATAAACCCCATTCAAATTTTTATATTCCAGTAGAATAAAAGACATCTAACCTTTTTCTTATCCTAAAAGCTTTTGTAAATAATATTTATCTCAGTGCTAAAGTGCTGTGTGTATATAGTCCCATTAAACTGACCCAGATATCATCTTAGAAGTGTGTGTTAAAAATAGCTAACTACCATGAAATATTAGGGCTGCATCTAAATACTTCTGATGTGGCAAGTGTATTTCAACTCTGCAGGAAGAGAGTGAGTTTCAAAGCCTACTTCTGGATAAATATTTGGCTCTACTGAAAACTTTGGAAAGGTGATATAATAGCTTTCCATGATAATAGCTGTTACTAATAGCTACATGTTATATGCTTTTGTTATACTTAATCCTCCTGTATCAGTGAGAGTCTTGATGAAAAATAGAATTCCACCTAGATAATTTACTGAAAAGACTTTAACAAGGGTGGGGTCAGGGTTAAGGGAACCAATACATGATGCTGAGGGGGTTGGTAGCCCAGCAACAGTGGTAAATGGTTATGAGTTGAGGAGGCTAGAAGGGAAAAGGAGATGTTGCCAGAGTCCGAGGAGAGCTGGAGCCATACAAGTAGGTGCAACTGGCAGAAGCTGAAGTCCTGAGAGATTTGGCGACTGCCTGAACTTCCCGATATGAATGGGGGAGAGATAGGGAAGAAATACCCCAGCTTCTCTCTTTTCCTGCCCTCTGATCTTCTATCGTTAGGTTACACTACCAGGAGAGTCCATGGATGCAGACCATTGATGTCAGCCTACTGGGGCATAGGTTAGGGCACAGAACGATGGAAAAGAATGAATCAACTCCGGGGTAAAAGCTACATTATGAAAAGGAAGACACTGAGCCTGCCAAACTACACAGATTATAAATGGTAAGGTCGGGACCTGAACTCATATGCTTTCCATGATAGCGTTAAGATTAATTGACTCAGAATGAAAAAGCATGGGTCTAGACTAGCATGCAATCAAGAGGGACAATAATGGATAGATTAGATAGAATGACAAAAAGAAGGGAAGAGGGGTTAAGGGTGAATTCCAGAAAAGAGATGAGTTATATAAAACGTAGTCTCTGAGACAAAGTCAGAGTCATTACTTCAGATCAAAATAATCCCACCATGATTCAAAGAATGGTAAACAGAATTTGTAAGCAATTGGGATCATATAATAAATCAAAGTTTACCTGTATGGTATGTTTATTAGATACTTGTAGAATGAACAAAGACAAATGTATTAGTAGTTAAGGTCATGAGCTCTGGAGGAAAAAATGACTAGATGGGACCCAGGCTCTACAATTTAGGTAATCAGGAGCAAGGGTCTCATTTTCCTTGTCTGTAAAGTTGAGTAATAATGGTAACTACCCCATAGGGTTGTATACATTGAAAAGATATAAAATGAATAGATTTAAATATATATATATACACATATGCACACATGCATTGCTCAGTAAAATGCCTAGCACAGAGTGGTGTATAACTGTTCTCTATTTTATCTTCTAACTAGCTCAGTTTTAGCCCCAACAATTGTAGGAACATCATTTGTAATCCTTTGTACTACTTTTGAGCAGACTATATTGAGATGTTCAGAATTTTCTCAGCACAAAAATAAACCTATAAAACTACTTTGTATATTTTAATTGTCTTGAGCAGTATGCCCTAAATGCCTTTAGTCATATCAAAGTACACATTGACACCACAAATAGCTATAGGTCATCAAGTGCTCTGATTTATAACTGGATGCTCATTAATCACATTAGAAGACATAAATGATTTACTGTTTTTTTATGTGAACTGAAAGGTGTTTTGTGATTTATCCTCCTTGCGTTCAATAATCTGAACACCAGTGTTTCCAAGAGGACTAACTTGATGAATGCTTGTCTTCATTTGGGGCATCCAATTTCTGCTGTGCTTCCTGGCACTTTTTAAAACAAATTTACTGTCTGTAAAAAGATTCTGATGCTAGACAATGTTTCATTTAATTCATTACTCTGTTTTATAGCAATATCACATATTTTATTTGCATTTTAAAAACAGTGGCAATTTCGGTCTTTTTCCTGGTACATTAACTTTTATAACTTGAATATTTTTGTACCACAGTTGTAGCTGTCATTATGGTTTATTTCATAATGGAGTCTTAAGTTGTATCTTTTTTGACACAGAGATGCTTTATTCAAATATACATTCCATTTGGATTTTATCTTTATTTTCCCACTTTTGACAAAGAAATGCTTTGGGAAATGCCATAGGTGCCTCTAGCCACTTCCTCTCTGCCCACCTTTGATTTTGGCTGTGATCTAGTGGAGATCCCTTGATTCCCACTTCAAGTGCCATCTGTATCCCTTAGCTTTTCTACCTCAAGTCTTTACCTAAAGCCCTGGCAGCCTGGGATTCTGCCCTAGAGTTGGGGGTGAGGGTGGGACAGAAGTGTCCCTAGGTGCAACCCCCAGCTAATGTGGATAAATACACCATCCTTTCAACAAGAACAGTCATGTTTGTCTCTTCTTACTCAGCTTTAGTTTTTCAATAAAAAGAATAGTGGAGATGAAACTAACTTGGAAAGGTTATTCTCTATGGAAAGGAGACACAGCAATGTAACTGCAGCCAATCGGTAACTAGTGGGAACAGACCAGATCTCTTAATTTTTCAAAAGAAGTTAAAACCTTGCTAATTAGTGTTTTTGAAATAAAAAAAAAATTCAAAATAAAATATCTTGCTTTTAGTCTGGATTCAGCCTTTGGATTATCAGTTACAAAGTAAAATTACAATGCTAGTAGCTGGTTTTCCTGTATGATAGCCAAACTGGTTAGTATCAAGTAACTAGGAAAAAATGTAACAAAAATGTGCGGGATCTAAATGGAAAACACAGAGTCTTATTAAGAGATATAAAATAATACTTGAAAATTATAAGGATGCAAAGTGTCCCTAAATTAACTGTTAAAATTAGCACAATACTAAAGAAAATTGCCTTTTTTTTAAGAACCCAAAAGAATTATAAAGTCTACTTGGAAAAGTAATTAAACAAAAATAGTTTCCAAAGCAAAACTGGAAGATACTTGCTAAAGTAGATATTAAATGTATTACAAAATTACAGTATATAGACATTAGGGAGGGTATGTGCTATGGTGAGTGCTGTGAAGTGTGGAAACCTGGCGATTCCACAGACCTGTACCCCTGGGGCTAATAATACATTATATGTTTATAAAAAAATAAAAAAAATTTAAAAAATTACAGTAATTGAAACCCTGTCGAACCACAATGAGATATCATTCACACCCACTAATAATAATAATAAAATAATCATAAACTGATAATAATAATAATAATAAAACAGGAAGTAACAAATATTGGTGAGAATGTGAAGAAATTGGAGGCCTTGTGCATTGCTGATGGGAATGTAAAATGGTGAGGCTGCTGTGGAAAACAGTGGACATTCCTCAAAAAGTTAAACATAGAATTACCATATGACTCAGCAAGTCCCTTTCTAGCAATATACAGAGAAGAATAAGGAAGACTTGAGTCAGATATTCACACAAAAACTCACACACTAATGTGTTAACAAAAGGTGGAAATAACCCAAATGTCCATCAGACAGAAGTCTGGGCCAATATATACAGAATTGGGAAGAGGAAATTTTTGATCAAAGAAAATTATGTCCATTCAAATTATATTTCATACATGATGCTAATGAAAAGATAAATTCAGAATAGTGCAGAAAATATAACACCAAAAATATGCTTTTTGAGAACTATGTCCAGGCATGCACAGGTCAACAGAGAAATAAAGATTTATGATCCTAAAATGAGGAGTTTGTGGTATTAAAGGAATGGGAGGAGTATAGAGAACATTTCAATACAAAATAAGTAACCAGCAATTATGTTAAATATTGCTTTAAAATATTGTAAGTGTCAAAAGTTCTTCTCAAAAGAAAAATAATGTAATACTGAAAATAAAAATTTGATGTGACTAACATATATTGAACTCCCCAGATTATATTTACTGTTGTAGAATGAAGAGAAGGAAAACTAAGTAAATTCCCATTTTACATATGGTGGGATAAGGCAAATTCACTACTGATTTTGGTAATCAGAAAATTACAGTATTTTTTTTAAAGATTTTATTTATTTATTTGACTGAGAGATAGAGAGAGCACAAGTAAGCAGAGCAGCAGGCAGAGGGAGAGAGAGAAGCAGGCTCACTGCTAAGCAGGGAGCCCAATGCGGGGCTTGATCCCAGGACCCTGGGATCCAAGCTGAAAGCAGCCGCTTAACCAACTGAGCCACCCAGGTGCCCCAGTATTTTTATTTTTTAATCTGAATGTGACTAGCAGCATATATTAAAGTTGTGTATATCTCTGTGAAATCACTAGAGTAGATAAAAGCTAAGAATAGTTAGCCTATGCAACAAAACACGAAAAATTAATAGTGTATTTTCTTAAAAGAGGAAATACAAAATAAGAGAACAGTTATTTCAGTTATGACAATAGACACAAATGGGTTAATCTCTCCTATTACATAGAATATTCTCATAGTGATTTAAAAGGATATTTTAGCAATAAATTCTGTGTAAAATTTCATCTAAAGTAGTGACACAAGTGATTAAAAAATGAAGGGATGATGAAAAGTTACAAGGCAAGTATAAACAAAGAGCAAAAGAAACAACGTTAAATTTCAAAGAAAGGATAATTCAACGCAAATTATTTAACAGCATAATTTTACATCACTAAGTATGGTTCACAATGACGATATAACAATCATGAACCATTGTAACAGACTATGTATCTTTGAAATATTTCATGCAAAAAGGTGTTAAAAGTATACAGAGAATTTGATAAAAACAATTGTGGAATATTACAAAAAGTGCAACTAATGAAACAGATTATATCCAAAGGCCAGATATTTCAATAACAAAGTCAGTCATTTTAAAATTTGTATACATTAAAAAAATAAATTATTAAGGACAACCACTAAATTATTACTAGCTACATAATAAAATCCAAACTCAACCTTACACTATTTAGAGAAAGTAAAGTGAGACTGTTTCATATCAAAACATGAAATGTATCCAAAAAGCTACTCCACAGCAAATCCAAAACCTTAAATATTTAATAGCTCAAGCAGATGAAATTTAAAAATAGTTGAATTAAACATCTAACCAATGAAATTTGAGAATGAACAGCAAAACCTTTATTGAAACATATGGACTGAAGGGAAAATTCTGTAGGAAAGGTAAAAGTAATCTCGTTCTAAAAGTCAGAGGAAGAGCACAATGCCAAAAACAGTATTGAGTAGAGTATAGAGCAAATAAGGAACGAAGAACTTGGAAAATAGTTAAAACAAGAGAACTGATAAAATTAAAAAAATTGTTGCTTGCTGAGAGAAACTCAACAACCCAATGTTCTTGAAAAGCCTGACAAAGATAACTGGATTAAAGAAGAAACTATTAAAATCAGTAAAGAGAAGATAGATATAATAACACATGTCTAAATTATTTTTTAAAATTAAGAAAATATTATACACAATTCCATGCTACATATGAAATAAACTGGATGAAGTCTATTATATCTATTCATTCCATTTTGCCTACATCGACACATATTGTAAACAATGAATATTTTCCAGTGTAAGAAACCACATTGTTAACTATACGTACTATGTTGTGGAGCAGATCTTTACTCCTTCTTCGTTTTGCGTGACAGAAACTTTGGATACGTCCAAACTCATCAAGACTTTGCATATTTTAGACGTGTTTAATACTTTCATATATTATTTATATTACAATAAATCTAAAAATGTGAAGAGTATTTAACTGGTCTTTTATAATGACACAGACTGAATTAGACTTCAGAATCTAGACCATATTATGGTTTCCTTTGGTCAAAACATTGTTTGATCTATTATTTAACTGTTTTGACTCCAGGCACTCTCTAGAATAACAATTTTGCATACTATGTCTCTACCTGTATGATAATTTATTTATCATCTGTCTCTAATCTCATCTTTCTAAAGTGTTTTTCATATAAGCCATCTAATGTTTGCAAAACTCTTTTAAGTTTCCTTGAAGCAGTTTGCTAGTTCCTAAGGTGGAGATCATTTGGAGTGTCTTTGTAAACACCAAAATATACACTTGTTCTGGTGAGATACCAGATAAATAAATTTATCAGATAAATAAATAAATTTATTGGGTCTTACAGCTTCCGCTAAATGTATTATGCCTCAGTGGTCTTAGCTGGAGATTTGGGTTAAAATAAATGACCTCAGTGTGAAGTCCATGCTTCATTTGTTCTCAGCTTTCCTAAGGCCATAAATAATGAAAGACAAATTTTAACTTCTTCGTATTTCCAATGACGTCATCAGGCATAAAAGCATGGTAGTGAAGCAGAGTATTAGGAAATGAGCAGGCTCTTTGTACATCAATAGAAACAACATCTGTTGGATCCTGATCTCTGAACCCTGTGTTCTTCAAAACAGATGATTAATTTTCCTGTGCTAATAAGTCTGTGTAAATTGAAACATTATATCATCTTCATGGGAAGTACTGATTCTTCCTTCCCTTGAAACAAATATTTGCTAAACTCTTTCAATATCTCTTATTTTTAAAAGCCTTGTATTAAAATTACATATTAATCATTAAGCTCATGGCAACAGAGGGGCCAATATTACTTTTATAAGAATAGAAAGCACAATGAGGATTTGAAACTTATATTGGGTATTATTAACTTAATAGCAACTGGCAATTTTAAGCACAAAAGAATTTGTACTTAGTTTCTTTTTTTAAAAAAATTTATTATTGAAGTA